>NC_085047.1:77561537-78185389 GCF_963662255.1 Cinclus cinclus
GCAAGTGCCAGTAGTGGTGTTGCAAGGTTTTGAAGATTTATTGCTGTGTAGCAGTGAAAGCCTTCCAGCTTTTCAAGTCGGTCCAGACAGGACCAGACTATTACAGGTTCCTCTGATTAGATTTAGACTCATTAAGCAGGCTGTGTAGACTCATGTCTGTTACAACCAGTATAATTTAATTTCATTAGTAAAGTGGCTATATACTTTTCAATGTCATGGCAATGATGTCACAGCATGTTTGCACTATAATAGATATTTTTATTGGTTTATTTTCATTAGTAGTATATTTTCCACTTTCTGCTCTTGAAGAGATTAGCCACTCTGATTTTAGCATTTTCCAGCATGTCTCAGGCTCTCGGCTTACCCTTTGGGCTTAATTATGAATGCATGTCATGTTTGCAATTGCATTAAACTAAAGCAACAAAATGTTGCATGAGTTAAGGTGGACAATAGCCAACTTCCTTTCAGAGAACACCAAAGTCAAGGAGATAAAAGCTGAGAATCAAGCTAGATATTTCCTTACTAAAACTGGGGACAACTGTATTTTGAACTTCCAGAAAATCCATAATGGTAGTTTATAAGAATTAGGAATACAGAACAGTTGATACTGGGCAATATTTAAGTTTAATTTTTAAATAAAACTATGTAACACAGTTTTGTATAGAAGGAGGGATTATTTGTTTGCATATGAACATTCAGTTTAAATATAGGGGAAGACTAACAGAAAACCCATGCTTTTTAATGAACATCTGTATTATGACTTGATTTTGAACTATCTCTCTTTTTGAATGAGCATTACCTATTTGATTTAGAAAAATAGTGGATTGCTTATCTTTTGTCACTGATGCTTAACGAAGTCAAAGGTGTACACCAAGCATGTTCTTAATAGTTCCCAAAGGAATTATCCTAGGAAGACAAATGTATGCTTTATATAAAAAAGAAGAAAGAAAGGAAAAAAAAAAGACCAGAATAATCCTGTGAGTTGAATATTTTGTTTGGGACCCTTTATACATTCCCTCTTTTGTTACTCCAGAAAGTTATGGTGGTTAAGCAGGAGGTACTCCTGGGGAGGTAAACCTGGAAGTCCATTTTTGTGGAAACCTGGGTTGTATCTATAGTCCGAAAAGCCACAGAAACAAGGTGATCTGCAATTTGCAGAAAGAAGATCAATGGCCTTGATTGAAAACTTCATACAAGTGTCCAGGAGAGTATTCAGTTACCATTTTTATATGAAGTTGGTAAGGAAGGCAAATACTTACAGACTGCAACTTGCTGCATCTAAGAAAGTCACAGTGAACTCCAAATACTATAGAGAATATATCTTCAGTTCCTTGTTCAATGATGGTAGGTGTTTTAAGAAGCAAAAGGTGTGATAAGAAGTTTTATATAGCTGTCAGGTTATCATTTGGACTGAATTAGAGTCACAGTATGATTGATAGAGAGAATAACAGGTCAGGTATCACTCTGTTTTTTAAGGACTTCATTACCTTTCTGAGTGTTACTGAGGAAGTTACCATGAGGTGTTGAATGTGTGTGGATCAATATGCTGCCAGAGGGATCTGTACCAAGCATCCAATGATACTAGAGAAAAGTTACTTTAAGTACCTCTGTAATTCACAGTTAATAAAATGCTGGTGTTATGGGGGAACTTCAATTTAAGAGACATTTAGTGGAAGATTTCTGCAGTTGGACATAAAACAAGCTATTGTTGCTAGAAAATAGAGGATAATTCGCTAAAGCAAAAAAGTATTGCATTGAATATATGATAAGTCAATTCTGGGTTTCGTTTTGATAGATAAAGATGAAATAACCACTGGATTAGAAGCTGATGGTTGCCTAGGGACCAGTAGATCTGATCTTATTATATTTAGTGTAGGAAAATAGAGCACAAGACCAATCACAAGCTTATATCAAAAGGGCTAATTTCCCAGAACTGAGAGAAACTGTATTTGAAATTGTCTGGGAAGAAGATATAGAGAGAAAAAGGAAGTTCCTTTAGAAAGGGTATGAAAAAGGGCACCAAGGAAAGTATCTATAGCTAGGAAATGGGGTGAAGCAGTGAGGTTTTTATTCTAAAAAACATTCAGATCAAGAGAAATTAGTACTGTGTTACAGGCTTATGACTAGAAAGAGGTAGAAAAATCTTAATGTTGATTTAGGGGGAAAAAAGGGCAAAAATTATAAATAATTTTCTTTCTGCATTCTGAAGTTTGAATCACAGGTTGTACCAATGAGATCACAGAAATCCCTCATCTTTTCAGATCTTTTAGGAAGAAAGGACAGCAGTGATAAATAACACAGACTTATGGAATGAGAATTGCTGTTACACCTGCACCACAAGAGACTGAGCAAACCTGCAGAAAATTGTTGCAGTTGGTTATTGGACTCGTGAAGAGGCATTTAATCACTCAAAAGGTTGCACCTTAGTATCTTACCTGTCTTTACAAACTGCACTGCTTTTTGCGAAAAAAATTGCAAAGACAACACAGTTTGCTGAAGGTTTTTATATGACTCACAGGACCCCCATGTTGAAGGTCTGTAGGTATGCTATGGATTAAAAAATTGATACTAGCATAAAAGAAATCACTGCTAGTGTTTTGTTGAATCAGTACAGCTATGAACAAATGTAGACTGTTGAGCTTTTTCCTGAAATGACTAAATTCACCAAGAAAGCAACTCAGGATAACTGCACTGTAGGTATCTTACAAACATAATATATGCTATAATCATAAATGCTGGAATCTTTCTTTTATTTTTTGATCAGCTGGGTAATGCAGGCCCATCTCTGATATCACAGCAACTGAAGGTGATGGTCCCTTCAGAAGGAGTAAAAAGTGCCAAAAACCTTCTTGTAAGATGTTAGTGACAGCTCTAATGAGGGCAATAAGATGCCCAGTCTGCTAAGATGGTTACAGACTAAATTACAATGAGTGTTTCTTAGAAAAATAGAGGACAACTTTCCTGCAGTTTTGCAAACAGTGTAATCAGCTGTTACAAGGAAGTGTTGGGAGGATTACTTACCACTAATCCATCTCAGACCTGCTGTTTGCGGTATTTTGAATAAACTATGTTTTGTTCAAATAAAAGTATGTGAGACCTGTTTACATGTGATTACCAATGCTGATTTTTCTTATTCTTTCCAACCTTCAAAATTAATACAGGAGAAAAGTACATATATTTTTATGTGAAGTTTTATCCAGCTTGTTCAAATTTTAAAAACCCCCAAAAAGCAAGGGATCTGTGTCACTGATCATTGTTTCCAAGTGATCCTGTAAATGAGTGCTTGATTCAGCTCATGCATATTTAAATTTTGCTTGTCTGCAATGCTGTCATGTTCTTACCTGTTCTGCCTGGTTCAGAATATGATGATGCAATGATGGGACAATCACTTCAGTGATAAGGGTTTTGCCATGCTAAACTTATCAACAAGATAAATAAAGTTTCTCTGGCTCAAGCTGGTAAAAATCCTCTCTTTCCCTTTCCTTTTGCAACAGGGAAGAAAATCTCTGCTATGTATTAAACCTTTTCTTTTTCTCTGGGTAGGTTATCTAAGGATGGAAACTAATTAACTTTTATTTTTGAGGGACAACATTTTGAAAGTTTTTCTGAGTATTATGATGTGTACACAGTGATCAGTTGGTTCTTGCATAATCTGAATGCAGCATATTTACAAAAGTAGCTATGATATTTCTAATCAGAAAGGTTTAATTCTGCAAATGGTAGTTCATACTCTTTTCTTAGGTTCTCATAGGAAGAAAAATCTCAAGTCATGGTCTTGACTAATTAATACAAAGCATGGAGGTTAAAAGGTAACATGTAGGCTGATCTTACTGCTTTGTGATACACACCTTATTTGTTCATTACATTTTTTTAGAAAATAGAATCCAAACCTCAGGCTGGCCACTGGCTTGTAGGATTCCTCATATAAAAAGCTAATAACAGCTGCTGTTCAATAAATGCTTCATAGAACTGGGATAGAAATTTTGATTAAACCCTTCTTTATTCAGTACTTACAGCCTTACCTTTGCCCCTGATGGCAACAAGTAAAAGTGGCAAAAGTTGAAGGGAGGATCCAAAAGAATTGCAGTTTTGGCATGATTTGATAACCTTTCAAGGTGGTTTTGGACACTTCTCAGTTTTGTGCAGGATCATTGCAGTTGGATTCAGTCTTAAAGTTCTTTCCCCACCTAAATAATGTTATGCTTGTATTCTAGGTAAAGTTTCAGTTTTGGTTTCTGATTATTTTAGAAACTGTTAGAACACTGGGGTAGATTTGGCTCAATGCTGTTGGTTTAGTGACCATGAAGACATGATCTCTAGACTACAGGGAAGTGTCTTCCTACATCATTGGCCTCACTGTCCTTGGAGGCTTCACAAACTGTCTGTCTTGGTTCTGGGAATGCATTTGTAGGAATTGTCCTTTTGGGCATAGGCATTTCATGGATTTCTATGTTTGACTGTAGTTGAGTATGAGAATAGTACTGAATAGTACTTACTTACGCTCCAGCATTTGTTGGTTCCTGTGACATCTTTTTGCTGCGGTCTTTGCGTTAGAGTTACACTGCAGAGACGCCAGGGAGAAATTGTTAATTACTTACATCAAGTACATTTTGCTGGTTTATCAACAAGAGGGATACTTGGAAATGTCTGCCAAGCAAACTGTAGAGCTGAGAGTATTCCTCCCCACAGTCCAGTGTGTCTGATGGTTCTAGGTCACTCTCGAGCCTGAGCCAGGAGGTGGGACAGATGCTGTAGTGCCACTTCAAATGACACACAGCATCTTTATTAATTCATGTAGATATAACTACAACACCTGTTGTGCACACATCTAAATCTCAATTAAGGGAGTGTGTCAGGCAGAGATGATCTGATTTTACTCTCTTGCTGCTCTTCCAAAGCTCAAGTTCACTAGTCTTCCTGATCTTATTTTTTCTTCCTGCAGTCTGCCCTTGTTTGGGAACACATGGCTCTTGGCTTTCTGCCGACTTTAATACCCATTGAAACTTTTGGCTATCTACCCTTTCCACTTGTCACATGAGTCTCGGAGTTAGTGACGGGTTCATTGCAAGAGCAGAAAAGCAGTTTCATCTCTTTCAGCCTCGACTGCCAGGCAAATCACTTTCTGATCTTGCTAATATGAACAACAGGATGCTGCATTTGCATGTCAGAGATTGTTGCAAGTGGATAGAGAGTATAGAGATGGCTGGGTGCAATTCCTGTTCTGGTTGAGGTCTGGATGAGATGGTCCTGGTTCATGTAAGCCCAGGCTTTAAAATTGTTCTGCTGTCCATGCCACCCCATCAAATCCCTTCCTGGGAGGTGTAGGAGGAGGGAGCAAGGTAGATGAGACTTATTTTCATTGTTATCATGGTTGTTTCTGGTAGAGAGAAGCCAGTTATGCAGCAGCTACAGATATTTGTTTTCCTCTTAGATTCCTTATGTTCCTTGGAGTATCAGCTGTATAGGTTTCCTTTTTGATCTCCTATAAAAAGCAAAAACATTTGTATTTTTCTTTACTCTTTCACCCCTAGCTGTTTCTGTTGAAGGACTTTAAGATCTGAGTATTTGTCCAAAACTGATCTTGGGCATGTTACTGTAATGTTCTGGTTGAGTGGTGCACAGTCTGTTTACATGTTACGAGTTTCCAGCATCACACCTCATGATGAGAGGTAAAGGAGTCTGTTGTGGTCTCTCCAGTATTGGTGAAGCTCAGTTGTTGACCATGAAGCAGTCATTAGAAAACATCAGGAAAACAGCCTCCATGTCCTCTTTTGTCTGTGGAAGAGAAGTGGGGAGCAAAGTAGAGTTCACTTTACAACTTACTGCTTCAGATACCTAAAAGAGATTTCACAACTGGATAATGATGGCCTTCCTGAGATGTTCCATCATTCCTCAGACTCCTCTTTTTATTTTAAAGATTCTCGGTTAGCAGTGTTGGCAACACAAAATGAAAACACAAAATGATGGTATAATTCAAGGAGGTAGGCCATAGACCAAGTCTTATATTGATGTGGTGTAATAATATTTTGTCATTTTATAGGTGAAGCAGGCAATTTTTTTCCCTTCATACAGTCCCTAATGTCTATTGCAGGGATTCGGGAAATTTTCTACACTATTTTTTTAGAAATTTAGTAGAAATTAGATAAATGTCAAACTGTGTTTCTCTAACTTTTTTGCTTAAATAGGTCAACACAATATAGGGAACCAAGTGTTATCTCCAGATTAAATGAGTCCTAAAACTGTGATGATCAGATGCAGTGGGGTGCTAAAAGCTACGTACTGCAAATTTAAAGGCTTTAGAAAAAGAGTAAACAATTCCTACTTCCAGCAAATCTGCATATACACAGATGAGAGACAACTTAATGTGCTTCAGCAGTTAAATAATTTTTATTTTGAACACTACTGTTGTGGAAAAAATAGTTGTTGTAGGCATTTGAGGGAAACACTTAACTCCCTACAAGGAGGATCGAATAACATGTGCACAAAGTTTTGTAACATTAAGGAAGGTAAGTTCCATGTAGCTAAGAGCATGAAAAGCTGGATTAGATGGCATTTTACCCCATATGGAATAGTTCAGGAAGTGTGTAATTTGGAAATGTCAGCTACTAAGTAACAGTCTCAGATATCTTAGAAAATATAAATGGCTTACAGGCATTATACTTTAAGATGAAATTACTACTGTGCACCTAAATGAGATGCTTATTTCAGTCCCTGAGCAGCTTAATTTCAACACAGCAAAGGTCAGCGAGGCTCCACTAATAATCTAATAACAATTGACTGCACGTTTCTGGGAGATTTAGCTGTGCTAGAGCCTGGTTGCTGAGAGCAGGATGAATTTGTGATTACTTAACTCACATGCTTTGAAGCAGCATCAGCCACTGAATGTGACTAACACAATGTCATGGAGTAGCAGAAGGCAGCTGATGCTTGGACAGCTGCACTAGAAAGTTGAAGCACAGTCACTCTGGTTTTGAGCAGATTTGTCTGTCCCACCTGGTAAGGATGTGATTAAGATGGGATTGGGGTATTTGATATTTTGATTGTAGCTGATAAGCATCATACGATGGTTCTGGAGAGGAATTAGATGTTGAATGCATTCACTCAAGTGAAAAAACTACTTCTTCTAGCAGCCTTAATCACTCTAAACTTTGCCTCCACCTAACTCCTACTATGATGAGATTGTATGATCAGATGAGTATAAATTCAATGGCTTTGAAATGCCCAGATCTTAGGCATTAAGTAATGGCCAAGAATTGTTATAATACCAATAGAAAAATAATATTCTGATCACAATACGTTGTAAGACTTTCCCTGGAGCACTGAGTGGACATTTCAGACTCAAGACCTGTGGCTTGTTTACAGATTAATTAAAGTAGATGCGCATTAGTAGTGATATTATTAGTATTCTATGTCTTTGGGAATTTACAGGCAATTAATCTTAGTATTTCCTAGAAGAATAAATGATAATTTGGGGATGACTAATTTGATGTAGTAATTCTAGATACGATCTTGGTATTTATTAATACAATTTAAAAAACATTTCTCATTTATTTTCTGGTAATTCAGTGAAGACTCAGTTTAAAAAGGAAATTTGGTTTTGAATGAGTATATTTGTCTCTTGAGTTGAAGGTAAAATCTAATATGTCATGGGAGAGGGAGAGAGAGCCTTGCTCTTGCAACTTGCTCTGTCCCTTGCCCTGATGGCATGGGGCAGTGTGGGATGGGAAGAATTTATATCAAAGGAAGTAGGAGCTGTGCTTCCACTCAGTGTCTCTGATGTTCACCACGCTGCTTTGCCTAAAACTCAACAGCTTGGGAAGAAACTAGGCTAGCAAAATAAATAAACCCTCTTTCTGGCTAGTGAGTTGAATCAGTGTATGAAAAGACATGCTAGAACTGATGCCAGAGGACTGTGTGAGTAGGAGTAGAGGAGAGTTACTGCTCTTGTGGCTGGGTTAGATGCTAGTCATGGCATTCCAGTTTAACCCAAGTATTTCAGCATGAAGATTGACCCTTTCTCAAAGCAGTATCCAGTTGTTCACACAGGTACTCTCTGGACTATTAACTCCTATTTGAGAAAGCCCTTGGAGAAAGCAAGAGGATCAACTGAAGAGCTCTGAGGAGTCATGGCAATCCCTGGAATACAGTCATCCCTTGTCTTCCTTCATCTTTTAAACATTCTGATTTCCATTTTTCTAGTTATTAATTTCTTTGAGGCTTTGGGATGTTGAAGATAGCATTGATATTTCATCGAGTAGGAGTCTGTAGAGCTAACTTTTGTTGGTAAACTCAGTTTGGCAGTGAGACAGTGTATAGAGTTAACATGATATTTCTTTGTTGGGCAGAGGTTACTACAAATCTGGCAGGAAATTGTGGCTGGGATCTATCTGGCATCTCATTGAATATATGCTATTCAACATATTTCTAAATATGGAAAAATGACAAATAGTCATAAAAAAGACATAATTCTGTAGAATCAAATAATTAAAGCATTAAATTAAAACCAAAGAATTACTGAAGAATCTCATGATACTCAGTGGCTGCGCAATAATGCAAGAAATAAAATTGTAGCAATAAATTCAAAGTAGCGTAAAGGGGATAAAAATATTGCTGCTAACACAGCGATGGGCTGTAAATTATCCATTAGCACTCAGAAAAGAGTTCTGGAAATCATTGTGATAGTAGCCTGAAAATGATGGTACTGTGCTTAGTACCAGTCAGAACAATGTTAAAAATGGTTAGGAGAGGAGGGGAGTTTAATCTCCAGCCTCTCTACCCAAATACATTGGAAAAGAAAGTTTGGAAAATAAAGCTTCAAAAACAGTGTAGAGGAAATGTAGAAGTGGAAGACTTATGGAAAGAAAGATGTGGAAAGGAACACAGTGCTTGTTATTTGATAGAAATGTTAAACCAGGAGGTGGAGAGCTTTGGGCTTTCATTATACTGAATTCGTATTTTTCAACTTGTCTTGAAAGGATGAAATTGAAAGACCAGCTGTGGAGAGCTGTAGCTGAGTGGAAAATTTTGTGTATGACATGTTATGTGGAAGGTTATGGGTCCCTGTGGTTCCTTATGGATCTTAAATGGAGATTCACTCTGTGCCCTGAAGCCTGAGGAATTGATATCCTCAGTACCTTTCATGTTACAGCATAGTAGATTCCTCTACTGTGAGGAGAGTGCCACTCTTCCACATGCTGGTTGCTGTATTTCTTACTATCCAAAAGTATGTAATTTATATGAAGAAACTTACAGGAGTATTTAAATTAATTCAGAAATGGATGGCACTTTTAACAGTAATTTGGTGTTCTGACTCCATAACCTAATGCCATCCATCAAAGCCTTGAAAAAAGTTTTCTTCTCATTTTACATGTTCATACAATTCTGCAAGCACAGAAGCTGAACATCCTCCAAGGTGCAGATGAACACACTAATGGAGAGCCTTTGCCTCCTTATCATGAGCAAAACCAGCTATAAATTGGGAAATTATTGCTGATTTACATTAACTTGTAATCTCTGATCCCAGTATCACAGAATAAGATGAATAGTTATGGTAGGCGATGGGTCTGTTTCGTCAGCTGCTGGCGTGGCTGTGACCAGCACAGGGCAGTTCCTGACTTTCTCTTTCACAGATCACTCTTGCAGGACCTACCCTGCCCCAGCCTGTCATGCCCAAGACACCCCCTTCTTCCCTGGTTTTTGGCTCTGTAAGCCAATTTTCGAGAGTACTGGGAAAAGTTGGCCTTTTCAGGCTAACGTGTGGTTGTGAAGAGCTGCTCAGAGTGATATGATGCATGAGTTTCAAATCTGCAGCCTGTGGCTGGAGGTGAGCATGGCAGGCTAGTAAGTGAGGACAATTTTCTTCCAGCAGCTCATTTTTAAAAGGAAAATTATTAATTCTAATTTGGGAATGGTCATGTGTATTTGGTACTTGGTAAGATGTTGTGACTGGCTTCTCAGGGAGCTCTTGCATTGCTTTCTGTAGCTTCCTGGCTTCAAATCTGGTGTAATCAGATGGGTAGCCAGTTGCTCAGTTCTGGAAACAACCAAACCCACGCACAACATACCCTAAAGACACTTAGGAAACTGGTATGTTGAAAGACCGTAGGAATAGTGAATTTAGGAGCTGTGTTGCCGGGAGAGGATGAAGAGTGGAGGTGGCATCACATTCTTGATTTGTGCACCAAAGTTCACTAAATGCTTCTTTGGATCTACCTGCTCTAGAATTTCTGATGATTTTCCTAATCTGTGTATGTTGCATTTAGTGTTTAGAGAATCATAGAATATACTGAGTTGGAAGGGACCTGTCAGGATCATCCTGGCCCTTTGCCAGGCACGCCAAGAATCACTCCACATCTGGGAGCATATTCCAAACTTGAACTCTGTCAGGCTGGTGCTGTGGCCACTTCCTGTGGAGTCTGTTCCAGTGCTCAACAACCATTTGGGTGAAAACCTTTCTCCTGATATCCAAGCTAAATGTCCCCTGACTCAGCTTGATGCTGTCTCCTTGAGTCCTGTCTCTGCTCGTCACAGAGAAGACATGAATGTCTGCCCGTCCTCTTCACCTCATGAGGATGTTGAAGACCACGGTCTCCCCTCAGTCTCCTCCAGGCTGAACAGACCAAGTGACCTCTGCCACTCCTCATACAATCCTCCCCCCTCAGCACCTTCACCATCCTTATTGCCCTCTTCTGGATGCTGTCTGATAGCTTCACGTCTTTCTTACATTGTGGCACCCCAGACAACCCCCAGGACTCAAGGTGAGGCCACCCCAGCTCAGAGCAGAGCAGGACAATCCCCTCCCTTGTCCAGCTGATGATGCTGTGCCTGATTCACCCAGGATAGGGTTGGTCCTCCTGGCTGCCGGGGCACTGCTGCCTCATTATTCTCAAAGAAGCAGACTTGCATGTAAAAGCGAAAGTATATTAACAATTGCATGAATACCAGAATACAGGAAATGCTAATGCTTCAATTTTTCAATCCTTTATATTCTTTTAATTATGAAGTTCGTCCCAGCAGTATTAGTCACTGATATTTAGTGCTAATTTATCTAGCCAGTAGTATATAATTGAAGATGCAATCTGCAAATTGTTTTAGTAGCTTGAGTTCATAACTGCCTTATGGAAGTAATTGAATAGACTAAGTGGAAGTGTACATACTACAAATCAGCTCAAATTTTGTATTGAAATTTTTTAAGTGGGCATCAATATTTCATCTTTACATCCTAGTATTACTGGGATTCTATGCCACTAGTGAACTATATATCTATTTTTATATATTGTATATATTTTTACATAAAATTAGTAAAAAGGTATTAATTGACACTGATTTCTTGTATAAAAGAAAAAAATGTAAGATTCCAGGGAAGTTACACCTTAATTCTCCTTGAAGAGAGCCCAACAGTAGTATGCTTAAGCAGAAATCCTTATCCTTTATGAAATCACGATACCTTCCGTAGGAAGATCTAAAAATAGATCCATCAAATAAGAATAACTGAAGAAATGGATAATGATCTGGATGCGTTCTGGGCTCTAACTTCTTTTTGTATTCAAAAATGAATTACTGTGCTTTCGTGATGGCAGATGGTGTAGTACATATTGGAATGAAATAGATTAAGGAATACAAGTCTGGAAAGCCTATTTTTCTAGTCTTCAGAATAATTCTGTGCTGTGAAGTGCTGAATGAGGATAACCTGATATTTACAGGGGAATTAGTCAGCTTCACTGGCACATTCTCTGTGGCATAAAGCAAATTGTCCATGACATTGATTAAAATATTTCAAAGTAAAATTAACAAGGTAGTTTTGAATAGGAGAGACTACTTTTCAAGGTTTTCTGAGGTTACTTTTCCTTTGCAGTAATTTATCACAAATATTTGTGGTGCTTTTCACGGTCCCAGTGGTAAATTTGCAAGTTATTCTGTCCAAATCAACACACAAGCCATGACTAAGATTATCTTTTAAAAGAGTCCTAGGAGTTACACTGAATCACTCTACATCATCCAGCTATTAGAGAAAGCTGTTGGTATTCCTAGGTGAGAATTTATCATCTTGTTCCGTATGTCTTAGAATTTATTCAGGTCAGTAAGCTGAGGCAGAATTTAATCATAACCAACCATCTGACCTAGCTACATGTGGCACGAGTGCTTTGAGTCGCTCTTACTTCCATATGGAGCAGTGGAGGCGATAGGCACTTTCAAGTGAGAAGCGTGATTTGGAAGCTGGGGAGTGTATTCTCCCCTTCCTCCGTGCAATTGCTGTCTAGCCCGACTTTGAGAAAGATCATGACACTTCTCAGAAAGCAGTAGGAGAGGGTAACCATCTTCAGATGATCTGTTTTTCAAGTACTGTTTGTTATTTGTAAAGTTACGCAGCGTTCATGCGCATGCAATGTTTCAGGTCTCTGTTCTTGGATCTGTCATTGGTTACACTACTGCTGCCCTAAGAAACTCAAATTTATGTGACTGTTTTTGTATCCTTGTCAGAGCATTGAAATTATTAATGTCTTTCAAAATACAGTATGCACGCTTCTGTGTACACTGGGACAGTTGGGAAACAACTTCTGAAAAAAAAACCCAGAGAACTGGGCGCAATTTCATATAACTCATAATATGTTATATAATGTGTTCTATATGTTATATAATAATATGTTCATATAATATGTTGTATTTCATATAAATAACATACAATAAATAACAAATAAATAACATAAAATCACAATTTATGAACAGAATGTATTCCTTTTACGTTTCTGGCATTAATGACTCAGACATCTCATTAGACTTAATTTATAAAGTAACCTTCAAGAATTAAATGGAACTAATTTGTTGCTCAGACGACTCACTGTGTTGTGTATTCACTTCTGTGGAATTCTATATCTGTAGTTTTCAGAAATTAATAAAAAGTCTGCAATCACTGAAGGAATTATTTGTTTTCATGAAATGGAGGTGCTTAAGCCATGCAGTGTTTTATTTAAAGAGCCATTCATAGGGCATTTGGTTTTCTAACAGACTTTTTTTTCACTTGTGGATGACTTCTCTGGGTTAGGGAGATATGAAATCAGTCTCAATTGCTCATGTTTATTACTCTGTTTTGTTTTTTTTCTCCCTGCTGCAGGTAAGGAATAATTTTTTTCTTCTAATCGGAAATGATATATTGGTAAATTTTTTTTACTTTTTTATCTTGTTTATAGTGAGTATTTAGAAGCACAGATATTATTCTTTATCATTCTTTTTAATAGAAAAGAAGTTTTAAAACATTTTAAGAAATCATTCTTGAAAATACGAAGACTCCCCAAACATCTTGTCAACAGCAAAAATTCCCATCTCATTTATCCCAGAGGGTTAGTCTTGTTGAGTGAACAGGCACTTGCTGTGTGCTCATGTTCATGGTGCATTCCTGTGCGTCATTTATGTACGACAGATGCATCCTACAGCAGATACAATCTTTTCATTTCCCTGAGCTGTTCTTTGTAGCTCTCGCTGTAAGATGTCAGGTTATCAAAGGCACATTAGAAAAAACACCATCTTCTCCCTGATTACAGCTACCTCTTAGATCTTTGCAAATAATCTTTAGAGCATCCCTGTGCAGTGAGGTGGTGCTGTAATAACTGCACACATATGAGGAAATAAGGCACAGAGGTTGTAATAAATAATTCTGGCCAGAGGAATTTGGGAACTCTGGAGCTGGATATTTTTGTTTAGTAATATCTTGCTTTGTTTTTTGTATCAATGGCAGTTATAGCTATCTGGATTTATTAAATAATACATCAGACCTCAAGCAGTCATACTGGGTGTAGTAAAGATGTAGAAAGGCATCTCATGGAGACTACTGGATCATCAGATGTAGAGACCTGACTTAACTGTTGGAGATGAGCTTGGATCTTGGTGATTATCTTTAAAAAGGAGCCTTGATCAACATCATACAAGGATCGCACAACAGTGTTAGAGATCACGTACAGTTTTCCAGTTCTGGAGAGTATAAACTGCCCTGAATCTGCTTTTCTTCTCAAGTCTTCTGTCTCAGTCATTACTCACCACCTAACTTTTGTGACAGCAGAAATGAAGAGATACATATGGCTGATTTTGTAGACAAGTATCACTGGCATTCTCAGATTTGTCTGTCCTTTATGTAATTTAATGGAAGAGTACGTGATTATGTAGTTACATAGTGCATTTAACAAAGAGATGTCATTGCTTAAGTAGGGTTTCTTTTCTCATATTTGATCTCTGAATGGTGGACTTGAATCTTTAGCATCCTGTTTGTGTTTTAGCATTTTACATGTCCAGATTTAAAAGTCTGAATATGCTGAATCTCTGTGGATTGTCCTTTCCTTCCCCTTGATGGATCATCTATGGTGTTTTCAGGGGTTTTTTTTTGCAGCAGGCACGTTTATCAGGATGAAGAGAATGCCATGTCTTTAGACTTTCTCCTAGGAGATGGTGGAGAGGTAAATTGACAATCAAGTGGTGTTTACAGTGACTTCACTCAGACTTTTACTTATTGTAGCCAAGCCAGGAGGATCTCCCTTATTTAGATACAATTGCTGGAAAATAATAGACCATCCCAGAGAGATCAATGAAGAATGCAAACCTCTTAGTAGAACAGAGCTCACTTATGAAGAATTACTCTCCAGTCAGCACAATCACACTCATAACCTTTTTCTCAGGGCCCATGATAGCTTTCTTTTTTCCTCCCTGATGTTATACTCTGATCTATAAATGTTCATATCTATGTCTTTTTTTCTGTAGGTTTTTTGCAGGCTTTTCATCTTATATCCCACCTTCTATGCTCTGGTTCTCTTTCATACTCTCTTTCCACTGCCATTTTGCATTCCGTTCCATCCTCCTTTTTTTTTTTTTCCCTTTCTGTCCTATGTATTTATTTTATTCACATTCCTCATTCTTCTGAGTTCTCATCTGGAATGCTTACTTGTCCTTCTTCCTGCTGTCTCAAGGGGCAAGTTTTCCTTCTATGGTTTGAGGAAAGTGCTGGAGACTCCAAAGAAGCAGAAGGAGTTCTTGCAAAATACACTGTGTGTCTTAGCACAGAGCTCACTTGATTCTGTGCAGATGGTGACTGCAGTGTGCCATGACCTCACAGGAGTTTAAGCTTAGAGACAGCACATGTGAGATAGGCTGAGGATGAAGCTGCTCAGATCATCATCTCTGGACCAAGCTTGAACAAATTTAGGGGAATTTTTCCAAGACCTGTAGTCAAGCCACCTGGAGGAAATGGCTAAAGAATTATCCATGGAGGTAGAACATAACTGCCTGCTATAACATGAAGGTTATGCAATTTGGTATGTCAGAGAAAGACAGAAGCCTCCAAGAAAAAAAAAAATCCTTCTAAAAGTGACAGCCTGAGTTTGCCCACAGAACACGATACTGCACAGATGAGTACTGTTGGAATAATACTGCCATGCTTTAGTTGTAGTGTCTGTTGTTGCAGTGCTAGTTTTGTCATCCAGGTACCAGTTTCTCTGTGTGTGTCAAGAGACTGAGGAGAGTCAGGCTTGTGTGTGGCAAGGCTAATGGCTGGCTTAAAACAAGCTATCTGCCAGTGCACCGTTTAATGGTTATAAATGGTCCAGCACAAACACGCATTTCTTCAAGGTGGTATTGACTTTTTATTAGTTTCTATGATTATTTTGGCTGGTATTTGTCAGAGGAACATCTTCACTCTCTTTTGAGATTTGTTTAAAAAGCTGTGTATTGATTGGGTTGAAATTCAAATATGTTCTCTCTCTCTTTTCATCTGGGCTGTTTCTCATAACAGTTTTCTACTTTTATGTAGAAAAAGTTTAGATTTTAAGATCTAGAATAAAAATAGAATAGTTCAGGTAGCATAAGCCTTTGAAAAACTAAAATGCCATTGTTTTATAGTGCATGGCTTTGCTTGGATGTAGGTCTTGTCTCCCACCCTCAGGAAGGGTTGTAATAGCATTATTTGAAGGATGGAACAGATTCTGCATGCAGAAAGAGTAAATTGTATTATTCAGCTTGAAAAGCAGGAATTGTAGGAGGGTTTTGATAATGTTAAGAAATCATGAGAGGAGAAGAAAGCATAAGTGAAAAGTGTCATGTTCTCATATAAGTCCAAGAGGTCTTGCATCAGAGAGAAGGAACAATTTCTGTTTAAAAAGACTTTAATTTTCAGTTTAAAGAAAGAGTGACTCAGAAGAATTAAGAGTGAAATATACAGAATCATTAATATCATGGAGAAAGTGAAGAAGGAGTTATTATTTGCTTTTTCTCATAGTACAAAAGCAAGGCCATATCCAGTGAAATGCTCACGCAGTAGCTTTAAGACAAACAAAGGGAAGTAGTTCATAATTATGTGCATGATTATATTGCAGGGCTCATTGCTGCAATAGTGTTGTGGAGGCTTAAAGTTTGAGTGAGTTCAAAAGCTATTAGTGATCATGACAGAAATTCCCATCTAAGGCTGTTAAGCATGATATGGGAACTGGGAATCCCTGAACTACAGTCTACAGGAAGATGAAATGATGCTGGAGGGTTGGGCAGAAAGGAAGAATTTCTCTATGAAAGAGGATGGTGCATTCTATTGTTGCGTATCCAGTGTCAACCACTACTAGGGATGGAAGGGAGGGATGGCCCCATCCTATCTGTACCTTTCCCTTATTTATATACATTGATGAGATCCTCCAAACCTTCCAAGCCTTCTCTTCTTTAAGCTGAACAGTCACAGCTCTCACAGCCTCTCATCAGAGAAGAGCTGCTCCAGGCCCTTCATCTTATCTGTGGCCCTTTGCTAGTCTCTCTCCAGAACTGGCACCAGTACTGCAGCTGTGGCTATACCAGTGCACAGTGGGTAGGTTCTACTTGCTTTCATTCTCCCAGTATGAGTGTGAGAAATCTAGACAATGCTGTATTTCCCCTGTAAAAGAAAAATAGGAGTTTGCATATGTACAGTATGATTATGTAAGATACTTTTGTGATGCTGCAATAGATGATCCATTGTGCTGGATTAATTAACACTTTGCCACAGTCCAATAGAAAAGATACTGTGCAAAGAGAAACATTTAGTCTAGATGTGTTTGAGAAATTAATTGCTTTACTGTACCTGTTTTTAGTTCTTAAAGTATCTGAAAGGATTCTTGACATTTTGAAATGTTGCAAAAGTCTGCCATTTGTATACATTTTATTGTTGAGAAAGGCTCATGGGTGTTTTTCCCTGGGAGTTTTGTGTTTTTACATTGTTCATCAAGTGATGAAAAATGCTTAATATTTTTGGGGGGAAAGAAATAGAAAAGCTATGATTCACATCTGGGAACTTTGAAGCCATCAGAAATTGGAGTCTAAGATATTCCACTAGACAGAGAACAGGTATGTTATTTTGCATAACATTTTTATGACCTTTTTTGTGTTTGTTATAGAGAGAGAACTAAAAAGCAAATTGTCATATGAAATTGTAAAGAGAAAATTACTTGATCATAGTAACTACTTAACACTTGGCTAGGGTTTTACAATAACACATTTGTCGGGTCTCTGACAAATGCTATTTTTGTAGCCTCTCAAAATTTGGAATAGGAATATAAAGATACCACAGAACTAACATGAGAACCTCAACAAATTCTCTGACTTCACAAAGCCTGTATTTTCTATCTTAAAAAAGAAAGCCTCACAAGTTACTGCAAATATAAATGCTATTCAAGCAGGGAAACTTATTAGCTTTTTGCTTGTACAGGAAGAATTAAAAATTAACTGGTGGCATCCATGGCATGCTTTTTCTCCTTTCCTGCAAGCTCCCCTCGATCATTATCTTTCTGATGGGAGTTTTAGGGCTGCTCATCCTGTCCTGTCCTTTCATGTTCATGCAGTCATGGATGTCTTATCATTTTTGTTTATTGCTCACAGAATGATAAACCATTGGTATAGAATTAAGTTGTAGCCAATATATGTGTAAGTCTTAGCATGACTCTGAACCTAATATGCAAGAAACACTTAAGACTGTGTTCCAGTCAATCACGTAGAAAAAGGCAAAAGATAGAAATCAATATGATAAAAATTCTACTGTTACTTGTCTTGCACCATTTTTTTTGGCCTAGGTTTTCAAAGAAAAGAGATCTTCTGAGCATTTTTAAAACCATATTCTAGCTGAATAATGTTTTATATGAGGCATGATTGTTATTACCTTTTGTAATATAAGAACTTGGAGTTATTAAATGTCAGCAAGTGACAGTTTCAACATAAACACATTAAGACAGTTTTTCACATTAATTTATGAAATACTGATTTTTTTTATTATTTTTTTTTTTTTGCAAGAGAATGCTTCTGTATTGCTAAAAGTCTTCATGTGTTGGAAAAACATAAAAGTTAAAGGAAGAAGAAAACTGCTGAGATACCATTTCTGTATCAGGAAATCCCTGAACTGAAATCTCCACTGTGCTAAGAAAAAAGCATTACAAGCTTGGCCTATTTTTATGATCTTTCAGTCTTCACTACTGGACACTGTCAAAAGCAGAAAAGCAGAAAAGCAGATTAAAAAATCTTTGGTCTTGCACAGCATCTCCCTTTGGTTGAAGAATAGCTGCATTAGATTTCAGAAGGGCAAGGGTTAGCTGGCATTATGGTTGCTAAAAATTTATTTACTTGGATTTATCATATTTATTTACTGCTTTGTTTTTCCACATCAGAAAGTTATATATGGAACATTCTCAGTGTAGGGTCCTTGGTTCTGCATCGCATACCTGCTTCAAAAGTTTCATCATTGCTATTTCAGTTTCCTTTGACTTGTTTCAAATAGAGGATTTAAAGGTAAAAGCAAAATTCACCTAAAATTCACCTATCTAAGGATATCTATTTTATTCTTTGTTACCTTTATCCATTTCTTTGTGATGTTTTGGTCTATTGGGTTACTCTAAAAATATTTCCCTTTCTTGAATGGCAGTAGTTCATGGATTCTCCTCCCCAGGATTCTAGAACATCTTCCTGTGTTGAGTAAGTGATTCTCTTTCATTCCTGGTTATCCTGCTAAGCTTGCAGTAAGAATTGCCTCTTCTTCCATACAGCCATTGGGTTCTAATCCTAACCTCATTTTAAGTTGATTCTCTTCTCTTTAAAAAGTGAAGACCTCAATCCAAACAAAGCTGATAGATATGAAGTGGTGCCTGAAAAATAATTAGTGTTAGTCTCCTTGTGTCATCCTAACCTTTCCCAAATTTTCATTATGCTGCAATATATATAAGCACTTTTAACTAATGTAACTCAAATTAAATTACTTTATTGCCTGAAAGTCTGCTTGTGCACACTTCTAGCAATACAAGCAGTCTTAGCAGAGATGTCTGTACATCATACAGAAATTTTCGATATTTCTGAGTATCCCACCCTCTGGAGAACCTCTGAAGTGTGTGCAGATTGCTCTGTGTACAAGTGGCAGGATGAATGATGTGCACACTACATTCACCATGACTCCTGAGCCCTGTCTCAGCACAGTAGTCTCACAGGGAGCTGTAGTGTTTAGGATCAGTAAAAGAAGATTGAGCAATTGTGCATTCTCATATTCTGTTCTAAATCATTTATTCCATTTGCTAATAAGGTAGCTGCAGGATGACAAATCAGGGCAGTTCAGGAGCAAGAGCTCCATTAACTTCTCACAGTGCTGCTCCCTGGACTTATCCCTCTGTTTTTTAAGCCCAGGATACCTTTCTGCCTTAGAGGTAGAAGGGACCTTGTTTTCTGTCTTGTGCCTGTGCATACCTGAGGGATTTCTGTAGGGTCTGTGTGTGTATCTTTTGGAGATAGATGCTGGTGGTCCTCAGTTAAACCATCTTTGGAATGCAGGGTAGCAAAAATCACATTGCTCTGCATCTTCTTTAACATGCACATCCTCAGCTGCAAGCAGGCTCTACTTAATCTTGACCCAAGTTTCTGAGCCTGCATTTACTTATAAAGTAAGTATTAAAAGAAGAAGGGACCAAGCTTCCAAAGTATTTTTCCCTAAGATCGATGTCTCCAATATTATAATGAAATTACAGCAGTGTATACACTCTTAGTCTAAAAAACTCATTATGTATTGCTCTCTTCCTCATATTGCATCAATTCCTAGCCAAATCATAGTATTAAATGATCATTAGGCCTTGTATAAACCATAAATACTGGCTTAGGTTTATTTGTCTCTAATTACTGCTTTAGTTTACTGTTACTTTGCTGGGAACCTGCCCTGGAGCTGATTGAATATTGATGCAGAACAGTGGTCACATAAAATGCTTTCTGAACTTGGAGGAACTTTGTCTTCTGTTCTGATCTCTAACTAATGTTTACTTTGCCTTGTTTGTCTTGCCTGATTAATGGGAAATATCTCAATCTCACAGGTCTTATGTGATTTCATGATGTTCAATCTTCTTTGTTAAAAACCATTTCCACAGGTTACCCTTTCTGTCTTGCAGCTGAAATAACTTTTAATGCACCATCTAACCTGAGCAATTGCTTTTTACCTGAAACCCCTTTCCTTTTTATAAAGTTGATGATGTTCTATGAAGGAGCTGCAGGACTTCAGGAAAGACACATTATTCAAATGCTTGGTGAGAAGCAGTGGGTCTGCAGGGCATTGAAGCATTATGAATAAAAAGGCAAAATTACAGTGCTTCATTTCTTCCAAGCTGCTGTGCTCTATTACTCATTCTGAGAAGTCCTTTCTATGCACCCTTCCAGGGTGTGAGATACACAACAGAAATACATGAGGTTTATAGGTAAATTTCTCCTCTAAAATACATATTCTTTCAATTTATCTAGTATTTTGAAAAGAGCTTCTCAGCAAGGAGTGCACAAACCAAAAATTATTTGCAAATAATTTGCCAGTCACTGTTAGAAATTAAACTATTTACTTATTTGAATTACTAAATAATCAATAGTCTTTGCCAAGACAGGTGGTAATTCTAATAAATAGCTCATGTGAACAACCTAGTTAGATTCAAATATTTGTCATAGACTTGTTTTCAAGCACTGTATATAATTTTACCTTACTATTTAGCATTGCTTACCTGTTCAGCTGAACATCATTATAACTTATTTATATTCTACTATAATGCTTGTTTCTTATAAAATGACTTGTAACTCCAAATTCTCATAAATTCAAAGCTAGCTTATAGAACAGTTCATGTTTCATAGGGATAAACTAAATCTGAAACAAGGAAAAATGCCCAAACAAATAAACAAATGAAAAAATTACAACCAAAAAAAAAAAAAAAGGAGAAAAGCCTGTGCTAAGGTGTTTCAATTAATGAATTCTCTTTTAGAAATTAGAAGTAAACTTTGATTCTTCTTTTGGTTAGTAACCATTTCTACATCTTACTGTAATTTAAATTTCAGGAGTTCTTTTCTTTTTGAATTTTTACAAATTCTGGACAGGGGGAACTGTTTCCCTCCTCGATGTAAATACAGAGAGAATGAGGAGGTACAATGAGGCCAAGCACACACATGAACTACACAGTGTAGTCTGCAAACCTCAAGTCTGGGGAAGGAGGAACTGTGGAGGAAGGAGGCTCTGTGTTGGAACCTGGATGGAACAGGTACACTGTGATTATGTATCACAGTTACTGATGTGAAGAAATTAGTGAATATGCATTTGGAATGTCAGGAGTTTTGTCTCAGGCCAAAATATTGAGGTGGTTATTCAGCAGATCTATAATCAGTGTTATTTCTGTGGATTAAAGTAAATTACCTGTAGTTCTGCAATGTAGCTAGTTGCCAAGGTTATTACAAACCTAACACCTTAGATGAACTTGGCTTTATGTAATTTATCTGATATGTCCTGACTTCTTCAAGATGATACCTGCTTATGCCCTGAGTTCTTCAGGATGATGTCATGTAAATATGAAAGGCATTTTTCTTTGGACCAAACCTGTGTTTGCAGTGAAACCTCTTACATGCACTTGAGAGTCTGCTTGGGTGATAACATTATTCAAACCCGTGAGGCAAGGTGCAAACTGTATCTCTGAGAAGCTGTCTTAGGCAGTCATCCTTGTGTACTGTGCTGGACAGTTTAAGGGAATTGCTTCTTAATTACAGGGTTGTCCTTGATAACAGTGAAAAAAAAATTTGGTTTGGACAGTATCGATTCCAAGCACTTCTGTTCCTCTTTTGGGACATTCCCAGCCAGCAAAACATTCAGTGACGGTCAGATAAACCAGCTTAAGTTCACCCCATGCTTTATTTAATCAATAGGAGCCTATTTACTTTGCAGAATGTTGGCCATGTTAATTCAGCCGTGGAAGTATCATCATCATTATGTGCCTCTGAGGTACAATAGAAAACCAGTTTTGGTAAAATATGTACAAGGCTATCCAAGTCTCTTGGATTTCCCCCAATTTTTTTTTTTAGAAGAGGGTAATATTTTTTGTAATATTAAATTTGGTAAGTTTTACCCTTCTTCCTTTGGCTGCACATAGTGATTTTCTCTTTGTAAGCGTTTTGTTTGAAACACATCTGTTTTTAGCAAGAGCCTTGTGTCATCCCTGCTGTGTGACAGGGAGAACTGAAAACAGCCATCCTGGGCTGACAGTCGGTTAGTGATTGGAAGACCATTGATGGAAAATTTCACCTTCAGAATACTTACCAATGCTACTCACAGTGTCTGTGAGATAAAATAGTAACAGTATAACTTCTTAGAGAGAAATTGGGATAAATTGAGATTAATTGCTTTGCCTAGAGCCACATTTCAGCTCAGTCATGTGGTCTACAAGTAGTGCTCCGCAATGGATAGGACTCAAGTGCTTTGCACAGGGAGCCTGTTAGGCTAATTATAAAAGGTCATCAGTGTGTTCTCATTATGTGAAGTGAATGATTAAAATTCAGAATAAACAATAATGCAGCTTAGTTTGTTGGTTTTTTTTGACAAACACCTCAGATTCCCACACAGATATGTCTGGTGTTCCAGCTACAATGCCCAATTTTGTCTTTTGGGTTTCTTTGTTAGCTCTGGGCGTTTTCTCAGCTGCAAACTTTCTGACTTGCTGTAGTAACAACCCATTGCAGAAAGCAAAGTGTTTTAAGGTTGCGTTCTGGGGACTTGAATTTGCCTGATCATATTAGTATTACTTTTATGTATGCTGTGGCAGCAAGTCCATTAGCAAAACAAACAGGGACTGGAGGGGGAGCTAGTGGAATGAATGCACAGGCAGAAGCAGATAAGACAGTAGCACAGTCTGGCTTAGGACAGTGCTTGAGCAAGGTTCTGTTATCACCTGGGAAATCCCTGCAAGGTGAGAAAACCAAGGAGCTAATAACAATCCCAACTGTAAGCATGAAAATGACCATAATCTTAAAATTTTCTTCTGAAAAACAATGACAGAAAAAGGTCTGTGGCTAGGTGGGGAATATTTCAGGCGGAGATGATTGCATTTCAGTGCTGTGGAGCGTAAGTAGTGCTTGATCTCAGCAGTATTGCTGTAGTGACCAGTGGCATTCCTTGGACAGGTGACATGGATGTGTGTCAGGAATCAAATCAGGGTTGATTTGGCTGCAGTGCAGGAGATGTAACACATGTCAAGATGCACTACAATCTGGCATTTATGGGATTTTTTTCATATTTTCAGCATCTGGTGGGATGAGAAAGGATATACAGAAAGCAATCAGCTAAGTTGTTGTTACAGACTTGTCGCTGTAAAAGAGAATAGTAGAGTAAAATCGATTTTAAAAAGAAAGGGAAGAAAACTGCTCCTTCAGTTGTGGTGTTCTTCTGTATCTCCTTTCCTAAGCAAACACAGCCTTGTAGGGCAGCTGACCATGGGGCTGGTAAATAATTTTGAAGTTCATACAGTGAAATGCATCTTACATGCCAGTAACAGGTGTTAAAGAAATTATAACTGAGTGGTGTCATATTTCACCTTTTTTTACCATTTAATTTCACAATATGCATGAAATGAAAATGAACCAATTTATTTCCATGTGTGACCCATTTCAGCTTTTGTTTTTCTTTTAACAATGAAAATTAAATTAATACTCATTTTGGGCTCTGATATGAAAAGTCAGTGTTACTTACATCTGAGTTATGCTAAATCTAGTAGCATCATATTTAATAATAACAAAACTTCACAATTGCAGAAAAGTTATATAACTTAAATAATTTAGCTTTCTCTGGCTAAAGGACTTGCTTCTCCAGTTACAAGATACATAAATGAGAGAAAAATATTATATTTCAAATGTTCTTTTGATAAGTAATTTTCATAATGCAATTTGGCATTACAAACATAAAAGAACATTATCAGAAATTTGGACTTTGAATGGCACTGCTACGCCTTAATTAAACTCTGTTAAATTTACGTACCTTTCCTGTCTGTTGGTCTTAGCATTTTTGTCCCCCTTATAATTCTGTTTTTTGAAAACAAAATAAGCTGCATTTCTGTTTAAAATACTCATGTACTAACAATTTGATAGATCCTTGTTTTTTGGGTTTTTTTTAACCTGGTAGTGAATACACTAGCAATCTGGGATCAGGAGTGATATTTATTTTCAAGTACTTTGTGTTCTCGTCAAAAGTTAAGTTCCTCATTTCAGGATCACAGCTGTTGTTCAAACATTGAATATTCCATGCTTGGAAAAGCACAGGTTTGAAAACCTTGCTGTTCCATTTTTGTTAACAAATTAAGCTGTGTTTCGACGAAATGTTTTTGCTGCAGCAGGGAGTGCAGAACTACCCTACATTTCTCGCTCTCTAAATATGCAAAATTCAGCTGCAGCTGCTTTGACAAGTTTTCTGTAGTGACCCGTGGTATTGTCATATATAAAAGTGAAAGCACAGTTTTATATTTATTCTAAGTAACTTCTTGTAGGCAGGTGTTAGGGATTCACATTTAGGCAGTTGCTTTTTCATAAGTTAAAATGTTATTTTCAGTTTTTCTCTTTATCCTATTTTTCTGTGTCCTCTAAGAGGAAAATAGAAATTCCAGGTGATGGAAAAGCAGCAGTGCCTTCTACTCTGTCTGAAAAATAAAACCCAAACCAAAACAGGGAGGAAAGGAAGAAGTATTCTTCTCAGAAAATTGTTTACATGAAATACTGTAGTCAGAAAGTGATAAAGAATAACTGGATTTTTTTAGCAGCAGAAGAATATGAGAATATAGTCTTCAAATCCCTTACATGTTTTGTAATGCAGATTCCCTTTAAAGTAGCCTTTCCAATGTACCTTAAATATTATATTTATTTTAGAATTATTTTACCATGAAATTAGTTTTTCTCCATCATTGACTTAGTTGAATCCTTCTTTTTGATCTATGCTGGGACATTAGGAGTGAAGCCATGGCTGCACATACTGTTTTAGAAGGTTTCTATCAGAAAGTGTTCTGCAGTAGACCATACCCAGGGAGAGCAAAGGTTATTTAGCATAGCCTGGCTGCTCTGTATCTAGCTCCTCCAGCTCTCACCATGAGTCTTATTTAATTCCCACACTCTCTACTTCTGCCACCAGGTTGTATTTACATATTTATTACCCAGAGGAAAAGCAGAGAAGGAATTTCAGACTTGAGAACAAGTGCAGAGCAGCAGCAGCAAGAAGCTCTTCAGGTTGTCCTCGTGCCCTGCTAGTCATTGCTCAGCCTGATTTAAACTCCAGTCTTAAGATTTCCTCTCTCATAACCAACCTGCAAAATACTGCCTGCCTTTTAACCATATGCATTAGGTATTGTTTTTTTCTTTCTGAGGACGGGGGTTAAATGAAGCAATTAGAAGTAATAAATTGGGTTGGGTAGACAATTTTGGCTTACTGATATTTCATCTTTGCTGTCCTGTTAATGGCTATTTTTCCTGTTCACTTGAAGATTGTTAATTTTCCTGCCTATTTTTAAAATTTTGTTTTGAAAGTGTTACCTTATAATAGCTGTGGGGAAAAATATTCATTACTTTTGATTTACACAACCTGTTAAGGAACAACTATACTAAAATCAAGGTGCACTTTAACATTACAAGGTCACTTATGGCAGTTCAGCCTTATATTAAGGAAAACTCTTTTTCTTAGATCTTTGTGGTATTTAATTCCAATATTGTCTCTCTCACCTTTAGGTGAAACATCTTTTTTCTTTTTCCTTTTTTTTTTCTCTTTAAACAGTAGTTTCTTCCCTATCACAAGCAAGAAGTTAAGCAACTCTGTAAAAGATGTGGTAGCTGGATTTCAGGGATTTGTTTCTGAAGTAAGAGCATGCCTCTGTTAGGCTGCCCTAATCTAGGTTTAATGAGAACCAGGAACTCCAGGCACAAAAAGAATATAGGAAATTTCTTGAAGGTAATCCACAGCAGAACCTGATCCACACCTCTAGGAGTCTACTCTCTTTTATTCTTGTGTATACCTAACATTGCCTGTGTGAGTATAGTCACCAAATATCCATGATGGCTCTGTTTTCCATGATTATTGTTTTAAGATCAGGAATAGAAACCTTAAATTGTTATGTTTTGTTATATTGTGTTATGTGTTATATGTTATGTTATGTTATGTTATGTTATGTTATGTTGTATCTGTTGTAGTAGGTAACATTTGGACAGCACATACAAAAATTTCCACAGCTCTACAATCCTCTTGTCTTCAGCTTGTCTACTGTACTGTGTGAAGAAAGGGAAACTGGTTGGAAGGCGATGCTGACTTGCCTTTTCATATCTACTCTTGGCACAGGAACACAAATGGATGTAGAAATGGGATAAACATTGTAGTCTCTTCTTAAGAATAACAGTTCTGTTAGTGACAAATAGATACCACTAGCATCAGACATCTAGTTTTCACCTGAGTTTCAGATGTCTTAGTTCAGCAAGATCTACTTACTACCATTGTCTCTGTTGTGAGTACAGTAATATTGTTATATGTCCTATTATATATACCATGACTTAAATTGCATTTGTTATAGGCACAGATGTCCTGGTTACAGCCAGAGGCACTCACAGGGTGTGCCTGCCCACAGCTCCTCTCTGAGGACTCTCTTCCTTTTCCTTACCATGGAAGCTGGACCGTGCACAGCAAACTAGACCTGTTACATGATCCATAGTAGCCACTGGGGTGGCACCTGGCCTATAGATTCAGGAATTTAGACATATAGAAGGCTCGTAAGAGATACGTGAACTTGTTCCCTAAGGTCAGGAGCCTGCATCTTAACCTGAAATTAAAGATGCCTATATTTGTATCCTGCAGTTTTCTGACCCTTTGATATTTTGGACGGCATGCATAACTGCATGACTTAACACTTCAATAATATGTATAATGCATTTCCATTTTGACACAGCCTGCTAGCAGCAGGGCAGTTTGGCTTTTGTCTGGCAAAATATATTGAGATGCATGAATGTACAATTAAAAAAAAAATAAAATAAAAGCCCACTGGTATTTTTAGAAGAAGTGCACATCAAGCTGAAGAGCTGTCTGGGCACCAGCCAGGTGCTGCCTGTCGAGTGCTCCTTTCTAGACACCTCTGCCTGTTGTGTGTCTTTGTGCTGCAGTGGTGAGCAAGGAGTGCCAGAGAACGGGGTGCCTGTGTTTAGTTTCTGAGCCAACTGCCTGGAAAAACTCAGCCTGTGACTTTGCACATTCATGAAACATCTTTTAGGTCAGTCTGCCTGAGGGAATTGGCTTCCAGACCTGGGATCTTGAATGTTCTGCTGCAATCATGTGGTGCCCAGTTTGTGCATCCAGACACAGCAAGTGGGGATTTGTTTTTTTGGGACTTTGACTTGCTGTTTGGATGGATAAATCAATCCTGCGTGTAAAACAGTGCTCTGATTCCCAAGGTAATTTCTCACGAAGTTGAAGTTGATCGTCTTTCCTAACCTGCTCAAGACTGACTTTTGACTGATTTTTCTTGCCATTCTGTGTTTCTCTGCTTCTACTTTGAAGTTGCTTCTTTGGGTGGTTTAAGAATTGCCCAAGAAAGGCTGTGCACTGCCAGGTGCCCAGCTGCCCCTGTGCTGCACCCCACTGCATGGCTGTGGCACCAGCCCAGCCTGACACCTTGCATTCCAGGGGCCCATAGCTTGGCCTTGTGCTGCCAACATCTTAGCTATGGTCCTATCACTTTAAAACCTCCAATATTCACAGAAGTTGCTAGGTGTAGAGAAGACAATAAACAGATAAATGAAGTCCTTATCCCCCTGGCCTTTGGAGCAGGAAAAAGCAGGGGGGAAATGTAAAAAAAGGTTTCAATTTCATGAGTGAACTAGTAAAAATTCTCATCAGTCACAGATTTTTAGATACCTTTTTATTTCTTTGGAAGGGTAAATATTTCTTTTCAGAGGATTGCAGAAGGGAAAACTATCCATTAACTCACCTCACCTTTCCTTTCACTAATGTATTATTTTGTTACCTATACATGCTGCTGCTTTTCTCTATCTTATGGTGTGTCAGCTGCTGTCATGTATTGCAGGCACAGAGTCAAATTAATTACAAGGAAAACAAAGCATCTACGAATATTTGAAATCATTCCCATGAATGCTTCTTAGCTTTGTTGGATAGTGTAAAAATAGCACTTTCTTAATGTTGTTTTGAGCCTGTCTGAACAAATTTACCTGGAGGGGAGAAAAGGAAATCTACCTGGATTGCACCCAGGCAGAGTGGAATACACTAAGGTATTAGAGCACTGTGTAACAGCAGTGTGTGAGTAATAAATCATCTGAGTAAACTCTTACTGGAGGGTGGAATAATGCTACTTGAGCTAGCAGGTATTTGTTGTTTGGTTTGAAAGCTTATTTTCTGCTTAATATAACCAAAGTTATGCAAGCTCACTAAGTGACACTAACAGGTAAGAAGGATGTTTACTCAATTTAATGCTAATTTGAAATATATGATTAAAAGTATTGAGAGACTGGGTGATGGATGGCTGATGAAGTATTGAAGAGTGCATTGAAAAGGAAGAACCATCCTAACTTTATGTGAGTGGCAGTGAGTTCTTGAACATTCTATTTCCATTCAAGAAAAAAATTCTTTGAATTATAACAGGTAATTCCATAAAAAACATTGCCTCTGTGCTCAACAGTAGTCCAAGAAAGAGAATATTGGGTGTGATTATGTGGAGAACAAAAAACAAAGCAGGCAGAACTGCAGAAACCTATAACTTGTATGGTTCTGTCCCCCCTCCATCTTGACAATAAATAAATAGAACTACAGAAAGTACAATGCAGAATAATAAAGAAAAAAAAAAGGCATTAAAGCAGTTCTGCAGAAGTAAATGATTAAATAAAGCTAGACTTACCATCCTTGGAATGAGAGGATTAAGTAGTGAATATAATAAGCACAAATGGAAAAGGTGAACAGTTTCAGGATGTCTCTCACCAGATGTCAGAGGCAACAAACAAAGCTAATGTATGTCAGGTTCAGAACAAAGGGAGATGCTTCCTATATTGTGTGGTTGAGGATACTGCATGCTCCAGACATTTACGTGGGTTCAGACAACAAAGTGGAATAGAGTAAAATGGAATAAAAATGTGTCACTGAATACAAAAAAAAATATCTGTGTCAAAGCACACAGGTGATATGCCTGTGATTCAGGACACTGCTGATATGCATCCAGCTGGGAGCACATCCCTGGAATGTGTCTCTGTGTGATCACTTTGTCCTGTTGTTGAAGATAACTGAGCTAAAATACTCTTTGGTCTCAGTGAGACTGCTCTTCCATTTCTTTTGCTGTGTGTGGGAGGCTAGAGTTCAAAAGAGCAGTGTAGTCAGATTCACTCAGTTGTAAAAAATACTTGAACAGATCTTTACAGTATACCAGCCCATCAAGATTATTGACTGGACCCTTCTCATCTCCTGCCTCTTTTCTGTTCATTACCAGAAATTAGTCTCAGCTTCCTTTGCTTGTCCTCAAAAAATGTAGCATAAGAGGTTGCAGAGTATATTACATAAATTTTTAAAATTAATTATTTTATTTTATTTTATTTTATTTACTTTATTTTATTTTATTTTATTTTCCATGGATTTTATTATCTGACAACCCTGTGCAGGCCTAAATAACATAGATAGAGAAATAAATAGTAATAGCTGTGTGTATGTAGATGACCTTTCTGTCACATAAGGGAAAAGAAGGAAGGAAAAGAAAAATCAAGGAGGGGCTAAAAGGTCTACTGAGATCTAAAATAAGATGTAAAGTGATTAAAGCAGAGGGGGAGGCAAATGCCTGATTAAAGGAGTTGTGATGATGTGACCTGCTGCATCTTTGATGGCCAATGCTGAGTCAAGAGAAGGGTTCATTCAAAGAGCAGCACAATCCGAGGCTGGCTGCCTCCCACCAAAAAAATGAGTTCAAAAAGAAGGAGAAGGCAATTTTTTGTTGTGCATTTTAAAAAAAGGAACATCAAATGCTGATGTGAAGGACTGGTGGTGTCGTCATCTTTGTCTAGGTGTTGCAGAGCTGGAGAGCTGTGACATACGTGTGAGAAAGCTGCAAACAGACAATTTCACTACTGCTGAAAATATGGGCAGGGGCTTGTTTAGAGGGTATTGCAGGGCACTAGTGAAACAGGGGCAGTTTGCTGTCCATGCTGTGGATTTTAGAGACTGAAGCTGCAATTCAGCACTAGAGGGTAATATATGTTGGGTTCCCAAATAAAGCATTAGATATGCCCATACTGGCTCGGCTGAGAAGCTTCACCTCTCCCCTGTTAATTTACATATTTACTCTGTTCTGTAGTAATTCCTGATGGATATGCAACCACTGCATGAATTTGTAGAGAAGGGGATGGAGGGCTGTGCAGCTGAGTGACAGCTGAGGTGTTTCCTATAGTACCTTTAAACTCACACACACATGCAGACAGCTGGAAGTTCTCCCACGGCCACCTTTCTGTGCTGGAAGAAAAACTGCTCATAAAGGTGGCAATTTCATGCAAGCATGAAATGTTGTGTGTTCCTGTCATTTCTGTCTCCAGGCTCCTCTGGGTGACCTGTGGGATCCCAATGAGTGCTGGTTGGTGTTTTCCTGGCCAGCACTGTGGGGGAAGAGCACACATCTTCACTGACCTGTGGGGATTTGGGGTGGGAGCACCAGCTGCATTTCCTTCTCAGTGAACTTCTGGAGGGGACATAATGAAACCAAAATCCTGCCTCGCTACCATCAAATGTTTCCCCCTCAACTCACGGCATGTGCCTTCTGCAAATTAACTGCCTCGTGTGGCAGAGATCCATGACTAAAGGGGCATTTTAAGACTCTGACTTGGTCCCTCCCTGGCACAGCAGCCTCCCATTGCCTTCTGGGTCTCTTCTGTTCTCTGCTCTCTAGTTAGACTGGAAGCTGGCAGGATTCCTGGGGGAATAATACCGCCTTGATTTATAGTGACATTGGAGAAAATGGGGGCAGGCAGGGTGATGGTGAGTTTTGGACAGTTGTCCTCTGATGATGACACCTCTAAAAAGTCTTCCTTGAGTGGGAAGTTCTGCCTTTCATCCTTTACTGGAGCACCATAAATCCTTTGTTATCCCTTCAGGCTTTCTATTAATTAATAGATTTTCAATTGTAAATAGCTGGCTTGAAAGCCTTTCTCGTGTTATCCCTAGCATTCATAGGAGCTACTGTTCTTTTCTCTATATCTCTGAAGTTGATTCTTGTGATACCAAATTTTTTTCTTCTATGTAGATCTTCTTCTTGTTGCCTAAAAAAGTGTTGTATTTGGGTGCTTCAACACAGTATTACCCATTCCTTTGTTCACTCCAAACCTTTTTCAGCTTTGGAATATTTCCTGAAGAAGTCAGATTTTCCCAGAAAATCGGGAGCAGCTGTGTTAGAACAAGCCAGTAACATCTTCTTTCCAATACCTGGTGGTGCTGCATAGTGAGCATCTGTCATGGATTATTTTGTGAAGCACTGCAGGGGATTATGTGTTTTTTTATCTTATCTGTTGTAATCGAGTGTTCCTGTGAGTATGTAATCTCATTTCATGGATAACAGATGTGCATATGTCAGTATATTTTCTGCACGTATATACATGCAACAACCTCCATGGTTAATTATACATGATTTAGAAATTTAAAAAATCTCAGCCTTAATAATTTATTAAATGAAAAATATGTTAAAATTATATCTTTATTAATTCTGTATATACTACTTCTGTCATTCATTTTCATTCTTTATTGCCTTGTTCTTCTGGATAATAAAACAAAAACAGTGTAATGTGTCTGCAAGGGTTGATTTTGTACCCTATGTACTTTGTGTACTTCTGTCCTCCCTATCTTAGTTTTCTGTACTTTATGAAGCACTGTAAATACTTCTCTGCTTTTTCCACTTGCCCATTTCTAAATTTTACATTTTACTTGCTATGGCTTTTGCTTTTGAGATAGATGACGAGAAGTATCAACCATTTATTCCATGTTAGCATATGCTATAGCATAATAAAACCAAATACATAATTAGATTTTGTTAATTTGCCAAGTATAATCAAGTGATTGGTGTATTTATATATAGTTGTAAGTGAACAGAAATTGTGTGTTGCTTTTCCAAAAGCTTGGGAGAAAAATAAACAACAAACTAGAGAGTTTACTGCAGAAATTTAGATTCTTTGTTCAGATTTTTTTTCGAAGTTGTTTATCTGTTTTCAAGTTGAGCTGAAAACCCCAGGCAAGTTCTGTAGAAGAAATAATGATAACACATGGCACAAATTTTGAACAGTTTAGAAAATCTGGTGCTTCTGGTTACCTCACCTACTCGACAGACTCTCCTGCTAACAGAATGATCGTGCCAAGGCTCCTCCATGCACTTTTAGGGGTATTACAGACCAGGAACAGGTGTTTCTTTGTCTCATAAGCAATCCCAAGGAATTCAGGCAGCACATAAGGTACTACTCCAGCATTGAACACGCCTTTTTCTATCTTAATTGCAAGCCTGGTTGTACACTGCTTCTCGGGAAACAAGTTTACTAGTTGTTTATTGCTTGTGTGCCTCCTTGTTTGGCCAGGACACACAGTATAAAAACTCTGCCTGTTGCCTTTGGTTGTGACTCCTGCTGATTGCATCCAGCAATACCTGGGGAAGATTGCAACCTTCAAAAGAGACGTAGTGGCAACTTGCTGTGCCAGAGAAAAGAGAATCCTTAAATTAGACTTAAAGTGTATAGAATGAAAGGAAAAATACACTGCCATCAGTATCTTTAATGCTTTCCCCATGGTGTTTCTAATAAAGGGGTGGTTAAAGTTTAAATTTATTTGCACTAGTCTCATTAGAAGTCAGCAGTTCTTTTTAGCATAGAAAATTGTAAAAACACCTGGTAAATTATGCCCTGAAATAGGGTAATTGTTGGCTTTTTGTAATTATAATCAAGGACTTTTATATTTACTAAGGAAAAGTACTAAGTGGGAGTGTAGATAGTATTATTAAATATAGAGCTCTTGATTTGTTTTCAACTTGTTTTTCCTTTGATCTGATTATTCTGAATGACAAATCTGTCATCCATGTGAGCACTGGGAACACTGACTTTGGCTTGCTGTGTGTTTAATTCTAACAAGTAAGAAACTTGCTTGTAAATCTTTCTGCAGCATAATTTTCACCTATGCCCTGCTTCGAGCAGATGACAATGTTTTCATCTTGCACTATGCAAGATGCTTTTAATTAGTTTAGTGTAGTTGGCTATAAATCATTTGCTGTCCTTGAATGCCAGAATTGATGACTGCCATTACAATACTCTGAAGAGGTGTGAGAGAATCCAGTTTAATGAAACAGCCACGTGGGCATCCTTATTCTGTTCCATTTATGTTTTTGTTTCAGTAGCAGCAATAAAAAGTTTGTGGTTCACAGTCAGATTAGTGTTTAGGTCAAACAACTCTTCTTAGATGTGTGTACAGATGTACCTGCAGACAGATTTCTGATGTGCAAACTTTCCACTGTTGCTTCAAGAGAGCATTGATGGCAGAGGGTCGTGATTTTCTAATGTATGAGAAAGTTGTAGAGCTGCTGATTGTTAACACTGGAATTAAACAGGTAGTACGGGGGCTGACTCTTTCAGTGTTGCTCAGATATTTTCATTCCTCAGTCCATATAAATAATTCTCCTGAATATAATTTGTTCAGAAGTATGTCTTCACCTATTTGAAATTGCTCATTATAATAAACAAACATTAGAGAGTCAGGTGATGATGTGAGCTCCTAAAATGCTATTGGTATTAAATGGAAGAAAAACCTCTTGGGTTCATGTCACACTTTGAAATCACATTTTAAACCTCTGCTTTGTGTCTAGCCATGTGAATATTGTAAAATGCTGCATTGCTGAGGCTATAGCTGGTTAAATAACAATATGGAACCTGGATTAAACTTGGGATCTTTTGAGGATGCATTAAAACACATTTGGTTTTGCATCCTTTTTAAAAATGTAAATTAAGAAAAGTGTCTGAATGTAAATTTTAGAAAGACAAATGTGATCTGATTCACTAAATAATGTATTTTCTTTATGAGAAAAATCTCTTTTCCTGTTGCCTTTGTTATTTGATTAATGCACTCAAAATAGGGAAACAATAAAAACTGAAAGGCAGGGAGTCAAATAATTATGAAGTATATATCTGATTAGGAGTGTGAGTATATAAAAGAATGCAGATAAAAATTGGGTTCTTTTTCTGCATTTCACTGTTAGGATGTCACAGAAGAGCTGCATGTAACTCAAATTCAGCTTTTTTTCAGTCCATGCTCAATGGGACTAGGTGTGAATGAGACTATATTCCTTTCCCTTAAGTCTCTCTTGCTCTCTTCCAGCAGCATTTGATACTGATGCTTCTCTGTGGCTTTATTGCCCCTGCATTGCTATTGATGTTGAATCTATGATACATTTCAATTAATAGTAGAGTAGAAAAATGCCTTCCCCTCTTTGTACACAGCAGGCATAACATGGCACAGAATAAAGACATTCAAAGGCATAAAGGCCACAAGGTAAAAGTAAACAAGAATCATCCTAATGGCTGAATGCTTATTAGTTGGTAAATATTTACTTGTTAGCTGTGTATTTATATCTGCTGAATTTAAAGAGGAGGAAGAAAATTTGAGCGATGTTTATATTCATCTGTGTTTTCTTAAATGTGTGTGTTAAAAATTAGGATCCCCAGACAGAGCAGGAAAAATGGGAGCTCTAAATGTGCTGATATTGGGCAAACTTGTGTTTGGGCACCAAATTACTTTACGCCTGCTTGCAGTTAAAACAATTGCCAATATTTGCATCTGAAAACACTTGGGAGAAATTTTAAGGAAATGAGCAAGAACTGGCTGTAGAGTGATCTAAGAGTCTAATGTTTTGCAGAAATTACTTACCTACTTGTAACTAGTAATTTGGGGGATTACCGTAGGCAATGGAGAACTGTTCCAGTCAATATAGGGTTGTGAAAAATGTAGAAAATCTCAGTTCTGTGTGCTCCAACAGACAAAGGTATGCAAGTGTGGATGCAAACTGTAAGTCTGGCCTTCACTGAAAACTCAGTGTACACCACAAGGGAGATGCCAAGTTACCACAGGGTAGGTACATTTCTTCATGTCCCTTTCCCCAGTCTTACCTGCTATCTTGTTTGCTTTTGTTGAGTATAGGGCATGTAGGAGGTGATTCAGATCTGGGGATATCCATCCTGTACTTGAGGATGACAGGACACAGTCACACGTGGCATTACCCCATCTGAGCTCTTTGTTTGGCTCTCTTGAAAGCTGTCTGATTGTTGCTGTTGTCTGATTGTCTGACTGTTGCTGACTTGGAATTTAGTGAACAGGCAGTGTGCTTGGCTGATGTTGGCTGGTTGGTGTTGCTCCATTGTTCTTCCCATAACAGTTACCAGTACACAGAATCATAGAGTCATAGAATGGGTCGGGAGGGATCTTTAGTTAAAGACCTTCTAGTTCCAAACCCCCTTCCGTGGGCCGGGATATCTTTCATTACACCTGGTTGCTCAGAGCCCCATCCAACCTGGCCTTGAACACTTCAAGGGATGGGACATCCATAGCTTCTCTGGGCAACCTGTTCCAGTGCCTCACAGTAAAGCATTTCCACCCTTGCAGTGAAGAACTTCCTCCTAATATCTATTCTAAACCTGCCCTCTTATGTTTTGAATCCATTACAATTTATCCTATCAACTTGTAAAAATTTCTCTCCAGCTTTCCTGTAGGTATCTTTTGGGTATTAGAAAGCTGCTGGAAGGTCTCCCAGAGCCTTCTCTTCTCCAGACTGGACCTGGAGAAATGAATAATTTTGCTGTCAGCTGGTATATTTGTTAGCTGATTCTGCAATTTATTATTTGAGAGCTAATCATCTCGTATTGATATGTGCAGGCTAGCAGAGTAATACTTTTATCCATGTTAGGAGAATGGGGGATTGTCTACACAGGGTCATTCAGGAAAACTAACACAAATTGATTTTTAAAGTAGATTAATTAAATTAGTTTCCATCTCTTTCAATTCACTAAGAGGCCAAGTTTGAGTTGGTTAAATTAGATCAAATCCTTTTTTAACCTTTCTGCTTCAGAATTGCAATAGTCTTAATTTGATTAAGTCACTTAAAAATTGAGGCAAACTTAAGAGTGATCACTTATATGCCAAATCAGAGACTTAGATAAAATTTAACTAAAGAAGTTTAAATCCAAATGTTTTGTCAACTGGAATTCAAGTTTGAGTGTTCTGAGTGAACATGTATCTGGAAAAGAAAGTACTTTGCAAACGATTTGTGCATTTTAAAAATTTTGAAACGTTACTAGTGTCTGAGGGAATTAACATACTCTTGCTATGGCTGTAAGTCTTGCTTGTGTCCTCACTATTTCATGCATGAATTTAAAGATGTAAGAGAGAGCTAATATTTGACAATGAAATAATTAATTTATCTGCTGATGAAAATCATAGTATTAATTCACTATAATTTGAAACTGTGTATGCAAAATACCTGATGGTAGAGCTATCAGGGTTTGCCCAGCACTAACAGCCCAGTGTTATCCATCTGTATCTTATGTCTGAATGTGTTCCTGTGTGTATCAGTTGGTAGGGAAGCTTTATGCACTAAATTGTTTAACCTTACGATGCTTTTAATGTGCAAGATAATGATGTGTGCAGCAAACAGATTACACAGCGGCTGCTAATGATACGTGTGTGGCAATTCCCTCATTCCTCTGCCTCTGGCACTGGTGGTGGCCAGGAGAGCTGTCCTGACCTTGACAGGGGCTTGCAGAGTAGAAGGACTAAATATTTAGTTATGAACACTGAGGGTGAAGTGAGGTCTCTGATGTGGACTGTTAACTAAGGTATTAGTCACACTAACATTGTCTCAGCCAGTTCTTGCCTGATTTATGTTGCAAGACTCAGTGGCATATTGCTTATTTATCACTGATAAACTGTTCCTGGATAAAACTTTTTTCTTTTTTTTATATCCAGTTTCTGACTGCTGTGGGCTTCCGATAACGTTGTGATTTATATTTACCTGTGTTTATGCGTTGCAGTGGTTGAATAGCAATAAAATTTCTGTTGATTTTGGGTGGTCAGATGAAAACTCAGAGCTATAACCAATGTATTAATCAATGCCACCCATCAAAATGCTCTCAGTCAATGAAAAAATGGAAAAATGGATATAAAAGTTATTTTATTTTGTTATCTTAGTGAATGATATAAAATATTTCCTAGGTTTTCTTATCACTGGTAATGCATTAATGTTGGCTCATCCTCCTTCATAGTCTGTTGCTAATCAATAAATTATTTTGACTTGTGGCTTGGGTTTTGTTTTCTTTAAGGAATATAAAATCTAGAATAAAATGAATCTTTGCAGAAGAGTGAACCTGCATGTTTTCTGGATTTGATTATGTCCATTTCTTCAAATGTTTGATTTTGTTTGGCTAGAAAAGATCTTTCTGAATTTATAGATGGTTTCAAAACATTGTTTTACCACTGCATAATAATAAAAGCAATTTAAATTTACAGATTATTTTTGAAATTGGAAACCAATAGTGATGGTAAATTGTGAAGCCTGCCCAGATGAGCCGACAGGTTGCTTGTAGAATCAAAAAATGGAAACAAAACAAGCATAGTACAATGCAGCAAGTCTGTTATTGTCAGAAATAGAGAAACACATGCTATCTAGAACCAAGATAACAAGAAATTTGTTGCACTGTTCAACACCTTAATGGTACACAATTCTGCAAGAATAACATCAGCTACCCATGGCAGTAGATCTCTGTTGAAAAGAGCAAAAACCTCTCAAGATGTTTGCTTGAAAATTATACTGGATTTTTTCAAGATAAAAACACTGAATGGCCCATTTCCCACTTCATCTCCCTTCTGAAATTCAACTCCCAAGCTACTTGGTGTGGCTGCTTTATGAAATGTTCACTAATCAATTAGTAGCGGTAGGATATGAACTGGTGAGAAATTACACACAATTTACACTGAAAAATGAACATACCAAATGTTTTGAGGTATAGTCTACATGCTAAAGCTTATTTATTTTGAAGTATCCATAGCTGTAAAAGTATTAGAATGCAAATAAGTGTCCTAAAAAAATAATTAAAACCCAAAATAAATATTCCGTGGCTGGCTCCATGATAAAACAAGTGAACATCTTGTTAATTCACTCCTGAGCCTTTCAGTGTACTTCTAGTGAGTTTATTCCTGTAAAGTTTCCTTAAGGAAAATGTTTGGAGTTGACATGTTTAGGTTTTTTGTTATTGCAAGTTTTTGTTTTAGCTGTAGTTTTTTCACATCTCTATTTTATTCTTTCTGTACCTTTCATCCATCTCTCCTTACATCTGCAGTTGGTGATAATGTTTTGGTCTACTTTCATTAAATATTACCTTGCTTTTTCTTTAATTACAAAAGGTGTTTCTGTTTTGTCAAAGATGAATTTGCTGGTTCTGTTTGTGTTGGTGTTGAGAGGGACAATACTACTTCATGTCTTCTGGTTAATTTATCTCTTAGCTGTAATGCTAATCTAGTTAAGACATGATTAACAGTTATTCAGTGGGCCTCGTTTTTTTTCCTGTCCAGTCGCTTATGACACTCAAATTAATGCCTTCCTATTTGCTGTATATTTACTCAGAGCTTAAGTTTGATGTTTTTCTATACTCTAGCAGTGGGTCTGGTTCTTCAAAAATTATTTTCAATAATTGAAAATTGAAAATTTTCAGAGAAATTTAGTCACGTGGAGCAGTTAATTAGGAAAGTGCTCTTGAAACTGCAAAAATTATTCATACATGAGTTAAAAACTCATTTTTAAAGCACTTTAGAGTGAAGCTTATCATTAGAATTTTTAGTTGTACAGTGAATAATTGCATAACTGCTGATGAAGGTGCCTCAGCTTTCAGCTCTATTTTCTTGGGCCAAAGTCTTAGACCTTTTTAGTAAAATAAACTAAGATAGAGGCAGTCTAATACTTTAATAATGAATCAGAGCTATTCAGTACTCAAACCATGTCTCTTGTACCAATGAGAGCTTCTTGCCTCTATAATGTTGTCTCTCTCATGTCCCATTAAAATTATACAACGGATTCAGATGCTCCAAGATTTCTGATTTTAGACCTTTGAACATGTTTTGTCTCTTCCTTGGGACACTGAGCTGGACTACACCAGGCAAATGTCCCTTCTATGTTCTTCCTGGTGGAAACTTTCCAGATGCCTTGTGTGATGTCTCTTCTTATTTGCCTGGTGTATCATTTAGTCATTGAGATATCATCCACCACAAATACTTAATGTAATCATAGCTCAAACTGTTCACTTTTCGTAGTCTTCTGGCAAGAAATGTCAGCAGCAACTCAGCAGAAATGATCTTCTGGCAGATCTAGGCTGAGTGGGTAGATTTTTAGTTCCTTCTTCAAACCAATAAGACTTGGTGATTCCAGTAAGGAAACACAGAGTTCTGGAAAAACATGAACTCTCAGGTTTGCCCTCCAAGACATTATTTCTGAAGTGCATTTCTTCTGTTATCTGGTCCAGCAGTTGATTTTGGCTACTTGAGACATGACGCCTTGTCTAACATGGGATTTCTACGTACCTGAGGGAGGAGAAAGAGGAGTGACAAGACTCTCTTCTGAATAAAGGAGAAGTAAATTATAATGACAAGAGATGAGGTTGTAAATATATTTTAAGGGACATAATTCAGCTTGAAGCCCCAGGGGAGTGCAAAGAGGCCAATGCCTGTGAAAGTGAAGGCACGCTGCTAGGCGTGGGCTCTCTGTACTTAGGGCTGTCTCTTAGGATAGGGCATGCAGAAGACCTCAATGTGTGTTGGGGTCACCTGGAGGAAAGTGAAAGAAAGCTTCCAGATTTGACCTTGATGTAGGTAGGTTAAATCCTTTTTCCTTTAGTTCCTCACTTTGTTTCTTACAGTTACTTGTAGCTGTGTTGCCTACTTTGGAGGTGGCAAATCAATACTTTGAATAAAGATGGTTTTCAACAGAACTATCTGAAAACAAAGCAAGTTTCCAAAAAAACTTACAAGAACATTGAGTATATTTTAATTTTCTGTAAATAATAAACATTATTCAATTACGATTTTCTATCAAAGTCATGCACTTCCAGTCATATTATGTGACCATGAACCAAGGACTTTCAGCTTTCTCCTGGTATAATTTGAATCAAATAATCTTTCTTCTTTCTATTAGAAAGGAGATTATAGTAGATCAACTTGTGGTTTCCAGTTCTGAACGTCCAAATAGCAGAGGAATAGGAAGAACAGGAAATGGTTGCAAGTGCTTATTGGCACGTTTTTATTTTTCATCATGATTCAATGAAGCTTACTAATTACTGCTCTGTTTGACACTGTCAAAGGGCTAGGGTTTGGGGTTTTTTTTGGTTTTTTTTACAATTTAATAACCATAGTATGATTCTAAACATCCTTCTGTTAAAAAAAGGAAAAAAGGACCAAAAAAAAAAATAAATAAACCATTACACTGACATTTTTGAGGGGACCTCTGGAGGATATACCCAGCATATACTCAGAGTACTTGCCACGTTGCTTGGCTGTGTGGCGAGGAGCTGGCTGCTGAAAGCAGAGATGACATTGGGAGCATCACGCACGTGTGGTTATGACAGCTGGCAGGAGCGCTCGGGCGCTGCGGAGAGGGCAGGAATGCCCACAGAACTGCTGCTGCCGATAGAGATTAGTGGGTAATATCCTAATTTCCTCCAAGTGAAGGGTAAAAAAATAAAAGGTTATCCGAGGGTGCCTGCGCTCAGTGCAGTGAAAAAATCTTGTCACTGTTTTTTCAACTCCTGTCCCCTATCAGTCAAGGTATGAAGGATATCTCCCACTGAAGGCAGGTGAAAGTTTTCCTTAGTGTTGAGATAATAGTATTTGGAGAAGCTGTATTCTTAATGTGATTTTCTGCTTCCTTCTCTTCAAGCTGCAATGCAGCAAGAGTGGCTTTTGTTGCACTGTACCTTTATCCTGTGGCACGGTAAGAAGTTTGAGAAACATTGAGTGTGCTGAAGCAATAGTCTTCTGCTGACTTTTTACTGGGGCTGACTGAAGCTGTTGGAAGGACCTGGAGAAATAGCTTTGTGACACATTTGGCTTTGGCATTGGCATTGTTTGCTTCTAAACAGCTTCCTGTTTCCATGCAATTTCCAAGCTGAACCTACTTGATATTGACAGGTAATATTTTAATGGGTAGATTGATTGGACTGGCAGAATGAATTAGCCATCAGCTTGACAACCATATAGCATTACGTTGTGTATCTGTTTACTCAGCACTGGATGAAATGCAAGAGTCTATTGAAAATCAGATTTCCATGCTGCTTTGTCAAAGCAAATTTAATCACAGCTAGAACATGTGGCATCCATCATTTCCACTTCAGAAGGCATCAGCAGCCACAGATCAGCAACAACGAGCAGTGCTGCCACTGCTGTCTTTGACTCACATGGAAAATTAAATTTTAGCATAGATTTTTGATAAATGATGCAGTCTTACCCATCAAACATGATTACTTAAGTGTTCTCTATTCAAGTAATCCCCAGTAGTTTTTTATCTAGAAGCAAGGTGTTGCTCTGTTTGGCTTTGAGTCATTCCTCCTGATGTGGGATAAGCCTTTGGATATTGCCTTTGCAGATTAGACAACTGCTTTCTGTTTGTTGTTCTTGGAAATCTCACATCTGCCTTGCTGCCTGCTTTTACCTGCATTTTAATGAGCAGCTCAGTTACACACTGTAGTTTATTCTGTGTTTTTCGCTGAAATTTCACATTAATGTATCTCTTTCTACCCTCATGGATATCAGAACAGCAAATTTCATTCAAAGAAATCTCAAGATGACTTAAGGAGTAAAACATTACAGAATACATGGAAAGATGCAACCGGTTGCTTTGTTCATGCCTCAAGTATGGCATTTAAAGTGTCCAGATGTACATAAAAGTGTTCAAAAACCTTGTAAATATTAGTCCTGCAAATTTTAGTTTAAAAAGCTTTGAGTTCCTTTATCATAGACACTGAAATGACACAATTTTAAAAGCTAATACTTATTTTGGGGGTGATCTTCCCCCCCCCCCCACTTCTGCTTCTGTTTGGAATGTCCAGGCACTTGTTTTGTAACACCACTGTCTATTCCTATTATTCATGTTTAATTTTAATTTGATGCGTTAATGCCTCTGTAACTGAGCCCAAAGCCTTTTTCTTTCAGACTTGAAGATAACAGCACAATTTTTCGAATTTCTACTAATTGAGCTATGATTCTTTAAGATTGTCTCAGGTCTTGTACTGTCTCTTCTAATATCCTCAAAATTAATGTCACCAAGGGAAAGGAGATAAGAGATTTTCTGAAAATTATTTTTCATTTATAGCACTGCTCAAAAATAGAGCAGGCAGAGTATTTGAGTTCAAATAATAGTGCTTCTTGTGCTTTTATGTTTCCTCAGCATATTCAGCTGTTTGTAAGGATTTTGTACTTAAGATTTCAAAATTGCTTTCCCTTATAGTGTTGCTATTAGTGTATCAAGATTTTGAATCAAATACCCGAATATGCTGTTTTGCCTCTTTGCTTAAGATAAGTCACCTTGTGGAGGTGTTATTTTCTCTTGACTGTAGAAGGTGCAAGGGATGAGTAATGTTGCTTGGAATGTTGAGCAATAAGCAGAATTTGGGGAGCAAGCAGGCCAAACAAGCCCTGCTTCTCTGCTAGGTGCCACAACACAGATGCATTGCCAGCACTGCCAGTGCAGATATGTCACACAGCTGCCACTGGGTAAGGTGTATGGAGTGATGGGGTGATGCCATAAATTCTGTGATTTGAACTGATGCTGCACAAATGGATGCTGCACAAGCAAATTGTGTATTTAAAGACTCTCGCACCAGAACTTGTTCCTTACCCTGCCAGGTAGATGCCCACCACATATGCTCTGAATTTTGTGTTATCTGCACTTGGACATCTGTATCAGGGACACTTGTGTAGAGTGACAGCTGAATACATGCAATAACTAATCAATCCCTAAGGGTGCAACAGTTTTGTCTCTGTCAAACTGGTTTATTTTTGTTTTTCTTAAAAAAAATATGAAGCTGATGAAGTATACCTTGCCTTTCAACACCAAAAGGTGTTTTTTCCCAAAGCCTGGGAGGTGTTCAAGATTTATGACTTTTCTACTGTCTGATTTGCTGGTCTGCATGATTGATATTCCTGTGCTAGCTGTCGCATCGTCCTTCTCAGGCCAGAGTTTCTCACGCCAATAGCCAGTACAATTTGTAATTAGTTGTCACTGGCCTTACTGTTATCTGAGTGGATTGATAAGCATCCACTGGGCAGCAGATCTTGCTTGTTGATCCACTGACTTCTGTGTAGATCTTAAAACTTAAAAGTACACCCAGAGTGACAAAACCTCAAAATACTGCGACCTGAGTTCTGAAGCCTAAATTGGCTGTGGTGAAGTTTAGCTGTGTTGGTGTCTGTTCATAAATAATGGGTGAAGTATGGACTGGGATAGCCAAGCACAGTATGACTTTCCATCCCTTGCCATAGCTTCCACATGCAGCTGACCCAGTTTGTATTCCTCCTGATCTTGCCCAGAGTGAAAATTCATTTCTTTGTATATCTGCATATGCCTGAATTGAGTGCTAGGCTGCTCGTTTAGGAAAGACCAGTGAGGAGAAACTGTTCAGTGTATGTATTATTTTATCTTAACTGCCAGCATTTTCACAGGATTTTCAGAATGGATGCCTAATCAACTTTTTAATGCTGGTCTATGAACCTCTATTCAAGCAATAGTGCCTCCAGTTTGTCTGGAATGGCAATGGACTCATGTGATTGGGGTTGCTGCATATTGGTTTCATTGAGACCAGGCATGTATGGCGTTTTTGCTTTGATATGACAGAAAATACCTTTTAGTTTTTATACTTTCATTTCCATTCCTGAGAACAGCCTAATTAAAATTGTCTGGAACAAAAGGGTGAGTTGAGGCAGAAAATTCATTTTGATTGTAGCCATCCAGTCTAGCAAAAAAAGTAATAGTGCTGCCTCAAATTTTTGAATAATGGAATAAAACAAACAGAATGTAGCAGAATTGTATTGATAAATAACTTTATTCTGGCTTGTTTTAAAACAAATAACATTTTCTTACATTTTTATTGCTATATTTCCAAACTTTTACATTGCACTGTCCCCAAACTATTAAATTCATGAAGCTAAAGTTTCATGACAGATTTATTAGTATAGCTGAGGAACTAGAAGGTAGTATTTTGGATTTGATAACTGCTTTATATGTAATGCAGAAAAGAGAGGAATGGGTTAGTTAGTGCTCTGAATAAAGTAAAAATATTGGTCTTTCCTATGGTCTTTGTATTGAGTATACAAATTTGTGTCCAGTTGAATGAAGTGATGTTGGCACCTTGTTCAGATATTACTCCACTCTACTGAATGGAAGATTTTCCAGGATTTTATAGAGCTTTCTGTATTCACGTGGTCTCAATCATTTTAGCAGTAATGTAACAATTTTGTATGTCTCTTGCTCTGGTATGTATACATCCATCAAGTTTTAAATTGCGTGTAATCTTTTTGCAGCAGTTTAACAAGGGAGGAATAATGCACGAAACAGCAGTAAACATTTACAAGCCAGTGCTTGCCTATTATCACTTGGCTAAATGCATTTTAAAGACCAAGGCATCCTGATTTGCTCCAGCGACAATCTCATAATTGTAGCAAATACAGTTTAGAGCACACAGTTCTGGAAGAAAAGATGCTGGGGAAACCTAGGGGGATGGAGATCTGGGATTGGAAATAACTGCTTGATTGCTCATGGAAGCCTGTGTTTTTAAGAAAGCAAGATATCACTCTCTCTGTCAGTTTAAGTTTTTTTGTTGTCATCATGGGAAAAAAATGGGAAACTTTGATGAAAGTGCACATCTATTGTGGAGTGGAGGACCAAGATTTTAATATAAGCAGTGACCTAAGTGTAGCATGACCTGTGTTATCATCTGTCTCTAAAGAAAAAAGCAGCCCCTCTTCAATTTTTGTTTGAGTAATTACAGACCCTTGAACTTCAGAGACTTGGGCTCTGGTTGTTTTCTCTCATGCAAGTGATCCCTGACTGCAAAGGCCTCACTTCAAAGTCATTCTCATTTGTCTTGGAGTGTCTTCAGGGAATTCCAGAGGAAAGAGAATCAAGGTACATGACGTATGTCATGGGTTGGCAGTTTAATTCAGTCAGAAACAGCTTCCAACTCATCCTTTCCTCGTGAGTGATTCAATTTGAAGAAAACTCCTGGACTTCACTCTGTTTCCATTAAACCAGTGTATGACAAGTCTGGTACTGTACGTGGTGTTCTACCTCTGCCTGAGAAGCTGAGTCTGTATTTCCCATGGAAGTCCATACCTACAGTTTCCCACAGTTACAGCATATCATCCAGACACCATCTACATTTAACTTTTTTTTCCTTTTGCTAAACACAGGAGGTCATTGAGGTTTCTTTGAAATCCTCCATGCTGGATCCCTCTGCCTTAGGTCACTTGAGTAGGCTCTGTGAAGCAGCATCTCGTCAGTGACCATCAACCTAGTCAGACCTACTGTGCTCTGAATTGCCTGCAGTACCCAAATCACAGGGAAGACCTCTTCCTGTTCCAGCTGCTGCCATTTCTTGCCTCTTATGGCCAGTATCTACTCTTTTCAATTAGTCAGGCTTGAGTCCTCTTTCCCTACGCGACTGTTGGAAACTACAAACATTTCTTGGGAGGAGAAGCCATGGGATGGACCTAAATTGCACAGGACAATTCCACTCTTCTGCACTGCTCAGACAGTCCCCCATGAATTTCTAGACTGAAGTGAGGTTAATTTCCAGCTCTCTTGTCCTCCAAGAATGTTCATGTGACCTTGTGCATGCTTATGCAGTAGCATGCTCTGGCAGGGTCACAAAATAACAGAGTTAATTTCTGGGAGATCCTAAATGTGAACCTGTTCATGGCAAAGCAAGGTCTTCTGCAGTTGAAGGCTTTTTCCTGCTTTCCTCATTTGCTCTGTGAATAAATCTTTGAGTCAGACATTTGAGGTAGATCTAACTAGACCTTTATCCTATAATAAGCTTTGTGAAGAAGACAAAAAGCTTTTGAACTCAAGAATGATTTTATCTGATTCAAAGCTAGAACAAGTAACTTCTCAAATCCAGAAAACCCGGAGTAGATAGATAAGATGGAATGAAAAGAAAGTATACAGCATTTTTGTTGATTTAAAACCAGCATGTCTGTTCAAAAAGTGTTTGCTTCTAGGCAGTTTAATGGCTCTGAATAGCAGCAAATGCTGCACTGACACCTCTGATACTGAGGAATTTTCCTTCCATCTGACTTGCTGAGGTCTGGAGGTTGGCTGCTGGCTCTGGGAAGTCTCTATGTGAAGCTGCAGCATCCCCAGCCTGTGCTGTGACTTTCTCTTTGCAGATCTATGTAAGGTAGGTCCTTCTTGCTCAGTTCCTCAGAAGAAAGGTCATCTTCCCTCCCTCTCTCTGCTTTGCTGTTGAGAAAGAGTGTTCAGGGTATGTCTGTACACCCCAAATCACTTGCTGTACAGTGCTAGCAATAGCTTAATGAAGTGATCTGTTGGTCTTCAAAAAGGCAAGGAAAAAGGAAATCTTGCCTTCAGCAAATGAAGATCAAAACACATAAATCTGAAATAAATAAAATGTTGAGACTTGAGTTTTACTTTCTTTCCTGGATTTGTCTGTTGTCTTCTTCAGTCTCATTTCCCAGATACGCACCCCTGCCTTGTGATTCCCTATTTACTTTTATTCCCTGTCATGATACAGTTAGTCTTTATCATTTTCATGTTATTCATGAGTATCCAATGTTTATATTCAATCTTCCCTCTCTGCCTGTTCCACTTGTTCTTTTGATGGCCAGATGGCTTGCTTCCCCTCTCTTTTGTGGCTCACATATTCCTTGGACCCTTCCTTTACCCTGCCATATCTGCATCTTCTCCTTTATTCTAGGGCTACATGCTGAAACACACATCTCCAGGGCAGTCACATTGTCTCCCCAAGTGCCTGCTGTTTCATACCTCTTTGGCTGAAGGAAGACTAGGAATTTTTCTCTCTCCAACCTCTCCTTCCATTCCCTTGTGAAGACAATGTTTTGGGATCCTTGTTACGATGTTCTGTTTAGTGTTGCCATTCCAAGAGCATGAGTTCATATAGATTTCTATAGTGCTTGTATCTCTGCCTGTAGGACCTACATGAAGTTTAAATCCTCAGTGAGGATGTTGACAAAATCTGGACTGTGACATTCTAGTTGGGTATCATTAAATGAGGCCTAAACTACAGCTAGTAACTCACTATTAATGGTTATCAAAGTGCAGGAGTTTTTGAGTGTGTAGTAGATTAAATAATGTAGACTTTCCTGGCTTTGGCTGGAATAGAGTTAAATTTCTTCCTAGTAATTGGTGCAGTGCTGTGTTTTGGATTCAATGTGAGAATAATGTTGATAACACACTGAAGTTCTAGTTGTGGCTAAGTAGTGCTTACCCTGAGTACTTACCCTGACTTTTCAGTTTCCCATGCTCTGCCAGCACAGAGGTGCACAAGAAGCTGGGAGGGAGCATGGCCAGGAGAAGCTGACCTGAACTGGCTAAAGGGCCACTCCATACCCTGGAATGCCACACTCAGTGTATGAACTGGGAGAGTTGGCTGGGGGTGACTGATGGCTGCTTGGAAATGGGCTGGGCACCCATCAGTGGGTGGTGGGAAACTGTGCTGTGCATCATGTGTTCTGTTTGGGGTTTATTACTCCCTTTTTTAATATAAATCTCTCTTTTCATTCTATTATTATATGCTTATAATTGATTTTATTTCAATTATTAAACTATTCTTATCTCAGCCCACAGGTTTTACCGTTGTTTCTGATTTTCCTTCCCATCCCATGGGGTTGTGTAGGCTATGAGTGAGTGACTGTGTGATATTTAGTTGCCAACTGGGTTAAGCCAAGACAGTCCTTTTGATGCCCAGCATGGGGCTCAGTGGATTGAGTTAACAACAAATCTGCCTAAAATGTGTTAGAACAACTTTGTTGCAAGCATTCATTATGCTTAATAGTCACTGGCCACAATGATTTCTTTGCTCTCAAAGTTTTTGTGGTTGTTCTCGAAGTTGCATTATGTAATCCCTTACTTGCAGTACATGTTCCCTGTTGTGTTGTTTAGTACCTGTGGGAACTGGACTAAGGTTATCACGTTGTACTTTGTAACAAACGCTGGTTTATGATGTGATAGAATTGCTGGTCGTGAAACTAATCTGGTATTTGTACTCAGCATTGCAGTCATATCAATACTCCAGGAAACTATAAATAAGTTTCTTTTACCTTTTACCTTTTGTCCTCTGAGATCCAAATCACGCAGAGACACTTCCCTTTCTCTTCGCCTTCTCCTCCAGGATAATAACAATAGCTCTTTAGAATTTTGAATATCCTTGAGACATTCAAACCAGCATGTTCCTATTGCTGTATCTTCTGATTGTGTTCCAGGCCTTATTTAATGTTAAACAACTATTTAAGAATGCCATCCAGACATCTGTCCTGAGTCTGGATAGTCAGGAGTGGCAGAGTGTGTGGGATAATAAGGGCAAGTACTTAATTCCAGCAATTTAAAGTGGGCATGTCCTACTCCCTTCAATAGGAGCTTGAGGCAAAGGTAGCCAAGTGGTAAAGCACAGCTGATAGCACTAAAGAAGTTTTCTCAATCCCTTTGGTGGAAGAGTGCAGGCCACAGTTTACTTTCACTTGTGAGGGTGTCCAGTACACTGGGAATCAACATTCCCAGGGGTGGACACACAACCCTGCCATCTGCCATGGGCTCATCAACAGTGCACTGGATCAGGGTGAAGCTGGGGAAAACCTGCAATACAGTGAGGTAGCAGGGGAGGAAGTTTTGGAAAGGGGACTAAAATAGTCCAAATCTCTCAGAAAGCCAGTTTGGCCCTAAAACAAAGCAAGGTGAAGAGACTGAAGGGGAGATCCAGTTTTTAGGAATAAATTGGCAAGATGAATGTCATGAGATCCCAGTGGATGTGATCAACAATAATAACAATTTTATTTCAGTTAGTAAACAGGTCTTATCTCAGTCCACACCCCATGGAGGACGAGATGGGTGAGTCAGCAGCTGCATGGTACTTACTAGTTGCTGGCTGGGGTTAAACCCTGAAAAGTCAAGAATCAGTCAAATTAGTATGGCATGTAACTGGGAGCTGATTTGGGGTGTACAAGCAGCTTTTGGAAAAGAATGTAATACTAAATTAAGCTAAAAAAGTCAGTTCTAGAACTGTGAGATTTCTCATTCCCATGGCACTAAAACAGACTTCTGTAATGCTTTCCTCCACTGAAATTAGCTATTTTATTTTTGTACTTGTTAATCACATCTTTGTATTCAACTAGGACAGTAGTACTCTGAACTTATTAGCAATTATTTGAAATAATAGGAAATACTATTTCTTATGCTGTTACCTCAATTATAGTTGCTTATGCTAATTCTAACATTTAGTTTTAAATACAGAGGTTTATTTCAACTGTGTAACACTCGGAGGAAGATGGAATCGTACAATGGAGGTTTGTTTATGTTTGTTTCTTTTTAGAAAATATTTTTAGACTATATCAATGTGGCAGTTACCTTTAATGAATCCATAATGATTGAATGCAGATGAAATGTTCTTAATATGTGCTGGGTAAAGAGCAATAGTTAACCAATTATAGGACTAATTTGTCTTTAAGCTGTTTTATTTTGTAGTCATTTATCTTCAAATCTGTCAATAATTTAGAGGGTGTAATGTAACATTGTTTTGAAAATTATTCTTATATTGGTTTAAAAAAAAAAAGATGGTGAAAGTGTTTGGCTGTACACAACCACCCCAAATGGCTCATTCATTTGTAGACACCTGCACTGTAGAGCTCTGACACAGGCACAGTGAATCTGAGCTCTAGATTCCCTCAACTTTCACTTGAGTAAGAGAGATGTTTCCAGGGGGGAATTAATGCACCCTGAAATAGGCAGCCATCCAAGCCATACATACTAAATCCTGTTATAATTGGCAAAGATAGCATAGCAAACCCTTGGCAATAAAAGCCAACACATAAAGGAGGTGAAGAGAAAGTATATTCCTCATGGTGGAACAATATTGTTTGAAAATCAGGCTTGCTTCAAATCTGGGAGAAGAAGCAATGGAGCATACATCCCTGTATTCTGTGTTTCTTTTTACCTGTGCACCTGCACCTGTCAGTGGTGTGTGAATATGTGTGCTGTGCCAAGACTCCTTTTTATTAATTGCATCCTTACACCATCTCTCCTGTTCTTCACTGGTGTATACAAAGGAATCAGATCAACAGGTTGAGAGGAGCTTTTGTTTGTCCCTGTGTCACTCTGTGAGGCTGCACATAAGACTTGGGTGTTGTAAGGATGTTGAGAAACTGGACAGGTGTTGAAGGAGTGCTAGTGCAATGAGCAGGGTCTAGAATTTGCATCCTTTGTGAGTGATGTTGAAAGAACTGGGCTTTTCCAATTGTGAAGAAATACCTTGAAAAGCATTTACAGATACGGCAAGGTCTTCTGAATAGTGATGGAGAATATAACAAGTGGTGACAGCAGATGGTTTATGAGGAGGTTTAGGCTGTACATTCGAAAAAGACCTTGAGTAGGTGCATCATGTGACACTGGGACAGGTCATCTTGAAGGGTTTTCAAGACTTGGCTTGATAAAACTCTGGATGACGTAATGGTACAATGTTGGTGGTAGTCTTGGTTTGAGTAGAAGGCCAGATGGACATCAGAGTTACAAGGTTCCATGTCACCATTTCTACAGTTTTGTGCTTTTCCTTTTTTTCCCTTTTTTTACAAGATGATGTTGCTGTGATATTCCTTCCTTCTGGCTCACCCTAAGCTGTGTAGAATGATCTTACTGCTTGTTTGCATCCAAATGATTGCACTTCAAAAAGCATTAAGGCAAAAAATGAGAAGAAACTGGCATTCTGCCTTTCCTGAAAGGTCCATGTGTTTTGCTGTTAATATTGTTCATTTCTGAAAGAATCTGCAAGCGAATTTTTTTTCTGTTGGTGGTAGGAAAGGTCTCAGTCTATAAACTGCATAGGAAATTGGCAATTACAAAATTGTGATTTTAATAGTAAGGTAGTAGGAGAAAATGGTAGCTCTGGACTTCCACTATCTATGTCTTTCTGTGTGCTTAGAAGCAGACAGGTAATCAATGTACAAACTTAAACATGGATGTTATGAATTTACTTAATTCCCTACTACCCAGGGGACTGTTGGTATAGTAAAACACTGACACTTAAAACTTGTACATCAAGCTTTGTGGATCCAACAAATCCTCTAACTGTAGCCTGAATGTCAGTAAAAAAAACAAACAACTTAGCAGCGTCCTCTTTACTAATTAAACAGTCTAGCTCAGTGTCATAACCATTTAAATTGTTCTTAAATTGTTATTATTCCTAGGGAATATCTTCTGGAAAGGAGGTAAAATACAGTACTTGACTTCAAAGTGTATCAGCAAAAGGGTTTTAGATTAATTTCCTTTTAAACCCTGGCTGACAAAATTCTGAAGAAAAAATGTTGTTTGATAAAGTTTATTTGGAAAGCAGATGCTTGCTGAGTCAGAGTTCATGGGATTAGAATATTGTACACTGATTATATCAGGCAGCAGCTGTGGCTCTGATTCATGTGCCAGGTTTGCATTAAAAAAGGATATTTCTTCTGGGACCAATCAAAAATACTAATATTTGATCAAGGAATTACTAGCTAAATCTTTATTAATTGCATAGTGAGATGTTCTGTGACCTTTATTTAAGATGATTCTTCAGTGGCTAAAAATTAGCTAATCTGTTTCATTTAGAGTAGACTAACCTCAGAAATACCATTAGGAACTAAGCATCTGCTCATCAATCAAAAAACTTTTTCTGGAAAGAGCTCTCAGTTGATACTGCTTAAGAAGACAAAAGCAACTTCCAGGTGAAGTAAGTCCATCAAAATAGCAAATGAAAATGAAGGATATGTCTAGATTTTATGCAAAGGTAAAGATAAAATTTCATTATGCAGGATGGAAGCAATTAAATTGTTTTTTTCAAGTTACTGTGGGGATACAGAACATGTTTTCATAACCTCTGCAATCTTGAGAATAACAGGTTCAGTAAAGATGGAATTTCACTGTAGGATTTTATTTACTTTATTTGCTAGACTTGCTCAGGAAATCATGTGACTTCAATCTCCACTAGGTATGTCTTGATAAAAGATAATCATAATTATTTTAAAAAATGTCAGACCCTAGTGTGGGGAAGGCAATGGCAATGAAAATGTCTACATGTTGCTGTGCCTTGCTCTCTGCTGCACAAAATAGGATGACTTCAGTGAAGGCTCTAGCTCAAGGTAGAGGTGAGGCTAAGTCAGCATTCCTCAGTCTCAAGGTTCTTCTTCACCAGCCTACAATGTCTCAAGCTTAGTGTCAGTCCAGATTTGGGACTCAATTTACCAGCTCTATTACCTACCATAGTATTGATTTGGAATTTTTCCACAGGACCAATATATTCTACAGTCATTGGAAAATATTTTTTTTTGTTTGTTTCTTTTCATGGGCTCTTTAATTTTCATTAACTCTTCACTGGTTTGTGAATTTAATTTCTTCCTAAAAATATTCTTTGTAAGTAGAAAATATGATTCTCTGTCCTAAGATGTTAAGAAATCATGGTCATTTTTGTAGGAGGCAGTTTCAAAGCTGGAAAGAAGGGAAGATTCTTACCTGTTAACTGTCAGCTTGTGAGTTACTTGGGCTAGCAATCTGGTCATGTTTGGCTCTTTAGAGAGTGAGCAGAAAGGGGGTTCAGAAACAGCTCAGGGGGATTCCAAAATCATGTGGCCAGCTTTTAATATAGGCCTTTCATTAAGTTGCCATTTGCATTCAAAATTGGATGAAAACAAAAATTATTCCCTTGATTTCATACAGTGATTTTTTTTTAAGCACTTTTCTAAAGTCATGCATTGTTGATTGAGCCAGTAAATGGGAATAGTTTAGTCCATTCTTCTAAACAAAATGTTCCTGGTGCAGCAGGCTGGAGGGGTATTTCCCTATTTTGTTTCAGTTTTTAGTCTTCAGGCAGTAAAATTAATACAGAGAACAGCCTTTTCTTTCACCGTGAATGCATCTATCATGAAGGTGTTGCCACTGTTGCCAATGTCTGATACATTGTTGAATCTAGTGGGATTTCTTTTTCTCAGATTTTCAATTTTTCTTCTTGAACTGCATAGAAAACTTACCAGCAAATATACAGTAAGTATAGTGATGAAAAACTTAGAAAGCTGTAAATATAAAACCAGGATTTTCTGTTTCACTTTACTGCTCCTTCCTTTTCTTACAACCACGTATTGTAGTCCTAAAGAACATGTTCCCAGTGCACTCATTTTCCACTTGGGGTGCATTGCTGTAAAGTGAATGAGGGTGCAGTTGGAGTTCAGAAGTTTCAAGGTCCAAAATCTGCTTGCTTATTTTTTTCCTTATTAATATACCTTATTAACATTTCCTTATTAAAATAATTAAAATAGTAATATCAATAGTTTTCCTTATTAATATTTTCCTTTTTATATGATGAATATTTATAATTTATCAAAGCCTATTTGGGTTTTGATAAATGTAATTTCTCTCAATTTTGTATCAGCAAGGTAGGAAGGACAAGTATTTTTGACTGGTGGAGATGACATTGTTTGAAAGGATCTTGGCTGCTCCTAGCATTTCCCTGTGGTTGGAGACACCATCTAGGAGAAAAATGCTGTGCTTCTGCTTAGCAGGGAAAGTGCAGTGAATTATACATCAACCAATGAGAATATCTCTTGTGGTCTTATTTCAGAAACAAAAAACCAAACACACGAAGGCCCCCCTGCCATTTGCAGCCGTGCTTGGAATTTGCTCAGGTAGGTAGAGCAAGCAGGAGCCATCAAAAGCATGTGCAGAATTATCTCTAGTGGTGCAAGGGTTCTGTAGAACAGCAGCTCTGGGCACATATTTAAATGTGTTCGAAGGGACACAGCCTGAACTTCATCCTTTCTGCTTTAAAAGTGGGTTTAGTTGCAAATTTTTCAAGGTCTCTATGAGGCTGGAGATTTTTCTTGACTTGGTCCTGTTTTGTTTGTTTTGTTTAGATTTTCTTATTGCAGTGCAAAACCTGCAATCCTGTTCCAAAGAAATCTGACTGTAAACTGTATATAACACAACAATATTTAGGACAAAAGAACCAATAGTTTGTTTCCTTTCCATTGCTATTTCATCTCTGCTATTTAAATACAATGAAGTAGGCTTGCTGGTAAGTCTGTGAAGAATCTGATAATCAAGGGTCTTTGAGGTCTCTAAATTAAATCTCTTCAGTGACTATTTATTGAGATTGTGTTTGAGCTCTATAGGATTTACAGTAGATGCATGGTTTACTAAACAACTCTATGGTAAGTCTATGTGTTTTTCTGCTGCTATAATTTTCAAGCTTCTGAAAGGATCCTATAAAAAGGAATATGCATTATAAATGCATTTAAAGGAATAATCTGGATGTTCCTCTATATCAAAAGACATATAAGCACTCAACAATATGTCCATAAATATGACTACATCAACTCTCTTGTTATCAGGAAGTAAGGAAATGTGTCTGTTGTTCTTGCTAATTTTGAATTTTCCATCAAAGGAATTAATACCAAACTTTTGAAAGACAGAGACATTTAAAAAGAAAAAAAAAATAAACTTTCTCACATGTCTTCTTTTGGTTGATCCTGGCCTTTCTTCTTATCAAAAGATCAGTAGATTGTGAGCAGGACTACATTTGCATTCCCCTTCAGCCTTGTGATTCCCTGCTGAGACTTGAAAGCATACATTTTGCCACACTCTTTGCAGATTCGGTTTTGATGCATATAAATGCCATGGAACTTGAATTGATGCACAACATGGCAGTTGTTATGCTTTAAAATAATTGGTATGTGTTGTTTTGCTGGTAAAACTGGGAGAAGGAATTAATGAGAGATACTTTTTCATTTGCTGTTTCAGTGCTAAGCTGCTCTGGACTTTTTATGTCCTTTTTTCCTGAATTTTTCCTTATCCTACCTAATAATTAGTAACTGTGAGAAATAGCTCATACTGTTGGAAAGAGATGAGGTTTCTTGTCCTGATAATATATGGTAGAGCAGTTTTATTTTGCGTTGTGTCTGTTGTACAGTTTGTACCTCAGGATTTCAGTAATTAAGCAAGGGAGGAGATGAGGAGGAAATATTCTTGTGGTGAGAAGGTGCTCTGAGGTTTCCTTGGTTTTTATCAGTGAAGACCTGCAAGACTGCAGTTCTTTTTTCTTGTTTAATTTCAATCAGGAAGCTTAATCATATTTCAATGCCAAATTAAATACTGGTGCATTTTTAATTAGGTGTATTTAAAATTTGCTTCTGTTGTAGTAGAAGGTAGTTTTTAGCATCCCTATCAATAGGGGAATCTGCTTTTGCAGTTTAGAAGGAAATGGTTTGGGGTTTATATGTATTGTAAAAAGCAAGATACAAAGACTAGCTCACTGCTATCTCATGTTTGCAGGTTGTGATTACAGCATCTATTTGCTTTATTTTCAATAGCTTTTCATAGCAATGTTTAATTCTGTAGGATGATTCAATTTGCTTCTTGTTTCTGTCCTTGAAAGACTATGAGTCTGATTTCTGTTCTAAGTGGGTTCATGCAGAAGCGAAGGTTTCTGAGTCCTAGTAGCACCTCTTTCTTGAGAGATGTAATGAATTTTGCAAAGCAAGTGCCCTTCACTTTTCAAATATAATGAATTGTCCAGTGAGTTAGGACTATGTAAGGGTAAACTCTCCTACATGTGATAACTTGAGTAACTCTGGGTAGAGCTGGAAGAAGAGTGATGGGATGCTCACACTCATAAAATCCTCCTTGCCTGAGACCATTTTTACTACACAGTGCCAAAATAACAATTAAAGAAATGTTTTGTTGGTACGTGGTGGCTGTGCCCAAACCGGTCCTAACCATGATGGCAGGAGCACACCATTTCTCTGTTCTGCTGTCTCCTGTGTGCACCAAGTCCATGAAGGATGCTTTGGAGTGTTCCTGGCAGCCTATGGAGCTGCTTGAGTGCATGCTAATGGTAAGTATATCTTATCCAGGATGTGCTTAGGCTTATGGAATCGTGTGCATTTCCAGTGATGTTTCTTCAGAAGAGAAGAATCCAACCTTGCTGATGACCCTTTCTTCTCCTGCACAGTCAGAAGTGAGAATGTTTCTACAAATGCTTAAACATCTCTATTTGGTGTGGACATCACTGAACTCCAGCAATAAACATTAAAATGTATAATTGAGGAAATGGTTTGGGATGTTTTAAATGTAATGATCTAGCATTCTTTGAGGAATACTTTATTCACTGGTGTGACAATGAAAAGTTAGTAAATGCAGTTTTAAAGACTTTGGATTTATTTACCTCTTGATCTCACTGAAGAGATTCAAAGCTTAGCTGGTACCTGTCTTTAAAATCCATAGCATAAATGTCACATGAGATTATATTTTCAGCTAAAACAAGTCTGCAAAAATGACACGTTGGACAGAGAACAAATAGAACAATATTTTCTGTTTATGGGGCAATTCAATTCAAAATAGAAAACTATACTTCCTTAATATTTTTCTTCTCTTTTGTGAAACTGTAGATGATGGAGTGTTTATCCTAAATTCACACTCAAACAGCTGCCAACACTTTTAGAGAAATGAGTTGTACACAAGCATTTCATCTTAAGATTTCTTTTTCTTACCTCAAAGATTGTGTCTCTTTGGATGAGTTACTCAGATAAAATTTTGTCCAGAAGAAATAATTATGGTAAAGGATATTATAATACCAGTAATTAAAAACAGTGTTAAAAAAAATTCCAGTGTAAAGCAAAGTGACTATAGATAGCAGCAATACAGGTCAGGCAGTAAAGGGTGATTTTTTTCTCATCTGACAGCCAGAGCCATGTGTGGTATGAAGGTCTTCTGGCCATTCTCTTTTTCTGCTTAGTCTTCTCCCTCTCTGTAATGCAGGTGTGCAGGTCTTCTCCCTTGCACTAATGCCTCTGAAAACTGGTTGTAGCCCAAATACTGACTATTTCTAGCTTTTCTTACTTCCTTGGGTTCCAGCAGAACCAATTTCCCATCTTCCTTTGCAGAAGGAACGGGCTTCTCTGTGAGTATTGATTATGGTAGTCTTTCTCATGGTGTGGAAAAGATGTGAGAATCTTAACTTTACTTATGCTGCTTTCTTTTCTTGTGCTGTCAGAAATGAGAATGTTTCTATAAATGATTAATCATATCCATTTACTAAGCTGGGCTATTATTTCCTGTAAAAACATGTGGGAAGAGATGTCTGTCTCTATTCTTCATCATTATGTCTACAGAAACTTAGGAGGGCTAAAGAAGCTTTTGGAAATTATTTTATTTGTCCTGTTTGTCATGAAGCAACTTTCAGTGCGGAATTTCTTCCCCAGGGCTGGGATTTGCAGCTTTAGAAGTCTCTCTGGTGTCCATCCTTCTGGGGATTGCTGATCCAAAGCATCCAGGATTCCAGAGAGCTTGTTAGGCAGAATTTTACTCAGCTATATCAATGGTCCTCAATGAAACAGGGTTCTGCAGGATTTCCTAAGTGTCTTTTTCACATGACAAGAGATTATTCCCATAGTGTTGCTGGAACTTGAGGATCATAGGACTTACTCATGTTATATGTGTCTTTTTTAAGGCAAACCTTATAGAGAAAGTCGAAGTTACATGGTTGTAAGATTGTTAGCCTTAGGAAGTGACAGAGGTCAGATGTTGGGATTACTATGTCTTCCATTTGTTTGCATGTTTGCATTGTTGCCAGTGTTAGCATCACACTGGGCAGCAGGTGGCTTCTTGGCAATCCCTGACTACTCTTTGCAGGAGTTCAAGTGTTGTCTTTGCAAATATGTTCCATTGGAGGCCATCTGTTTCTTGTAGTTCACTCTTTTTAGCACTCTTTGAACTCCTTATTTTATCAGTATTAGTAGTTGTAGGCTGGGTAGTGCGCTGTGTGCTGTGAACCCTGACAGTGTGTGCTATGTGGCTGACTCATTACAAGCCCAGAGGTGTAGGTACAGTACCTAAATGTGTCCAGAATATGCACAGTAAAGATATCTTCCTTAAGTGATCAGGCATTCTCTTTACCATTTAGTGGGGTATTTTCCATTTCTGTTTCCAGTGCCCTGAAGCACCAGCTTGCAAAGTTATTGTGTGCCCATGAACAGGGCATTTCTTGCATTTCTTGTCCATTCACAGTGTTTTATGGCTTGTAGTTACAGTCTTGCATCAGAGAAGTGCATTGGCAGAACAATTCTTAAAATAGAGTGACAAACTCAAAAGTCACCAAGCTTTTACTCTCTTTTTCCATTTGATGTTTGGGGTGCTTGTGTTATGGAAGGAGTTAGATAATCACAAGTGATTTGAGCATGGCGTGCCATACCAAACACTCCTCTAGCTCTTTCCTCAAGGACTCCAGCACGATGAAAAGCTAATCTGCAAGAAAAATTGTGAGTATTAAAAACAGATGAGTAGCTGCTGTGCTCTCTCTATTTCTAACTTATGACCCTTGTCTAGCTTCCTAAACAAAAGAATCTAGCAATCTGTCACACAAAGTATTCTTGACGTCTCCAAAATGAGCTTCTTACCCCCTCCTTTTTTTCTTCTTACTTAGATTTAAGTTGTTGCATAATTAAAATCTCTTTGACATCCTACTTACAGTCATATCCTGTTGCAGGATTGGTATCCATCTGGCTCACAGCCGATGGATCTTTATACAAACCCACTCTCCTCACATCAGGCACCACTTTAGAACCCATGACCTTAAATATCACCACAGCTATATTTTTTAACCCCCATCCGAGAGTAATAATAGACTCTCCTGACTTGGAAGTGACCCACAGGAATAATGCAATCCTAAGAAATACAACATGTGCCCGAGGGCATTGTCCAAACACTTCTTGGGCTCTGTCAGGCTTGGTGTCATGACCACTTCCCTGGGGAGCCTGTTCCAGAGCCTGATCATGCTCTGTGTGAAGAACCTTTTCCTAATACTGAGCCAAAACATCTCCTGACAGAGCTTCATGCCATTCCCTCGGGTCCTGTCAGTGGTCACCAGAGAGAAGAGATCAGTGCCTGCTACTCCACTTCCCTCCATGAGGGAGCTGCAGACCACTGTGAGTTCTATCCTCAGACTCCTCTTCTGGAGGCTGAATAGGGTACATGACCTCAACCACACCATATCGTGTCTCCTCTGGACCTTTCACAATTCTCATAGCCCTCCTTTGTCTAATAGCTAATAGCTTGGATAATTTCTAATAGCTTTGTATCTTCTGTTGTGGTACCCTAAACTCCTCATAGACTTGAGGGTGAGGCCACACCAGCACAGAGCAGAGCAGAGCAGTCTCTTTCCACTCTCCAGCTTCTCATTCCTCAGTCTGTGCCTGCATCCAGGGTTTCCCTGTTGCAAGTGCAGAATCTGACACGTGCTCTTATTTAGTGTGTTTAACAGGAGAATCACACAGGTGAATATCTGGCTCAGAGGCTGGTGTTACCAGCAGAATTTTGGTAACAGGTCAGCTTACAGGCCTGGTGGCTGCAGTGGGGTGCATCTGTCTCAAAGGGGAAAAGGATGTCTGCTCAGGACTTAGCATGGCTTGTTGACACTGTTGTAAACTATATTTAAAGGGGGAAGGGGATAAGCCTGGCTCACTAAGGGTAAGCTTAGGGGCGGCACGCTGATTTTCGGACAGTAGCAGAGGTAGGAAATGGTGTCTTTAATGGTAATGAAACTGCAGCAAAAGCAGAGTGGAAAAGCTAGTTTCTCGATAGAATGCTGCCTGACAAAAATAGTCAAAAGGCACTTGCAGTTGGCTCTTTTATGCAGTCTTTATACGGAGTTTTTGATGTAGATTTCTGAGAAGAAAGACCTAAGTGGCTCTGCACTCCCATGCACAGCGCTGCCTCCCAAAATAGGTCCACCCTTCTCCACTTCTGCTCCTTCCATGATCATGTAGAAACAGGAAATTCAACAGCGGGCAGATTCAGGAATTCCCGGACAATGGGAGCACCTTGGGGAGCCCTGGTGGAGGGCATGGCTCCATGGGGCCGTGAGGTCACAGAGCCCCTCTGCCTTGTTCTGTGCCAGCTGTGGGCAATGCTGCTGCAGCAGCAGCATGCTGCGAGCGTGGTGGGGCATGGTCTTCACCCAGTGCCTCCTCCTCTTTCTGGTGATCCTGCGAGCCCAGGACACGCAGTCTGCTCCAGTACAAGGGCAGGGAGCAGGTAGGCAGGCAGACACCTGCACCCAGCCCCAGGATGGCAGCAGCAGGGCCAGGGCTAAGGCTGGGTGAGCCAGAAAGGCTCCACGGTGCCACGAGGAGGTGTGGGGGGGCTGCAGCTACTTTATGGGGGGTGAGGGGTTCCTAACAAGCAGAGAGGTGGGCAGTGACAGTGTGGGGGCAGGAACTTGGCAGTGGGTTCTCCACCACTTGGCGATGGTTAGCGAGCCTCCTGCTGTGTGCCTTCACCACATGACCTCCTACACATTCTGTATTCAGGTATGACAGTGGAGAGTAGAACGTGTAATGGGTACATCTCATGGGTGTTTGGTTGTAGGTGTGGCCAGAGAGATGGCTCCTCCAGGTCCTCAGGTGGATTCTGTGCTGTTTCCCACCTTGTATCCCATGGGTGAGAATCTGTGAGTCTCTACTGACTTCACAGAGCAAGCTTTCCTTTACCATCTTATTAGTGTAAAATGTAACTTCCTAATACCTGTTAATGTCCTTATATAAAGCTAAAACAGGGAATGATTTCCAGCAGATATTTGAAGTTCCAAAGAAGGTCCTAGAAGACTTGGAGGAAAATGAGTATTGTGAGCGTAACTCACTCTGTTAACTGTTAGGACCTGGGGAGCTGAGCTTTTAGCTTCCTGTAGCCTGGGCAATAGGAGGGGATTGGTCAGTGCCTGACTGCAGGGACACTTGATTTTGCACCCTGCATGGGCTGCAGAGCCACAGAGATGGTCCAGCACAGTGTCTGCTACCAGCTGAGGCCCTAGATGAGTCCCAGGTACAATTAATGGTCAGAGTTGCTTTGTGCAGATGTGAATATCCAGATGTCAGGAGCAGGTGTGTGCTCAATTTGTATTCACCTCATGCACAGCCCAGCTTCATGGCAAGAATGACAGCCCATGAGAGATTCTGCAGGCACTTTTGCTTGTGATGGGTTTTCAGTCAGCAGACTGATAGCCGTGGTGGGATGAGTGGGACTGCTGGTGGTGCTTCTGGAGTGTGGGAGGGATGTGCAGAGGAGCCAACTGCTGTGAGCCAGGAGAGGGAGAGTACCCTGCCAGTCCCTGGAGAAGAGAGGTTGCTGGAAAGGAGGTGCAGGCAGTTTTGGTTTGCAGGGACCAGCAGACCTTGCCAGGGCTGCAGGCAGTGTTGAGAAAGAAACAGGAGCAGATCTCTGAAGATAACTGTTGTCCCTACTGCCACCAGTGTGCCACAGAGATGCCTGTAGTCGTGTCTGGATAGGAGGAGAGATTGCTCAATTTTCAGAATTTAGCTCTTTTGGGAATGAGGCGACCTATGAGATTATTTGTAGCACAGAGCAGAGTAATGTGTGCTGTTTTCTCTTCTCCTGCAGCGCAAGAGGTTGAAGAAGAGGCCAAGACTCAGGCTCCTGAATTGCTGAACATGTACTATATTCTAGGGATTACTGTAGGCTTGTGTGTGCTGCTGCTTTGGATAATTTTATGTTGCATAGGCATGTCATGGCTGAGGGAGAAAGACACGTGAGTTGGCTTTTCACTGCAGTTATTTATTGCTGGCTTGACAAAGCAACTGGCACTACTCTGCTGAGATTTCCCCAGTGCAGTCCTATAACTGTCCTCTTAATTAATATCAATGAGTAGTCTTTTCTGAAATGCATTTGCACAGGGTGCCCCAGAGATGTCGAGCAGTACTGGGACAAGCTGGTAGTGCCTGTCTGGAGAAGCAAAGATTGAACAAGACGTAGAGGTGAAGAAGAGTCAGGAGAAGGAGCAGGATGCAGATCTCCCAACTCTGCCCAATTGTTTCAGCTGCTCTCTGGCTGGTGGTGCCTCTTCACAGGACAACTGGGTATCTGTGGATTCACCTCGCTCCATATCATCCCAGTGTCTCTGTAACCAGTATCAACAGGGATATTGTGCCTCAGAAGACTGTCATTTTTTCAATTTATATATATATATATATTTATTTTTTTTGCCTAAAGCAGTGAGTTCTTGCCTGTTTTGGCTGTTTCTGTTTGGTTAAAATGCACAGAGCTGGCATGTGTCTGTGAGAGAGGCTGTCAGAGACCTGCACTGCAGTGTGGGACACCTTTGTATCAGCATCAGTCTGTTTTCCTCACTGAGGGCATCATCAAGGCATCCCTCCACCAGAATGAGGACTTGCTGGTGAGACTTGAGGTGCTTGTCCATGAGCTTACTTGAGATGTTGCCCTGAATCAGGATTGTCTGGGTAGTGAGGGAAGGAGGTGCCAGGTAGGATGCTGAGCACATCAAAGAGGGCTGATGGGGTGACAGAGGCTGCAGGTGCAGCAGTGTCCCCCACCCCAGAGCTCAGAGATGATAGATGAATGGAAAGTTGGAGCAGGGCTGGGTGGGAGAGGAGTGAAAGCAATGTGCTCTTAATCACAAGGGTGGCATTAAAAATGAAACAGAGTTAAAAGAAATAGCAATAAATAGAAATAATAATGATAATACTAATAATAAATGTAAAAAGAAAGAGTTTAATCATTTCAGGCTGTCAGTAAAGGGGAGGAACACCCTTTGGAATACATCCAAAGTCACACTGCCTGATACAGCAGATCCTGTCCAGGCTGACTTGCAAGGTTCTTTTCAGAGCATATCAGATGACAAAGTACAGACCCCAAAGCCAGTTTTATGAAACCTCTGCCCTGCAACTGTGTCTGAAGAGTGCAGAAGAGGCTTTAGGCATTGTCCTAGGCTGACAATGTGAGGGCATTATAAACACCTCTTCCCAGCCCCTCTCCCCGTGTGCAGAGCCCAACTACTGACCTGGCTGTCTGTGCATTCCCATTCTGTGCACCTGCAGGAGCTTCCCCCTGTGCCTGCTTTTGCCCACCCAGGTGTCAGCAGCCAACCCTGAAATTCTCAGCACAGGGAAAGTGTTCTAGAAGATGCCAGAACAGTTCTCTGAGAATGGCTGTTGTCTCTGGTGTGTGTAGGTTATTGCCAGCAGCATTGCTTGCTGAGAGATGCTCACAGAGTTCTTGTCTCCCACCACACTCAGTTCCCAGGAATTCTGGAACTTTGCCCTTTTGAGAATCAGGCCTTTTGAACTACAATTAGCAGGGGATGGGAATTATGGCTCTTGACCCTCTATACAAAAAGCAAACTCATAAAATCAGAATCACAGAATGTCTTGAGTTGGAAGAGACCCACAAGGATCATCAAGTCTAACTCCTGGCCCTGCACAGGATACCCCAAGAATCACACCCTGTGCCTGAGAGCACTGTCCAAATGCTTCTTGAACTCTGTCAGTCTGGTGCTTCCAGGGGAGCTGCCCTTTGCTGTTCAGTAACATTATATGCACAGCAAGGCTGACACAAGTGGGAGCTGCTGTGCTCATGCGTGCCAAGGCAGTGTTTATTCAGGGGGTCCCTGTCATCCACACCAGCCTGTCATGTAGATCTAAAATGTCTCACACATTTTAGAAATATGGGTACTAATTTTTTTCTACCACCCAGGCACAAAAAAAATCTCCAGGAGGAAAAATAGGATAGATCTGAGGGAAGAGAGCCCTTTATTTTAATGTATCAGTATTATTCCTGTCGCCAGACTAATATATTGAAGGCAGTTCTGCTGAAAAGCCATTCAGATGCAGTGAGTAGCTGAGCAATGGTGTAATTTAATGCGGGGCAAATGGCAAAGGGTGGATTTCTCAGTGAGGCTCTGCACTCTGTAAGTTTGGATCTGCTCAGGATTTTGTCTCAGGTTGGGCTATGCTTTTTTGTTGGTTTTTTGGTGTTTTTTTTTTTTTTTCTCCTTTCTAGCTATCATGCATTTATAAAAATCTATTTATGGAAATACAAGAGTTTCATGAATAAATGAGATGGCATATTCCTTTCTTCATTTCGTGAATTACAGTATCAACATTCTAGAGCCTGTTCATGAATTAATAATTACTTTAATCAATAAAAATAATTACAGTGCTAAGAACATTTTAACAATGAATGCTTTCATGCCGTTTTCACTCCTTTTTAATTAAAGCATGACAACTCATATTTACCATTTTCATCATGATCTCTCTTAAATGGTGAAATTTGTCATCTTTGACTTGGGCTCTAATTATAATTCTTTTAGATGGTTCAAATTTCTTCTCATAATTCAATTATGCTTGCTCCAATTTTAAACTGACAAAATTTTCCTCTCTAAATCTCTTTCATGCTGTAAGACTATCTTTGACTTTATAATACCCATTTTAAATATTCCATGCTAGCCAAATTAAATGCAAATTAAATATATGAAATAGAAAAACAAATATAAACTCCTGAATATAAATAAATACAGCAGAAGACCAATTATTTTCGGTTTCAATGCATCTATCTTACTTCAGTATAGCATGAAATATTAATATAAATTTGCTGCAAATACAGAAATTGTAATAAGACCATAATAAGCTTGCAAAAGCAGCATGCAAACTTAATTTTTGTTCCTGTGACATAGCCTCCAATTAAGTGATCTCTTACTACTTTTTCATACAGAATCTCTTCCTTACTTTTTCACTAGATAGCATGGCATTCCCTTAAATATAATAACCTGCTATGATAGTCTTCTTCAGCCTATTCTCCATTATTAGTTTAGCATTTTTTTATAATCTTGGCCATGTGAGAAAAAAATCATTTTTCTGTAAGATCTGTTTGCCTCACAAATTTGTGAGCTCTGTCAGTGCTTCAGCAATGTTTTGCCTAGTGTGAGCCAAGGGAGTGAGCCACTGAGGAACTACAAGGGAAATTATTATGCTTGAGTTAATCACAATTAGGCAAGCAGGACCTAGGTTTTTAAATTCTTTGCTTTGTAAAATACCATGTAATGCTAAGAAATCTTAAAAGTACTCTAAGAGCTTTTACATACTTTAAACTCAGCCTTCAGGTGCTTCAGGAATCGATGTAGCCTGCAGACTTCCTCATGTGGATTCATACCATCTGTAAAACGTGTAATTGTGATGGGAGGATCAGTGCAATGTCTCTTTGTACTCCCCAGACCCCTCGATGGTTTCTTTTTACACCTTGTTATTATTATTTCTGTCATTATATGCCTTTGATACAGAACTTCTGCAACAACTTTCTTTCCAGTGCATCAGGCTTTCTTGCAAACACTGGGCAGGTATCAGCATGGTCCAGTTGCTGTTCCTGTCAGGTGGTTTTACCTATCCTAAGAATGTCTTCAGTTGACCTTTACAGTTTTCAATGGCTGCATAACTTCTGCCTAAAAAGCCAAATACCTCCTCCTGTGCCTGTCAGAAACTATCACTTACAGCCAGGCTGCTGCTCCAGAAATTTGTTGGTCATCAGTCTGCAAACGGATCCCACCATTGGAATCCAACCTCCATGAACTACTGTGAGGGGACAATTAAAGACCAAATTATAGTTTGTGTGCATGGAGGGGAGTAAGTTAAATTGGCAGATGAAGCCAGGTTCCCGCTGTCATATCTCTGGAGTGCTTGACTTGAAGTCATCACAAGGTTGTTTCAACACAATTTTGTGCTTGCACTTTCCAGTAGCTTTAGAAGATCCATTAGGAAAAAGGCAGAAAATAATTCAGTACAGAAATAGATCATCATAAGGATTAAAAAATTTGTGATGTACAGTTTGGAGCTTTTCTGCTAAACCTAATTTAGCAGTCAGCAGCTGCTTTCTCTGAAAGACGTTTTCAATAGCTTCATACATACTGGTTTACCATGCTAGAAATCCAAGGGTTAATTCCAGCTCTGGAAAAAAGTGTGCTTCTGGGTGCCCATGTCCCTGCTGCCTTTTACCAAGCACTTCTGACCTGTCCTGCTTTGTATTCTCTTTCTGCCCAAGTCCTTTTTCAGACTTTTTCCTTGCCTCTCCCAGCTTATTCTTCATGGAGGCTCTTCAGGCTCTGTTTAGGCATTCCTGCCTGTTCCTGGGTACTGCACTGTTTGCACATTGGATTACACCGTGGTATTTAGTGCCAATATAGTAGCTGAAAAAAGGAACAAAAGTGTAAAACTTGATAATGGTTACATTCTATTTTTCGTCCAGAGGGCAATGCCCCATTGCAAAATACATATATAAGTGTTGCTTTACTTGTGATTGAGGTCAGTTTGTGTATGAGACTCATGTTGGCTTTTTGCACACAGACAGATTTAATTTGTGGTATATTAATTGCATTTGGTGTGTTAGCATCTTAGTGCATTTTAATAACAAAACTTATTTTTAGAAATTTCTCATTTTATGTGGGTCACAGAATTGAGGAGGAGTATTTTTTAAGGTATTTGCATAGTCTGTTTTTTGCAAGGAATATGGACAGCTTTGGACTGGATTGTCACGAATGCAAACAATGAAGAGACGATCACTGATTTTTACATTTTCTTTTTTTCAGTGGCAGAGAATATGTTTTTTTGAAATCCAAAGCAGCAGTTGCCTATACGCAGTTGCTATTTCAGTATGAACAGTAATTGCTTTAATGAAGCAGAGAGAAGCTCATATACCTATTTTCCTGGAACGTGTTCTGAAAGATACTAAGCATTTGAAATGTTATACCCAAATCCATTGTCAAAATGCTTTTCCTGTGTTATTTCTTGAACCCAGAATATTCATATACATCCAAAAAGTAGGTTGAGCAAACATTTGTATTCAGTGGATTTATCATTTGCTATTGGCAGCTACCTCAAATTATTTCAAGACATCTGAGAATACTTTGCCATGACATGATACAGCTTTTCCTTTAAAAAAGGTATAAAAACTAATGGCTTTATAAGATGTAACATTTATGAGGCTGTATGAATGATTGCATAATGTGCACATGGTGAAATCTGTACATCTCATGTTAAAGACAAGAATGACTGTGCACTGGGAGGGAATATTTAAGAAATCATGAAAACTATAAAGGGCCATCTGCTTCATGCTCCATTTTTATTTTCTGGATTAACCCATTGCAATATTTAAATAGATAATGAATTGCTGTTTCATCTGCTCATTAGATTGTTCATGGCACAAACCCACCTTATGAAAAAGGTTACCTTTCTCTGCAGGGAGAGGACAGTGGCTTGGGAAGAGGAAAGGAAAAAGCTTAATATGACACATGGCATGAACTACACTTTTCCTGCTAACCTAATTACAGTTTTTTCCTGTACTTGCTCTTGTCTTCAGCAGTGGTCCTAATGCTGCTGTGGAGTCAAAAAGGAGGAGTGAAGAGGGGGGTCCTATCACTGTCCTCCCTCCCATTCTTTTGGGCAATCCCCTGCTCTGAGAGTAGGAGAGTGAGTGGGAAGGTGTGCTGTGTTCTGCTTACTCTGGCTGCTTATATGGACCTCCTGGGTTGTTGCTGCCTAAGTATTCATTTCAACAGAAACATGGAATCGTGGAATCATTTGGGTTGGACCTTCAGAGTTCATCTAGTTCAACCCCCCCTGCCATGTTCAGGGACATCTTCCAGTAGATCAGGTTGCTCAAGGCCCCGTCCAACCTGATTTTGAACACTTTGAATAGCTCCCAGGCTGCTCTGACCCTTCTCTTCGCTGAGATTAGCAGAGTTGACAGGCTCAGGAGAACGAAGCTAGTGCAAAACATTTTTTTCATTTCTTTCTTTTCTTTTGTACCAAACAGGGGCAATGGAGAAGGAATTGGTGTATGGTTGCCAGCGTGCTCTGAGACTGGACCTCACTTTTGTGCTTTGCTGCAACAGCAGACAGTATTTGAGTCTCACAGTTCTGTAAATATGCATTACTCCTCTGCCTAACCAAATAAGCAGTGTTCCTTTGTTTTGTGACGGGCTTCCAGGGAGTGTTTTTTGAAGGAATAAGTATTTCAAGGTAATACGGAAAGCCTTTTTAGTGAAGGGTAAGTCCTGGGGAAGTTTGCATTTATTAAAGAAGGGGTAAGTAATGTTGAGAGTCCTGGTGTTATTTTTAAGATGTGATGATGCCTGAAGTGCAATTTCCCATGATATTAATTGAAGATAATAAACTGCATGGTAGGATTTACTGAAATAGGCCTAATAAAGTATCTTAATCCAAAGTGTGATTATGGTTATATTGCAGAAACAGAAAGGAAATTACAGCCCAAGCCATAGAATCTGATGTTTGCAACAGAAATATGTTGCAGAAAGACATTTGAATACATTGTTAGAAGAGAAAGCCATCTGGTATGGATGACCCACCAACCCTGGAGTAAATGCAGATGATCAGTCCAGAGCTTACGTTTTCATAAAAATTCTGTTATCTCAGAGTCTCATTTCTGAGTGGAAACAGCCCATTAAGATCTCATTGCTAGGCTGAATGCATGGTTCAGATTACTGTTTTCCCCATGCACACCATATTTGTGTACACTGAATTTCACTTGCCATTTCATTGACTAATCACTCGATTTCATGAGGCCTTTCTGCAGTTCTCTTCCTTCACAGCATAAATTGCAGGCTCCACTGTGCTGCTGCCTAGAGGCAGACTGTTTGCTCTCATGCAATTCTGTTTGAACTATCTTACTTTAGCACCTATTTGTGAAATAGGACCTTATCCTTCTATTCCTCCTTCTGAGTTTAGTTTTGCAGGTACTCAAGCTCTTCCTCTTTCCCTCTCTTTGTTTTGGAGAAAAGAATATTTAAAAATTCATGGGCTGAAATGCTTCTTCCTAGATTTCTTGCTCTGTGTGAGAGCATTTCCCTTTCATAATGGGCAGTTTCAGCATTTGTTTTGTTTAAGAAAATAACTTGCCTGAAAATGTATTTCATCCATTTTAAACAAATTGGCAGTGTCATACCTTGGTGTTTACTTTGTCAGCCTTCTGTCATCTCTGTCCAGGTTATTCTGCAGGCCATCTGTTAGGAAGAGAAAGAAGTGAAGTATGAGTTCTCCTTGGACTCTGAGAAATTCAGGAGGAACATTTTATAGCCTATGGCTGCAGGGAAATCATTGGAGAACGTCGGTCTCCTGCCTGTGTCTTCAGTTCTGCGGTCAGGAAACTGTGGAGCATAGAGTGGGAGCCCATGAAGCTTCTTGGCAATACATCATCAGTATCCAAAGGGCTTGTACATGTGATGAGATTTTTCAATGCAAACATCCTTAAAATCCAGAGGCTGCTGGACACCCAACCCATCACTTTAGAAAGGCACAGTCAAAGTGAGCTTATACCTGACCAGTTGTACACTGCTGCTCCTACAGTCAGAGTTCAAGCAGTATAACTCAAATAAATCTAGTGAGTAGTGATGGGAATGTGATCTCACTTCCCTAACTGCAGGACAGCTCCACAGAGCTTCATTGTTCAGCAGAAGGCTTTGACAGGTTACTAAGATTTGTTTCTCAGGTACTGGCTTCACTTGCACCGATTGCATACCTCTGTGCTACTTCTGCAGGTCTTTACTTGAAGTCAGATACTTATTTTTAGTCTTTTAATCCTTTCAAACCTCTATGAGCTTAATGACAACATAAACATTGAAAATTGGCTTAAAAATATGAAAAAATGTTGATGAAGTTGAAAGATATTTGCAAGCCTTTGCATATTAGGCAGTATTTTCTCTGAGTAGTTACGATTTGTTTTTTCAGTCAAAGAAACTCTCAGAAATATTTAGTACTGGATTACAGTAGAGAAGATGACTGCTGAAAGGGATGTTGTGAACTTTCAAGAAAGAGCTTGGTTGCCATCTGGTACAACTGCTGCAAACAATAACATTGAAAAATACTTCTAACTGAAAGTTAAGTGAATTGGCTTTGATCTACTTGGCTATCAAAATTGTTCATCAGCTTAGAATAATTATGAAGCACTTTTGGCATGCAGTAACTTTCCCAATTGCAATGAGTTCATGGACTTAATTAATAGTGGTCATAAAAACATAAGAAGCACTTTGGTTATTAATTGGGGAAAATTCAGTTAAAAGTGAGAATTTGTGATTTTCACAATATGACACATGTTCCCTGAAAGTAGAGTTAACAAGCAAGTATATTTTGTTTAATTGTCATGGTTAATAAGAAAAAAAAGCCACTCTGCCAGAGAGATTCTCTCATTAAAAATTGATAACATTTTGCGGAAGTGGTGAAGCCCTCTAAATAAGCAAGATTTCTAATGATAGCATGTGGCCCTCTGTGATTACCTGTACTCCAGAAACAAAAGGAAATACTCTATCTCATCCTCTGTGTGTAGGGGATGGCTCTGCTTGGCAGCTACTATTGAGATTTGTAAATAATTTGTAAATTTCTAGACTGTAAAAACCAAGGTTGAACTTTCACATGTGTCTCATAGGTGGATGCCCCACCTGGAAATGTTCAAGGCCAGGCTGGATGGGGGCTCTGAGCAACCTGCTCGAGTGGAAGGTGTCCCTGACCATATCAGGGAGGTTGAAACTAGATGATCTTTAAAGGCCCTTTTAACTCAAACCATTCTCTGATTCTGTGATGATTCTAAGATGATTCTGTGATGATTCTAAGATGATTCTGTGTTGCATGATGGTGGCTGATCTGGGGACTCTCCCTTCTTTTCTCTTTCTAACAGCTGGGGAGGCTCTAGACTTTAGATTGTGAGGCCAGAAATATGTTGAGCACACTGGAAAGCTGAAGTCACATCAATAATTTAAAGTGCCTTACAAATTTTTCAATCTTATGAATTAGTAAATAAAGCACAATAAAGTCTTCAGATGTGAAATAAATGAAAATGAAATACAAAGTCTAGTTTGCTTTAATAATTATAATTGTTTATTGTGTGCTTCAACATTATTCTATTAAATCTTAACCCTGATTTGCTGAGACTGAGATTTTTTTCAGTCCCTGAATTATAGTAGATTGCACAGTATCTAACTAAGATTTTAATGAAAATGAAAAAATAGGAAAATGCATAATATGCATCAAAAACAGTTTGCTCCGGAGAATTTAGGATATTATTTTAATTTGGTTTTTGGTGCATTATCTCTTCTTTCCTTATCCTTCTATTTTACTGCAAGAAGGGTTTTTTATGGGAGGTAGGAGTACTGTCAATTCAGGTTGAGATTGCTGTGTACTTTTAGTACTGTGATTTTCAGACTTTCCCCCACATACCAGTGGGAAAACACTGGCAAAGGTCTTTTAGTTGTCTTTTAGAACTTGGGGAAAATATACACTTTAGATTTCCCTGGAAGCTGGAACCAAATAACAGTGAAAAGCTTTGGGCTGGGTTTTTGCCAGCTGATGGCTTGTCAGACTCCGGCTGTGAAGCAGGAGGGCACTGTGGGGCCATTTCAGAGCCTGTGCCCCTTTCCTGCTTGCAGCCCCAGAGGATTTTGAGACTCTGCAGCCCCTGGCTGACATAGGAGATATAAAAACATTCCTCCCAATGGTTTTGATGGCTGGCCCTGGGCCATCTCTCCACCTTTTGTCCCATTTCTAAGCCATCTAGTTTTGATGATAAAGTCCTTGTAGCAGTCACCTGTTGTCTTTTCCAGAGGGAGGCATTCCAGGGGTATGCATCACATTCCTAGAGGCATAAGCTTTTACCAGGTATGGGTTCACCTTGCTTGAGGATGGTTTAGTGTAGGAACTGCTCTCAGATAGTGTGGTGGACAAAAGGCACATGGTTCATTTTCCTCTTCCATGCAGTTCTCTGGCACTGCCTGAGCAGACTTGGCCCTATCCAGTATGGCCACATGGCTGCCTGTTGCCATTCACGTGCCTACTCAGCTTCTTGCTATAATGCCCTGTTCTTGTTTATTGCAGCAGAACCATTTCAAGTGCTGTGAAAATCCTGCCCCCAGATCATTTTGCTTCGTCCAGTCTGGGCTGGATGGGATGAACGCAAAAGAAAGTGGAGCTGCTGGTGGGACAGAGAATCAGATGCTGGCCCTCCTTTTGCAGTGTGGACAAGACTTGGGACATCTCTGAGGTTAGGTGGGACTCTAGGTAATGTACTCTGAGATTTATGTGCCATCCTTCAGTGTAAAATACTCAATGAGCCTCTTTTCTTCGTCTTTGAACTTCTCTTGTGAGAGATGCTGGCTTCATATACAGAATATCTTTGACAGCTATCTTGGGCTGTACAGCTATTGTATGTCTAATTGCCCTCTTGGCTGTTTTCGAAACAGAGCCTGAGCCATTCATGAGAGGGGTCATGGGAGAGGTAGCTGTTTTACAAGGAAACTGAATCTGAGAACCAAGAGGTCTTACCCAGACATCATGTTTCCATTTCTGTTATTTTTCTGCCGTTTTTTAGTAAGTTTTCTGAAGCCTGATAACAGTGAACACAAAGGATAAACAGGGAAAACAATTGTGGTTTTTAATTGCCCTTATTTTGGAATCTAAGGATTTGCTGAAGAGGTTTAGTGTGCCCTGTTGTCCACCCCACAGGCAGGACAGCGACGTTTGAATTTCTGCTGCAGCATTTTGCAATTCTTTGTTGCTTTTCTTTGGTTAAGCAGGTAGAGTCAGATTTCATGAGATGTTAACTTTGGTGTCTGTTATGCTATTAATCTCCTCTTCAGGTATCCAGAGAAAAGCTATGTGTCAATGTGAAGCATTACAGCTGCATCAGCATTACATTTGTCACTTTCTGCATGTGTAAGTAGCTGTGCATTTCATTTAACAGAAAATAACAAAAAGACATTTGGGTAATTTCGAGGTGTTGTCATAATCCACAGTGGTTTTGGTTTGTGTTTTTGTGCTTTTAGCAGCCCAGCTTGCTCTTTGTCTTGTGGGAATGTATTGTATTTATTCCTTTTTATAAAGTTCCTTTAATTAGACTTAAATATATTATCTTTGAATTTGATCTTGTCTTATAGGAGAAGCAGAAAAATATAAAGTAATTTATAGTTTTAGTAATTTATCTGCTTAAATAATATTCTCATGTCTTTTACCATTATTACTGTAATTTTGGATCCCTCTGACACTTCTGTATTCTTTTTCAAAGAGTGTACTTTACTGGAACTGAACATGTTTGCATGTTTGAAATGTATAACATAAAATATAGATTTATTGTTTTAATTAATTTTCAAATTCATTCCAGCATCTTAACTGAACTTCCACATAAAGTGGGACTTGCCAGTGAACTATCCAATAGATAGTGAACTATCCAATAGTGAACTATCCAATAGAAATTTCACTGTCTTCCCATTAGAATGGTTTAGTGAAGAATTCAGAAATATGAGTATTCTAAGTATTTTTCTAAGCTTTATACACTGTATACAATAATATGTTTCATATTGTACATTTATTTAAGTGAAGTATTTCTAGTGACCTCAAGCCTCTTTTAAATTCTGATTGACTAACTGAAATGTTTTCTCTAATTTGTGAGATTTTACTGCCCCATGAATCTGTCCTTGAGATAGATCACAGAATTTTTAGGGTTTTTTATTTTGTGGATTGGATGGGGACATTTTTCCATGGGAAGGGTCATCAAAGTGCTAGCATGCTGCATTTAATATGCTGAGCAGACTCATCATAAATTCTTTTACAAATTAAATTGCATTGTAAGCAAAACACTGGATTGCTGAAAAATTGAAAAAAAAATCCTGTAGCAGTACTGCTCATTTTATGCAGGAAGATTGTGGAAGGGGCTTTGGTCTGGAGATGTCATTAGAATTGGAAAGACATACTTAGATATGTCTTGTCTTGAAGTGAAATCTCAATTTGGATGTAAATAGTTTGTGATCAAGCCTAGTTAATTTTATTTCATTAAAACTCAGAATAGGTGATAGTATATTTTTTCATTTCAGTGAAATGTATATAAATGTTTTTTTTTCACAAGGTTCCAAAGTCTGTGTTTTAGGTCCAGAAGCCTTCTAAAATGGTATAAAATTACGTATTTTCTCAGGTACAAGTAATTTTAAATGATGTCAAGGAAAACAGAAGGTTTTCCTGCCTGTGACCAGGACCTGGATAATGGAATCTGCAGTTCTTTTCCCTTCTGTCCCTTTTCATCCTTGGGTCCACTATGCTACAGCTGTAGAATGTGGGTTATAATCTAGAGTAATACAAGATGTCAAATGGTTGCTCATACCCACACCAGGCAACTGTGCAGTCTCACTCAATACATGTTTTTACTGGCCAAACCTTTCTTTCAGCGGCAAAACCACCCAAAACAGAACAAAATTAAATAAATATCTGTGTTACACATGGATAAATACCACAGGCTGACAAATTCTCATTGGTATATTTCATACATTGCCTTAATGCCAGGTAGGTTCCTTTTGTTCATGGTGCGAGGGAGTGTCTCTCCTGGGAGCTGCTCAGCATGCACTGGATGGGGGGAGATGGTTCTGGGGGAGAGTTTCTCATCTGTTGCCTTCAACCATTGTAAAGTTTGCTATGAATGCCAAAGGTAGTGGCCAGCTTTATTTCATGTACACTAGAAACCAATCAAGTCTATCAGATCGTTTCAACAATGGAGGCCATTTAATAAGTTTGCGTCACCACTGACGTGGATCAGATTGGAATTGGTGCTCTGGAGGTGAAAGTCTGGATATTAAATTGTTAATGCTTTGCAGCCTCGTGTTTCCTCACTGAAATCATTCTTCCCTCCCTTCTGCTTCCTGTAGAAGTTTCAGTAAAGTGCATGTGTCAGGTCAGGTCTGCTCTCAGCTGGTAACCTGGGATTAGGGTTCTCTTTTCCCATCCTCCCCTCCCTATCCCCAAAATGTATGCCAAGTCAGCAAATTTTGTTGCTCTGACTAGGTCTGCAGCCACTGTCTGCTTCTACAATATTGATATGTTTTCTATTCCCTGCAGGAGTCTGTGGCTTTGTAGCTGAGGAGCCAAAGGTCAGAAGTACTCCTGTATGTTTGGAGATACAATTTTGTCTTGCTCTATTTCTCTGTGGAGTTGGGTCTCTAGAGGAGCAAAACATCATATGGCACAAAATGATTTTTTTTTGTCCTTTAGTTTTTTAAGTAGTAACACTACAGGTATTCTGTTTTGTAACATGTCAATGTAGTTACATATTTAAAAATAATCTTTTATAGTCAAGAAAGGAAACATCACACAAAGTCTCCCTCATATCAGAGACAGAGAGAAAACATCTTTCAACTTAGATTTGTGTAAAGCCTGACATACATAGTTTGCAGTGATTTTTCTTTCAGGGAAAAGTCTTTTCAGATAAATAAGAACTTGCTCCAGATTCAAATGACAGTGTCTCTGTAAAAGTCAGATCTGATTTTTTGCCCTTTTCTTGACAATGATTATAGTAAGTGACCTGAATGTGGTATGTTCCTTTAAGTGAGCAGCTTTGAAATACACTGAGGAGGCTCCTTTTCTTCACTCTGCAAATTAGAGGAGCAGGATTGTTGCAGTCCCATCCCCATAAATGTGAGTGGAACACGTGCCTGCTTGTGTATGCCTTTCAAACAGTGTCTCTGCTACAATGCTTAAATGTACTCAGTAGTTTACCATGCAACATATGCCAAGTTTGTTTTCTGTGATTTCTGGTAATGCCTTTTCAATAACTGAAAGATGTTAATAAATAGTTGTTTATCATGACTAAAGGAATAACCATATATTCTAAATTTATTGAGTGCTGCCTGGAACTTTTTGGTTGGAAGTTGGTTGGGAAAAATTACTGTCAAACTCACTTACAGCAGAAGTGCAGTTCCTTTTGGGAACATAGGCATTTGTGTAATCTGACTTTGTGGCACTGAGCTATGCTGTATGTAGTGTATTTATGATTGAACAGAAAGTTTCAAATAGCAGCCTGTGAAATTGGATTTCAGATGTAATGTACCATAAATAAGTGCTATAAAGAATGCCTTTAATGCTATAAATCAGTTTTTATTGGTTTCAGCTATCTCATTCTGGTTATTGTATTACCCACAAAATCAATGGGAATCAAAGAGCTGGAATATATTTTATTTTAATGTCCCATCTCCCATGGAAATGGCATATGAGCCCTTAGATCACCTTTTGGGTAGGTTGGGCAAGGCTGATAAACTGCAGGCAATGAGAGTGTTTTCACAAAAAGGTCTGTGTAAGTAGTAGTTGGATAACACTTGAAATGCTTTGGTATGTCACTTCCTCCCTTTAAGGGGATACTCACCTATCTTTCTGAATGTCCTTTCCTTTTGTTGTTTCAGTAAATATACTAGCTTGATTTGATTACTGTAATTCTCTTCTTTAAAAAATGGCACCACAAAGGTACAAGAACAATATGTCACTACTCTTGCACCCACAATTAGGAGCACTTTGAGGGTAGCCGATCTGGTTTCTTTGCAGCTGTAAGCATGCCCTGTAGAGAAGGCTTGCTTGATGCTGGGAAAAGAGAAAGAACATTTCTAGCAGCAGCTGTGGAGCATAAAATACAGTTTGATCTCAGTTTAAGAACATATCATTCTAGTGGAAGAAAGGAAGGTCATGCATCTTGATTCTATGAATAGATTTTCAAAACTAGGAACAAATAATACTATCCTATAAAAATGAAGGAATATGAAGAGAAACTGTTTCCTGACTAAATAACACCAGCCCAATTTAAAACAATATCTATGCTTCCTCACGATTTCCCCCTTGCTTTTATTAGTATCTCATGGTAGCATACAGTTGGGAGAAGTTTGTGTCTCTGGAGTTCAGTTATTGAGGGCTGGAAATCTGTGGCAGAGGGCAGAACACTTGCCTTAATGTATGTTAGAAACCTTCACTGTGTTAAAAGATGGAAGTACAGATACACTACAGTTGGATAAGAGTTCACTGGTAAATGTCTTCTGGAATACTGTACTCTGTGAGCTTACGTGTACCCAACAGTAAGGATGACTGAAGAAGTAAACGTTTTAAAAGCTATTATATATGGGTTATTTACACAGTTCTACACATCAGCTTTGCATTTTTCCCTGTCAGCCAAAGCTAGTGTAATTTATGTGCCAAAATTAAGAGGAGAAAGTAGACAAAGAGGAATGATCCCTGTGGGGTTCTAGTGGTGTGTAATAGGTTATTGTGGGCAGAAGTCTGAATACCAGGATGATGGTAGAGTGTAGGAGCCAGAAGAGATGATTTACTCATCTTCAAACCTATGAATAGCGTTAAACTGCCTTTGAGTCCAAATTGCTGATGTTGACTTACACCCACGTCACCTCACATTGGAGTTTAAGCTTTTACTACAGGGATTGAGTGACACATTTTATTATTTGCAATAGTATAAGCAGTTATTCTCACTGGAGCGCAAAGATGTGTGGCTTCACAAGAGGGGAGTGTTAATCATTTACATGCAGATGTATGTGGTTATCTGTGGGAGTGGGTTAAAGAGACAGGTGTCAGACCTGGCTGCTTAGTAGGAATGTAAGACATGAATGATGCCAAGGAGGCAGAATAAAATGCCTGGCTGCCTCAGGGATGGTTATAAAGTTCCCTATCCCCACAGTAATTTTACAAGTGGTGATTATAGGAGATGTGATGATTTCATGCAAAATACAAGATAATTAAAATGTTTGATTCGATCTACAGACCTATGGTCAATTTGCAAGCCAGTTGCTGACCAGTACTGCGTTGTGCCATAGTGAGCATTGCTCAGAATTACACCGTTGGTTGGAGTAGTGCTGTGTCAGGCATAAGTTTAGATGGTCTTGTTGCTGCTACTGATTTGGGTCAACCTAGTACCTGGGATGATTGCTAAGTCCAAAAGAGACAAAACTTCTTTTCCTCTGATCAGAAAATGGTGCAGGAAATGTCCCACAGTCTGTGTGCTGCTAACATGCAAAGCAGCAAGTTGTAGCTTGTTGTGTCACACTTGGAGGGAGATGGGTGAGGAATGCTCTGAGAATAAAAGATGGACAAATAGATGGACAAATGAAGGGCTTCTCAAGTGCTGAGAGTTATGTAAGCAACCAGCTTTCTGCATATTGAAGAGAGGCATAGAATGGTGGATTATTTTCTTTCTTCCGAGGCTGAGAATTTAGGAGTTACCACCTGGAACATGGATAGGACCCTATTCTGATATACATGAGGTACAATTTCCTCAGTCAGTGAATAAAACAGTTCTTGAGGCTTGTATGAACACCTGATCCTACACATCAACTTCTATGGTGTTATAGAAACACTAACCCCCAAAAACTCAGCGACAGACAGATAAAGAAAGCTGAAGTGTGCACTTGAGATTTTTGCAGTTATGGGTATCGCCAGAGGATAGGATCAAGCAATATGGTTTTGAAATATCTAGAAAAATTATAATATGTGGAATACACATGCACATGTTTATCATTTGGTCCAGTGAAGTGCAGTTTGGAGCTGTGCAGTGTCCCATCTTTCTGGGTAAACGCCTATGCAGTTGTTGGAAAATGTGCTGGGAGAGGGGAGCTGTGGGTCAGGCAGGTGTATGGTCCCAGTAGATTGCCATCTATTGAAAGATAAGGTGATATACTAGGGAATTCTCTGGGTTTGTCCCCTTGGGTGGATTCAAGTGCATTATCAGCAAGTTGTAGCTGGTAATGGAGTCGGGATACTGCCATAACTGGGAGCAGCAGACCTTTGGGCACACCATCCCCCAGGCATGCTTTTTTATGGTCAGCTCTGGTGCTGCAGTCTTACTTTAGGTTTTCAATTTTATATCTGTCCACAAATTTGGGGCAAACACTCATCATTTCCTTTTGCTTCACATGGCTATGAAACTGAGAAGAAAGTGATGTAAATGACACAAAATAGCTACCTAAGTCTGTCCTTTCAGAACTAGAAAAATGTTCTTATCTCACCATGATTTTTACCATTTTATGTCCCCTTCCTCTGAACACTGACATGCATTCTGATAGTGGTAGTCCTTGTGAAATGAATGGTTTGCCAGTTTAAGAGAGCAGAAAACACAGGTGATCTCTGCAGGCCTCATCTCTGGTTACTCACAAGGATGCAGCACCATGCTGTTCCAGATGTGCTTCTGGAGCTGGGCTGATTGCTTTTCAAGGCATTTCTGCTGGGTGCTCTCCTGGATGAAGTTAACCATGACATTTTAGTCCATAAAAATATGATGTGTCCCAGTGTTTGCTAGTTGGTGCTTTGTCACAAACTAGGACTGAAAATTAAAGTGGTGAGGAGGTGAACAGGACCAAGTGGCAGATCTCATGATTTTTCAGAACTACCACATCACAGTTCTGTAATTCACGAAGTCCCAGTGCATCAGTCCCTACAGTGAGGTACACTGACAGCCATATGACAGAAAGCTGTGGATACACAGGTGTAGCATGAGCTCATGCTTCCTAGAAAGGCTCCTGCCAAGACAGTGCCAAGGAATTCCACAGCCTCTTCCCTGCTCCACCATCCCATGCATCATTAGAGCTGGCCAGGCATAGCAAAAAAGAAATAAAAGGACACAGTAGCAGGTGGTTAATGCTTGAGGAACATACACTGCTATTTAGCAATGCAAGTGGGCTTGTGGCAGGGTCCCTGAATGGAATTGCTCTGTGTGACTTCTGCAGGGACACACAGATGAGATGTGAGAAAGCTGTTGCTCGAGTGTTACAGAGCACTCCCTTTTTTTGAGAGTATGAGAGGAAAAAAAATTGCAGGTTTTGTAGTATGTAAAACTTCAAGGTGTTAGCTACAGTGTTAAACAGCTGAAGTTAAAATTGCCATTCTATGAAGCATCTTAACTTGAAGTTTGCAGAACCAACATTTTGCCATTGAGCACCCACATCTTCACTGTTTGTTGTCTGAAATTGCCATTGTCAGCTGCAGAAACAGAACATTTTCCATACAGAATACATACTGTCTCAGGAAGCTCTACCAATTAAAAAAAGCAGTTTCTGCTCGTTCATTCCCCTGTGCTATGCTGCTATGAGTCCTTTTGAGGCCACACATCTTAGTTAAGGGCCTAAAGTGGCTGAAGGGTAGCCCAGCTCAATCTCACAGCCCCTCCAAAAATACCAGAAGTGTTTCAGCAGATTAAAATGCTAAACAAGCCCACCAGGCACAGAAATGCCTAATCCAGCACAGTCCTTCCATTTAATCCTTTAGTTCATGTCTCGCCTTGAGTTTTTGATTCCCTGTCACTGTTCTGCTCTCTCCTTTATCCGGTTGTTGTTTTTTCTTTTACAAAATGACTGATTTTGGGAAGGGGAGGGAGAAGAAATCTCTTGTGCAAGTCACAGAAGTGGCTTTTTGTTGTTGTTGTTGTTGTTGTTGCTGCTGCCTGGGCTGCTCTGACTGTTCTGTTCTCTCTGCCTGTTCTTTCTCCACCTGTTCTGAGATGGTTCCCTTTAATGAGCAGCGCTCTGCAGAGTTATTTGAGTAGGTCTGTTCTTTGGTTCTGCAGGGTGGCACAGATCAGAGGCTTTGCTTCTGAGCAGGACACCCAATTTTAGGTGACAGTTTTTCCTTTTTCTCCTCTAAAGTCAGTGGTGTGCTCAACAGTGCAGGGTAACCTTTTTTTCCCCCACTTCATTCCTTTATCACCACTGACAGTGCAAAAGGAAAGATGAAAAAGGAAGCTTCTCTGTCTCTTCAATCAGATAAGCAGAATCCCCACAATAGTAACACTTGCGTTGCACTTTCTCCTTCTGTTCTATTATTTTTCCTTTCTAGTCTTTCTATAGTCTACTTTCTGGCCTGTTTTTTACTAAAAAATATAAAAAAATCTAAAATATTTGTATTTTTCCTTCCTGAAATCAAGTGTTTGAATATTTATAGTGTTTATCAAATTAATTAATTGCCAGTTGAAGAGAAAAGGCGGGCATAACCAACCTAGCTGCCCAAGTGGACAAAGTTTGTTTCTTGAAGTGGCTGTGGCTGTTAAATATGCATTACAGCAAATCAGCAGCTTTCCAGGGGTTAAGCTAAGCAGCCTGCGTGACTGTCAGCCACGTACGACTGAGAAGCACTGTGCTGATGCTGTGGCAGGTTTCCCATCACTGGGTGTGTGTCATTGGAGTATGCCCTTTCTTTTGTGTGTGTCTCTCTGGCTTTGATGAATGCTGGGGCAGGGGAACATGAGCTTTTACCTTTTGTCATGCTTGCGTGGATACCAGTAAATTTGCCTATTAATGCTGGTACAGTTTTTCTTCAAAGTCAATTGAGAGGAAAGTGTAGTCCGAATGAGGTCAGCGACTACTCCCTGTGTGTGATGAAATAAAATACACAGAGAAAGGAAAAGGCCAAAGGGCTCGACTGATGTAAACAAGTGACAAGCCCAGACTAGAATTCTGTTTAGAATTAAGTCTGCTTAGGGACTTTTCGGGTATATCTTAATGAGCTTAGCTTCACACTCAAAACAAGAATTCTCACAGATTCCATTCTTCATCTGCATTAGCCTGCTGAACCGAGTAGTGCTCTGCTGATGTGGAGACAGAACATGTCTCCAGCATGTATCCTCAGTCTTAAATCATCCTAGTACACTATTTTTCAAAAGTGCTGAGACTTACTATTTGTCTCCAAAATGTGGTAAATTGTTGATCATAGAGTAGGGTCTGAAGCTATTAATCGGCCTCTAAAATGAAGGGATTTTTAAAAATGGTTAATGCTGAGATTTTAATTGCCTCTTATTTATCAAACACATGGACTTTGGGTTTAAGCTTGATGATACAAGCATGAGGCATAGACTCACATTACCTGCTTTCACACACTTGGTGCAAGTACCAGCATTAGTGATGCAATTGCTTTTATTTCCCTTGTAGTCAACAAAGGAAGATAGGCCCCTTCATGATTAGGTAACAGATGCAAAAGACACTTTGGAGGTTGTTTTAGTGCTAAATTAGTCACCTTACCTTAATGATTAAGCTTTAGTGAGCTAAATTGGTACTTAGCTCTTTGTTTCATGTAAAAAGAAAGATTGCTGCAAATGATTTTAACTCCAAAAGGAGTCTTTAAAAGAATTACTGAAGTTGCAGGGAAATTGTCAAGGTGGTGGCTACATTAGGCATGGTTTGCTAATACCTTTACCAAAATGTTCCCAATCTCTGATAATCCTTTGAGTTTATTCAGAGAATTGGGAAACGCTATAATTTTCTCTTTAAAAACAAATTTGTTTTATAACCTTGGAGCAGGAGGCTGCAACCTCTATTTATAATAATAATGTGCAGGGCAGTAGCCAGAGGTTTATACAGTCATGTAGGCTGTATTTACAAATAAAGTTTAAACCAACCAGAAAGCTTCAATGTTAGGATTGTGGAGGGATTCAACAGGTAAATAAAATGCATTTGCTTAGTAGTTTTAGGAAGCCTGGTGACAACAGGGTTTCTTGTTTAGGAGGGTGATTTGGGAAGAACTGCATGTGTAAATCAGTAGTGCTGAGTAGTTACTGAGTAGCCCTGAGTAACCAGTGGCCTCATTAGTGCAAGGGTGTTTTGTTTTGCAGAAGACGGCAGAAGAGGTATTTTCATGAAGAATTTGAAGGAAGATGGGGATGCTGTTTAAAGGCTTTGCACTTTGTTTCCTTGCATAAGGGTCAGTGGGAGAAAGTTCTCCAGAGAGAAATGGCAGGGTGAGTCCTTAGGCAGAATGAAAATGTGGCTTACGCTGGGGTCAGGTAGTAGGTTTAGTAGATTAAAATGAATGAGATGGATGGGCACAGGGCAGTGACTCACTGAGAGTCAAGTAATGACTTGGACACTGGCAGGTAAGTCCAAAAAGCTCTTGTACAAGCCCTCCTTATCAGTATTCTGGTTCAACAATGATGGACAGGACTGGTCCTGCCAAAGGTGGGTATACAGGATAGGAAGGTGTAAGTGGATGGCCTTTCCAGAGGCATTTTATGTCCATCCTCACGTGGATGTAAGAGGTGATAGAGATAAATTGATGTCTCAGTCCATCTGCACAGACTGACTTACTAAACACCAAATGTACAGATGGAGTTGGAAGTAGTGTGCTCAAAATAGGGAGTAAAATTAGGGACTTCTGAAATATTTTAAGGGAAACAGGTGTGACCCCACTGCACGTTTTTTTTAGGAATTGTGAGTAAGGGTAAAAATAGAAATTTGAAGATAAAGGAAGAAGTGAAAGTGTCACGTATTGACTTGAATAAGAGAGTTTATCTATTGTCCTTCAAATCAGATAGAGGGAAGAGAAACAGCTATCTCTTTGTAATGGAGGAAATTTCTAAAATTGTACAGTTGCCTATGGTTTCTAAAGAAAATAGAAGAAAACAATTGCAGTGACAGCTGTAATGATGTATCTGCTGAAAGGTGTGTAACAGAGTCTTCTGATTTAAGAGCTAACCCGATTTGCCCAGCATGGGTTTGAAATAAAAAGGAATCCTTCAGGTTTGTATAATCCTAGATAACTGAAAATAGCTGCTGTTCAGTGCTTTATCTCCTCTCTCCTACTAAGACAGTAGAGACTGACCTTAAACCTTCAGTATTTTTGCTTGTGAGCACCAAATTGCTACTGCATGTGTAGACCTGCTGAGAAACAGTAATAGAAACCTTGAGGGAACCTTTCACTGCTCAGAGATTGAGGATTCATTTTTAATGCCCATCTCAAACATTCCTTTTGTGCATATTCCTATACTTATTAGCAGGCATGAGATCTTTACTTTTGAACTGAAAATTTTATTATTAGAATACTCAAGCAGATTTTTTTAAAAATCGATAAAGTGTTATCACTTCAAAAAAATTAACTTTCTTTGGCTTTTTTTGCTATGTATGGAGGAAAACCCAGGTGCTGTCACTTCAGGTAGTTAACTCAGTAACTAACTTCAGGCAGTTGCTTCAGCATTTTTACATTTTCCCCATACTGGTAGTCCTCCTGAGAAGCACACAAATGTGTGGTTTAAATGACTGTATTATATATATATTTTTTTTTTTTTTTCAGAAATTGATGGAGTAAGAATACTACCTTTGCTATTCTTGTGTGGATTTTTTTTCTTCTGTTTGGTTTGTTGATTTGAGGGTCCTTTCCTTTCCTTTCCCTTTCCCTTTCCCTTTCCCTTTCCCTTTCCCTTTCCCTTTCCCTTTTCCTTTCCCTTTCCCTTTCCCTTTCCCTTTCCCTTTCCCTTTCCCTTCCCCTTTCCCTTTCTCCCCTCTCCTCCAGGTCAACCTTCATACAACTTAAATTCTTTGCCAATTGCTCTCTGTTCAGGAGGAGCCAAGGAGACTGTAGACATCCAGCAAACTGAATTAATACAATTTTCTTTTAGTAAATCATAGAATTGTAGGATGTTTTGGAAGGCTTTTTAAATGTCATCCAGTTCCAGTCCTCCTACCCCATCCAGCCTGACCTTGAACACTTTCAGGGATGAGATATCCACAAATTCTCTGTGAAACCTGTTCCAGTGTCTCACCACCCTCACAGTAAAGATTTTTTTTCCCTAATACCCCATCTACACCTGCCTGCTTTCAGTTTAAAGGCATTCCTCTTGGTAGAGTCACTACATGCTATATTTTTAAAAAACCTCCAGCTCTCTTGCAGAGGCCCCCTTTAGGTGCTGGAAGGCTGCCTTAAAGAATCCCTGGAACCTTCATTTTCCCAGGCTGAACAGCCCCAGCTCTCTCAGCCTGTCTTTGTAGGTGAGGTGCTCCAGCCCTCTGATCATCTTCACAGCCTTTCTCTGGCCTTGCTCCAACAGGTCCATGTCCTTCTTATCTTGGGGGCCTTAGAGCTGGATGCAGCTCCACATGGAGTCTCACAAGGGCTGAGGAAAGGACAGAATCCCCTCCCTTGACCTGGTGACCACATTTATTTGTTGTTGGTTTTCTGGGCTGTGAGCACACATTGACAGGTTACATCCACTTTTTCATTCACCGACATCCCAAGTCCTTCTCCTCAGGGCTTCTCTCAATCCATTTGCCACCCAGTCTGCTTGGGATTGCCATGACCCCTGGGAAGGACTTTGGCCTCATTGAACTTCATGAGTTTCACACAGACATCTCCTAAGCCTGTCTAGGTCATTCTCTTGCCTCCAGCATGTTGACCTCACCACACAGCTTGGTATCGCTGGCAAACTTGCACTCAAGTCCAGCTGTCCAGGTCCCCAAAAAAGGTGTTAAACTGTACCCCAACAGTACTGTTAAAAAGTGCCAAACAGACCCCTGAGGAGCATCAATCTTCATTGGTCTCCACTTGGACACTGAGCCATTGACCACAACTCTTTTAGTGCAACCATCCAGCCGATTCCTTATTTGCCAGGGGGCCCATCAGTGAAGTCCTTTTCTCTCCAATTTAGAAACAAGGATGTTGAGTGGGACAGTGTCAGATGCTTTGCACAAGACCAAGCAAAGAGCTCCTCCCGCTGCTGGGGAAAAACCCACATGCAATAAACGCAGCAAATAATTTGCAATCTAGGTTGTGTGTTAAGTACAGACTGATTTCTTAGATGTTTCTGGTTAGGAAACATATTATATTTAACTTTTCTATGAGCAGAAGGATGTGCACTAATGCTGTTGTCCTGTCATATTTGCTGATACTGTCCCTCTGTCAGACACAAGTAATATAAGTTAACATTTCTTGATACCTGTTGGTCTTTGATGGATGGCAGATAATAAAATGTAGCCTTATATGGGTTAAAGGCATGACCTTTGTGATTTTGTTGTCAATAAAATGCCTTTTCTGTAATATATTGAAATAATGCAATGAAAGCAAACTTGGTCAAAATACTGCGTTTCTCATCTGCTGAAATGGAAAATTCATTTGGAGTACCAGCCTAAGGAAGCAAGCTCTTGAGGAGGTTCTTTTTGAAATGCTTCCCTTTCAATACTGAAGTTGCCAGGACTGCTGTACTATAAAGTTTGCTATTCTCAAGCAGGCAGAATCCAGCAAATTTTGATAGTGGGACAAGCAGTGAAGACAAGTACTGCAAAAAACCAAATTTTCTTCAGAAGTAAAGAAGACTTCAGCCAAGTTGATTTTCACTTAACAGAACTCCTTTCACTGTTTGTACTCTCTGGGATGCCAGCTTAATAATAGGACACTTCTGTGTCCTGAGACTAATGTTACCTGTCATGGGGGCTGTATTAAAATGGGAGAAAATCCAAGTGTATACCCTCTTCTCAGGCCCCTGGATGGAAGAACCTGGAGAGAATCACTTATGAGAGAGCACAGGGGCTTCTTCTGGGGAAGACAACATTGGGATGGTGCCTGTGAGAGTAGTTATCCTCCTCTGAGAGTGCTGTTTTCTCAAATCACACCTACCTCCTTCCTCTTGGGAAGGAAGGACTCAGTACAGTGCAGCTGAAGAGCACAAGGCAATCTGTTTTTATATCCTTTTTATATCCACTTCGAACTGTCAGTTCTGTGGAGGACTGTTTGTCCTGTTCTTCATTGTTCTGTTACAAGGCGGTGCGCGAGGGATTATATGAAGTATAATTATACAAAAATAACACTTCTGAAGTATCAGACATACTTGCTTAGTCACTTTTGATTTATCAGCTCCAAAAATCAGTTAGCAAATCCTGCCCACTTGTATATAAGATATTCTTTGAGATAATTTTTGTACAGGTTGAACTTGTAGTACTCCTACGTAACTTAAAAATACTTAGTTCCTGCAAAAGTACTTTGAACCCACATATAGTGAGCAGGCTTGATTTGCCTTCTGAAAACTTCCAAGACACATGCATTTAATTTTTCAACACTAATGCAAAAGGCATGTGAAGAATTCCTGATATTTCTAGTGTGAAAACTATTTCCTTTAATACAAAACTGCTAAATGAAGCTTTTAATGACAAAATACTCACTCAGAGCAGGAAGAGCTCACTGTGCTTTCCTCTGATGTCTCATTCCAGCTGCTGGGGAATGTTTGCAGGTGTAGCCATGTTGTACTGTGTATTCAGCAATGGCCTGGTCTAGATGCTCAAAATGGGCATCTCCCTTTAACTGGCAAGTTTGACCTTGATTTTCCTGTGCTTTGTTTTCTCATCTGTAAGTTTGGATAATACCAGCTGTTCATCTTTCAGGGATATTGTGGGGATAAATTATTAGTGAGCCACTTAAGTACTTAAGGGATGAATAATGTTGTACCGTCTGCAAGGAAATTAAACATTCTGTCTTTCTAGCAGGATCTGAATATTGTTTGCTAATGGAGGTACAGGGTCATACACAAAATGCTGACTAGAGTGCCATGCATCCAAATGAGGCTCAGCCCCTATCTTAGATTAGAAAAAATATGAATCAACACTTCTGTACTGGGATTGTAAGCGTACATAAGCACATGAGAAAGAGCAACAGTAGTACAGACCACCTTAATTCTGATATATGCAACTTTTTGTCTGCTGAGTTACAGTTTAATGCTGTTGTTAGGAGGTGCTATATTTTGTGATATTGCCTGATGTATTATGTAGATACCCACACTCCTCCCCCTATAGCCAGCTTTTTAATGCAGCAGGCTGTGACCAGAGCATACAATGCATCCATATCTGGATTAGAATGTTGACTTAGGGACTTACAGGGTATTTTTGGGGTTTTTTTAGCACCTGCCTTTTAACGTAGCATAAAAAATTTCTAGAAGGTTCACCACTCTATTAAACTTTTCTATTAAATGCTGGGCGCAGAAGCCATATATTTAACAAGTTTTCCACTCTGTTGCTTTACTGTATAAATAATATGTCTTCTGGAAACTTCTAATGCACGTCAGATATTCATGATGAAAAAGCACATTTGTACTGCCAGTTCAGAGATAATTACTTGCCATTAGGTTCATAAGAACATAAATTTTATTCATTTCTATCATCTAACGTGTCAACTTCTTACATTTTGTCTACACTCTGCCCCTCACTGACAAGCAGCAAACAATTTAGTCTTCCACCAAAATGATAATGACTGGCAAATGAAAATTTCATTGAAAGAGACAGCACATCAGTTGTACTAAAATAACTTATTTATTTTTTTTTCAATGATAATTCAAGTGCTGTCACTGACTTGAATTTATGAATGTGACTTCTATTAAGCTGCTCTTATTTAGATGCTTCCTTGTTATTTAAGAGGTAAGATAGTTATGCTGGTTATTCCATCTGAGGTGCATTTTAACATGCAGACACTTCTGTTGCAAGTTTTTTGAAAAAAATAACAGACTTTATAATCATAACAAAGTTTCTGCTCTCAGTTATTATTTGGGAAAGACTGTTCTGTTATTTGATACCTGCCCACCTCTGGCCATCCAAAGCAATTGAAGATTTGTGCCTAGAGTAATTGAAAGAATTTTTTCTTCTCAGGTGTTGGGTTCTTTATGTGGAACTCTTTCTTATCCTGGCGACATAAAGGCCTTAGAGAATTATAACTAAGCTGGGAGAAAATGTGATTTCTAATAATGGTTTGGGATAGTTATAGTATTCAAAAAATTATATTTCAAATATTGAAAATAATAATCAGAACAATGATTAATATATGTAATTTGAAATCAGAAAAGGCAGAGTTATTCTTGGCCATGTCTGTCATGTGTGTATACTAATCTGCCAATGGAGACAATAAAATGCAGTTCAAGGGGAAAAAAGAGTTAGGACTAGAGAAGCAATTTTCCAGTGAATTAGTCTCTGGCAAAGGTTGCTTAACAGGGGAGCCATGCCTTTCCATCTTTTCCAAAGGAAAAAAAAAAGGTTAAAAACCGAAGTAATATCCCCTTTCTTCCATTGGGTGATATTCTTCATGGAGGAATACAATCCAGTTAGTCCCACAGTGCCTTCCAGCATACAAGAGCTGACAAGATTTAGGAAACATGGAATGTCCTCTCAGCGTTATGTTAGATATTGCTATTGTAGACTTGCTCTTATAATAGCAGGGAGATACACACATCCTCATATTGAGATGAAATGGTTTGTGAAATGATCATGCTATTCATGCTCTGCATTGAGTATTTGAGAATATCTTAGTAAACATACAGTTGGAGGCTATTATTGTATATTATTGACTTCAGTTAAAGTTTACTCTGTAACTAGTAAATGGGAAAGTGTGGGGTTGCATACATAATGCAAAACTGTTATAAATGCTTGGTAGAGCCAAATGATACCAATTCCCTAAAGTATTTTACATTGCAGGGCAGTGTAGCTGCAAGGGTTTTGTTAATACAGTGTTAACACAGAAATAAACTCACAGAGGTGGGCAAAATAACTATCCCATGTCCTGTGGTTAGATAATTCTACTGACTCCCTCACATTTCAGTACCTTGATTGTGCAGATATTCTTGATAGCACTTTCAATATTTTTTTTGTAAGTGACAAGTTAACACAGGAAGTACAATACAAGCCTGAACAAATGTCTTTCCTTTTGTTTGGTTTGTTTGTTTGTGAATTGTTTTGGAAATCTTAGTGTTTCAGAGGAATCCAGATCAATGAACATGGAACTGTAAGAAACAGAAATCTCTTTTAGGTGGTTTGTGCAGAATGCACACAAATTTAGCCAAAATACAATATAATGCATTTGCTTACAGTTTTGTCACTGTCAGTTTTCACTTGGTCATTTTCAAATTCCTTTTTCTGGGTGTAAAATTGAAAATCTTCTGTTAAAGAAGAAAAATCAGAAGAAGGATTTCAAAAGAATGAAAACAGTTTAAAAAAAAAAAAAGGAAGAAAAAGAAAATGGACTTGTAGCCCGATTTCTCTACTTCTGTTTTACCAGAGTCCTAGTTTCTCCTATTGTGTGAGCAAGAAAGGGTCTGAGACATATCAGAGAACAGATACCACAGAGTACATCAAGTTGTCCAAACCCACACAAATTACTATTCAGGCATGGCTCTCTTCAACCCGTGAATCTTGGCACTGGGGGACTGTGTTCAGGGTTCCAGGATTGGTTTCATAGTTTGGATTGGAAGGAACCTTGTAGGTCATCTAGTTCCTGACCCTCTGACACAGACAGGGACACCTTCCTTTAGAGGAGATGGCTCAAATCCCCATCCAGCTTTCCCACTTTCCTTCTCTTCACCAAGCGCTGTGTCACCCCCTTTGAACCATCTGCCACACGAGTCAGAGAAAGCAAGAGGAGCACAAGGAGGACCTGTACTGCAGGATGTTAGTAGTAAATTATTTAAATAAGAAACACCCAACTTAGTGCTGAAATGCTGAATAATCTTGACAGCCTGGCTTTTAAGCAGGCAGGCAGTAAAGCAAAGTTCTTGCCAAAACATCAGAATATTGGGTCATCAAAACATGTTAATGCACTGCAACTTCTGAAAACAAAATGATGAAATAGAAGAGTGATTCAAATGCATTTTAGGAGATGGCTTATCTACAGTATGTTTTACGCTGAGAAAGTGAGTCTGAACACATATTTCCAAATAGAGGCTTGAGGTAGTTTTTAATGTGCTGATTAAAAGTTTACCACCAAAGTTTTTTTTCAGCTTGTCCATGGCTAATTACCTCACTTTTGAGAACTTCTCAAGCTGTATCTCTGGGTCCCTTCCTTGTGTTTTTTTTTAATTTCTTTTTAGTTTTTACTTGTCATAAATAGACTTATTAGGGAGGTGCTAAATTGGAGGGTGAGTCTGTTTGCTGGCAAAATGTAGGAGTTGATTTCCTATGTGGCCTTCTTAGCTGGCAACTGCAAGCTTTATTACTCTGTGGGGTTTTTACTTTTTTTTTTTTTTAAGACTCTCTTACTGCTTCAGCTCACCACTTCTCCAAAACTTGCAGTTTATTATACTGCCACTGCTTGCCTGGAAAGGAATAAAGAGAGGACACAAGAAACAGGTCCATTGTATTTGAAGAAGAGTGTGGGTATTGAGGGAGGCCCTGAAAACCTATGGTGTTTCACCCCTGCACCACCTTTTTATTGGTGTATAATAAGAAGGTCCATCCCACCAAGCTGTAGGTCTGAGAAAAAAAAAATAATCTGAGGGAAAAAATTAGGGACTGTAAGGGGTCTGATTTGTAGGAGTTACAGCACACGAGGCATCTGCCTTGCCACCCAATAATCCATCTGTGATCGATGCAAACCGCTTGTTATCATGAGATGCTTTGTCTGTCACCCTCAAGCACAAAATATCTCTGCTTGGTCTGTAATGAATATATATTTTTGTTTTTCAATAGCCACACAATTTGCATCTCAATGAAAACTAGAAGCAGTTATGCATCAGGGTGTGTGTGTGTGTGTGTGTGTGTGTGTGTGTGTGTGCGTAGAAATAAGGGCTGAGATTCTCACTTTGCCCCTAGAAAAGGGCATTTGAGGAAATTTCCCTATGTAAGTTTTGTGACAAGAAATAGGAGAGTTTCCTGAGATGTTTCCACAAGGTCTGTGCGCTTGGATATAAGCAGCAATTTTCCTTCTTATTTCCTTGCACCTGTTTCCTGATTTCCCACTGCTAAAAGTGAAGAAAAGGAATCTGAGTGCAAATTCCCTCCAAGCCCAGCAGATATGCTGTTACACGATGGCACTTCTTGGTTGGTTGGTTTTGTGTATTTGCTTTGCTTTGTTGGGAGTCTCCTGTGTAGAAAGCTGTTTGTGCTTTAAGGAACAGAAAATGATAAATGCTGGTGAACCTGATGGGCTCTCAGAGCCCTGAAATGGAGGGAAGTGGGACGTTTGTACCAAGAACTGACATGCTGACCTCAGCGTGTCATTTAAGTGGTTTAAGTACTCCTTAGTTTGTATCACTGGAAAAATATTAAGGTGTTCAATACAAATGTCTGGGAATGATGCTGCAGAGGTTAAAAGAATAGGACAGTACTTGCATTAACATGCCCAAAGCAGACTTGTTGAAAGGATCTGAGGACAGACTCATTAGTTACAAATAAATGATATCTGATGATGTTGAAATTTTGTATAATCTTACAAAAACAAATTAACTACTTTTCAGTTATCAAAATGTGTAACTTAATTTATCCTGCTAATGAGAAAAACAAATGCCTATTTGGAACAACATGAAAAATAATCATACTCATTTTCTTATGCGATTGAAAACTTTAACAGATTACTTCTGTGACTTTCCTGTGTTTTCATTCTTTTATAGTACTTAATCCACATAGTGCATAGTCAATGAAAGGAGAGTTGTATTATGAATTGTCTGTTTCTAAAAACACAGAAATCCAGTTGCTTTCCTTTAAGATCCTTTTTATTTTTTCTAGTGGTTGTGTATTCCTGACTTTTGCATGTAGTGATCCAAGAGGTTACATTCTTCTTTTGAGAACACCTACATTTTTGTTCAATGTGTAGCATGAAGTGTTCTGAGGAGCTAGAAGCAGTTGCAGATCCAGTCTGTGTGGTGAGTCTGGCATGGACAGTGACTGCCTCTAAAGTGCATGTGTCTTTTAAAGACATTCCTTCTTCCTTGGGAGAACCGTGTTGGATGTGAAGAAGGTCTCCAAAGCATTATTCTCCCAGATTGTCTGGTCCCCTTGACTGAAGCAGCAGGAGCACATGTTTCTATGTTACTACTCATCTTCTGTTTCTGAACTGTGTCCAGTTAAAAGTTAGTTGTGTTTTTAACAGACAACACTATGAAACTCTGAGGGGGACTGAAAGAAAAGGACACCTCCAATACCTGTATCTGTAACCATGGTAACTAATGACCAAAAGTGCATGAAGGAATGAGTATCAGTGGAGATATGACTTCAGGTTGGATGTGGCTGGACAATTCAGTGTGTAAACAGGGAATGTGTCAAGATTTACTTCTCTTTAGACACTACAGGCTCATGTTAAATCAGATTGATGACCAGCCTTCTGTGATGGACTGGTTCTGTGAGCACTGCCATGAATTACTGTGCTTTCCAGAGAAACACTTTAAAAATTATATTTAAAAACTTTGAAAGAAATCATCCTATGATTTCCTAATAGATTGCAAATAGGATTTTGTGCAGATTTTAATGGCACTATGTCATGTGAAAAGGGGAAGATTTCCTTGACCCTTAGTGTTTGATGTGTCTGTCAGTGCCCCAGGAAAGCCAAGATTGCTGTTTTATCTCCAGTCACCTTTCCACATGCTAGACTGAACTAAATGACCCTAGCTATTTTATTTCCGGCACAATTATAAACATCCATGTAAGATTTACATGAAATCTTTATATTAGATGACTGTATTTAAGAGAAAAAAAAACAAAACAAACCCATCCCCGCTCCCCTCAAAAAATAATGCTGAATGCTGAACAGGACGTTAAGGGACATGCATTTGGGTTTTACATTAGAAGAGCATTATTAATCTGGGATGTCAATTTGTCTTTATGATGTGAATCTTTTGTATCAAAGGTACATTGAAATTAATTTTTAAGTAATTTTTCCAAGAGTGCTCTTGGAATATGTCATAAATAATTATGGTAGTATCCATCCAGTATGGCAGGATGGAACCAGGTCTGCACTAACCTCTTTTCACCTTTTTTTCATCATTGTAATTTAGAACTGCAGAAGGTTTCCAGAAGGTGTGTGGAACTTATTTGTTTTGCTGAAGTTCGCCAGAATCTTTCTTAAAGAAGAAAGTTGAAGTGAATGATCTTTTGAATTTTTTTCTTCTTTTATTTTTACTGATTAAATAATAATAAAAAAAGGTTGTATTTTCTTGCTTCTCCCCGCCGTTTCCTCATTTCCTATCAACCTTCCTGAATAAAGGCATAACTTTGCTTTTTGGTCTGTTGGCAAAGGCTTTCCTTCCTTAAGGACCTGCAAGCTGGAATTAGTGGTTCAGTAGGCTTAATGTAGACATTGAATAAGCCCTTCCTGAATGTGAAAAATTAAGCATTATTTCTGCACAAGCAGTCCTTCATTATGGAGATAAATCAGGACACTTACTGAAGGAACATACAGGATATTTTACCTGCATTGAGAACTTTAAGTAGGACATGCCATTGATTTCTGTGAAGGAAACTCAGGATACCACCAACTCTTTGTAGTTTCCAAAATGATTCCTGAACTGAGCCTGTGAAGAGGCAGCAGCATTGACACCCTCCTTCCATGTCATCTTTAATCTCTCTTGGCAAAAAGAAAATAAAGGAAATGCCCCCCACCTATGCATATGCAGAAATCATCTGTTAAATGATTAATTTTTGGTTTCTGATGGGAGATTTACACAAACCTGTTTTTTTAATAAAATACAGAAAACTGATTTTGTATGTGATGGCAGTATACCATCTGGGTTTTTTTAAGCAGAACATTATTTTTCCCTTTGCTTCTTCCTCCTAGTACACTTTTCTGTGGGCCTTCATTTCATATCTGAATCCTTTCCCCATGCATGTTAGAGCTTCAATTTTCAGGGACAGACAATGTCTGTAATATTCTATTCTATTCTATTCTATTCTATTCTATTCTATTCTATTCTATTCTATTCTATTCTATTCTATTCTATTCTATTCTATTCTATTCTATTCCATTCCATTCCATTCCATTCCATTCCATTCTGTATTTCACCTGACAGATTAAAATCATCCTTTTCCAAGCTCTTCTCAAATTATCACTTACTACTCACCTGTGTGGCTTTTATGCTCCATCAACAGACAGAAGTGTAATGCCAGACTGCATTATCCTCTGCAAATATTTTGGATCCTTTGCTACTCTGTGATTTTCTGAAATGTATTGTGAAATTGTAAATGATCCCTGGCAAAACAGAAGTGAATTTGCAGTTCTTCAGTAATTTCTTTGGAATTAAAAGCATTAGGGAGGGAGGTATTTATAGTTATCTCAGCATTTGCAACTGTTTAATTTGGAAACCAGGCAATAGATAACTTTGGTTAAGAATCTGCATTTTATGTGACTTTATTTATTTTATCTGTCTTTATTAAAGGCAAAATATAATGATGGTTTCATTCTTAAAAATTATAGCTGGAAATTGGGCTGCTTGAGACTTGTGGGTGCAAAAGTTTTGAAATTGTGTTGTAACAGAATAGTGGCAGTTTTATATTAATTTTGTCTGGTGGCAGATACCTACACAAGGTAATGTTAGCCCTATGTCTCTTCATCCTGTTTTAATCGAGACTGCCTACCTGTAATTCAGCTGCCTGATATATATGAAAAAAAAAAAACAACCTGAAAAGGAAAGGAACTCTGTGAATCAGAGTGTACAGTGATGACTTTATTTATAGCCTAGTTCATTTATGATTGTAAATAAAGCTGACTTTCACACACTGCAAAGTGTGAAATATCTGAATTAATCACAGATTTTAGTGCCTGGGGAAAGGAGATTTTAGGAGAATTGCAGGTATGAAATAAGAAACAGAAAAGAATGGGGATCAGGCCCTTTATGGATTACCAGGCTCAAGGGTCGCTTAGCCCTCAGAAACAAGGCTCAAAGGCAGAGCTGCTATTGATTTTTTTTTTTCCTTAACTGAAATCCCATTTTCACTGAAAAAAAATAAAACATAGACACGCTAAGCAGATTAAAAACTTCTAGATCCCACTTTTATGTGGCCTCTGAATTTGTCTGGCTGCTTTTAAAATGCTGGTGCTCTAGTGTTTCCAGCAGGAGATGGATGTGTGGCACATGGACAGCGCGATGTGCCGGTTTGTGGATCCCGTCCCACCACGGGCATCCCACAGATTCAGCAGAGCTCCAAGCAGCAAGTGTCAGACTAGGACTATGCCTGTGGAATACTCTTCAGATTTCAGATGGCTCTGTAAAAATCGTGTGCGTTTTGGACAGGGCATCTGGGGGGACAGAGGGAGACACCATGATCATGGGCATGCTTCCTGCAAAGCAGGTGAACCATGCAGACCGTCCTTCAGGAATTGCTGTAAGCTCTGCTGGTCCTAGTGGAGTCGTGAAGAGCATGATGTCTGACAGACATCACAATGATGAGCATGTCCCAGAAAATCCATGTAGCCATAGGATAATCTACTTCAGGGAATCATATTTTTACATGCTACTGATAAAAGCCTCAGTATTATATTAGGACATATTACATCCCACTTGAGGACCTTATCTTTTATCTCAGGAAAGAAAACCTAAGGAAAGATTAGCATCATTAGTGTGCTGTCATGTACAGTGAAAGTCTGAACACCATGGAGACTGCCTATGGCAGTGGGGATCCCACTGTTTCCTTCACATCAGGCACCTTGCAGCTGGAAGTGAACAAAGCTGGACTGAAGTGTTTAACTTACAAAGTGATGCGCTTTCTACCAAAACATTCTGGATTCTTCTGTCCCGCTCAGTTTACTAGAGAGTGTTTATGTTATTGGCTGTTGGGGATTTAATTTTCTAGGTGAGTGAATGCTGAGGTGTACTGGAAACTTACTGAATTGATAAACTCCAAAGGTTGTTGGGATCAGTTGCACAAAGTCCAACTAGAGACCAGTAACCTGTGGTGTGACCCAAGGCTGGACAATGGGACCAGTACTCTTTAACATCTTCATTAGTGACCTGGATGATGGGACAGGATACACCCTTAGCACATTTACAGACAATATAACATGAAAGGAGTGGTTGATATACCAGAGGGCTGTCCCTCTTACCAAACTTTTTGTACTCAAATTCCTTATGAAGTACAGATGTTGAAGGGCCTTCACCAAGGAAGCTGGGAAGTTTTCCTAGTTATTCCTATTAGATTTCCATTTCTCTGCATTGAGAAGGAATGATGAGTTGCTGTTCTTAACTCTCACTTCAGGGAGGAGGAGATTTTTAGAAATAGTCTTTTTTATTTTAGAGAGTGCTTTGGATAGGATGAGCAAACCTTGTCAATAGTTGTGATTCTAGGGACAGATGACAAAAATGAGCAGAACGGTCTCAGAGAAATACTTCTGCATGCAACATGTATTTGAGCTGTAGAATTTTTTCCCCTCAGGTGACAATGAATGGATGCTCTAAGTTTTTAGAGGTTCAACAAGGCATTGTACAAGTTAATGAAAGAAAAATCCACTCACACTGAAAGTTGCCCCCTTTAGATTAGAAAGCACATGCATCAAAAGTTGGTGCATGCTAGGAGATTATCCTTGCTTGCACTTCAATCCTGTATTTATTGACCCTTTGATCTCTGTGACCCCCACCTCTCTCCTTATGCTGCTTGTGAACTGGTCCCACTCACATCCTGAGCCCTGGCAGGTGCTCACAGCTGCACAATGTGGCAGAAGGGACTGCTGCTTGGTCTTGGGCACTGATGCAGCACCCCAGACCTCAGGGTGTGGGGGAGCAGTTGTGAGAACACCAGAGATTTCTCCATGCAGAATCTGGGCACTCCCAGATTCAGTTGGAATGGGATGGAATTGTGTAAACTGTGCCATATGTAAGAATCTGGTCTCATCAGGGTACAAGATGCGAGATTTTCAGATCATGATCCAGTTGTTGGAAACGCTTTAGTTCCCAATGTCTTCTAAAATATGTCTGGTTCTAATGGAGGCCATAAGCTTAAATATGGAAAGATAGTTTCAGGCACCACCCCTGAAAACATTGGTGGCTATCACTTCAATTTTTCACAGAATAAACAGAAGGAAAACTGCAAACAGAAAACATGTTTTGTGTAAATACCAAAACATCTTAGTAGAGTCAGTGCAACATAGGTAAAAATAACTTTCTGGTATTTTTCCAGATTTGCATTCACATCTTGAATCAATCTGTACACATTGGAGTAAAATTAGAAAATTAGAAGTGTAAAGCAAGACTTCAGGGGTCTAGTTCAGACAAAAATGTACAGTTACAATTCTTTCAAAGCACAAAATGAAGTACTCTTTTATTGTCAGTGTGATATTTTACTATATGCAAACATAGGCTGCTGCAATGACAATTTTATAAACTGTTGTACAACTGCAATCAGCCCTGGTGTTTTCAAAACAAGACAATTTTGTCTTTCTGTAAATACAAAAAGAATTATACAAATGTATCTTTTTGCTTTATTATCCTGGAAACCTCATAGATCATATGAAATGTTTGGTGTGTGGCAGTCCAAGGAGAAAAACAGAAAAAGAGATGGCATTTAATTTGGCTTCTTGCTATGTTTACCTCTACCTGATGTGGGATTAAGTTGTCATTTATGCAGCTTTAACAACATTTTTATTCCTTTTAAAGTTTGTGAAATGTAGGTTGGATGAATTGCACTATATTTTCTGAGTTTTCTCAGAAGTCATTTAAAGGAGTGCATTGACTACTCAGGAGAGGAAATGTGAGAAGAATATTAGACATCTCAGGAAACTAAAACTCCCCTTGCTGAATGTGACACAGATATTATAACAAAAAACCACATTCGGAATCATTCTTACTTCTGAATGTGTATGTTTTCTATAGTTTTCCTATTGACAAAACAAAAATTTTGGTTAAGCTGATGCAGACTGCACACAAAGAATTATGCCAGTGACTAACTCAGCAGCTCACAGGGCAAGTGCCAATTCCTAGTGAACATGACTTAGCACAAAAAGCCCTTAAATCCCATAACCAAAACAAGATTCTCTTGTGTTGTGGACAAGGTGTGTTAAAGCTTTACTCCCTTGATAGCAGATGGCTGTTGTCTGAATATGAACTGCAGTACTGGAGTTTAAGTGACTTTCCAGCTATATTTTATGTAACATGAATAAATGAAGAACTAGAAAGGGCTATTTTGTGTTGTTTTATAGTGCTGAGAAAAATTACTGCCACTGGTTGCCTTAATCACTTGCAGTAAACAAAAGACAGAGCTGTGCAGCATTAAGACACTGGTTTCGATCAACAACATTTAAAGAAAAGAAAAAGTCATGAAATTAAAGATCTGCTAATGAGCCCAGCCCTGCTTGCAAGTATATGTACATATATAACCTAGTACCTATGTGGTTGAATATGGTAATGAATAGTCTGGGTATTGAAAAGTGCACTGTTTAGATCTTCATGCTTCTTCAACATTAAGATAATGACTTTATTTTGGAGTAATAAAAATCCTATTATTGTAATTGTTTATAAGCAGAACTGTAAAATAGCTTAAGAGATCTTTAAAAATTTCAGGTTGCAGGGATGATCTTGCATAGTTTTTTGCCTGCCATCCAAAAAGGCAGTTTCTGATTTTTATTGACAGATGGGAATAACTAAATAACCTCTTACAAATGAGAAGAATTGCTCTTAAAACTTTCCTTTTGAAAACTTGGGAAGTTTAACAGTTGCAGAATATCAAAATATGTAGGACATTCTTGTAATATTTTTCCTACAGCTGGACAAATCTATGAAAGTAACTTTGTAGACTTGCTTTATTTTTCTGTGCTGCCAAGTTCAAGTGTGTGAGCTACAGCAAAATGAAGAAACTAAAACCAAATCAGGAAACCACAGGAAAGTAAATGAACAGAAGTATTCTGAGCCCTACAAATTAGCAATAAACTAGATGTAATTATATCTGTGCTTTTTTGGTCATTTCATAAATCAGATCATGTTTTTCTATTACTCTTCTCTTATTTGTTATGTGGCATTTCTAATAAAGAAAATATTCTAATTTGAGGGAGTCCCACAGAAGCATTTGCTAGGTCTAATTTTTCTTTTGCTTAATGCCCAAGAAAAATTGCATTGCTCTAAGCAAAACCAATATAATTGTGTTATTGTCTGTATTTGTTATTTACTTATAATACCTCAAAGGCATAGTCACAAAACAGTATCCCATTGCATGATAGGTAAATGCAGACCAGAAATATTATCTCTGCCCTTAAGATTTAGTGATTTAAATTTGAGAGAATAAGTTATTTCAGGAGCAGAAGGAACAGAGCAATACAGTATTGTTCCAGTTACTGATGCGATGCAGTGTGTCAGTCAATGCTCTCAATGCTGACGTGACAAACAGCATTTGCACAGAGTACCATTGGCCTGGCTTTGGGGGGCTGGAGGCAGTGGAGAACCATGGGAACAGATTCGAAGAGCAATTTTGTTTTAAGTTGGAAACATGCAGGACTTAGGGATCTTCTGACTAAAACAAAGAGTTTTTAAAAAGTCAGAGTTAAGTCTGATGTACAAGTTGCAGGACCAAGGTCTGCACTGTGGTGGTGATCAGAAGAAACATGAAAGGAGGCATGACACATCTTCTGAGTCGTGTTGAACTTGCATGGGCAGCCATAAGACAGATGTGGATGCAAGCTGGGGGTTTGTTTTGTTTAATTTTAGCAAGCTACATCTGCCCGACTTCATTGTTGAGGTTCCTGTTATGGGTGATGCGGAAAAGCAGAGACTTTGGGGTCACAACTCATTTATCCTCTCTTAAAAGGTGATGTGGGGGAAGGTGAATTGTGCACTAAGGGAATGCATTTCCCTGTTCATGGAAAGGAAAAAAATTACCATCTGAGTCTTAACAGGCTGCTTTATAAATATTTACAGTGAAGATGTCTCAACAGTCAGGTGAGATGAATCCCAGCTGATAAGACAGGTGGGAAGCACAGGTTTTATAGGAGAGAGAGATGGGGAACATGGCAGAGCCAGGTTGGCTCATTTCTCTCTATGGGAAGTAGGACTGAAAGAAAGAAAATGGCCAACCAAAATAAGTTTTCATTTGGTGTTTTTCAAATAAATCAACAGTATGATATGTGGAAAGAGAAGCAGAGACAGGAAATGCTCTGGGATTTCGAGGAACAAATCCTGGACATGGAAAAGGTCTCAGTGACTGTCAGTGTGAGATTTCTTGGAGTTAAAATGAAGGTATTAAAGGAAGTAGAGGGTGGTTGAGCAAAAGGAAGAGTAGACGAATCAGTGGTGGTGAATGTCACTGGGGATACTTTTCAGTATTTACCCAAGGTGTCTTGTAGAGTAAAAGCAGGTGCAGGGGAAGGAAATACTGGAATGATCCAGGCCCAGGGACCAGCAGTGTGGGCTAGGGGAAGGAAAGGAGGGAGACAATTGAGAACAGCTTTGTCTCATGAGAGACATGAAAAGGTCTTGAATTCTGCTGAAATGTCATCATTCCTGTGGCACTACATATCCCATGCAAGCTGGATGCTGGAAGGTAAGTGGAGAAGGATGAGGAGGAGGGCTGGTGATGCCTGGAAGAGGAGAGTGAAGCAACAGAGGCTTCTGAGAGATAAGCAGTATATATGGCAAAGAATGGGCTTCTGCAAAGAAGAATGGGCTTTTCTGTAAAAATAAAAAAAAAAAAGGAACACAAACATACAAAAAGCCCCTAACAAACAAAAGCCCCCAAAACCAAAAACACCCCACAATAACAAAACCCAGCCTCCCCCCTGCAATTGTTCATTTGACCCCACAGGTCAAATGAAATCTCATGGTGATGGGAACAAGGAACTACAACAGGTCAGACAAGTGGAATTTGAAGTTATCAGGAAGAGTGTAGGACAGCTCATTATTGCTTCAGGTATAAACTACTTTGTTGCTAAAGTTTTACTGTGATTTCTCCTGTGTAGTCATTAGTGATCACAGTCTGGATTGCAGCAAGCTTCCAAGATTTATATAACTAATAAAAACTCTTACACAGGTTTTTGGTTTGGAAGAACTTTAGGAACCACACAGATGAACCTAATTTTCTTTCTCTGTCAAGATGAAATTAAAAACACATTTTTCTGTAACTTGGTTTATTTTGGTTATAATAACTGAGGCCAGCCAGGAATGCTTGCTTATACCATTTCTCTCAGCTTTAGTAAGTGCTTATTGATCAAGGTGTTCTGCAGAAATACATACATACATACATACATACATACATACATATATATATATATATATATATATATGTAGAGAGAGAGAGATCATACATTCTAAATTTACTGTTTTTTCCCCAGCATATAATGTTTTACTTGTAGCTTTTCTGTATATGATTCCAATATTTTCCTTCTATTATTGGTTGTAGGTCACTGCCTGTACAGAAACTCTACAGTAAAATAACATCTACCAAACTCTGAAATCAAGCCATTAATTTTTGGCAGCAGAGACCTGGACAGGTAATCACATCCAGAATGAAAGCAAGGAAGATTGACAAATACTTATTTCATAATTAAAGTGAATTTTTTAATAATACAGCATTAACTACTGGGATTAGAGATGAATCTTCTAAAATATGTTAGGTAAACCTGTCTGATGACAAAAAGGCTGAAAGTTGGGCAGAGAGGTTTTCCTTCTGGAGGCCTTCAGGGACACCTGCCTCTTTCCCACTGCATTGAGGACAGCTTTTCTAGGCACCTAAAATGAAGCTTGCAAGTTTGGCAGTACAGACCCTGGGAGGGTTTTTTTTGCCCTCTCAAACTAGTTGAAGGCTAAGACTAACTTCCATTAAAATAAATTGCTGTCTCTATTGTATTAACCACTATTACAGCTCTCTGCAAGCCCTTCATTTTCTGTAGGTGATATTAATCACAGGCTGCCTGTAATGTGCTGCTGCTTATAAACAAATACAATTGAACTATATTGAAATTCCTGTAGGAATTCTTTAAATATATCTAGTCCTATGTGAATACTAATTTTTTTTTTTCGCCATTTAGAAGCAGATATTCAGTCTTCCTGTTTGAATTCCTTTTTCTATCACATACTGTGTGACATTGAGCTACAAGTCAAGTAATGCAGCACCTGCATTCAGTATGGGGCTGAGCTATTTAGTGAGTCATCGCTGTGCTCCTCAGCTTTGGCTTGATTCTGTTGTGTGCCTATTGATCATTCCTGTGTCAATAATTTAAATACTTTCATTTCTGGGAGAGTCTTAATGGGGTTGTTGTGTGTAAAATGTGGTCATGTAGAATTGTGCACCCCATCATGCTCTTAACTGGGAGGAAATAGCTAAACTTGTGCTGTCTTAAGCCAGCATTCCTCTTTTGGGAGAAAGCTTCTTAGAGCCTGAAGGATACTGAAGATGCTTTTCAGAGAACCTCGGTTTTGCATCTACCCTAGATGACAAACAAGGATTTAAAACTTTAGACTGTTGCTCATGGAACCTTATTTCTTTTACCACAAACATGGATTTGTCCTACAGTGAAAAATAAGATATTTGGTAGTTTAGGTTTCACTATCAAACAGCAAAACATAACTGGCACACAGCAGAAACTTCTAAGGTGATTGACTTAAAGCATAAGGAGAAAATAAAATATTCCTGACACATAAATTTAGCAGTTTAAAATGATAGCTTGGCAGCAGTGGTTTCCTTATGCAAAACTATGAAAAAGGTGGAGGAAAGCTTTCTCCACCAAACTCTATCCATTCCTAGTCTCCTTAAGGAAAGGATGTGGAGATGGCTTTGATAACATATTTTGTAGACACCAAAAGTGGACAGACAGACTAGCAGCTCTGGAATGGTTGGCTGCAATCCCCTGCAATACACTGATGGTTTGCAGTCAGGAGGAGTGGTGATGAAGTCCAAATCGGATGAACAGCTGCACTGCTTTCCCCAGACCTTTTCTGCAGATTAAATGTGGCTTAATTCCTCTCCTCAGTGAGCACTGAATAGGAAGATGATGTGGATGCTACCATTACCATCTGGCTATTGCATTGCTCCTTGAACAACAGCTTGGGCAAAATTGCTGACTCAGATGTGAGACTGATAAAAGTGAGGTAATGGGTGTGTGAATAAGAAATATTTTCAAGACTTAGCTGATACACTGTTCTCACCTTTTGTTGCCAATTAGTGCTCTACATATGCCTTCTCTCACTAAGACTGAATAATAACTTGGTGTTATTTTTAAAAATGTGAGCATGAGAAGGGAGACCGGTGAGAGCAGTGCTAGGAACATATGGAGCTTAAAAGCATCTCTTATGAAATAATATACTCCGGTTTTCCATATTTAGGGAATGTAAATGGTATTATGGTGAAATAGCTACTGCTGATCTGCACTTCTGCCATGCCATGCAGGAAGCAAAGTGCTTTCCAAGCTGGAGGCTTCCTCTGGAACCAGAAAGGGTCCACCAGAAGAAGCTGGGGGTAAGTGGAGTGGCAGGGATGAAGGCTGTAACTTCCACCTGAACACTGTCAGAAAATTGTATCCTGGCTCAAATAATTATAACTTTTCTTTCCACTGTTCATCTTCAGTCAGTATTAATTAGGGCTGTATGTTAATGTTGACTAAGAAACTGCAGATTTGCTGAACAGTGTGATTTCAAGTCTCAGAAGCATTTGAATGCATCAAATAACTGTGGCTGGAAAAAATCCAAGTCTTAATTGGAAGTTTTCTATTTGTTAATCCCATAACTAATTTGGTGATTAGGGCAATCACCCTTGATGTGGGAGAACTTTATTCAATTCCTCTCTCTGTCTCAAGGGCACAAACAGAAATTTTCCAAATCTGAAATACACCTAAGCATTAGATCTCATCCTCTGCCTTTCCTACTGGCATGCTTTCACTTTGGGTAAGAGGCAAGGACTAGGACCCCGTAATCTAAATTAGAGATTATTTTTCTTCTTGCTGTCTGTTTCATTTGCTGTTAAAGCTCACTATGCAAGAGGGAACAGCTCCAAAAAAATATTAAGGACACTATTTTAGGCTCTCATGTAATACTCTGACACAGGAGTGTTACCAAAACAGGAGACTTTGGCAGAAATTCCTGCTCTGAACTTGTTAAAGGAGGAATTTCAGTCTAAATCTTTTTTGCCTTTAAACAAATTCACATTGTTGACAATATTTTGAGGTGGATTAGGTGCAGAGACATCCTCACCTACTTCCTAAAGGAGTGTAGGGGCCAGTTCAGGTGCTGGCCTGACTCAGGTAACTATTACTCAGTAATTCCCAGCTTGTTCCTTCACAATCCTGTTCAGCTGTTAAAGCAGGATTAATTAACTTGGGGTGGGGGAGAATAAATGACTGAAAGAATGTCAGTGTTGAATACTTAAGACTTCCCTGCTTCATGCATTTTGTGCTCTCTTTTCCCATTACAGACATAAAATGTTTCACTGTCTATTCCTTCTATTGACCTTTTTTATTGCCTTTTAAGTCCCTTACAAACTATAACTTACTCTGTGTCATAACCTTTGCAGTGTTGCTCCTACATGCTGGTGCTGTTCCGCTGTCCTTTAAATAGGTGTCCCATAAATAGGTGTCCTTATTTAAGCTTTCTGTATAGGGGTTTTTATTCTGAGGTTGCTGAAGGGTTCTAAATGCAGTCATATTGTTTTATCACCATGCCCTGTACCCTTCCTCTGCAATAGCATAGCTCTTTGCTTTTGTATTTAATAAAATAATTTTAGCTCTCCAGAACACTTCCATCCTTTCTGCTCCTCTCCCAGGAGACCTTTTCAACCTATTCCCTGGGTAGGTTGCATTTTCAAGGCGATTGCCCTTTACACTTATTCCTTTCCTTAAAATAGCAGGTTCTTTTGCTTTCCTCTCACCCTTGCTGAGTTTACTTTCACTTGATTTTCTCCATAATTTCCCATTAAGGTCTATCACATCTAAATTATTTGCTTCTCTAATATCTTTCCTCATCTTTAGGAACAGACTCCTGCTATACTTCCCAAACATTGGACTGTACCCTAAGCATTTTCACTTATTGTACAAATCAATGCCTTGCCTTCTTCCAAGATGGTAGCTCCCCACCATTAATTTAGCCTTTTCAGACCTTCTCTTCAACCAAGTCAGAAGTCTGCCTTCCATCTCTTTTAGAAGCTGAAATTGAGAACATGCATTTTGCATATACAATGCAGTGTACACGCTTTTTTTTTTTTCTACGCTGTTACTTTAGTTTCTGAAACAGAGACTGCTGTGTGCTCGGGCATTTTACTACATTTTTATGTTGACTGTTGAACTAATCCTTAATTTGGAATAGGTAAGGATTTTAGCCAAACAAATACTTAATTACTAAATATTAAATTTCCTTATAGTTTTAAGAATAGCAGTTTATTAAAGGATTTAATTTTAGTTTGGAATTCATGTGAGCTGTTAGTAATTACAATCAGTTTAAGAGCTATGAAATGTTAATTAAAAATCTGAAATGTAGAAGAAATTAGGAGAAATGGGCTAATTAAACAATATGATCATTTGTAATGGTTGCACAGTAATGCAATTTAGAAAATAAATTGTTTGAGAACTATTTTAAATAATTATGGGAGATAATTATGTGTTGGTGTTTGCTTTGCAAAGTATGCATCACATACTGGACTATCTTTGAAATCACTGCACCTAAAATATGTATGAATAGAAAGAACTGTTTGGGACTTACAAATTATTTGGAGTGGCTGTCCTTTTTTTAAGTGAAACATTACATCCTTGCTATGGATGAAATTGCCCTCTCCAAGTCCTGCCTTCATCCTTGACTCATCTTACAAGTTATTCTTCCAAAAGATTGAGTGAGCTCTCCCCCGGGTCAAGACAGATAGTATAAAGATACTGCAGGTAAGGAGACTGTCTTCAAACTGCTCTCATGTTCCTCAAATGGTGCTGTACAGTGAAAATGAGATGCCAGGAAATTTCAGCTATGAGTTATTCTGCCAAAATAATTGCAGTTATATGCACATGATTCCAGTTTGAATTTTGCCTTTTTTTCTTTTAGATGCTTTCTGTATTCTTCACACATATATTTGTAACCCTGTAGTCTATTGTATTAGTGACTAGTTTTCCCAGTACTTTTCCATGGCCTTTCCCTAAGCAGAAAGACAAAACAAGCTCCAGAGCTCCAAGCCCCAGGAGGTACAAGGCCCCTATCCTATCTTGGTTCTTGCTGTAACCAAGGCTGAGAACAACTCTTTGGGGTACATTCTACATTCTCATGGACAAAGCACAACCAGTGCTGAAGGGGGCTCCAGAGAAGGGGAGAAGGAGCTTGACCTGGGGGGGGGGGATTTGCATCACCACTTGTTCTCCTAATTGGTGATTTTTATCAGTTATGTTAATTTCCTAAAACCCATAAAAATGTACTCACCCCTGGGAGAGGTGGGATTTTGTGGGTGTTTTCCCATAACTGCCTCTGAAGGCCTTCGAATAAAGATCCCATTTTATATTACCTCCTTACTAAAATCATCTCAAGTTTTATTTCCAAGTAAGGAAGAAGGCAATACACATTATGGGGAAGGTGACAACACTGAAAATATGTGAGGACTCTGTTCTACTAACTCGGTTACCAAAACAGTATCTAGTATTATGAGCAAAACCACAGGCTAAGAACTTAATCCACTTTTGCATCTTCTGAGCTGTTGAGCGCTGAGCAGTCTTTTAGATCTGAGTTTTGTCATGGAATAACCTGGCCCACTCTGGAAATCCCAGCCCTTTCACAGGTTTGATGAGATGCTTCTGACTGCTCCTTGAAAATGTGGCCACCAAAATGTTTTTCACTGCGTAGAAGTGAGAAGTGTTTTCTTCTGGTACCAAGCCAATGGCAGGTGTATAAGTTAACACAGAAGACATCAGAACTGCTCTAGCAGGAGTTGGCTTGAAGAGAGGTAAGGCAAATGCCACATTAATTCTGTTCTCCCCTAAAGAGTATAATCTCTCATGACTGATAGAAGTGTTTTGAAAAGAGCATTTAAGATAACAAAGTGCTGCAGAATACTGATGAGAAAGTATTTCACCTTCTCCTTGTTACTGTAAATTCTGTGAATGCTTCAGTCTTCCAATGCTATGAAACATACTTTGTTACCTTCACAGATATTTTCTTCATAAACAAAAGTAAACTTATGTAGTCTTGGATAAGTTATTAATGAGGAATTCCAGTATTTCTTTCCATTTTGCTACTTATTTATGATGAGATTGAATTATAAATATGAGGAATCTAACCTTTCCAGCCCTACTCTTTCAAGAGTATGATCTTCCTGGTGGCTCTGTGGGCTACAGGGTGTTCCTTCTGCAGTTTTGATTCTCTATACTAGTGTTGTTTATGCTTTCTTTTGGAGAGTAGGGCATTTACGCCCTTTTAGCTTCAAGTACATCTTCTAAAGCTGGGGTTGGTTATGTGAGAACAGGATTGCTGTTTGCTGGTGAGTCCTAATGGAAAATAGCAAATTTAGAGAACCATTAAAAGGCCTTCACCTGTCATGGTGTCTGAAACTGTGCAGTCAGAAAAGATGGGATCAATGAATGCCGCACTCAAATGCTTTCAGTTAAATAGTACTTAATGGGAGAGACACAGGAATGCATTAAATGGTATTTACATCTACTTCTAGCATTGGAAAATAGATGTCAAACAGTTGACCCTACCAAGGCACAATCTTTTGGGACTTTTCTACCCACTTTTCCCTCTTTGCCAGAATCCTTCCTGTCCTATGCATGGATCTCACTGCCTGGCAGGGTTTAGTCCATTATGATTTAAATCAAATCTGTGGGCTTTGAGTTACATGAGATAAGCCAGTGTATTTGAAATTCACTATGCTGATTTTCTCTGGACTCTGACTTGATAGCAGATGCCAAGTTCCTGCCCAGAACAAATTTTACAGCTCAATTCCTTTTTTCCTAGCTGTTAGAAAGTGGTGAGCAATGGGTCATAGTTGATTAAATTTATAGGCATTCCTTCAGTACTGCTTTTTTTTTATTTTGGGCTTTATTGACAATTAATGGCAGATGCACTCAAGGTGCAAGATACAGAGCTATGCTTTTTTACATAAGGTATGTTTTATTCATTTAAAATAAATGAGAAAATGTAATGATCAGAAGGCCTGATTAGTTAAGGTTTCATGCTAATGAGAGAAAACAGCATTTTTGCATTTTACTTGCTTTCCCCTGTGTTAGAGAATGTTTCTGTCCTGAAAGTTTTGCCTTCTGCACAATTATTTAATATTAAGTTAGGCTTAGGGAAAATGGCAGGTTCTCATTCCAAACCTTCAATTCTAATTCAAACAAGCCAGCAAACAGGATGAGGTGTCCAACCACCCTCAGTCCTTCAGTCTCTTCCAGGAGACTTCCATATTCTATGATGTTTTTAATAATGTGCTTACTGGTCTGGAGAACTGAACAACAACCCTCAAATACTATGTCATTATGGTTACAGTACTTTCAGGCATAGGAAATAACAGCTAATTGAAATTGGGAACTTTCTGGATTGTGCTGGTTTGCTTAGTTGGATGGGTGTAATTCAGGTTTGTTCAGATGACTGTAATTATTCCATCTGAGTTAATGAAGCAGCTATTACACTTTATGAAGCAGAGATTTATAATTTTGTTGTCACTGATACTTGAGAAACTTAAGAAGATATGTTCAACAAATTGAGGAGATCTTTGTATTTAAAAAATAGTCTTTATGCATAAATGCTGCTACATGGGGAAAAGGACAGGATAGCAAAATCACAAACTTCACTAGCAAAACAAAAAAACCCATGTTAAATATTAGGAATATCTTATGGTGAGGTTCGTGAAATGCTGGAATGGGTGAGGTGATGCCACAGTTTCTATAGGCAGTGCTGAAGGTTATTAAGCTTATCTGTCAAGAAGGCATTTGTGCATACTCATGAGTAGGTGACCTTTTGAGTTATTTATTGATTTTGCTTCCCATACTTTGTATATACAGCTACTTCAGGGTAACATCGGCTGTTTGAAGCCTTAGATTTCAGATAATTTCCACTTTTGTATAAATTCAGCTGAGGCCTGGATCATGAGCTGTTTATGCTGCAGCTCTCATGATTTGTAGATGACCATGGATGAGATTAGACTCTTAAATCCTGTATTAAGATTTCAATACCTAGAGTTTAAGCCCAGACAGACACCCAGTCTGATGAATCTCAGGAGCTACCTAATTGCATTCTTGAACTTGTTACTTATTCACTAATGTCTCTAAATGCTTAATTCCATTGGCCTGTAGAAGATTCAGGCTCTGCATGTGTTATCAGATGTATTTAGAAAACTAGTGTATAAATCTCCAAGAGATGTCCAGAAAACAACATATGGGCAGATCTGAAATGGATTTTGGTGGGAAGCTGCTTTTTATTGTTGGCAGGGAGTGGGGGAACACAGGTTCTGGTTGCTGATCAACCTGGAGATGGATGACCTAATCTCCTTGTAAGGGAATTGGCCTGACTGATTCCCTGGAAAGCGAATTGCTCTTGAGATGTCCTCAGCAGAGCTTTCACCCTTTTTGCTGTTCTGAAAGTTGGGCAGAGTAAGAAAGCAGGTAACAAGAAAGCTGGTTTCATGGGTGAGGAGGATGCTGAATGGACCTTCCTAGCTCAGGATTCCTCAGAATATGGATGTAAAGTGCACCATTACTGATAAAAGCAAAATCCATTCTTGGATCTGATTGACTGAAGGTTCCATTTCCAGGTTGGTACCTTGTTCTCTCACAGTAATTGCTCAAATTGAGCAAGCTTAGTCTCCCTGTCAAAATGCACAAATTTCTTGTATGTTAATGGAGTCAAGAAGATATTCCAGTTATACTTCTGGAGGGACTTACTAGCTCTGGAGAAGAAATGAAAGCGTGGTGGTCTGAGAGGATGCTCCCTACTCCCCTGCTGTAGTCTACATGACTAAGTTATGCACAGAGTTATTGTGAGCTGGATTCAGCCCTGTTTCTTAAAAGAGTATTGTTACTTGCTTTTCAAAAGCTGCAAGACAGTTGATGTAGAAACTGACATAAAACTATGAATTGAATATATTTAGAGTGTGTGCAGAAAGTTCAAGTCTTCAGGAAACTACTGATGGTCACTAGGAGTGACAGCATCATACTAATGAGAGACAAAAGGCAAACATACCAAGTGTATGTGTATTTAAAAAAAAAAAAAAGAGTGCTGTCTACTTTAGTTGGCCAACTGGAAAACAAGCTAAATTAAGAATATTTGCCTTCTCTAAGTCCTTTCATGCTGCAGGTAGGCACCAGATAGAACTAAGAAAAACTGTGAAGTGGTGATGCAGACTGATGCATCAGGGATCTGAAATGTTCCATGTCTTCTCTTCCCAAATATCTCCCAGTGCCACCTGGTTTGACTTTGCACTCTTTGCTCCAGTGAGGGTTACAATCTGAAAAGTTACAGAACCACAAACTTCCTCAAAATCTGCTGACAACTTCATGGTTGGGACCATCACACCTACAAGGTGAAATGTGTTTGCAGATCTACAGGAAAAGCCCCAGTGTGTGTGTCTGGTCCCTGGACATTTTGTCTGCATGGCAGTAGGATGAGTTTTTAACCAATTCTGTGCCTTTTATGAATATTTTTATTCAGTTCTGCAAGGAATAATGTCTTAGAATATTAGTTAAAGGTCTCAGTAAGCATGCACTATAAAGCAATGTACAAACTGGCTTAAGTTCAGACAATTTTGACTAGGCAACAGATGAGCAGGACAGAATGTAGGTAGAGACATAGGCACTAAAAACAGAAGTCAGTCTTCATAAATTCACGTCAAAGTAGTCATATTTAGTAATGCATGTGCATAAGAACAGAACACTTGCTGTTAAAGAAGGAACCAAAAGAGCTGGTAATTTCCATTTCTTCCCTAGACAAGGAAAAATGTAAGGAGAAGGGTTAAAAAAATTTTAAAAAGCCAATTTAAAAAGTGAGTAGCCAAAGCTACTGACAGTAGGAGGAAGGTGAGAGTTCACAGTAAGAAGGCAAATTAATTTTTTTTTTAGTAAACAGAAAGTCTTTTTAACATTTTTTTAATTTCTGCTCTTCCATGAATATTTATAACTGTGAAAGATGAAGTGACAAACTACATAAGGAAATACTAAAATTAACTGCCTTTTTCACTACCTTGTTTCAGTCATTGTCATCTAAGATTGTAGTTGTAACAATGTTGAATATTTTCCCACAGATTTATGAGTTTTTCAACTTGACTAAGCCCACTGAGCATTGAAATTCTGTGAGCAGATCTCTGATGGTATTAAATTTGGCCATTACATATGTGCATCTAAACAAGGACAGTATGAACCTGTATTAGATTTGGGTTGAATCATGCATATTTCCTCAGAACTTCATATGGAAATGCTGTACCGTTTTCTCTTCTCTTTGCCTGAACAAGACACTGCAGCACCTGTGTTTCTTTGGTATAAATCAGCAAATCAGAGCAACTCCAACTGTGATACTTCAGGATGAAAAAATTAAGGCCACATCTGGAGCTGAATTGTGTAGAAGTTATGAAACTGAGTTTTTCTAATACTATATCTCTGTACAAGGACTCTTATAGAAAGTGCTTCATATGGTAGCATAACATTCTGTAAATATTGCACAGATCTTTTTGGCATTCATTTTTAGGGAGCGAGGTGGAATTAAGTAGCTTTCAGGTGATGCCACAAAGTTGTGAAACACAAGAGTTTAGTTTTGTCAGACTAATTGGAGGCCTCCATTGTGAGGTGAGTGAAACCTACTCTAAGTGTTAACTTTATTAAACTGATTGAAAGAGAATCAATATGTACATTTAGTTCAGTAGAAGAGACACCTTGCTAGGTTGATCTGTATGATTCTAGTTGGGGTCCAGTTACCGAATTGTTCTTTGTCCAGGTTAAACCTTATCCCCTGTTGGTTCTAAATACTGGTGTCCACCACAGTACTTAGCATAGAAATCTGAAGTCTTCTTTTAGTTTGAAGGCAACAGATCCATGTGATGTTGCACAGGACTTTGGAGAATCATTTTTTATTGAAAATTAGAATGATGCTATGGAGAAAGCAAGTGAACTGTTTAGATAAGAATGATGCATGGACTAATACCAGTGCTGCTTTAACGGTGTGGGATGCATTTGCATGTATGCAGGTGCTCTGTTTTTCATGTGAGATTGGGGCACTGGCAGCAAAACGTTGGGATAAATATCAACTCTTCTCCAGAGGACCTTTTTCTCTTTTTTTCTTTTGGTCAGTCTTTGCAACTGTGACCTGTGTGTAGTTGCATGAAGTCTCTCTGGAAGCCATTTCAGGTTCCTCCGGGACCATCCTGAACCTGGATGATGCAGCCTTTTGATTGAAAAGCTTTGTTCAGAAACCACAAGACAGTATCAGTGGTGTTTGGGAAAGTATTGCTGTGATGCATGTAATATATATATAATATATACAGACAAAACCATATAAAAATTCTTTGTAGTGTGCTTTTTGTAATGTTCAGAAAGGATAAAACCAAAAATTATTGGAAAAGTTAATCAAGCCACTTAGGCAATTGCACAGAATTGAGAAGGGTGAACTGGCTTAAACGGAATGTTTAAAGTCCCTAATGACAGCCTAATGTAATGACAGTAGTGATAAAATAAGCATGTGTGTTTTAAGTGAGGTTTTTTTAGTCTTATTTTGCATTCGTTTCCAGAAGAAGGAACAAAGAACAGGAAAAACCCCTGATATATAGTATTTTCTAATTGAAACAATCTTCACATTCATTTTTGAGGCCTCACTTTGCAAACCTAGCATACTGTTTATGCAGAACATTAATTCAAGTGGTTTAATCATGAGCAACCTCCAATCAAATTATTCTCTTTCATTTTATTACACAGATAATGTTTTTTTTATATATATCATGTTTTGTTATTATTTCTCTCATGATTGGTGCCCTTCCTGTTTGAATGGGAATAAATGCTTTAAAAGAAAAGCTAGAATTTTGCATCACATTTATAGTGATTGCATTTATTATGTCTTTATTACTGTAGTTCTGTCAATGTCAGGCTTCCAGTCCAAAGCAACAGATTTACTAAATTTTATTGTAGTTTCTAGTCACTGTTGGGCTGGGTTTTCTAATGTCTAATTAGTTATCAATGCAAAGACTTCAGCAGTGTTTCCCAGCAGATAAAGTGTCAGGGTTATGTTTGCAGCAGTCCTTCAGTGGAGACAATGTTCTGTCAGAAAGGTCTCTGCTGCCTAGCTGTGCTCTTGGGCACCCATGAATATCTGTGCATGTCCTGCAGATTTTCAATCTGCCACATGCCCCTTTTTACCACGTAATTTATATTCATGTGTTGGGAGAGGAAGATGAGCTTTTCAGGTTTTTCAATTCAGAGCTGGTGTCTTAACTGTAGATGAACTCATGCAAGCAAAGAAAATATGCTCCTGACACCTGCTAGTTATGCTAAAACAAAAAGTAATTAAGGGAAAAACTTCAAATTAAAAATAGAAGATTGTAAACAACAGCTTTTCTCCTTTCTAAACACTAAGGTAATTTAGCATCCTAAGTATTATAAGATACAGTGATATCTTTGAAACTGTATTTAACACACAGATTCTGGATTTCTCATAATCATTTATGTTTTTTAACCAGTGTTACTTGTTTTGGTTTTTTTTTTTTGATTTCTACATGATCCAGCAACATATTTTAACTTTCAAAACACATTGGTTCTATTTTAATAGAGGGCTATGAATTTAAACTTGAGTAGTTTGTCAAAATTACACATTATTTGCCAACAGATGTATTTTAAAGAGATAGTATATTTTTCTGTGAGTGTTTTTAGGTTAGACATTTTTGTCTATTCTGACATGAAGGTGATTTGTGGAGTGTCTATTGTGCTTTGGGCACTTTCACAGCACTTTTCATTTTATGGGCTGCAAAATGTTTGTTTTGTGACTTAAAGCAGCATTATGATTTCTGTAAGCATTTCATCTTTATGGATGTACTGTAAGCAAATTCATATTTTGAACACTATAAAGTGATTATGAAAAGAAAATATGATGCTATTGCAATAGAAATGTATCTGTTTCTGATGGATGGCTTACTGAAATATATCTGTTGGATTTTTGGGATGAGTTAATGACTACACTGAGCATACCTTTCCATACGCGTTGAGCATGGAGGTTGTTGTTTTTTTATATATTTACTTAAAAGCATCTTTCAGTCGGCTGTGTTACAGTAGATGTTGAAAAGAAATTACCTTCATGTGTTCTGCAGTTCTCTTGTTTCTTTGAAGAGGTTTTTTTCCAATAGCTCTGATCGATGGTCTGTGACCTGCTTTGTTAGGTGCTCAGAGTTGCTTTGAATGCATACTTAAGTTTAACAGTTGTGATCCTCAAGGTCTTCAAGCATTTGGTCTTGTGTTAATTTACCTGCAGGGGACTATTAACTTGTCTTATTATCTTGAGGTCATTATTTCCTGTCTGAATGAAGTGAAACTCAATTAGCATTTTCAAGTGTTCCAAATGTTAATTTGGAGAAAAGGGAAAAGAAAAGGAAAGGGAAAATAAAAAAAAAAGGGGGAACAAAGGAGTAGAAGGATTTGGCCTTTAAAACACAAAGCTGCGGATCCATTTCCAGTTACAGCAATGCAGAGGTACCATTAAAAGTTTTATCCTCCAAGGTTGATTTAAGAGCACTTTACTCTTGACTTCATCAGAGATGACAGCTTGTCAATATATATATGACTGTTTTCCAAGGGGACATCTCTGCTTCATATAGGAATGGTAGCCAGTGCTGCATTTTTGTTTGACTTCAGGAGAATTGGGAAAAATATTTGGAAGTCCTGCACACACACGGTTGATGATGATGTGCATTTGCATTGTAACTATAAAGTGTTTGTTCCTGGGGGTACTGTGTTTCCCTAGATCCATACCTGTGATCTTGGTGCCTGACTTCTGTTTAACATGTGTTGGGAGAGTTGCACACACACAGGAGATCCACAGTGCAAAGCAATGCCTTAAACTGAGCAACTCACGCAGTTCAGGCTGTATCTTGAATTCTGATCCTTTTCAGGTTTAATTGTCTGCTTTGAACCATTGAAACATTCTCCTTCATCCTCTCCAGGAGTCTTACACAAATGTTGTTCTTTATAAACACATAAATGGTGCAATCTTGACTTTAGTCTAAGGATGTCCAAACTGATGGAGAATTGGCTTGTTTGGGTTTCAGGGCTCTTTGTCTACCCTCTTTTTTTTCGTTATGAAATGAAGTGTTTCAAAATAGTGCCTTATTACATGTTGATGACAAATGAGTGAACAGTCATAACTCTGAAGGACACTGGTCAGGTTACTCACCCCCCAAAAAATCTGGGGTACAATGCCAAGTGTATTTTGTGTTAACAGCATAAAACAGGAAGATGTGGGTATTCTGAAGACCTGACTCAGGCACAGGTATTTGACCTACTCAGAAATCCCTCTGTAGATACCTAAACCCACCCTTGGTGAGGGGCACAACCAAGATCCTGGTGGCAAAGCAGGGGATAGCACTGATGTGTGTTGGGTGACAGGGTACAGACAGGTGTGTGCCTGGAGGGAAGGTGATCAGACTCTGGCATGCCTCACTCCATGTACATGAATCCTTTCCATGTTTTTCAGCATTAGACCGTATTGACAGATATAGGTCAAGTGCTAGTTACCTAGATTTGTAGCACCTAATTAAATTTTACTTTTAGCCTGGGAAACAAAGCTGAGTTGATGGTACAGTCTGTTGTAGGATTTATTGTATCAATAGTTTCATCTTGGTCTATTTTATTAGCTGCTGTTTTCCTTGGCCTTGTCATCTTGCTATTTCTGTTGCTATTGCACCTCTGCAGAGATTTACAAAAGCAGTCTTCCACAACTGGATTGTTGTTAGTTATCCTGATGTTTCAGGGTGCCTTGACCAGCAATATTTCAGCTAATTCAAATATCAAACAGAGAACTCTAGATAAAAGTGAAATTAGTTGATCCAGAGTGAAGGTAGCATCTGATTTGAGATTACAGTCCTGCTGGATTATCTGCAGAAAGCTGATTCTATTCCATAGTGCATGTGGAATTTTGTGTGGATTCATGTTCCTTGGAGAAAGAGCTAGCACCATTGTTTTCCAGGCAGTGTTTTGTCATACCAATTTGGTCAGCTGAGAGTTTTAACGATACTCTTAATGAACACATATAAATACTTTGTGTGGGATATTTTTAAAGGCTTGTGTTTATTCAATTTTGTAAGAAAGAAAAAAAAAAAGCCTGAAGTTATTTTCTGTGCAACAGGAGGAGGGTTAAAGGCCTTCATTTCTATGTAGCTGCCTTCAGGAGTCTAGTCTCAAAATGTTGAATCTGATTTTCATTACTAACTCAACTGGTTTCACCTCTTCAGGCAATAGAAAGTTTCCCATCAAGTGGTAGTGATTTAAGGCAATATTTGGCATCCTGATGTTTGAAAATCAGTTGATTGTGTGTAATTAGCCAGACTCAAGAATGCATTAGCAACACTTCAATGAGCACTGCTTCTCTGTCATCGAAGCTGATGCATGAGTTTGAGGCAGAAGCACTTATCTGGAGAACTGAGTAACAAATGGGATATGTAACTTCCCTTCTGAAGGTTACTGATTTGAATCCAGTCTTAATAATGAATAATGTTATAAAGTTATCTAAATATCAAATGAGAAACCATAAATGATGGTGAAGTGTGTTAGATCCAGAGTGAAAAGGTATATTCCCTACCTACCTGGCAGGCAGTCATTGCTGGAGGACTTGTACTTAATTTTGTTTAAAACTTCAGTGCCAAGGCTGAAAACTGTTCTATTAATTCCCTTAGGTAAGTCCAGTTACTTTATTTTCTTGTTTTCTAAATTTATGTGAAGCTACTCAACAGATGTTTAATTTCTGTATTAACATGTGTGTTTTGCTGGGCTGAGACCTTGGAAGGAAAAAAAAAAAGGGCTATGTTGTCTCCAGAGATGTAGAAAAAACTGTGATGTGGAAATAGAACACAGTGTTTCTGTGGGCTGAGGGAACAGAGAAGGCTTTGGTATTTCTTGAAGAAATGCCACAGATATTATTTTGTACCATCTTGCACCCTCTGTGTATTTACAGGCATGACCATTGAACTATGTAAAGCTGTGCAAAAGTCTTGCATTCTGGAAATGACCTTTTCACAGAATGCCTTGGTCTGTGTGAATTCCCTGCCAGTTCTACCACATCTATTGGTAGATGAGGAATGCTGAGGAGATGTTCAGCATGAAGAAGTTAATGAGGGATAAGCAGCAAGCATGTTAGGATACACAAAGTAGGAGGTTGGGAGCAGTGTATCTACTTGCAGAACAAGAGAACTCATGTCTGGGAATATGAGTGCTTCAGACTTGCAGAGAATGAGCAGAAGATCTGAGCAAGAGAGAATGAAACAGGATCAGGTCTTCCCTGGGCAGGGCTGTGTAAAAGAGGTGAGTAGGAGGGTGTTGTCCTGGCCAGAAAGTGGGAGCAACCCCTACCATGCCTTGGATATACAGAAGGAGCTCACATCTGTCAATAAAATGCTTCCAAGTGGCCAGGGAAGTGGGAAATAGTGATATGTGATACACCAGGTCTGTGTACAATGAACTTTATAGGACACTACAGATGTTATACTTTCAGTCAAGAGAGACAAAGGTGCTCACATTCAAGAAGGAAAGTGTGTTTGTCAGAATTATTGGGTAGAGGGAAAGGGAGGGCAGAAAAATTCCTGAAAATAAGATACGGGTTTGTTTTTTGCAAAGTAATCATAGGATGGGATCCTGCTCCCAAGAGATATACCAGAGGAGCCAGAGAAAGACAAAGTCCTAGAACTTATCCAGACCAAGGAAAACTTTTGGACCAATTGGTGTGTGTATCCTTTCAGGTGTATGAATACATTCAGATGAAATGCCTCTGAATCAAGGCTGCATATATAACTGTGACATCTGATGACTGTATTTCTGCATGCTGGAAATGACATATCTGTTCTTGCTCTCCCTTTGGTTGGTCTCTCCAGTTGGTTTGAAGGTTATTTCATGAAGTGAACATTCAGAGTAAAGGGAAGGTAACTCTTGAACCCCTTTCACAGTAGAAGCTGTTTCACATGTGTCACAATAGATTCATTGAAAAGGGGGAAAATATGTACTGCAAAGGTAAAAATGGAAGTAAATACCTTAAAAAGAGAATTAATGAAAGACTGTACTTAGCACCTGACCATACAGTGCTGTTTCATTTCTTTATTACTTTCACATCAGTTCTGTACATATTCATTTTTGGTTTTGCTTCTTCACTGTGTACTGAACACCTCACTGAATTCAAATGAATCTGTGAATGGACATTGAACCTTTTAGCTGGGAGGGGCCAACTGCTGAGCCCCTTGTTGATAACACAGTCACGATGCAGTATCCAGGCTTTAAGATACCATTTAAGATATGAAAGGCATCTAATAATATGTGTTCCAAAATACCTGCTATTTGCATTTTGCCTTACTAATGACTAGTGCTCCCTAAATCAATTCTCATTGTACTCTCATGTGTCACCATGAACCATACTCCAATCTAGTGACTCTAGTTAAAATCCCAGTTACAGAGAAGAAGACTGAAGGATTGGTGAAAGGAGAAAGAGGTCTGGGTGGAATATTATTGAACACATAGAGAATATCCTTCAACAGAAAGCGAAGATTTAGTCCTAAATGTAAGAATTGACCTGTTCTTCAACTGTGCTGTCATCAGCTGCTCAATGAATACAATTTCATTAACTCCATGAATATAGATGGCTAATTATTCGGGTCAAGTGTCTCTATTAATACAGAGCGTATGCACAACCACCACTAGCAGTCGAACTCTGCTCAGTTTCTGGTGGTTTGACTTTATTCACTGGGGGGAAATGGCAAGCTCAAAAGGGAAGGATGCTGAAAATGGGGTTCCTAAGATTTCAGTAGTTTTGCTTTAGTAAATATGGATTTTTAAAGAGAGTGGTAATCAATTTATGAACTTAGGTAGTTGATTTGAGACCTTCCACATCTCTTAATTTTGAGGCAGCTGGTGAGAGAGTTTCTACTCTGACTTCATTATGGAAATGATGATACAGTGGGATGATTATCATGCTCAAAGCTAGACATTGTGCATAAGTGCATTCTGGGCTGACTGGCAACAGGAGCAGTTGGGAAACTGACCTTGAGAAGATAATCTCAAAATAGACAGAAATATATTTCTTTTGTCAGCATGATAAAGTGTGGAACAGGAAAAAAAGATAGATAATTCACTCTGTATTAAAAGTAGGACTTCAACTATAACAACAAAATGCAGCAATATAAAATGTGAAAACAGTGAATCATGAAAGCAAAGAGTCATTAGAACATAAGGATGTGACCATTGCTAGACTCTATCTTGTGTGGCCAAGATCTTCGAAGTCTTTTGGCTCCCCAAAATACTACATGTCTAGAAAATGTAGACAAAGCTTCTTCATATATATCTGTATCTATCTATATATATATATATATATAAAGTTAAAAGTTTAGGAAACTAACCAGTGGGAAAGCTGAGGGAAGAACTTCTACAATTTCAGTAGGAGTAGGAGGAATTTCCCTTATGTGGCTCTTGAAAACCTTTCACGGCTTTTCTCTCAAATGACAATAGGTTCAGCTACCCAAAGTATTGGTGAATAGACTCCATTTTAAGTCTCAGCTTGTACAGAGAAACTATAGCAAGCAACACTTCTATTTGATAAAAAAACAGTCTTGATTTTACCTGCCTGAGCATTTTATCATTTGCAGTTATTTGGATCTTCTAGTTTAATTTTCTACAGCGTAGTTGCAAGGGATTAATGTAATTCCTCCAGATGTTCTTGGCTGCAGCAGAGGTCCCAGTCATCTTGAGAAATATTATGGCTATTGACTGACGAATACTGAAAAAGAAACTTTTCAAGTAATCTTTTCAATTCCTTTCTTTATGCAACGTTACTTCCCAGCAAATATTCCTAAGTAGTTTAAATTACGTAATTAGAGGTGTTTTCATCAGCTCTGATTACATTCCATATTGCTCATCCCATTTTCAATACGTATCTTTTGGGAGGATTGCTTTAGGTTAGATATAGCTTTGTCTCCTTGGCTGGACATCTCCACTAGAAACGTGGTACAAAGCCTCCTGAGGGGAAACTGTCCTTTAAGCCCCAGCCCGGGAAGAGACACCAGGAATGTGATGCAGAGCTCGTGTCAATGCGTACACCTCAAGCTCAATGTGTGTGTGATGAACACTGTGAAATGTCTGTGCTGGTGGTGCTCACAGAAGGCAAGCAGACACGGGGAAGGTGCAGCCATTTGTGGTGGTGTTCTACCAGACATGGGCTTGGCTGCAGACCTCGTGGTGTTGGCTCAGGCTGTGCAAGCTGGCAGCCTTGCTGTGCCTTTGCTACAGCTGTGTTGCATAGCAGATTAATCTTAGTTTGCTGTTCTCTGCCTGTCTCTACTTTCATTCCTGGTTTGGTGGTCTCTGTCTCTTTTATGTCTCTTCATACCATTACTGGTTTACCAGTCATGCATATTTGTCACAGATGTTTATCTCTTGTGTCTTCTGCCCATTCTTTTCAGTGTTCCTGATCTAGCTGCTTCCTACTCCTCATTTAATACATCAATTTAAAGCTTAGTGTATTGTTTATTATCTGAAAGTTGTTAATGAGAATGTTACATAAATCCAAGACTCAGGTACCATTCTGGATTTTTCTTTATCTATCCTTGTTTCATACTGTTTTCACTTACTATCTACCAGCTATCTTAACTTATATTCTTTTCAGAGAGTTTTTGCTGTGTGTGCATTTGTTTCTCAGGTGGAGTATTGTGTGGTATGACGTTACACTCTGTATTCTGAAAATACTGTTTCTGTTTCATTATGTTACTGATTCTTTAACTAAAATATAAAGTCAAAATCAACAGTGGTTCTTTTTGAGCCAAGTTTAATATTTTTTATAAAAACTAGTGTTTTTTCTCTATCTTTTGAAAAAATAAAGAGTTTAATTTTTAGTAGAGTAGCCAGGGAAAGCAGGTAGATTCTTTAAATACAATATCTCTATGTTTTTGCTCATAACTCTGAAATAGGCTGAAGTCAGCCAAATAAAATCTGAATTAAGTGTATTATAATCTGGGATAAATGCTGACATCTTGAAAATTACTTGCGTCTCTTATAGCATGTTTCAGCTTTGTAGTTTTATTCATATTTATTTATCCAAGTATGGAAAACCCAGAATACTGTTTGACCTCTGAGGACAGGCTGTTTGGCAGTGCTCAATACTTGCTTGCTATTTTAATATTTAATTGGGAAAAGAGTCTATTTTTTATTTGTGTGTGATCTTTATGGGTTTAAAAATATAGAGAGATGGTCATTGCAAATGCAGCCTTTCTTCTTCTCCTCAGTGTGAAGGCAGACAAAAAGAGCAGGGTGTGGGTGGCACCCAAGAGAAATCGTATTTCTGTCTTCTTTGGAGGACAGAAATTGAGTTCAGTAGAAATTGAAAGAATTATTGTGTTCACTAGTAAAATTTTAATGATTTTAGTTCTGTAGGTGTGAAACCTAATAGAGGAAACCACTGAAGATGCCTTAGTGGAAGAGTCTGTGTGTTGCTCTTTCTCTGCCAGGAAAGTGTTCTAATGGAGTAGGGATACCTGTGTGGGATATTTTTATTAAATGCTTAAGCATTAAAAGCTCTTTGTTGAACACATCTATCTTTGTTTTTGACAAAGTAGATTTGGACATGCCTGAGGTGAGAGGGCATGTCACCTGTCACTGTAGCTGGGAAAGTGTTTTCCAGTAAAGGAGGGATTCATGCTGCAAGCAAGAGTCTAAGAGCTTTGTTGCTTGGGAGCAGAGTTTTATGTGGAAGGAAAGTTTGTGCCCTGTGAAGTCTTAGGGGATTAAAGACACTCTGGAAGTAAACAATCCAGACCCACATTTCTGTAACATTCCCCATGTGGGAAAGGGAATGGCAGCTGTAGTTGCATTACACTGCTCCCAATGTAATCACTATCTCATCAGGGCATTGAGCATTCAAGTGCCTTAGCAATGTCTTCTTCTACTGACACATATTACACTGGGAGACAGATGTTTATGTCATGTTATTTTATTCCTCATCAATCAGCAGTTTCCCAACCATCTTATTTTTAACTTGATTATTTACTAATGAGCAATAAAACCTACCGTGCCTACAGCAATGTTTGCACAGTGGGTCGTGAAATAGCAACACACACACTTAGTTTTATTTCTTTCCATGTTTACCACAAATCAAATCCTTTCCTAATGTCCATGTCCTTGTTTAAACCTAAATCACATCAGGGTATTTGAGTCCTTTCAGTTGTTTCCTTTTAGTTACGGTCACAACATTTTGTCCACTGAAGTCTTAGCAGCTTGTAGCAGACTTGGAGACCAAGCCAAGTAAGTTCCCTAAAGGCAATATGTCGGGATGCTGGAAATTCATTTCTGATTTCTTCTGGCTTTGTTAGCCTGCATTAATTCTGATTTGTTATGAAGTAGATCAAAGCTAATAGGAAGCGAAGCTTCTTTCAGCTAAAGTAAAGGGGTTGAGGTGAAGGGGTCCAAAGATGCCACAAGGCAAGATGGCTCTTAAATTTTAGAGTGACATATTCAAAGCTCTGTAGTCTTGGAACACACTGCCTCATATTATCTGCTTGTATATCCCTACCCCTACAGAAAGCCAAAAACGGCTTTGGTTTTGTACCCAACAAGCAAGTTCACAACAATAACAAAGCCAGAGCTGAAAAAACAACATGACTGGGATGTACAAATGACCTTAGGAGGAGTGGGGAGTCCCATTAATGTGGGCAGTTATTGAGAGAGGAATTTTAAAGGCACCGTTCACCAAATCTATTGAAGAAGAAACAAAAAACTGTCATGTTAGAAAGAAAACAAAGCACATGGAATAACAATGTCATTTTCTTGAAAACTGATGTAGCTAACAGGAAAACAGAGACCATATATGTCTTAAAAGGGAGTGAACACTGAGAAACTATAATCATAATTAACTCTAGAATAAACTAATCATTACATGACAGCAAATTAAAAATAAAACACTGTACAAACTGAATTGTATTTTACTCTGCTGAAGTTCCAGTGTTTTAAAGTTATGGCATCTGAATTACAGCACCCTAGAGTACACTAAGACTTAATTGCCCATAGTATGCTAAGCTGCTTGTGTCAATCTCACTCTCCCATGTTCCTTTTCTTGGAGGGAAATTAAGGCTCACAGTGCCTTGATTTTCTTTAATAATGAAGTTTTCTGCAGCTGAGAGCAGTGTCAGCGATGCAGGCTTTGCTCCTTGTACTGGGGGTTGTATTCATTTGTGGATCTTCCTGAAGTTTATTTCACAGCCTTTGACTTTCTTCTGAGGGAAATCCAGTGGCTTGCATCAGTTGGCTTTACCTTGGCTGCATTGCTTGTCAAAACGGAGATACTTGACTGACTGCTATAATTCTCTCAATGTTTAGTTAATTAATGTCTGCCATGACAAGATTCGTGATTATGGTTTCTAAGTAAATTAGTTGAAAGTGACTGTAGAAAACAGTAGAGAGAGTTCTAGCTGATGGTTGTTTTCAGTGCAAGTCACTGTTCTTCTCCTTTGTTGACTTTATCAAGGTTAGGGATTATCTGCACAGAATCCTGCACCATTGCAGCTAAATGTTTTTGGTTTGCTGGGGCTCTTTTCCCCCCATGTTATTTAAATGGATGAATATCTGGCATATAGACTGGCCTTTATTTTGTGTCTGGCATATTATTTTCCTTTGGCCAGAGAGCAGACTGCCTCTGCAGGAGATACTCTGTCTGCCCAAAGTGTGGTCCCCACTGGGAAAGCCTGAGAGCAGGCTATCAGAGAAGAGTTACACCTGCCATCCTTCAGGGATTCTTAACTTCTAATCCATATCATCCCATATTTTAAAGATGGGAGGAGGGAAAAAACACCCTGCCTACCCAAGCTCCCATGATTAATGTGGGATTAGCCTGAGTTTATGGGGAGAGGTTCCATCTCCTGCTTTGAGAAAGGGCTGGAGAGGCAGAATGAGGCCAGCAGAGAGATAGCTGGGATCTAAGTGGATTAGCTTAGAGTAATGCACAGCAAGGCCGGGTTTTAAACACTACTTGATCAACCTGGTGCTCAATACCAGGAAGGAGTCTGTTGTAGTAGGATGAATCTGAACCATAAGGATGTACCGGAACAAGAAGGGTATGAAAATTGAGAGGCTTTCTTCCTTCTCTTTTTGTTAAAAAGATATATAAATCCCCAAGAAGAAAATAGCCATTTTTTTCATTCTGTTTTTAAAAGGTTTGATTTCCCCCACCCCTGACTTCAGATACATTTTTCAGCTGCAGTGGAAGATCTTCTCACATAGTCCTGTTTTTTTATTGCCTGACTATAAAAGACCTTGATACCCACTTTCAGCCGTTCCTGTAAAAGTTATCGGTATAGCAAAATCCCAGTATCTTCCTTGTAAAGTGCCAGTCTCTCCTTGAAATCTGCCTTGTCCTCTAGTAGGTGGCAGTTTTTTCAGCCTGAATGCACTGCAGAGAGTTCATTACTCTCTTTGCCTAATCTGCAGTAAGCAGGCTGGAAAGATCCACCAATTCCAGCGTGTCTCAGTGCAATGTGTCTGCTTCTGGCACCTCGCTCCTCATTACCAAGCTCTGTTCTAGACTGGGAAGAAAAATGCTTGCACTTCAAAATACTCCCCAGCCCATTTGCAAACGCTACAACATTTATTATTTTCATCATGTTTAATAGCACAGCTCCTCATTTTCTTGCCCTTTTATTGCTGTTACAGTAATGTGGGCTATGACTTCATATGACTTTCCTAAGTAGGCAGTATCACCTCTAGTTAGCATTTAGATGGGAAAATGTCTGAGGGTGTAAAGGCTGTTCAGAGTGTGACAGGTATCCATCTAAAATAAGACTGAGAATATGCTGGAAAGTGATTTACAAGAAAATGTTTGCTCATCAAAAATGACTGTTTTCAAGTGAAAATAGCAGTTCCAATAATACCTTTAGCAAAACAAACTGTTTAGATCAAAACAGGAGAAGCAATCCATGGTATGTGTAATAACATGGTAGCAAATGTCCTCACCATGTAAGTGCATGAATTCATTAGTCAGGTCTTCCTATCTCTGGTCTTCCACACAGTGGGAGACTGGCCAGACTCTTTCACTGCATATTAAATTCCTTGGTGCAGCAATTTGACCCTTGCAAACTCTAAATGAATAGTCCATTTGCCTAAAGGTCAATTTCCTTTCTGCATATACAAGCTCTCAGTTGGTCTTATAAAATAAGGCAATTTCAGCAGAAAGGATGTGGTGAGCAGCCCTAGAATGACAGCTATGAGCAGGAAGAGGATGGAGGAGATTTAGGTTATGTTCTTACTCTGAATTAGACAGGGAAAGGATTCGAGTTTGCAGCAGTGGCCTTAACCACTGTGGTGTACAAACACTGCATGATGTTTTCTCAATCTTCCCTGCTAGAACCGTCCTTTGTTGTAATAGCTATGAAGCATCATTCATGTGGGGTAAAAAAAAAAAAAATTCTTACATACTGTAATCTAAGGACAGATTTCTGTACTGATATAGCTCTTTCAGTTATGGGTATGTGTGAATCAGTATGTCTTTCCAGTGTGACTGCTAATTTCTATGAAAGTATCTTGGACAATTTTGTTTTCATCCTTCTAAGAGAAATTGTCAAATGTATATAGAATAACATATGTACAAGCTGAATTTATTTTCCTAATTTTATTGCTACAACTTTATGTTTGGTCAAACCAAAGCTGGTTCAGTTCAGCTTTCTGAAACTCTAAACTGAAGCCCCTGATACAAATTTGCATGCTTTTGCCAAATTCTGCTGAAGATTGCAGCTGTCATGACCCAAGCCATCAATTCTTCTGAAACTGATACTAAAATTCACACAGATTTCACAAGACCAGCTTCACCCCTCCCTCCCTTCCTCCCTCCCTTCCCTCATTTTACTTCTTTCTTCTCTTTCTTTCATTTTCTGTTCTTTCTTCTCTTTCTCTCTGTCTTCTCTTTCATTCTACCCCATATTCAAAATCCACATCTGTGTGCTTATACTAGAAGATAAGGGACCAACTTACACCAATTTCCATGCCAAGTGTATAATTTAATTATAAAACTTCTTAAGTTTTCGTGGACTCTCTTTGTCCTTCCTTTTCCACCATGGGCATCTATATTCCCTTCTGCTTTGCAGTGGGATACTACACACTGCCATAAATCTTTTTGCAAGGCAGAACTAAAAGGAGTGAAAGAAGGAGATGATAGACACTGAGGAGAGCAGGTGTTACTAGAATTACATACTGGGAGAAGAGCTATTGAGTAATAGATACAGAACTTTTAAAAATCAGTTTGCTTTCCTCCTGGCATTTCACTTTTTGTCATAAAGTCTTGTGTAGTGTCATGGAGTTTGCTAAGCAGATGGTGCTTTTTATCTCAGTGGTGTCTGCTTATTGCTTGTAGATGAAGTGATTTTTCTATACAGTTAGTTAAAGTGTGACTTGAGGGTCTTTGATAGTCCGAGTTGTTATTTAGAGAGTCTTAAAATACAAGTCATGGTTACTTATTGCTCATTTTAGTTTACACAAACTTAGCAGTAGGTGTGCTTCTAAAAATACAAGAAAACACAGATATCTAAGTGCACCTGTGGAGGTTTTCAACAAGCTTAGTCTCTGTTTGGGGGGGAGGAATTGGTATTTTGTGCCAGCTGCAGGCTATGCAAGGAAAACTTTGCAACAGTAGGAATAATGAAGAAAGAGATGGAACTTGTAGAGGTCTTTAGGAACTGGCTGGACAAATATCTGTCAGGAATAGTTTAAGTAGGGGAAGTGCAATGAATGACTGACTGAGGCATCTCTACCAGAACTCACATCCAATTCCTAACCTAACAGGTTTTCTAACCAGCCCTTCAGGATAGCACACGGATGGTGCTGGCCTGATTCTTGAGACTTAAGAGTTGTGGAATTTGCCCCTCTGGGCAGTGGTAGAGGAAATACAAGTGTGTTTTTACTCCAGTGTTTAGGCTTCCCAGGGAGCTCTTGATATATGTATCTTACAGGGATGCATACCTTTGCTTTGGTTTTGAGGTGTTTTGTTTGGTTTTTATTTCCCAGTTGGCTCCTTCCTTCTGCCAGCCTCACATCTTTACTAGTTTTGCTAGTTTTCAGTCTGCTTGAAGATTATAACTGTGGTTCAGCAAAAGCAGATCTGGGTGGTTTGTCTTGGGAATCAAGTTTGAGAACTCATATGTGTTGGGTTGGAAATCTGGGATGCTATTGACAGCCACTGAAATGGCAGAGCACTGGTTGGGATGCTGGCACTGGTTGGGTTGCTGCCTTAGTTCCTGTGCATTACTGGAAGGTTTCTCAGAGATTGTCCTAAAGTGGTGCCACTAAGCTGTATTATTTTTCAAAGTTATTTTATTAGCTTGGGCTGTATGTGGAATTCCTTTAAAACTTCCTAAACGAGAACTTTCTAAATAGCCTTTGCACTCCTCCTGCTACTTTTTAACACTTAGTGAATGAGATGAGCTATTAATAATTTATATTCTACTTTCCTTACCATAAATAAGTGAAAGCTCTCCATCACCTGCTAAATACTGTGAAACACTGTGATCAAAGGAATAATGAGCATGTTAGCCTCAAACTTGCCTGACATTCATTTCAATTCTGCTACTCTAATAGCACACTTTAAATTATCCCTCCATCTTTCAAGCCTACAGGTAGTTTATTTGACACACACATTCCCCTTTCTCTTTTAGTGCACTTTTTTATTTTTATTACCGTTGTCTAAACTGTTTGAATAGAACGTCATTCATTTGTATCATTATTGGAAATACTAACTGTGTATCTGTCACACACTTCCCACACTAGCAGTGAAGTTTGAACACTTAAAGGATGGCTTGAAGGAATAGTAACAACATATGGGTCTGCTGAAGCTCCTCATATACGACATAAATATAGTGCCCCTACATAAGATCACTGCAGGGAGGGGTTTTCAGCCTGCCTCTTTCCTTTGGTTTCCTTCTGCCCAGTTCTTCAAAGGAGAAGGTGCTGGTGGTGTCCCAGTGTGAATAGTGAATATGACTACATTGTGAGTGTGGGTGATACTTCATGTTACTCTCTGTATAAATAGATCACCTTGATACCCTTTCAAGACAGCCAGTATTGTGGTGATTTTATTTGGCTTGAGCTTCTTCAGAGAAGATAATTATGACAAATGTTTCCATCACCTATTGCTAGTGCTTTAGGAAAGGAAGAAGCCTGTGATTGCAATTAGCTCCTGTAGACAGCAGGAGAGCTTAAACAAAAACAATATGTGCTTTGGTATTAACTGTTTCTTTGGCAGAAATCAGTACTTGTAGGTACAGGAGTAGGGAATACAGGTGACCTTGCCCCTGAGAAGTCACAGCTGTACTGATTACCAAAGAAGAGGAACAGCCTTGACTTTAATGGGTCACAGATGTGACTAACAAAGGTAAGCGTGAATAAAAGGGGTGGGTTGGGTAGTTAGGGGGTCTTGGTGGAAGAGGACCTGAAGGAGGTAGAGGAGCCTGGAGGAAGAGGGAGTGATTCAGAGAGGCACAAAGAATGAAACAAGGAAGAGAGCTGCTGCAGTAAAAGATCTGCTGTGAGGTCATTCTGGGTCTGATAGAGTTGGAGCCTGCAGTCACAGCTGAGCTGGGTGAAAGCTGAGTTCAGAGTCTGCAAACCAATACTTGCAGTCACAGTCCAGCAGGAAATAGCCACAGTCAGAGCCTGCAGTTGGACCCTACAGTAGGAGCTTGCTGTAGTGACAGTCAGGATGGCAAAGCTGGAAAGAAGAACAAACTTGGGACCCTTTTCATGTGGTTGAATGCGAGTCTGTGCCTTGGCTCATTTCTACCCTTAAAGAGAGGTCTGCTGTGAGAAGTCGGACTTCTGTGTGGGCACAGCATTTGGTCCAAGTGAGCACAGTATCTCAACACTGAGTAATGTTTGTAACTCAACACTGTAGAAGTTTGAACCATGAAGCTTGTCTGTTCTGTTAGTCACTAGGCTCCAATTTGTCGGAATGGAATTCTGATTTTTCCGGTTTCTATCAATTCTGTCTTTGATATTTTTTACATGATCCTTCTCAGACAAAAACATTGGTTGACTTCTTTCAATCCTGTTGACTCACTCACTTAAGAGGCCTCCTTTTTTTTCTTTTTTCTTTTTTTTTTTTTTTCTTTTTTTTTTTGACAGAGATACTTCCAGCAGCAAAACGTAGGGGTTTGTGGCAACAAGCCTGTCAATGAGCTCTTCAGTCACCAGATTTTTACTGGCTGTAGAGGCTGGAGCAGGTCCCTTGTAACTATTTGTAGCATTTGAGTCAGCAAAACCCTATTGATTTGCTTGAATTTAGCTTGACTCTGTAGTTAGTTGAGTTTTTAGGTATTCCTTGTTATATGCAGTAATAGCAACACCTTACTGGTAATAATCTAAATATTTCTAGTAGCCCCAGTTAGTCTATTTGTATGGTGCAGTCTGATTTGGATCTCACAATGTGTACTAGGACGTGGCACACAGCTAGTGAACACCATCATTACTCTTGGGTAGTAATCTAAAGTACTCTAGTATACAGCTCTTGTAGCTGTTGTGGAAGAAAGGGCTTTGAATGGACTTTACCTGGTCTCTTGAAACCACTGTGACTTCTGTTCCAGCAGCAACTTGCTGTTGCCTTCTTCCTTAAGAATACAGACCAACCATAAAGCAGCCTACAGCATAATCACCAGAGTTGTTAACTTTCACCATCCAGTTTATACATCTGAAGTCTGGCTTCCTTTTCAAAATTACTCACTTGCTTTCTTGTATAGAAACCTCCTAGACATAATATAGGGTGAGTGGCTTGTAATGATCTTTATATAGAAAATATTAACATAAGGTGATTATGTTTACTTTCTGGTTAATACTTGGGGACTCAGCTCATTATCCCATAGAGATGGCCCATGTCTATCACAGCTGAAAGTTTTCCATGTGCAGAAATTGTAACTCAATCTCTATTTCTAAGGTTGAAGATCTTTTTACCTCCCTTCAGAGGGCTGAAACGCTTGACTGACTTTGCCTGTTATGGCTGGCTTTTGTTCCTCCTCTGTTACAAGACTGATTAGCACTGCAAATTAGTCTGGTTTTCCTAAAGGAAAAATTACATGGGTAATTTTTCACTTGCCATGCTTAAAGCATCACTTAATTCTTTCAGGTTCTATGTTCTATCAAAATACATAGGTAATCGAGATTACAGTATGCATATATATCAGTTTATACTTCAGTTATCAATTTTATCAGGCACTTGGACAGTATGTGGCTGTTTTAAGTATCTATAATGCCAGGTAGCTCTCCACTGCATGTAAAGATTAATGTTTGAGTCTTCACTAAATATTCCTCAATATCAGTGTCATGCATATGCATAGCCTCTTTTTTCCTTGTACTTCTGCAATAATCTGGGCTTCTAGAGATTATTTCTTTGTACTTTGTCCAGATCCCCTAAGTGTAGATTGCTGTTTTTCACTTTACACCTTTGTACTTTACAACTATACTCTGTCAAGGATTTGCAACTAATTTCTAGATAAAAGGTATAAGATTTCCAAAGAGCAGGTATATTTACATCTTCTTGTATCAGGTCATGAAGGAATGTTAGTAGCACGGACTCAGTAAGGTTGTCCTAATGTTACAATTGCTTTTAGCACAAACTTTGAATGTTCAAAGCTTGCCTCTTCTGAGTTGCTCAGATCTACATTTTTGCTCGTTTAAAAACTGTAAAGAAGCTTCCAACACATTTATCATGATTAGTTCTCTGAAAATGCCAATGCAATTCCGCAGTCATTTGCATGGGAATACTGTGTAATAACACTGAACTTGTATTGTACAGGGCTGAACACAGGAGCCTTCCTATGGAGTGATAAATTAAAAGAAGCCTCATCCTCTTGTTGAGGAAGAGCATTTCAGATCCTCCAAATCAGATGACTTCTCACTTTGTGAACTGTTAGCTAATGTCTTACTGCCTGTATATAATGTTGTACAGGTCTGCTTTTAAGACTTACTTGTGAACACATGACAGACACAACTTTAAAGACTGACTAAAAAAAAAAAAAAAAAAAAAGGCAAGAAAACTTGAAGAATATATTTTCTCTTTTGAGAGTGAACTTTCTGGGGCCAGGTCATGGCTACTTTAATTGGAGGCTGTGGCTGGTGCCCCTCTATTAACAGAGAATAGCAGAAGAGGGATTGGCAAGTAAGGGGGGAATTCTCCTGGCAGTATCCAAGGCCAAAAAGCCTTATTTAGTCTTGACAGCTGTTCAGTGCCTGGCTCCTCATAAAGACAAGGGTTCAGTTCTGTGTGGGTGGGGAATGGTCCAAAGAGCTGATTAAAAATAAGAACTCTAGCTGATTTCAGTCTGTTCTAAGTAATAATGTCTTTCTAAGTCTACTTACTTGAGGTATATTTGAAGCCACACACCTGGGAACATAAGTGACAGAAATCTAAGGGGAATGGCAAGAGGCCATGACTCTGTGAGCCAATCCCTTCCTGTGAATGTTTCTTTAGGGGGGGGAAGTGATCTTTCTTGAGGATTTTTTGACACAATGGCCAGAGCTGCACTCACTTTGCTACTATGATCCCGTGCCTAGAGTGGGTCCAACTCTGGGAACACGAGGCTTCAGATATGGCTGGAGCTATGGCTCCATGGCCTTTGGGCTGACAGATTGTGTTCGAAGGAGGCAAGTAGGATGGAGAGGTCCTTTTGCATAGGATAAAAAGGATTTATTACTTTGGGGAAATGGAGGGGCAAAAGGCAAAAATGACAAAGGTGCAACAACTTAAATATGGGGGAGGTTCAAGGGGAAGGTGCGACTTAATAGCAAACTGGAGAAATTCTGAGGAGGAGTAAAGGGTAGGGTTTACAAAGTCATTGTCCAATGAGGGAGGTAGGGGGGGAAACTGGGTCATATGAACTAATGAGACCTCCAGTTTTAGGGGATTTCCAAGGTGGAATTCCAAGCAGGGGGCTGGCACAAAACAGGATTGACAGGTAATTCAGGTTAGATCGACAAAGTGGGTGGGAGGGTATAATTTTGGACTAAGCCATTAACTTGGGCAATAACAGAACATGCCATTAACAAGAAACACACTGCAACAAGTTTTCCTTCCAAAAATATTGTCAAAATTCCTCACTGAGCTAAAAATGAGTCTGAACTTTATAAGAGGTTCCCACTATCTCACTGCAGGAGGTACCCACATCCACAGGCATGCAGCAACCAGGAAGGGAAGTAGCATCTTTCTTTATTAATGCTTCCCCCTCTTTTGAGGTTGGGGGAAAGGGATGGACAGAGCCAAGACAGTGATAAGGTGCTTTATAGGAAGCAGTGGATAATTATTCCTGTCTGTCTTCTCCCTCTGTCATTTTCCCTGGAGCACTGAGGACTTTTGGTTCAGTTCTGGTCCTTGAGCAGCTCCTGACACAGCATGGCTGCATTCCCCTTGTACAATCAGTAAACAGTGTGCTCTCACTCTCTGCTATTTCATACTCTAGCAAGAAAAAAATTCAAGCTGGGTGACCTGCCAAGGTAACCTTATAAATTTCAGTGACTTTAAAAATTTCATCAACCTTAACCATATGTGCTGAATGCCCCCAACAGCTGTGGGTTAAGAAAGGCATTCAACATGTAATTACCTCAAAACTGACTTTTTCTTCTGCTTAGTGCCCATGAGTCTATCTTTGCCATGGCTGGCTGGCTCCCATTCAAGTGATGAACCAGCATGCTGGTGATGCAGCAGCCTCTACTGAGCCCACTGAAGCATGGGACAAGCTGCAGGGGTAAGGAGACGTGAAGTGCTGCCTTTCACCTTTTAATTATTTTTTACTTTTTTCTTTTCCCCAAAAAATCTACAAAAATAGATCCAATTTTTGTTTGGGTTTGCTTAGTTTTTTAATGGCCACTGATTAGTCCCTCTCTGCAGATAAATAATTTTGCATGAGGCTTCTTGGACAATTGCAGCTTCACTCACAGTAGTAGCTGGGCAGACTTGGGTCACACTCAGGAAAGGGAGGACTGAATTTGACCTCACTTATTTAGTCTGGTGCTGAGTGTTGCTATCAATATCAAGACATTAATTATCTGTATGGCCAACTGGTAATTTGTAGAAAGTGTGCTTAAATCAGTAATTCTCTGGGATAGATTGTTTTTTCATTCTAGAAATGTTGGCTGAGTTGATAGTGATCCCCCATGGAGTGGGGAATGGTGTCTGAATAAATCCATCAGCAAGTTTAGAACCACAACAGTGCAAACAGAGCTACCCTAGGTTTGATGCGTGGTACTGCTTGTAAAGCAGTAAGGAGATGACACTGTGCAACCTGAGGGTAAAGGAGCTCGAGTTCCTGTTTGCTGCAAGGCATTTACACCCACTCGCCAGAGAAAGACATGATCTCTGGCACATGGAGGTGCCTCCTAGTTGTGAAATGTGTTTTGCTGTGGCAGGCCACTTAATTGTGTTATATTTGAAGTAGTGTGATTGGGCAAAAACTTCTGTGCTTACACCTGAAAATGTTGGTCCTCTTTGTAGGAGAATTGTGCATCCAAGTTTCTGGGCTAGAGTAGGGTCAGTGATACTGAGGGGTTTGTCTGACCCTGAGATCAGCTCAGTTGGTCACAGCATGGTGCTAATAATGCCAAGGTTTTTGGGCTTGATCCCTGTATGGGCCATTCATGTAAGAGCTGGACTCAATGATCCTTCCAGGTCCCTTCCAACTCAGAATGTTCTGTGATTCTGTAATTGGAGATATCTGCTCTAGTTATTTGTCTGGGCTCTTCTTGTAGTCTGTGAACAGCAATATAAACTTTAGGGTACAATTCATTGCATCCAAAATTACGTTCTTGGACATCCAAAATCATCGTATGACTTGTAAGTCTGAAAGCCAGTTTGTCACCACTTCTTTGGCTATTGGTGGGTGTGTCTGCAGATGTCCAAAGCAATATTACCCCCGGGGGCCTGATGAGGGAGATGGAAACTAATTCCTCAAAACAGCTGATGCCTGAAAAGAAAACAGAAATCACTTAATTTTTGAACTTGTAATGTCCTGTAGCCTGTGACCTTCATTAATACTTTGTAGGAATGCAGTGGCCCATGAGAGAATTTAATGCAGTGCTGTGCTGCTTTATTTCTTTCTGATCTCTGATAAAGTTGGAAAGATCAGCATTCATATGATGTACTGCCTGTTTCTAGTTAGGAATTGGGTTTTTTATTCCTAGCAGGTCTGCTTCTAATAATGTTCATGAATCTGACTTTGCCATCACAATCACATATTGATTAAATTCAGCATTTGACTTGAGTTTTTAAACTTGAGTAATCTGTCACCATCTATAGGTAGCCATTTTTCTAAATATTCTTTGTATCAAACTTCTGTATATTTAATATAAAATTTTATCTAAAACAATAAAAAAATTAATTCAATGTTTGCACTACCATTCAGGAAAAGGCCTTTCTTCATACTGAATATTTACTTACATAGCAAGTGAATACCACTATATTACTTCTCCACGCTTTAAATACCAGGAGCCATAATCTATTGCAAGTACTGAAGCAGGCAGAATGGTACAGAATCAATTAGTTGTTTTTACATTACACATGCAGACTCCACATTTCCTGAAGTGACACCAAAAGACAAGCTTTAGTAAAAATCCTGTAATTAAAGTAGAAGCTTGGCCTAATGCAAAGTGCTAGCTGTTCTTTTATCAGCATAATGAAGAGGACATTGCCTCCATAATCTAACTCCTGCACTGGCCAAAGTTCAGCACTATTTCAAACCAGCAGCAAAGCCTGTAAGGAGTCACTTGGTGGAATTGACAGTGCCAGTGTTGTAAATCAGCAGGGACTCTGTATTTTCAGAGCCATAGCAGTGCAGCAGAAACACAGGTCTAATTTCCTGTGATTTCTCATTTTGGTGCTCAAAGGCTGATTTTAATAAAAAAACCATGCATCCTAAAAATTGTAGTGCCAAATTATAATTTATTTATCAGTGGTTCCTCTAAATCTTGATGGTTTTTTTTCCCCCTGGCTTTAGTACTTAAAAAAGAGAAGAGCATTCTCTCCTTTTTAATGAACCTCATCGTAAAGGGTGCGCTTTGAAGGTGAGGAGGTATAATGAAAACTGGTTTTGTTGGGTTTTTTTTTTGGTGTGTATTCTGTCATCAGTTTATTGCAATGATGGCAGGTTTTTAAATCTGAGAACCTGGCTTCTGGTCTGGCTTACACTCAGATGGACAAAATGCATATTTTGATATCCTTACTGTATTTTTGGCAGGCAGTGCCAGCAGCTCCCGGGGGCAGGGACAGATGCGGTGATCCCGGGGGGCTGCGGGAGCGCTGGGGGTGATGGAGGCTGTGTCCCCATGGGAAGGCTGGAGGAGAGGCTCTGCTCATGGATCCTCGGGGCGGTGTCGGTCCCGGTGCTCCAATGGGATGCTTGGAGACTGAAGCAGGAGAGCATCAGAGCAGGGATGCAGGGTCCAACAGCCAAGAAAGGTGGCTCCTGGCATTGGGATGGCAGGGATGGGGGTAGCAGGGGCCGTCATCCTCCTCAGACTCCGCGAGCAAATGGGGAAGCAAGTGACTTTCTCTTCTCCTTTACCTGCTTCTGGTCTTGTGGTTTTCCCCCCCCTTTCTCCCCCTCTATCACTAGCCATCAGGACTTTCTTAGCATGTCAGTGGGGAGAATTTCCACAGAGAGGAAGGGAAAAAACCAACCCCCAACATCCATGATCAGTAGGAACTGTTTCTGCAGATGCAGAAATGGTCATTCAGGACATCTTTTGATTGCAGGTGAGATAGTTAGGTTTTTAGGTAATTTATGGTAATGCACAGTGAAAGACCGTGCATATGCTGGGGTAGTCATGTAGGACCATGAGCCAGCTGGATACAAGAATTCAGCAGACTGGAGTCTCACATTTTTTTCAGGAGCCTCTTTAAAACTGGCAGCTTCACAAAAATAATTTGAAATTTTTATGCTGGAATTTTTGAATAGAGTTCCCCTATTAGGGAATGTTGAATGAACACTCAATTCAAGCTGTAGCTTTGAAGGAGGTGGTGAGATCACAGAGAAATATGCTTCTGGGTTTGCTTCAGGCTGGGTGTATGGCTGAGAAAAGAGCTGTTTTGGTGAGCTGTCCCTTATCCACTGATTAGAGTTCCTGGTGGTTTAAGAGAGGGGTACTTGGAATTGACTCTGGTTACATACAGGAAATTTGAAAGAAATTAGTTTTGACAAGGAAAGCACTGTTTTGATGTTTTAACCAAGCTGAAGAAGGCTTTGTAAATGAATACACTTAAATATTTAATTTTGGTATTCCTGCAGGCAATATTCCCTTTTATACATGCAGGGAATACTGCTGTGGTCATAAATACCTTAAAGAATGTTTAAAGTGTTTCTAAATGCAGCACCTTGAAAACTTACTCAAACCTGGTAGAAGATGCATTATTATTTGCTTTTTGGAGATACAATGAGTCACCTGTGTCACAAGGAAAGTTAAGAGTTTGCATTTCTATTTCTGGCTTATGGGGGTCATGTAAAAACTGTAGTGCAGTCATTTGATGCTGGAATGACAGAACATTTTGGCCTAATCCTTATTTTTCCATCAGCTGCATTCTGCTTTGCAAAATTTGGAGCTGTCAGGATCAGGCAGGTTTTTATTATAGCATATTAAACGACTTGCTATTTAAATATTTGGGTGGGAGGCACTACTTAGACAGAGTTAGCTGATCTGTCTTTAAGACTTCCTGTGACAGATCAGGTAAGTGGTTTTTTTAACCCTGGCAAAATTCCCTGCCACCATTTATTTGAAAAGATGGCATTTATTTTGCCTGAGACAAAATAGAGGAAAGCATACTGCACTAGGATGAGAATAAAACAAAGAGAAACTTAAAAGGTTTTTTGGTAATCATAGAAAACTGTGGAGTTGACATTTTTCAGTGAGTAAAATAAAAATATTTCGTATGATTTGTGGAATGAAAATAACCCCTCCTTTGAAATACAGGGGATATCACTGCAGTCAGAAATAGTTCATGAGAAGGGTGTGCTTTTTAAATGCAATACAGCCAGCAGTAGAAAAATCACTGTGAAAAGCAGTGAATGGATGTCTTTGAAATAAATATACTTGGGCTGGCTCATCACAACTTTGTGAGCCATGTGCAGTGTCTTCTAGGTGAGAAGAAATGTGTCTGCTGGCGAAATCTCCATTGCCAGTTTAATACCAATTTACTGTAAAAATCACCCAAGTAAACAGCAGATAGCAAGAATAAATACCAATGGGTCATCCAACATTTTTCTTTACCTCACATGATCTTTTCACAGAGCAAACCTCCCTGAGTGAGAAAAGGATGACTTTGGGGTGGAATAGGGTGATGAGACACTGAAACAGGTTGCCCACAGAATTTGTGGATGTCCCATCCCTGCCAGTGTTGAAGGCCAGGCTGGATGGGGCTCTGAGCAGCCTGGTCTAGGTGGAAGGTGTCTCTGTCCATGGCAGGGAGTTTGGAACTAGATGACCTTCAAGGTCCCTTCCAACCCAAACCTTTCTATGATTCCATAGTAAAAGAGCAGAGGAAGGAAGGGGGAAGAGCTTTTCAGGGCTCTGGAGCATGAGAAAACAAAGTAAAAGAATCAGGATGGGTCAGATGGAAAGTTGGCTACGACTGCAGTGTAGTGATGTATCTGGTTTGTATTACTCACCAATCTCTATGCATTACCTGGCAAAAAGTGGAGACTACTCTCAGTGAAGTTATAATGGCAGTGTAATAGAATATGCACCTAAAGTAAGATGCCACCTTCTTCTAATATAGAAAAGCAGCCAATCATCCTGTTAAGAAACACACATTAATTTATTGCAGTGTTGTTTCCTGTGATGCACTACACACAGGTTCCTGGGTGGTAATTCAAGAGTGAAACCCTCTATACATCATTTAATGAAGCACTTTTGAAAACCTAACTTAACACATGACTGCTGCTCTGTCCTTCTGGGTCTTGTGGCAGATTAGAGGAGTGAGGCTGCACATGGATGCAACATTTACCATCATCCTGGTGAGCTCTGTCATTATTCCTAAACCACCTCCAGTCTCTTCCAGGTGGAGAGGGGTGCCCATTTGGAGAAATCAGTAAGAGTTTAAGCAATGGGGCAGTTTGTGTGACTGACAACACTGAGTAGCTTTCCAACTGCTGTAATGAGAGCTTAATTATCCATTATTAAGGTGTGTGGCTGAATGGGGCTGGAATCAAAGGGCAATATGTGATCCACCAAAACATGTGCTCTTTGTATTGGGAGTACAATAATGTCCCCTCCAAGTGAAAATGCTAAATGGGAGTTATATCCTGCCTCGCTTTTAATGTGGAAAAAGGAGGGAAAAGGAGCAATTTAGCCTTGGCTTCTGTAGTCTCTTTATAGAGCATACTGAAGCTTTTCTTTGGAAAGAGCTGGAGTCTTAAAAAAGTGAAGGTGTTGGTATGTATGCGTATGTGAGTGGACCTGGATGTGACAGCTGTAATGCTGGCATTCAAGAAGTAAAGTAAATGTCACTCTTAAGGAAAAACATTGCATGTGGAACCCATTGACATGTTTGACTGAAGGATGTTTTCCAGAAAGTCATACAGCCTTCATCTGAAATTTCAATAAATGGAGTAACTGGCACTTCCTCTGGTAGTTTCTTTCAAAGGTTAATCACCTTCTCTACTAGAAGTAGAGGTATTAATTCTCATTTAAATCTTTCTGGCTTCAGCTTCTAGTAATTGGTTCTTGTTAAGTCATTCCCCATTAGGTTAAATAGGGCTCTAATATTGGTATTTTCTCCCTGAAAAGGTAGAGCTTTGCTGTAATCAAATCTCTTTTTGGTCTTATTTTGAAAACTAAATAGTTTTAACTTCTGAAGTCCTTCACTGTAGTAACTTTTCCCAGCTGTTAGTGAAGTGTTACATAGGTTCTCCACTTTGATTTAATTCTTGTAAAAGGAAAATGGCAGAATGCTATATGATGTTCTGATATGTTCTGATATTGTTCCCACCCATGGGATACTTAGAGGGAAGGTTATCTTTCTCCTAATTGTTCCTTCAGTTATCCAACCCAGTGCTGTATTTCATGTTTTTGCTGCATTGTCTGAGATGCTTCTTCACTCCGTCTAACCTACTTGCCATTTTTCAGAGAACAGAGACACTGTATCATTAATTGTTGGAGAAGGGAACTTTCCTATCTTTTGTGTGGTCTCTAATAAACAAAGACACTACATTCCAAAGAAGAAAATAAAAACTTAATGTGGCAGTCCAGAGTTTATGGAAGGAATGGACACTTTTGATGGCAAAAAGAAATCTACTGTGTAACACGCTTTTGCTTTATTGCCAGTAGGAGACCTGACAGATTTTTTTTTGTGTGTTTCAGCCAATTTTGAGATCCAGTGGGAAGCAGCCACTGAGTTTGAGGTCAAGTTTTCAGAAATAAGGCTCTGATATAGTGATCTAAACTCCAAAGCCACCCTGTGCAAAAGTGTCAAGAAGCCATTTGTAAAATTATTTGGTATCATCTAAGGACACCTTTATAAAGGAGGTTTCTACGCTTCTGTAATTATAGAACTGACCGTGCTGTAAATAATTTATTGTGCAGTCACTTCAACAAGCTGTCTTTTCATGCTAGATTTTCTTGTCTTTCACTTGTCAAGTGGTAGTATTTGGGTTATTGATTGCTGGCTATGTTCTGTTCAGCTCTCAACAGCACTTTAGCAGAGTCTTTTCTAGGTTATGTGATTGTACCATATCTGTCTGCCTGTTTTTCTTCAGTGAATCTGCTGTAAAAAAATTTGATAGAGGTGAAAAGGTCTCAGATTATTACCTCTATGCATTTCACAAAGCCAAGTAACTGGATGGAAGAGCTCTGCTTGGAAGGGTCTGTATTGTGGGCTCTCCTCAGTGAAAGCAGAGGGAAGGTTTTGTGTGTTCTAACCATAAGAAATTGTGTGACTGGAGCTCAAGCCCTAGCCCAGGTACACAATTACTGTTCCTTTCTGCTTGTTGATGCCACAAGCTCATATGGGGCATCTTCTGCTGCATTTTTATTCCTTTCGGATAGTCCATCTATAGGGTATCCTTTTCCAGGTTAAATTGCATTTTTTCATTTATTTCTAAGCAGTGTTCCAATACTGAACAGACCTTTAGAGGAGGCAATGAAAGTACAATGTACATGGTAATAGTATACGAGGTAGACATGCAAAAAAACCCTGTTTTCATAAGAATGTTGCTGTGTGAAATTAAGCATGTGGAAGTCAAGGATTGCCAGAAGTAAAGCAGTTTCATATTGTTTTATTTTCCTTCTTTCATGTGTGTGATTTATAATTCTGGAGTGACAGGTGCCTATTACATATATTCACTCTGACACAAGTGGTTTTTTTGTAATTATACTGAGATAATTACAGTTGTACTGTGCCAGTTGTATAGTACATCTTAGCAGTTTTAATTTAAATATTTAGAGGTGTGACAGGTGTTGGGTAGGGAGAAGGTGGGATGAGGTGCCAAGATACAGCATTTAATGTGAACTATTTCACACAAATCCCGTGCAGGAGACTCCTTTACATCCACAGCATGGAGCAGACCTTTGCAGTTTGTGAAGGAGTAGGTAGCTCTTGGCAAGGGAGCAGAGCAGCAGCCAGACTGAAGAGCTGTGAGTTTCTCACACAGCTCTCTCTCCTGCCAGCAGAGTATTGCTGAGAGGTCCCTGAATCTTAAATTCTGTGTGGGATTGTGCTCCCAGGCTTTTCTTGACCTTTTTCTACCACTGCCCTTCCCTCCCCAAGGTAGCTAGTCCTACTTGGATCAACATGTATGAATTGTTTCATGGAAGTAATATAATATGGCCACATTTGGATAACACCTCAATGTGCATGTGCTCCTGGCACTAGGGTAGCAGCTAAGCTATGTTTTGCTATTCCAAAGCATAATGTTCTGGCTGTTCCATAAAGTGATTGTAAATTCTTAGATATCAACTGGGATAGCATGGAGAAGAGATTTTTTTTTTTCATTTTTCTAACACTGACTTTCCTGGGGGAAAAAAAATTGTGCATATATTAGTCTTTTAAAACCTCAGCCCCAAATATTGAAATTTGATTAAATGGAGAGTACTGAAATTACCATATCACTGCTTTAGCAGAATATAGTACTGCCAGCTGTCAATATAGTAACATAAACTGGTGCATATAACTTGGTATTTCATTATGTAAAACCTGCTGAAAGGGTTCCTCTGAGTCCTTTGGGTTGCAAATTTGCTTAAGTTGAGTTCCTCCTCACAAATTCCAAGCTAATGAATCCCAGTTACAAACTTTATGTTATGATGTAAACCCTGTTTAATAATTGTTTTAAAAATTCAAGTGGTGATTTCCTGCGCTGCTGAAGGTTTCATATATTGCCTTTTCAATAAGGGAGTTCATTTGGCATTTTTTGTCTTTATTGGGAAAGATAGTGCATCAAAACAAGACTAGAGTTCATGATGCAGTGCCTCTTTTGATATTCCAGATAAATAATTCCATTTTAATTTCACAGTAGGAAAACAACTGATTGAGATTTAATGTCATATACAAGGAGCTGCACAATATGTTAGTTATTTGTCAGTCTGATGGAAGAGTAGAGGAGTTTACTTCCTTTGATTCCAGCTATGCTGTATTTTATGACTGACTTTCACTTGTTTTACTCATTCCAGATAAAATCTGTCATGATTATACATCAGAAAGCATTTCATTATTCTATCCATGAGAAATAACTGTAGTCAGTACAGAAGCAGCAGATTGCTGCCTCTTGCCAGTGTGGAAGTGTGCTGTAATGAGACTGAGTACCCTGGATCAATAGTTCTCTCTAGTAATACAATCTGCTGTCAGATAACCTCCAACAGCTTTACAGATTTAATGAACTCCCTGGGTTGATGATAAAAATATAATGTAAGGAGGAAACTAAAACAACATCATGTATTAGATGTAGCCCTAGGCAACATTTTATGACCATCTTTCCTTCAGTTGTATATTTTTAATTATAAAGTCAGTATGTATCAAGCACTGTCCTGAAATTCTCCATCAGTGAAATTCATCTTGCTCTTCTCAAGTCAAGGATAAGGAGACTTCATGTAGGGAACTAAATGAGAATTTTAAGCTCTGAATTTGCACCACTTTGGTGGTGGTATTTGAACCCATGAGCTGGAGGAAAAGCCATTTCTCCTTGTGACCTCTTCCAGACAATTAAACTCTTTTGGAGGAACATACTTCAGTTCCTCTCTGCCCCATCCATAGTAGGGTCTTAACTCCTACTGTTTTTTTGTTTGTTTGGTGTTTTTTTGTTTGTTTGTTTTTGAATGGAGGAATTCACAGAAAGCAGCATGAATCTATAGTTGTAGCACAATCAATGAAAACAAGTGCCTGAACTGCTGCTGAAAATATTGTTTAGGACTCAGAAGTAAGTAAAGTCTTAGGAAATGATACCTATTGTAAGGAGTGTATCTCTTAAGAATAAGCAAACCTCTTATAGGACACTGGATAGCTGTAGGAGTAACCTGAAGTGTGCACAGGTTTGAGCAAACTGATGCAGGAGTTAAGGATTTTTGCCTATTATAGAAAGATGGAAAGCTATCTTAATACTTTAGAGTGGCATTAAAAATTACTTTCCTTCCTAGAAAAAGGTCAAGAAAAAATTGCCAGTTTCATATAGTAACAGTTTATTGTTTTTTCAGATTTTTCAACTAAGTAGATAAGAACTCTCATGCAGGTTTCAGACATTGCACACTCCTTTGTCTAAAAGTTAGGAAAAGCAAATGTAGAAGCAGTGTGACCTCTAGTCAGATGGAAAAAGATACACTGAGTTTGTTCTTAATTCTTCTATTGTCTTTGCTCTACAAATGAAAAAAAAAAAAAAAGTGGTATTGTGATGCCACTTACTAAATATCTGTTGAGGATACCTAAACTTCCTCCTAGTAGTTTTGACGCGGTTTCTTGTTGGTTCTAAACTCCATTGTTCACATACTGCTGCCATCCAGCCTTCCTTTGCTCCTTTGGGGTGGTGGGAGGGCAGCATCCATCCAGCTGCTTCTGCCAAGGTGTAACTCATACGGTGCCAGGTGCCCTCCTGAAGTAGGCATAAAATTGCACAGCTGGACTTAGAATCATAGAACCAATTAGGCTGGATATAAACCCTTTAAGATGAACCAGTCCAAGTGTTAATCCAGCACTGCTGAAGTGAGCAGTTCCAGTTATGGCACGATCCACAGCAAAGTGCTGCCCAGTGGGTTCCTGGACCTCTGTGGAAGCTGAGATCTGCCAGGACCCTGTGGCTCATGTGACAGCAGCTGACACAAGACCTGGCTGGGGCCAGAGCAGTGGTGGCTGAGCCCCTCCCATGTTTGTAGAAGAAGCCCCTGGCACTGAGGATTACCAAGGAGGAACATGAGAGAGAAATGGATTACTGGAATTGCACCTTACCTTTCGTGAGACAGGCCCAATGGGCAGACAGAATGCAGGATAGGGAGGATTCCTTATCCTCTCTGCTGAACTCAGGGGACTGGGGGCAGTGGTGACAAATTCCTGCCCAGCACAGCAGGCACATCTCCCCAGTGACTCCCCCACATCACCCCAAAATCATAGGGACAAGGTTGTGCAAGTGGAACTAAGCAGTGATGAGGGCAGTGGTTCATCCAGCATGGCAGTGCCAGTGAGGTTGTCACCTCAGTGAGGTTAAGCATCAAAACTGCTTCTATAAAGCAGAAAAGACAGGTCATTGTCATGGGAGACTGTCTCCTGAGGGGAACAGAAGGTCCAATGTGCAGCCTGGACCCATTTCTTAGGGAAATCTGCTTCCTTTGGGACTTGGTTGAAGATGTGAAGAGAGATTTTTTCATGTTGATACAGCCTTCAGATCATTGTCCATTACTGCTTTTTCAGGTTGGCAGCAATGAAATTGCAGCAAGAATCCCAAGGGCAGTCAAGTGAGACTTCAGGGTGTTGGGACTGGGTAGGAGATCAGGAGCATAGGTTCTCTTCTGTCCTTCCAGTTGCAAGGAATGATGAGGGAAGAATCAGGAAGAGCAGCACCACTCAACCATGTCCCTATGAACCACAGCTGCACATCTGTTAAATACTTCCAGCAACTCAACCACTGCCCTGGGAAGTCTGTTCCAGTGCTTGACAATCCAGTGGCTTTTTTTTTTTTTAAGTAGAGCTTATTCCTTTCTCATTGAGCCATCAGAAGGATCAAAGTTCAAGGTACTTTTGGGGAATTCAGGTGTGGGTTGGTGCTGGTGGCCAGGTCTTGGACCAACTGAGGCAGGGTTACCTCCAGAAGGACAGTGGACAAGGTAATGCATAACCACAGATGTTGCCTGATGAAGGCTCACATCTAACAGGACACCAGGTAGAGATGGACAGTAGGGGGATCAGAGAGGGATTGATTGCACATACTCTAAAAGAGTGTCTCATCTGTGCATCCTGTGCAAGCCCCATCACCCCACTGCAGTTTGGTGCCTGGGTGGACCCCCATAGTGGGGGAAGGTGCAGAGGAGGTGGCTGGCCCTCTGCTCCACCTGTCAAGCTGGCAGTGGCCATAAAAACAGAATGACTGTTTGTGCCTGATACACAGAGGTGCCAGGTATTTCTTCCCTGAACAGTCTATTTCTCAGACTCTTTCAAAAGACAAAAGTGCCATCCACACTGAGTTATTAGAAGAACAAAGCTCCTAACAGCACTGACAATACTTACTATCCCATAGGTTTGGCTGGTAACATTAGTGGAAAGAAGGCAAAATTTATGTTAACAATTTAGTTCTGTTAGAATTACTGAAAAAGGGAAGTATCTCTAAAGGAATAAAAGCAAGAAGTTATATTTATGACAGTACCAGCATTCCTGGGGAAATAGTGCATTAAGTAAACAGGGACCACATTGTGTGTTTTGTTATCGTGTCTTTTATAGATCAGAAGCTTTTAAACCAAATAAGATCACACTGTCCCATAAAAGTGAATTCTTTCCTTTTGGCTTAGACATATTTCCTATCAGGAAATAGAAGCAGAAGACTGGAGTGAACGTATAAACTGAATTTAAAAAGAGGATGTTTACTTACATTATTTCTCTAAATGATCTGAGCTCCAGGGGTTGGCACATGCTTTTATAGGAATCCTTTGAATGTTTGACATAGAAATTTTTATGGGGGCTGTTAGACCTACTCCCATTTTTCTTAAGGAGTCTGCTACTTGAGCCATAAATTTCAGTGCAATTCATTCTTTTAAAGTTCTAGAATTTACCATGTTAGTGACCTGCTGCCTCTTACAAGAAAGAAATCTCTTCTAGTGTTGTTGAAGACCACTGAGATTCCTCCATGCTGACTGCATTTGGTGGTGCTTCACTGATTTTGAGAGTTGACTGGTATTTTGCTGAGACTTGGTTAGAAGGGACATTGAGTTTTGTTGCAAACAGCTTGTTGTTCATAAAACACCTCAGGGGAAGTAGGCATATTTTGTTGAGAGGGGGAGAAGGAATTTGTGAGCTGAATATAGTAAGCCTTTAGTTGAATACTGTAAGCTGGACATAAGTAGTTAATATGTCTTTTGGGAAACTGTATTCCAGTATTTCCATAGGAATAGATGGATACTTCTTCTAAAAAGATTATTGTACCCTTTTGGGACTATGAGCTGTTTGCTACTTACTGGCCCACTAGCTTGGATGAGGGGAAGTGATGTACCTTCCTTGAAGTTCCAGAAAATGCCCACAGAGAATGTGACCACCAACTGTGCAGTTTAACACTGTAAGTTAACACTGTTAAACTGTAAAGCAGTCTTTTTTTTCCCTTTACTCTTCTTTCACCATCATTTTCCACATTAATTTTATTGTTCCTCCCTTTCTGTGTCACATAGGAGCAATCCAGCCAGCTGGGAAAGGTGCCTTCAAGAAACTTACCTTGTCCTTGCAGAATGCTTTGAGCCACTAGGTATCAGAATCTAAGGTGTACTTCTTGACGAGTGTTTAAACGTGTGTGCATGTGCCTATAAACTGGTAAATGTGCCAAAGGAGAAAAAGAAGTTGGAAAACTCTAGCTATAATGGCAAAAGTCAAGAGAGCTATCAGTCAGTAACACAGTTATTGAACTACTGTGAGTGCCATGGTCTCATGATTTGAAGCTGATTCCTCCTAAGAGCTTTGCAGAAGGGCACAATTATTTAGGCCTGTCTGAAGAAGTACGTGGAACAGCTCTTCCTAGCTTTATTGGGCAAACAGGACCCAAAGGCAAAGGACATGGCTTTTGGGATTACTCTTGCCTCAGTGAAATCACCTGTTGCTGTGATTTGGAGAGAAACTGTTCCTGACCTTTTATCAAATTAAGAGAGAGCTCCTGGAAGTGTATATCTTTTGTCCTCAATGTTTAATCTTGTTTGTCACCTCCCTTTTTAAGTCATAGTCTTTAGTACCTTCCTAAAGTACATCAGCACCAGAATTGTTCATTGTAAGTGTCAGAAATATGTTTTTAACATATGGTATCAGCTTCATTTGCACAAAGCAGATATTTTTGATTATGATTATCCCCACAGAGTTCCTTCTGTATGTTCGCATGCAGAATGGAAAATCCTTTTCAGTTCCAAGGTCCCAAGGAGTCAGTTTTCTATTTCATCTTCATCTCAGGGGGAATGAGCTTGTTTAAGGGGAAATTCAGTTATCTGGTGGTGTAGTCTTATGTGATTTTAGTAGCAAACTTTTTCCTCTTCTAACTTTTCTACAGCAGCCTTTTTTTTTTTAATAAAGTTTACCTTTGATTTCAGTATGCTTTCAGTATTGCAGTGCATTCTGAAGAAAAAACCTGACAAACAGCTGTCACAAACCAATGAAGAACATCCCTGAATATCAAATGTAACATGAAGCTCTATGAGTGTGGTGTCTTGTTCTTAAGAAATGTCAACTCTTTTGCTATGCAGCACGTAGCAAGTACAGACAGCTATCTCCCAGTATGTAGACTGCTAGCCTGTAGCCTAAAAAGAAGACATAATTTTATAGGTGACAAAAAGCAATAATACTTGGTAGAGGTATTAATGGATGAAAATATCACCTCTGTGTACAAAAAGCCTGTACTCTGCTGATATCAGCACTTTCATAAGAGACCATCTGCATGTTTCTCTTCAATTATTTTCTTCTCATACACAGCCTTAAGGGTATCTGCAGAGGAGATTAAGACAAAAGAGGTTTTTAGCGGCAAAGCAAAAACACAATCTGCCCCAGCTTTATGGAGTCTTTTGCAGAGGAACTCTTACATCCCAGTGTCCATGTCCTAACAGTACAACTAAGCCATCCAACTAAAAAGAGAATAATTTGGAATTTACAAAAATACAAGAGAGACAAAAATTAGCATTAACAAAATGAAAAAAAAATTAGGCAGCAGGCTGTATTTCACTACATTGAACTATTTGCTAACTGTATTTTATTAGCTGAATCTTGTTTTCTTAGCATGAAAGATTAACAACAGCTCTTTTTTCCTTTGCCTGTTTAGAAGCAGGAGATCTGCTAGAAGCCTCTCCAGACAAAGTCATATTAAATAACAGTTTATGAGAGTAGATTGGATAAAATTTGGAGATGATTGATGACAAGATTGCTACTGGTTGTCTGTGAAATATCTCAAGCTTTCAACTGTTCTGTTGGGAGTATCATGCATAATGCTCCTGGCACATAGATCTCATCAAGATTGCTCCAGAGAACCACAATGTTTAAATGTCCCTTTCAACAAGAATATTCATAGTGCACTGGAGATAGTTTTGCTTGAACTGAGCCTTTATGGAAACATCTGTTAATCAAGTTTTAGTTTTGTTTTGTCTTACTTAATTTTTAAGTCAAAGTATATGTGTGTATGCCATGGCAAGAATCAAGTTTTTGATAAATCAGTCCTACAATATGATTTTCCTATGTAAGCATCAACTCTGAGCATACAGGAGGGGGGGAAATATTCAGTACTTAACAGAAGTGCTAAATTTAAAAAGTACTAGAAGTTGTGCATGCACCTGTCCTCCAACCACTTCATAACTTTTCTGTTTAGAGCATTAGGTATATCTGTGGCTGACTTTGAAGCTGAGTGACTTTGTGCCAAGCTATAAAATAGCTTATATGGGGGTAGACCAGTGCCTATCTAGGTTTTACTGATCACATTATACTCTAGGGGAGAAAGGTTTGTGGAGATTAGCTATTGCCTGCCGCAGTGCAGCAGAAGGGGGTAGACACAGAAACCCCAGCTTGGGGTTTCTCAGAAACCCAGAAACAGTAGTATAAGGATTTTATAGGAACTGATGAGGGCTTCCAGTACTGCACTCTTCCCTGGAAATACATTTTCAGGCAACAGTGCAGTGAAACAGTATATAAATATTATATTATATTGTATTATATATATTATAGTATAACAGTACTGCTCATGCAGAATACAGATACAAAACAAAAAATGTTCACTGCTGTTGGATGTAGCTCCTTTCTGAAAAATCATTGTACTTAATGCAGAACTGAAGGTACAAGAATCAGAAATTTTGTTAGCTTCCTGCTTTGTTGAATCTTTAACATTTAGGAAATGACACTTTCATTAAACAATTACTTTTGCCAAGCGTATTTTACAGTTCAAAATGTGAGGACTACTCTCTTTGTATACTTTAATACCTTCAAGGACAATTATCATTACTATAGAAACCTCATTGTAGTCATTAGCTTTTTACCAATGGGTCTCAAAGCACTACTACCTAAAGGAGCTGAGAATTATCCCTGTTTTATGTGTGAGGAAAGAGTCAAAAGATGATGAAAGGCAAAGAACAACTGGAAGAGTTGTAACTATGGCCAAAATAAGAACAGAGATAAGGACAAGCCTCATGCATTATCCAGGAGGCTGTTCTTCCTCATTCCTTGCTTTCTAGTGATGTTTTCTCTCAGAGATTAATATTAAAGGTTATATAATTGTGTTTTTCACTGACAGAGTACCACATAAGATGGGGTTTCTATTTAATGCAGCACTTACTCATGTATTGAAACACTGAGCAACTGTGTCCCCTTGAAGGCCAGTGCTCCTTACGCAGAGGTTCATGCGCTGAATCAGACATTTGCTACATTATGCACCCTACTGCAGAATGAAGTGATCTATTGGGCTATTCCCTTTCCATGAACATGACTATGCCAAAACCTGTAGAATAGTTAGGTTATTCATAATAAAATTATTTACAGTTACTTACAGTACACGCTGTTTAAAATTATTTGTCGAATTATCTGACAAAGGGAATTTTCCTTTTACCTCACATGTGCTGTTCTGTATAAAACTTGGTAGATAATTTTAATCAAATGCCTCTCACCAGCAGCCAGATACAGGCTAACTCACCTTTTAGAAATATCTTTCCCTCTCTTTTGAATTGTGGTGACCAGTATCCAACCCTGATACTCCAGACTATGTAAGAAAGGCCTTTTGTTCTGTTTAGGGAGAGAGAACTTTTTTTTTTTTTTTTGTATGCGTAGTTAAACTTGTCAGTGAAAGAGTATGTCAGGGAATCATCAGTAGAGGTTACTGTAGCAGGAAACCTGTGTTTCCACTGGAATGAATCATTCAAGACAGCACTGGTTTTATACAGTGCTCCACAGTGTGCCCTCAGAATGGGGAGAGCTGACATGTTGTTTGAAAAGGTCACTTAAAACCTATAGGCAGTTGGCAATTATTAATATTTATTACTTGTCTAAGGAGATTTACGTGAATATATTCCTTAAAGCGTGTGAGCTGACAGATAAAACTGATAAAGTTCCTGTTCCTATCTGTTAGAAACTTTTTTTCTCCTTTTCTGTTCCTTCTTAGAATTTATTCTGTGCATCGTGTTTTTGCTGAACAATTTGGAAGTGAGAGGAAACCATATTACAATTATTATTATTTGGAGCTATACAATTATACTATTAAGGTTAATGATGCCAGCAATTAAAAGGCATCTAGTTATTTGGAAATTGTCAGTTGGGACAAATTGTTCTTGAATGTCTCTACACATGGATTACTTTGATGGGTTTGTAGGAAATTGGTAGGTCAGTGCAATATTTCTTGTTGCTTTTTGCTGTCAGGAGCCTTTCCCTGCTGTCCTTGAAAAGTATTGTAGGGAAGCATAAACCACATCATACCATCCCTTATCTTTCTTATGGGTATTAGCTACAAATATTCTCATTAACTCTTTGTCAATGAATTATGGACCAGCTATTTATGGTACAGAATTATAAATTGTCTGTGAATGTTTGTGCTCATGGGTTTCTGGCTCTGAAATTGCCTCTTTTTTTTTCCAAAACTGTTAGTTGTAAAACATGTCTGGATTTCTAGGGTATGAGTGGCTTTGTCACGTAAGCCTGCCAATAAAATTTTCCCTTTCTGGAAGATATTGCAGTGCTTAAATTTTTTATTTTTTTCCTCATGAAAAATTATTGCAAGCACCCCGCAAGCTGCTCAGTTGCGCTTACATGGAGCCACAACTTCATGTGCAGCCAAGAGAGATGAATATCTAAAAAGTCAAAATCTTGCAATCACTAGTTTTGATAAAGTCCATGTTATTTAAAACCTGGGTGGGAACACTGGTGTTTTCTGGCATTCCATGCTCTGTTTTGACTCTTCATTAGACATCCCTCAGTGAACATACGTAGTGATACCTACAGTGCTTTTCCCTGGAATATTGTCAGGTTTATTTTGGGCAATTAGATGTGACAACATCAACATTTAGAGTAATTCTTGTATTCCCTGTACTCAGTAAAGGGAACAGCTGCTTAATACTGATAATACATTGAAATGAACACATGTTGATGCACAAATACATACAGTTATCTAGAGGATAGTTGGCATGATTTTTTGAAGCTACTCTCATGCCAACTAACAGTTTAAGGTTTAAAAAAAAAGTTTCATTTATTTCCAGTCTCAAAGTGATAAACCACAATGAAAGATCAATGTCCTGATCTAGAAAACACTTCTAGTTAAAATGTTATTTGGAGACAATGCTCAAGTTAAGAACAGCACAGGAAGAAAGAACTGAACTGCAAAATGGAAGCTGTAGCAGCAGCTGGGGGTAGATGCTCCCCTACCTTCTCTGTGCAACTTCCAGCAGAAAAAAAAAAAAATCACAGCAAAACCCGAACCAGATATTTTATTTTCAATATAGGTGAAATACAGTGTTTAAATGGGAATGCAGACAGTGGTCTTGGAATTAGAGCAGCACTTATGAGTTGCTGGTGAGCTTCAGTGGGAGCCTGTGCAAAGCACCCAATCACAAAGACCCATCTTAATTTACCTCCTTGTAGTAAATGAGGTACTTGCTAAAACTACTCTAATTCTGTGTTCCTTTAAAAGTGGAAATACCTTCTATTGATCATCCTGCAAAGCAGAGAAGCTGCAATGGGATAGAACCAAATACAGAAATATTTGGAGAAGTTAATTTTTTTCATTATGCCCTGTTTCAACTTCCCATCAAATTTCCTTTCCCTTTAAAGGAAAATAAAATCTTGATGAGGAGTCTTATACTCAAAAGCTGTTTGTTTTAAGTGGTGCATGAACATTTTTTAGAGTTTTCATGTTCACCACAAATACAGATTCGGTTTGCAAGCAGCTCTCTAAACTGGCTCAAGTCTGAATTTTACAAGACAGGAAAAATCCTCCCACTTTTAATAAGAAACTCCAAAAGTTATTCCTTTCCCAAAGGCTAGATATGCAAACTATTTATTCTTTTTTTTTTTGTTTTCCTAAATAACTGTGTAGTTTAACATAACTGTCTGATGAATATTGTTTATTTAGACTTAATATTTAATTGCTCATGTGAAACAATTATCCAGGTTTTTGCAACAACTTTGAAATCTGTTTAGGAAAATAAATACAGTAATTAGAAATTAAAAGTCCTGTTGCTCAGTATAATAACTACATTAGTTTTAAGCAATAAAGTGGAGCTAAGATTTGTTCCTTAATTACTATTTTTTTTTTTTTTTCTAATGTGTATGTGCCCCATGCCTATTTCCTGCCTGGGGCATCACATTTGCAGAAGCTGGTCCTGAGACTGTCTCCAGCCAGTTTTGCATGTACACCATGGTGCACAGTTCATAAAGAACCAGGTGACTGATTACCCTTCTAGAAAGAAAGGGTAAATGAGAAAACATTTAACTAACCACAGGAAACCTAATTATAATCAAAACCAAGTTATATTTTCTCCTAATTTCTGAAATATTTCTGGTGTGGGAATTACTTTTGCATCACTAGCTGTAATTGTTTCTTAAGTATATATAAACCTTTTCACAGTTGTTTTAGCATCAGATGGGAGAATCATCTCAGGCAAAGCCTCAGTTGCAATGTTACTAATTCTGGATGCGCTAGGGGTGTAGCCTCTCTGCTCAGTCCATACTAGGACTTAAGTGCAAATCTGAATTCAAATATATGCCTGTGTTTGGGATTTCCCAGCACAGCAGGTTCAAATCTGAACTATATAGCTGGGCAGAACTATGCTTTAGGTCGAGGAAAAACAGTCATATAGTGTCATGACTGTGACCTCTACCAAATGAAAATCTGTCAAGAACCTAATGAAATCTCATTCATATAGCTACAGTGATGTCTTTAATGAGGCAGAACTAAAGTCCAGCCAGGTAGGAAAGCAAGGGACTTCCTATGCATGCTGCACATGGTGCTAAAGCACAGTAAATCAGATGTGGTGAATTTAGGGACAAGTGTGTGTCACAGGTGAGGGAAGTTTCTCAATGGGCGTTGACTGTGGGAGGCCTTCCCTAAATGGCTTCTGAGTTACTGCCTTCAAGATTGGGAAGGTAAACCCTGCTTAACCATGCTGACCAAGCTCATTAGAAGGCACTCTGATATTAATGCTTAAGATATCTTGACTTAGTACTCTGATCAACAAAAATAAAAGATATTTCTTTAGGGTGTGTTAGCTAATGTGTTAGCCCCCTTGCCCCTGGCAAAGAGCAGCATCTGTTTTCTCTCAGCCAAAGCAAAACCATAGTATTTGTTTATTCAGGGAGTGATACTGAATTGCCTAGAAAGACCATTTCCTGATGGGAGGGTTGAGGACCCACAGGCATTCTCTGATTCAGTGATGCCTCTCTGTGGAAAAGGAAACTGCCTATGTACTTTTCCAAAAATGAGGAAAGTATTTCCCTTCTCTGGGCTCCCCTGACCACAGAGAGACCTGTCCTGCTGTGGTCCAGGAGGTTGCAGAGTGCTCACCAGGAGGCACCCTAAGGGCAGCTGAACTGCAAGGACACGGGCCACTGGCAGTTCCCATTCATGCAGGAATTAGGACACCAGCTAGCCTGATCAAGAAACTTATGGGACTCTGCCATCTTCAAAATGCTGCTTCAATACATCCTTGAATCAGGGGCTGACCCTTGGTTTTCCATGCAGAGGATAAAGCCCATCCCAGGAGGGAAAGAACACAAATTCACACAATGCTTTTCTTGCACCTAAAGAAAAATCATGCTTTGCATTTTAAGTCAGCTATGTCTTTCTTTTTAATTGCTTTTTATTCAGATCTGAGATACTTTTCATTAATTCTGAATCCCCTTGGCAATGGCTTGCTAAGATCTATGAAGGGTGTATAAGAGTAGACTTTTTGATCTGATAAAAGACACACAAAAATCACTTGCTGCATGCACCATTTGTATCAGAGGCTATTGAAGAGACTGAATGCATTTCAGTGTCTTCATTGAACTTGATGTCACTTTTATATTTCCTCATTCTGTCTGCTAAGTTTCAGGGGAAGCCGAATTCCTCCAGTAAGGGGAGCGTGTGGAGTAGTTGGCAGTAATAAGACTTGAGCCAGAGGATGACAAGTGAGCTGAAGAAGGCCAGCAGCAGTGCTTGTGAGAATAGAGCGTCACGGAGATCATTTTAAGGCTGTTATTGATTGGGGAAAGATGAATGTGTCTTTTAATGGTATTCTTTGGTGCATCATTGATCTTCATAGAGCCCTACCGAGCTGCCTTCAGGTGCTTCACTGAGAGCACCATATGTTGTAGCCTGTGGCTGTGCAGTGATACATGAGACGGCACCAAGCTGCTACTGAGTGCTTCCTTCTCCCTTCAGGCTTTTCCCCAAAAACCTGCTTGCTGCACTGGCCCAGCACCCAGTGCTGAGCTTGCGCACAGCTTCTCTTTGTTTCCGTACATCTCTGGTAGGGCTCGTGAATGTGCTGTTGTGACAGAGTGAAGTTTCTAAAATTTAGTTAGAGAGTAGTACGAGAGTGGCTTGCACCTTCTGTACAATGAATTGCTTGAAAGTTATGTTTTCTGTTTGTATTTGTTCTCAAATAGCAGGGCGTGCTTCAAAGCAAACATTAGGATTACAGCTGTATCGATCTCCTGGATTGATTGGGCTGACCCTCTCTGTCACAGCAAGAAGGTAGCAGGTGTGTTCCTGAAGGCAATCCCTAGCAGGAATGGCATTCAGTCCCAGGCACAAAATTTTTCTAATGGGTTATAAGCACCTATTCTAAATACTGTATGTTTATATAAAATCTGATTAAAGAATATTTTAAATTTTGTGAGCCATAATTATTTCTGAATAGTGCTTTCCTTCTGTTTGGGAAGTTTTGTGTTTCATATGGCATGAATAAATAAATATTGTGCAGAATGGTTTCATGAAAAATCCATACTGCAGAATTAAGAAAATGTGATCATTTGCACTTTTTCTTGTTAAGGCAGCTGGGTAACTCACATGATGAAATTTAATGCTTCTTTATATGTAGTAAAAATTTGTGCCAGCCATTCGATTACCAGTATGTCTTGTATTGTTTCTTGCCATGACATAGAATGAGGTTGTTTCTGAAAATCTTTTAGTTGACTGCTGTACATATGGAGAATACTAACTATGTGTGCATTCTGGAAGCACCTCTTCTTAAGAAAAATGTCAGATGTCTTTCGTAGTTTTTGTTGTCTTCATTCTAATGCATCAAAAAGCTACCACAAATCACACAGATGCATCTATCTGTGCATATTTTGCATTAATATAGGTTTGAGATATACTCTTTCACAAGAGAATGCATTTAGCATGAATGTTTAAATAAAACTTTTCCTACCCATGAAAGGTAATCAGGTGTGGAGCTCCCAGAAGCATACTGTTGTGTTATAGTTAATGACTGTGAAAATATCAGGAAGATTTAAAAAAGGTTAAACTGGTTTTGACAGTCTGTATTGATACTCCCAAGTAACTTACTGCATTAATTATTTTGGGGTCTAGGTGAAATTATGGAAGCGCTCAAAAAAATTGTACTCCTTTCCCTTTTCTAATTTAAAAATTTAATCATAGACCTTTAGAAAAACCCCATAATCTTTGAAAATTTAAAAAATATACAATTAATTAAACATTTTTTTCATTATTGAGAAAAGCCACAATTATGCCATGGTTCAGGTGTGATGTAAGTTCTTTGTCTCATCTTCAGGCCAGGTGTAACCTTCATAATGGCTTCTGGTGGCTCGCAGCAAACAATGCCTTCTATGCAGTAAGGAAGAATAATAATTCTTCATGGGATCAAAGACTATACACTTATGCTTAATATATATTAAAAAGTGGAACAGGATCTCCCCCCAGTCTGTGCCAGTGTGGCTCAGGCTGGAGTGACACCTCCTCACTGCTGGTTCCTCACTAGCTGCAGTTATTCTTCAGGATTACCCTAATGGTGAGTGACTGAGGCTCAGATTTGTTTCTGCCATCTCACTGTGCAGCTTTTTCAGAGGGAAGTACTTTGTTGCTGCTTGAGGGCTTTCTCTGGTCACCATTTCAGCCAAAACACATGCAAAAAGATAGGTATTTTAGATCTTCCTTTAGATTTCTGCATTCCAGGGGACAGAGGTCTTTGGTGAAGGTAAACTCAGTTGTCTGGAAAAAGCCCTGAGATGCCTGTGGGATCTCCAGATTCAAAACAATGCTGGGAAGCAGAGGATGTCGCCTCCCAAGTACTTCCTGGGTTAAAATAAGGACTGCTGCAATCAGGACTCTCTCTTCTTAACTTACCTCCCTTTTTTCTTCCACAAGAACTTTTTTCCCAAGAGTTCCTTGATAATTCCAGTTGCAAATCTGCAGACTCTGGTACCATAAGCTTTTCTGGACATGGTTCATAAGCTTTTTCTGACGTGTTTTTTAATCTTAGTTGTACTGCATCTCTAAAGGTGGGCAAGTTTGCCTTATTTGCATTATCAGTCTAATCTAAAGCCTTCTGGCAAAAGCAGACTGAGTGTCTCCCAAGTCTTCAAAAGAATAAATATTCTATTTCTTATAATTCTGGAGATGTGATTCTAATTATGACTTTTTTTCTGTGCTTCTTTCTGTAACTGACATGTTGAGGGAAGGCTGTGCTAAATTTTTGCAGTTTGGCACATGTTTCATGACTATTCTTATCCCTTTTAAGATAAGTAAAAATATAAATAAAATGTTCAATAGTCCATGCTTAGCTCTTACATTAAGTTTGTCCCTTGTACTTGTGATCTTCCCCCCATTAGGTGACAGTTTAATTATCCTGATGCAGACTGGTGAATATGTAGTGCAAGGTGACTTGTCAGGTAATCCCATGTGTATTAGAGGGAAACGCAAATATTAAATGTCAGTTCAGAAAGCTGAATTATGCCACACACCCAGTGGGTTGTCAGGACAGGCTATATGCCTAAGTGGTTGGTTCCATCATATCCTTGACCTTTTTCATCTTGTGTCTTTTCCGGGTTTCACATGAGGGGAGGGCAGAGCTAGAAGTTCTCGAGGCAGCACACACAGGGAGCACCGAGATGCTGGGTGGGGAGTAAAGAGTTGTCTGCCATTCTCCAGTGATAATCAGTGCCCTTGCAGATGTTGAGAGTTCCAGGATGTGCCAATAAACTTACTGAATTAAGGTGTGGTGTCTCACATGCAGCTTCCAAATTCCACAAGAACTCTGAATTCTTGAAAGCACTGCCTATTTTCTTTCAGCCCATACCAGAGTCTGACTTTAATTTGACTTTTGCTGGCTGTTCTTCTTGCAGTACCAGTGGAACTTTGGGGGATGGAAGAAGCTGGTCTTTCAGGGTCCAGCAGGATGTCTTTTCCTTTGCTGTGGAAAGGAGAGCTTTCATCTCAGTGGAAGTATTCAAACTGAGATCTTACAAAGGATAATCCCTAGTCCCAGCAGGATGCCCTGTGCCTGCTTTCTGAACACTCCAGCTCAGAAACAAACAGAAGTCATAGGTTCTGTGTTGAGCAGTGCTTTGTGAATTTTATAGAAACATTATAGTTTCTGAAACCATAATAATACTGTAAAATGTTTTGGAGTAGAAAGCAGATGTTGGTCAGGACTAGTATCACTGACAGCTTTTTGGTTGAGCAGCAAGACAATGAGAAACCAGAGAAAATCTGTCCTCAACTTCTAAATAGTGCAGTACTCCAGCCAGTACTTCAGACATTATCTCACAGTTCTGTGGAGCTCTCAGAGCTCTTGCTCAGTCTCCATCATACTGTTTCTTTCAGTCACTGAAACACAAAGTAAATGTTTTCCCAGTTCTCCTCCTGAAAGGGTTATCTTCAGTCTGCTTGGCCACTCTGGACATGGGTGAACCCTGTGCTTGGGAAGATAATTCTGTGCAGTGAGAGGTTGTGTTTTCTGGGGACAATTGTCTGTCTCTGCTCACTTTCAATCCATAAAATGACAGGTAGAAAAGTCCGTATTGCTAAGCTACAAAACTAGAAACTGCAGATTTATATGAGAGAAAATTATTGCCTGACAATTCATTTGTGATTTGAAGGGGTGCTGTGCTCAGTTCCTGAAGCAGTGGGAGATGGGATCACATTGCTTTGGTTGTAGTGGCTCCGTTGCATAAAAACCTTTCCCATTCAAGTATCCTGAATCAGCCTGTTCCTCTTTCACCAGCAAGAGTCATATTTTCTTTCTTTCTTCTTCTTCTTATTTTTATTTTTTTTCACTGACATCTGCCCAAGACTGACTTTCATCTCTGTGACAGATGGAGTGGTGGTGAAAGCTGCATCCATTTCAGCATGCCCACAGCAGATGATAGGGCAGGAAGACTCTTCTTAATTCATTTGTGGTTATATTTTTAGATACATTTACTGCTTATGTGTGGGACTTGATTTTCCAAGGAGTGCTGGATCCTCCTGGAAGAGGACTGGGTGCCTGCTCTCAGCCTGGAAATGTCCCCTCCACGTGCTGGGGCTGGGAGCCTTGCAGAACCCAGGGTGCATCTGGCAAAGGCAAAGGGTTTATGTCCACCTGGAAGGGGAATTGATGGGACCATACCAAAGCACTGTTAGATGTTACAGCAGTGTCACCTGCCCTTGTCTGTGTGACTGCACGGCCTCTGAGCTTGTGTGAGTGACAGCAAAAGATAGAGGGTAGCCACCAACATCCTCCCTGGTCAGAAGCATTATCCACAAGGAGACCAAAATCAATTGAGGAGGTGACCCTGTAGATTTCTCTAAACTGTCAGGCAGTAATTTTCTCTCATATAAGTCTGTGGTTATTGGAATTTGTAGCTTAGAAATACAGCCAAGTTTTACCTATCAGTTAACAGATTGAATGTGCGCATAAAGTGGGTTTCAACTGGAAGAAAGTTTTCAGTGTTGGAAGTGTGGAGGGAAGAGGATGACTGGTCTGTTCTCCTGCAGTCTGCAGTGAGCAAAAAGCTTGGGGCAAGGAGAAGAAATAGCTAATGCCATCTCTACTGCCTCAGCCAGCAAGGCAGCCTGTTAGCTAAGCTCCTAAGCTTTCCTTCTGGCATTATATAAAAACATACTGCTGTGGCTGAGAATTATTAACATCCAGTTGTGTGGCCTCTGCATACCTGCAATGAAAGGGAACAAAATAAAAGTAGATAAATCACTTGTCTTTGTGATTTTTTTTTCTTTAAGAATTGCAAGCAGGTGTTCATGCCAACATATTCTAGTCTATGACCTTTAGTTTAAAGGATTTATTTTGCATTATTCCTTGCTTTACAGCTTTAAAGACATAGTAATGAGGTACTCTCTGTGCATCCTCCTACTCAGAGAAGCTATATTGAGAAGTACAGCTGCAGCCAGCGGGGTGTTAATCACCACTTACCGACAGGCAGGACTAACACAGGCAATTGGAGAGTGTGCTAATTTTCAATAGGGCATCTACTCTTGCCATCCTGTCTCCCATTAATAGGGTAACATTTGAAATCCTCAAGCGTGAGATGTTTTACCATGGAGAATAGATTTATGTAAACAAACATTGTTTTGGGGTGAAATTAGCCAAGGTGTTACATTTATAAGCGCACCTGCAAACAGTTCAGATGACAAAAATGGGAAAGCAATATGGTGGTTTGCTGTGAGACATGGACTACCACCCACAAGCCTGGGATGGTGGGCTTGGTGAGCCGTGGGCTGGCTAATGGTAATGTGAGATTTCCCTGCACTCCATCAAGTTGAGGGATTTGCTGTCTTCCTGCCTCTTGCTGCTGGCCTTGACAGCGGGGAGTCTCAGTGTCTAGTGTCGTTTCAGACAACTGTCATTAGGACAGAGGTTATTCAAGATAATAATTAAATACTTGTACCAGAGCCCCATCACAGTGTTATCTCCTACAGATTATGTCATCTTCTGGATCTTCACAATTTGCTCCTTGATAAATTTTAGCCTGCTTCCATTAGGGATAACATTATAAGCACAAAGGATCATATTAATTTTGGATCTCTATTACCTTTTCCAGTATTACTCAAAATTTAGATTGTCTTGAGTAACCAGGGGACCATCATGATGGATCCCAGTGACTAATCGCAGTAGGATAAGAGGTTATTACATCCCAAAGAATTATGAGTCTCATAAAATATTATTAAAAGTTAATGTGTCTGATTTTTCTCTTAAAATTATTCAAACAATTTTACTATCACTGGGTAGCTGACAATTTGCAAGAGGGTAATCAGAAAATATTCCAAGGAAAATGTGGATGCCTAGCTTTTAGATTGTTCTATTATGTGTTACTTCACATTTGTTAAGACTTTTAAACTTAATTATCTCACAGGGTAGATAGTGATGCACTCAGTGATTTGCCAGACGCCAAAATATTAAAATATAATGACTCATGGTGGAATATATGCATCCAGATATTTTCAGTGTTATTGCTTGCCTTTTAAAATATTTAGATCCAGACCATGAATTGACGCTAGCTCTCTCTTTGTTTTAATAGCTCCTTAAATAGGAAGAAAAATCCCCATTTTAAAGAGAAACAAGAAAATAGCTAAAGAGCTTTGAACCTCTCATGGTGGTGCTTTGGCTTCTCTTGGCTTGCCCTTATCTTCAGCAAATAGATGATTAAATACCTCAAACCACTTCCCATATCCAATTCAATGAACATTTGTTTCTCAAAAAACACCCAGAAATCTGAGGGAAATTTGACTAGTGATTTCCCTTTTCTGATGCTATTATTATGTGCATGTGTACTGGGTGTTCTGTGTTCTGCTCCTAATCTTTTTATGATCAAGTGTTTTGATTTGCAAGCAAGAAGAGGAAGAAAAATAACCCCTCAGCAAGAAGCATTTAGCAAGCTTCTTTTCTTTTCATTCCTACTTGGATGGCATGACACGTCCATTCTTTGGACTTAAACACTGTGATGGTTTGGATGCATACAAGTGTCTGGGTAGGTCATAGCATGGGCATTGGTTTTAGCAGCACACACTGCACCAGCAGAAGCTGCTATTGAGTCTGGAGGGGTTGCATCCTCCCACAGAAATTTTCCTCCACTTGCTCCTGCTTTAATCCTTTTCTATGGAGCTAGTGTACATGCTGTGATTGAAGTAATTAATGTCAATCATTCAGTGGACACAGAGGATGGCATGCATAGCAAGACCTAAGGAGAATTAGAGTTGCACAGACCTTCAGCAGCAACAGAGTTCTCTTTGCTGGCTGAATTTTGGTACTTGGGAATAGGCAGGTAAAAATAGATCCGGAGGGCAGATAAAAGACTACATTTACAGCAGCTGAAGGATATGACAGTTTAAAGCAATAGGTTTTTGCTTTGTGTAACAGCCCTGCCGTATTTTGAGATGTTTATGGAGAAGGTATTGCTTTGGCTTGCCTCTCAGCCTGCAGGTTCTTGGCTCCCTTATACTTACAGTTTATAGTTTGATGTAGAACTGAAACTGGGAAAAAAAAAACAACAAACCAACAAACAAAAAACCCACCAAAAACAAAACAAAACCAAATAAACCCCAATGTACACATTTGTCTGGGACCCATTCCTGATGCAGCAAGCTGGCTCTCATGGTGACCAGCATAAAATTTTTGCCTTGGCCTTGTGAGGTGCTGCTCCAGATTGTGTTGGGTGTTTGCAGCATTTAAAGGCTGTGTGGTGTCAGGGGTTTTTTTTAATACTTATGGTGCAAGACTCGAGGGCAGTCTCCCCGACCAACCTCTAAGGGTCCCTGATATCAGGGCTAAGGTGGCAAAATGAGGAACGGGTCCACACCACAACTCTGCAACTAAATACTTTAATAACCATAAAAGAAAATGCGGGACAAGGCCCAAAACACGTGCACACACTGTAAGAGTTAAGGGTAGAAGACAAAGCTGATGGAAAATCCAGGGTATTTATAAGGGATGATGAGAGGTGGGTCCAGGGTGAGAATCCAATGGGTAAAGGGAAAAGTGGTGCAAGGGAGGAGTAACATAGGGCAGGAGCCAATAAGGTAGGATGGGTGGAACAATGCAGTGAACATAAACTAATGGGGGTACAAGGATACAAGAACTTTCCAGAACTGGGAGGAGAAAAGGGGTGACATAACTGGGAATAGAGGCAACCAATGGGAAATGAGGGTTATAAAGCTTTAACATAAACAGTTTTAAAATCTTTGACAACCTTCTTAGGAACTATTTTAAACTTAAACAAATGCCCTCCAAGGTCTGGGGCCAAGGGGCAACTCATCAGAAACACTGGTCTGGTTTGGGATGTCAGCCAGTTCAATTCCTACAGTGTGGTAACTCCAGCATAAGCTTTGCTGTGCTTCAAAAGCTGCTCTGTACCAAGCCTGGTACTGCTGGCTATGGGTCAGCCTCAGTGTTAGCGAGAGGATTCATAACTTGTGGTAGCATGGCAGCTTATCACAGGGGAGGGCTGCGCTCTGCTGAGATAAATTACAGTGCCAGCAGGCAGTAGCTGATGCCAGTGATTAAACCATCGCCTGCTCTCACCACTATTCAGAAAAGGAGAAAAGATTTTTGCATGTGGAAACTTGACAAGGAATTATAGAAATAAATAAATAAATAAATAAATAAATAAATAAATAAGCCACCTTTTTTCCCCCCTTCTTCTTCTTCTTCTTCTTCTTCTTCTTCTTCTTCTTTTTGGTTTCATTCAATTCCAGACCATCCTTTGAGGTATTTCTGAGGCCGTGTATGCTCCACTGAGCAGCAGAGTGTTGTTTGGCAGGTGTCACCAGGTGGCACTGCTTTCAAAATGTCATTGTGTGCTAGGAAAGGCAGAGATTGGCATCTCTTTCCTGCTGACATTTTAATACACCTTTCTGATGAGGCCATCGCTGTGTGAGAGGCTGCAGAGTTTGCTTTTGGCCGATATCTTTGATTGAAGTTGCTCCCTGGGAACAGGGCATTGGCGTTTGGCTGAGTGTCTTGAAAGAAGGGATCGCCTGCGAGTTATTTATGACAATCTCCGCTCCAGGATGAGTGTCTAAATGTAAATTACTCAATTTGCGTTTAGAGTATATCCACTCTGATTTCTCCTCCACTGAGAAACCAGTCTGCAGGGTGCTGACATCTGCTAGCATTCAGAAAGGAAGCAACACATGTTCCTAGAAGTTAAAAATGGAAGAGACATATTGCATTTTCTAACATTGTTTTTCCCTCTGCTACTGCCAGCATTTATTCCCAGTACTTAGATGTGCTTAATACAAATCCAAGTGGCTTAAGTTAGCATGGTTGCCGTAATTTCTGAGAGCAAATAGCGCCGCCACCAACCAGGTATCTTTTCTTCTGTTTAATTTGCAAGGGTTATAAATTATTGTCATGTCTTTCCTTACTATTTTGCCATTTACTTTCCTGTAATTGATTTCTTCTTCTGTTTTGTTTGTGTGCACTGATGTTAAGAAAGGTGATTCTTCCCCTCTGCTCAGCACTGGTGGGACTACATCTGTGGTTGGATGGTTTATCCAGCTCTGAGCACCCAAGTGTCAGACATGGGCATACTGGAGCAAGTTTAGTGAAGGATCACTAGATGATTACATTTTAGAGCACTGGGCATATGAGGAGAAGCTGAGACAGCTGACACTGTTTGGCCTCAGTGGAGACTCAGGAGTGATTTTTCCAACACATGCAATACCCAAAGGGAGGATGCAAAGAGGCTCTGCTCAGTGGTGCCCAGGAACAGGACCAGAGACAATGGGCACAAACTGAAACACAGGAGGTGTTTTCTGAAGATCAGGAAACACTTTTTCACTGTGAGAGTGACCGAGCACAGCCGCAGGCTGCCTGGGGAGGTTGTGGAGTCTCCATCTGCAGAGACACTCACTTAAAAACCCAACTGGACATGGTCTTGAGAAATCTACAATAGCTGAATTTCATTGTCTACAAAATTCAAGAAACAAGAGTTAATGTAGCCCAGCTACATAGATCTATTCTTGTCCTATCAAAACGTTGCTGCTGCTGCCATGCCCTCAATTTTTTTGGTATTTTTTCTTATCGCAAAATGTTGTCGTTTATTGAGACATAAATATGCTAAAGTCAGCAAAGTCATACCATACAGTGGGATATTTCTGGGTGTGAAGGGACAAATTTCCCATTCTTTGGCAAAAATATTAGTGCAAGAAGAACTTCTCATATTATTCCATATTCATAGAATCATCATGGAATGGTTCGAGTTGCAAACATTCCTCTAAAGATCATATAGTTTCAACTTGCTGCCTTGAGCAGAGTTACCATGCACTAGGTCAGGTTGCCAAGGGCCCTATCTAACCTGGATATTTTTAAGGCCTAAAATGTTTCCACCCCATAAAATACTTGATTCAGAATATATTTTTCTGCATGCATTTCTATACTTTTTTTAAAAATTAAATTCTTTCAAGGATCTTTAGATTGTTTTCATGAAGTTAACTAGTATCTTCCAAATTACTGTTATTTTCATAATTAGTCCACTTGCTACCTTTTCTCTTAAAGCATTTTATCATCATGTATTATATTGGATAACAGTGCATTCAATAACATTGTTCAGAATAGCACCCATTATGAATTCCTCCTTGCAGTATTTCCAGACTTGATGTTAATTTCTATATTTTTTCCCTTTTGTTTAATTAACTGTCTGTATAACCATGACAATAGCTGAGAAATGTTAGCAATTTTTTCATGGTTTTATGAGACAATATTAGATTTTACAGCAGTTTGTATAACTTATTACAGTCCTTTAATACCTGAACTGTGGTGACTGAAATCCCTGCAATTATCTACTGTGCAAGAAGCCAGTCGCCTTCTACTGGGATCTTAGTTGCCTGTTTAAAAGCCTGATTTCCATCCTGTTTGTAAAAGTCATGGTGTCTGAGCTTAAAGTTTATGGACAAAATTGCCATCACTCATCAAGCCCTAAGCCCCAGTACCCCACTACTGCATTTCTCAAGGGAACCCCTCAGTGTTATTTGTTTTTATTGGAAGCAGAAGGAACTGAGTACCTCCACACCTACAAACTACACACCAAACGACATTGTAATGTCCTCTGCCAAGTGATTGTCATGAGCAGGTCCTGGTAAAAGCTCTGACACAAAAGTTTGAAAAATTAGTTGGGCAGTCATTTATTTTCCATGATAAGGCAGCAAACCAATGGCTCAGTGGACTGCTGTGCAGCCACACTGACAAAGCTGGGGAGCTCAGCCCAACAATGAACCACCACAAGTAGCATGTAGAGAGACATCTTTAAAAAGTCAGCATTTTGTAAAAGAAATTATGCAACTGAGTAATTTTTCCAGTAATATAATATGTTACCTGAGGGAGATGTCTTTCTAGCTGGCCATCAAAGACTATGACTGGTTGCCATGTTGTTCATCAATTGCTGTGAGGAAAGAAGCATCTGCTAAGTGCAGGCATCATTCAGTGTGCTGACTGTCAGTCTCTGAGTTGCATTTGATCTGAGCTTGCTGACATCAAGAATTGTGATGGTGGCTGTGGCAGGGGGTTACTACCAAAAGTGAATATAACCATGTAGAGCTCAACTGGAACACATCTTCAGAGACAAAGTCATTCCATATCTTAAAGACAGCTGTCTTAGGAGGGGATAAATCATCTCTGAAAGTACCTGCCTTTCTCTGCTTACTGCAGATGAACTGCCTGAGACTCAGAATTTCACTATGACTGACAGCAGGTTGAGTAGGTCTTACCCTAGATGTCCTGTGAGAAGGAGTAGGTGTCAACAGAAGTCTAAAGGCTGTATGTTAAACTGAGGATGCTTTGAACATGTTTATGTTTACACTAACCATTTTCATCCTGTAATATAGATTAGAAATAGGGGAGGCTGACATTTTAGAGATAAGAGTTAAAGAATATCTGTGTTTGAATGTATGGTACCTGTTTTCTATTCCCAGTGTCAGACTCCCTAGAGGAAGCTTTTTACCCATATAATAATTAAATTAAATTAAAATGTCAAAAGAGTGAGGAAGGATGGACACAGCTGTTCTCAAACCATGGAGATCTGTGCTACTCCATACTTCACTGGCAGAGTGCACTCATAAGATTCCAGAGCAAGGACTTTTGAAGCAAAAACCATTTAGAGAAATCAGTTATTTCAGTGGTTCACAGCAAAGCACAGACATGGTAATTCTAAGCTCACTACTGGGAAAAGTGAGAGGAACTTTGACCAACAGAGTCTGTATATCTCAGAAGAGATCTAACAAAAATCTGCATTTCAATTTACTGGAGTTCAAGAAATAAGGAGAATTTAAAGAGTTCAGTAGTGTCCTACAGACTTCAAAGACCAGAAGATCATTGTATCCAAAGAATCTCCAAAAATTTGACTGCCTGAAAAAAATATATACCTCCAGTCATTGAAAAAGACTCAGATATAATCCTGATATAATCTGAAAAATATCAGATACAATCTTGTTTATAATCATTGATACTGTATCCCACAGAGTCACATGATTATATTTTGGACATACTTCAGTATTTTCAAGATCAAAACCATTCATTTTATCCGAAAAATTAAACTGAGGAAATCTACCTTCTTGAAAGGACACTGGTTTGCCCTGTCCTGGTTTACCTTTGCACAGGTGCTGCTTGATGAGTCAGGGACACAGTGCCTCACTGGGGCTACCCATCTTTTCACATCTGCATTTCAGCCTGGGCTCTTGCAGGGGTTTGGGCAGAAGTAGGTCTCCTGTAACCTTTGTTTCTCTGCTCCTCTGAGGGATAATGTCTCCTTACAGATTTTTGAGGCCTGAAGCAGCCAGGTTTCAAGCTCAGATGAATGTAAAGCATCTCCAGAGTTGAAATATTACTATGACAATTATTTGTTGACTCATATTTATGTAATTTACTTGCACTTTGAGTGAATAAACTGCTGTCAGAAAAAATAACGCCATGATTGCTTTAATTCTGAGCATGTATAGTCCACCTATCATCCAGCTAATTTCCTGTGCTAACAACTGTCTCACTGCATAATGAATTAGATAATACCTTTTTTAATGTCCACAAATAATTGATGTCCTGGTTCAGCAAGGCAGTTAAAGGCTGTCCTTGTTCAGCAAAGTGCACAGACACGCCTTTAACTTTGTACAAGGTGGTAATGGTGACAAGATGGCCAACTGGTCCCCATCTAATTGAGCTGCTATTTTTGTCTTCAAGTAACTTTGCCTGTGAAGTTGTACCCATTAGTGAGTATAAAGTGCTAGGCTGAATTTAAAATACAGTTTTCTGTGTAGCCTAGAAGTAAGTTTAAAGGATGCTAATGTTACTTGTAGGCTGACTGACAATACCTATTTCATCCTCTGGACTAAAAGAAGGAAAATTTTGTATTATTTATGGGTGTGTCAAATATTCCTTGTGTATTAGAATTTTTTTTCCTTATCAAGTATTTGGAGACAATTTTTGCACTCAGGAATATATTTCTTCATGAGAAATAGGTGGAAGAAACCAAATTATCTTTCTGCTAATTATCCATTACCTGTGTCTTAGTTATTCTGAGTGTCTGCCACTAAGTGGTGGCTATGAAAACACATTACTGCCTTATTAATGTCAGTCATTTCCTTATTAAGATTTGTACTGCCTGAAAGACGCCATGAAGAATATGAGACGGTCATTTCCAAATAAGAAGTGAGAGGGCATCGTGGTTTTACTCCAGCTATCAACCAGGCCCCTTGCAGCTGCTTGCTCAGTCCTCCACCAGTGGGCTCGGGGTGAAAATCAGAAAGGTGGAATCAAGAGAGCCCAACCCCTGGGCTGAGATAAACAAGGAAAGTCGAAGCCATGCACACAAGCAAAGCAAAGCAAGGAATTAATTCACTGCTCCCCATGGGCAGACAGGTGTTCAGCCATCCCAGGAGAGCAGGGCCCCATCAGTGGGGACCTTGGAAGACAAACACCATCACTCCAAACGCCTCTTGGTTCTTCCTTCCCCCATTTTACATACATGATGTCATATGGTCAGGAATATCCCTTTGATCCGTTGGGGTCTCCTGTCCTGGCTGTGTCTCCTCCCAGTCTCACATGCATCCCCAGCTTCCTCACCAGTGTGGCAGTATGAAAAGCAGAAAAGGCTTTGGCTCTGTGTGTGCCCTGCTCAGCAATAACAAAAACATCTCTATTTTATCAACTTTGTGTTCAGCAAAAATCCAAACTGCAGATCCATAGCAGTCACCATGCAGAAAATTAACTCTATCCAGCTGAAACCAGCACATTCCACCCATTGCTCCATACCATTTTCCTCATACCCAGGTACCACACTATTCAACATAATTTCATTACTCACCACCCCCCCTTCCCATCCTTTCATATAATAAGTAGATACCATTCCCTAGTCCATGGACCACCCCTGAAAAATGTCCATAAAATATCCACAAAATGTCTGTTGAATTATCTGTTGAATTGAATCTCTCTTGGAATGTTTAGTAGTAATGGTTTTCAAAACAACAACCATTTCATTGTCCTGGGCCATGCACAATTAAAATAGGTACACACAAGAACCTAAGGCAGAAAAATTACTAAATCTTCAAGATGCTGATATTTTAAAGTATTGTTCCAGTTCAGAATTCCAGATGAAACAGAAAAGTTGTGGCCTGATTTACAAAGCTGTTGGCATTAATGAAGTCATCTGAGGCCCCAAGTCATAACGAGTGAGTACTAAGTCTGGGAATCTCATGCTGAAAACCTTGCTCAATTCTGCCGTTGGAAGCCATAGCTGTGATTTTCAAGGTGTTTGAGGAGTCTCTGTGCTTGTGCAGTACTGCTGCCTGCTTTGGGAAGTCTGACAATCCCCATGGGTCCCTCTTGGGGAGCACAAGTGGGAAGCACCTTCCTTCTGGATACTTGTGGCAAACCAATACCTGCAGATATGAGTGCCACACCGAATAGGAGTCGAGCCTGCTTTTGTCAAAAGCTGATCATGGTGTGTAGGAGCTGAGGCATGTTTCTTCATTTTCTTCTATAGCCTAAGAACTTGAAGCTTGCCTCTCCAATTGCACATGTCTCTTCAAGGAAGGAATTTGTCCCCATTTGGTTATGTTTCCTTTTGACCCAAAAGAAAACAAGAGTTCGTGTGCAAAAGGAAGTGACTGTAAATAGGAGCTGCAGGAAATACTAATCAAAAAGAAATTAAGTACACCATAGTGCAAGGATGATTGTGATAGTAAAAGCAATGAGGAGATGTGATATTCTGTGCCTGAGCAGAGTCTGTGCAATCTGCTGTAAATAAAGCACTTACCTATGGGCTTTCACATGATGATAAAAAGAAATATTGAACGGGCATCTCACTGACCACTGCCTGTTCAGTGCACTGAACAAAGCATGGGTTCTGTTGCAAATAAGTAGAATGTTATAGTGGCAAAATAAAAGCTGTGCAAATAATATTCTTCCTGGTATTTTCCAACTCCCTGGACAATATTTCACCTTGTAACAGAGGCATTTATATATTACTTTTCTCATGGAATTGATAACGCTTTTGTAATTAAATATGTAGCACTCCTTGAATTTTATGTGTGATATTCAACACTTAAGGAATTTAATATTTTATTTGTGACACTTACTTTCATTCATATAGTTCTAGCAGACTGACACAAGGAAATGTGTATCACATGGAAAGACTTGCAGAGCTTTGGTAAGCTGGGACAGACACTGAAGTGCCCAGGGCAGCAAAATGAAGCAGTTCATCCTGGTGTGTTTGCACACTCATAAATCCAGAGTAACTCCTGCAGGCCTGTAATGGGTTAGGTAAGAAGGCCACAATTTTTTTTTTTTCCTCTGGCCGTACAGTTGAACTAGCTTTAGTTATCCTAGTATGGGCTCAAAAGCAGCATTGAACAATGATGCAAATTGCTTCTCTGACATAAAACCACTGTGGCAATTCAAGCTGTTCAGAAGGAGTCAGCAAATTTGTTTTGTGCCAGAGCAGGCTGTTTTGTTCTGCATCTGCCTGTGTCCATTGGATATCACTCGTGAACAGATAAATCCAGTGGAGGCTGGTATGTACTTTAGCGAATTCATGCTGCCCAAGTTTGTCACGGGTCATATTTGCAGTGCCAGCCCCACACACACAGCCCCACACAGACCTGGAACAGAGCAGCAGTGGAGTAGTCAAGAGGGCCTGAGCCATTCCTGAGCTACCCGAAGATCTCAGCTGCCATTCCGTGCTGTGGCCTCGATGGGATGCTCCTGTCCTCTGTGCTGAGCCTCTGTGGTCAGCTCCTGCATTCAGTTTCCATGGTTCATTTCTCTTTCAGAGCTGACGCTCTCTTTGATGTTGCCTCCTACCAACCCTTGGTAATAATGTATTTTCTGATAGTCTCTTCTTAAATGAATGGAAAGCGATCATTTTTAAAAGTGGTAAAGAACTGCCATTTGTAACACCCACATCCATTTTTAAGAAAACAGAAAACAGATTTCTTATTGAAGGTGAGAGAACATTTTCTATGGCAAGCATGACATCCAAATTCTTCTTTATGCATATGACTAAAACATTACCAATTCTAAAAACATTTTTTTTGCTTTGACTTAACTCATCAACATGAGATACTTCTCTCATCAGTATCAGGGGGAAAATAGTACGATTATATGGGTGGCTTGGGATGGCTAAGATGAGTCAGACCAAAAATCCATCTAATCTAACACCCTGTCTCCAAAAATGGAGATTCCAAGGAAGACAAGAACAAGGCAAGCTTATAATGATGATACCCCTGAATATACTCCCCTGGTTGAAAAATTCAAGGCTTGAGAATTTCTTGCTTATTGGAGATTTCTCTGTACTTAATAGTTGTTGGTGGTTTATCTGCTATGTCAAGTAGCTTCTTCAACACCTTTTTAATATGGTATTTTAAATTCAGCTGTTTTTATAGAACGTGATTGTCTTAAAGCCTTTTTAGGAAGCAAAGCTAAGTCTGGGCTAGGTTAAAATGACTAAGTCCAATTGCAATAATGTAATATTATATCTGGCATTGAAAGTTACACTGATGCCACATGCCATATGCTGAATGATAGGGTTAGGCCAATATATAACTAAATAACAGGGGTAAACCTGCAGAAGGGAAAAGACTGCACACCAAGGTTTTCAAAATTATTTTTGTCTCTCAGATTTATTACAAAAACCTAACTCATAGTAACATACCTAATGCACAGGGATCTAAACTGAGCCCTCAGTGAGTCTGTGTGCCTAGGATGCAAAAATGAGGTTCCCGTTTCAATGAGCTAAAATTTAAAAATCTCAATTAAAAAAAAATTGCTTGTAGAGGAATGGCACAGATGAGGGCAGCATGGTGAAAATGGCCTGTGGGGAAGCAGCCACATAGCTAAACCAACACACCTCCAGGTGAGAGCTGTGCCCCACGCTCCAGCCTTCAGCCTGCCCTCCTGAGCCAACTGCACAGCCCCTGTGCCCACACCAGCAAGCAGCACCACAGCTCTGTGGCTGACAAGGGCTTTGAGTGACACCATCCCACTCCCATTCATATTTTCCCTGCAGCCAGCTCCCTGTATAGAGAAACTTGGTGCAGGAGCAAATGGGCTTAAACTTAAACTGAATTTCTTCTGTGTCAGCCCAACAGTCTGTGGTACATGGAAACGCTCTGTTTCCTCTGTGCCTCCATCAGGTATAAAGTTATGCTACTGCTGTGTGAGGACACAAATAATGAGGGAAAACGGAGAGCAGAATTAGAGGAAAAAAGAAACAAAGTGGTGCCGAAGAATGAGACATAAGCTAGGAAGTGTGGGTTTTCGAATGATAAAACCCAGCCTGTGCTAATTATTGTTCCTTGTAGTAAAAGCAGTGTAACTGGAAACAACATGAGTTGCTTTTAGAGTTGTGGTTTGTATGAGAATACTTTATGCTGGTGTATTTATTAAGGCCATGGAGCAAACTACAGTGTCATGAATAAAGATCTATGTGCATGCAAACTTCCTTTTCATTCAGGCAGGGCTGTTCTTTAGCCTGAACATACAGCAGCTTCTATTCCCAGAGGGAGAGCAGGGATACAAGTGCTAAACAGCACTTGGTGGGACTACTGGGATATACAGTTTTGTCATATATTGAAAATAATACAATTATAAACAAAAATTATGCTTTAGAAAAAGTCCATTGAAAAGGAATATCTTCAAAGTAAAAAAAAACCAAAAAACCAACAGATTAGTTGGCAATCTTTTTAGCTATTTTTTCTGGGAAGGTAACATATCTTCAGTCGATGAGATTTCTGTTTTAAATTCACAGGTGTTAATTGATGTTAAATTACGTAATATTCAATATATGTATCACAAATAAGATTGACCCAGACTATGTAATCTCTGTTAGATAAAAGACAGAAGTATAAAAGTCATTAAAACTGTAGAAAAATATTAATGATGCTATAATTTTTAACCTGAATTTTGGTTTCCTCTTTTCATCGCTTCTATACTTGTACTGACATTAATACTCCATATGCAACAGAAAGCAATTTACGGAGTCTTTAAAGAAATCCTAATGAATGTTTCATGTTCAAATCTTTGTGTTACTTAGGATACACATCAGCAACTTTGCTCCTTGTTAATGCTGAAATAGCTTTCATAACCCTGTCATCATCCCACTCCTTTTAGAGCAAGAAAAGTTTGTGACCTGAAGAGCACTCTGGATCTTCAAAGGGAAGGGAAGAAATCCAGATAAACATGCTTACCATCAGGTATTCCTAGACCTTAAGCTCACTTTCAGATAGACTTTGTCTGCTGCCCAAATTCACATTCAGCATCTGCACAGATGTTAATTAATTTCCATGAGAAATACTTTTGGAAATGAAGTCCCCCACACAATTCCCGTGGCCTTTAGTTCAGAAAGATGCTAGATCATGTTGAGTCTCAATGTCAAATATCTCTGTGGGGAAAGACTAGAAAGCCTGACCTATTTGCATATGTGAGCAGGTATGGCAACAGTCTGCTGCACTAATTTATGAGGAGAAGGTTATTTGACAATAATAAATTTGCAAAGATGATAACCCACAGTTCAAAAAAAAAAAAAAAGAAAGAAAACTAATTTTCTCCTTGTTCTTGTAGACAAAAAGCAAGGAGGAAGAGGAGGGAACATCAGTTCAGAGAATGTGGCTGGATTTTAATAAAGGCTGGATGGCTTCGTGGCCCCTGAAAACATTTATGTATAAATGAGTTGAGATAATAAGGCTAATCAAATGTCATGCTTCAAGTAGTCAGTGCATGGCCTGAAGGGACTGGGAAATGCTTTTTTGCCTTTGTACAGATGTGCTTCATTGATTAGGATTTGTCCATTTCAGAGGAAAGTTACAGAGCCACAGGCATCCATGATGACTTGCTTGAGCTAGTATTCTTATGGGGACCCATCAGGTTCTTGGGTGTTCTATTTTATGTGAAGGCTGAAGTCTTGCAGCAGCCTGAACTCTGTCATGGACATGGGTTAAATATGACTGTATCATACAGTGCTATCACTGAGAAATCATGGAAACTTTGCTTAAAGTTTGTGCTGCAGATTAGGGTGAAGAGATTCATTTGATTGACTTAGCAGATTGGTAGGTTTGTGCTGTATCTGCAGGACTGAATTAATATAATCTCTATGTAGTTTTCCTGAAAGGTAAATAATTCTTCATAGAAATTGTTTAGAAGCCTAAACTTCTTTATTTCCTCTTCCTAGCTTCTTTCTCAGAGCATAACATCCATAACTGATGGTACAGTGCAGTCCACAGCCTGGCATGTGTGAATAAGCCTGATTAATTAGGATTTGAGGTCAGAAGAAGGAGATGGTTCCATTTCTTTTAGGTATTCCAATATCGAAGGTATGGTAAATAATAAAAACATCACAGAGCTACAGTTAAGAAGATGAGGACTTACAATGCTGTGTCTGTAAGACATTCAGAATATTAAAGCAGATAACAAGGTATGACAAGATTTGTTTTTCATACCTGCCAGGAGCTGAGAGGACAGTGGAAAAAAACTTTAATACTATTTGTACCTTAACTGTGGTGCCTACAGAATGCATTGTTACAGGGCTGAAATCACTCATGGTCACTCACTTTGGGCTTTGCCTACAAATTACAGCAAAACACAGAACCAGGCTGCATCCTGGAGACTGCCTCATCATGGCAGTGTGAGGTGGCTCTGTGTCTGAGTCTGTGTGTGTGCGTGTGTGTGTGTGTGTGTGTGTGTGTGTGTGTGTGTAAAAGATCTCATTTTGGTTGGGTATTTCATGTAGTGAACTTGGAAAAGCTTGATTGAAGTCCTTTGCATGCCAAGTATATAGTGGGAGTTGTATATAAAAACTGATTCCCTTTCAAACTACAGTTTTTGTTGTATGAAATTCAGTCACAAAGTCACTTTTAGTCGGTAAAAAAGCTTTTTTCCTAAGACACCATAGTATCTGCAGACTAAAGCTTTATGACATCAATTTTTGGAAATCAAGTTTAGCTTTTGCAGAGGTTTGGGGAAGATTAGAGGGCCCCCTTGTGGAGATTTTATGTATGCATGTGTGTATATATCTATATGTAAAGATACCTATTAGATCAATGGAGAAGAAAATGGTGATTTTGCTTATATTTTAGTTATATTATTAATACCAAACATTTCTGAGTTTGCTTAGAGTTATATATTCATACCAAATATTTCTGGGTTTTCTCAGGTGCTGTAAAGTATTTTAGTAAAACACAAAGTTCAGTGTAAAATGGAAAGTCAGCTGTCTGTCCTGTACGTATTCAATTGAAATATCCTGTCATCTTCTTGTTTATTGACTTTATTGACTTGGTAAAATCATATAGTTGCATTACAAGAAGAGGAATTTTAAGAGAATAAAACCAGCATTTTTGTTTTACAGCTGGGTAATTTCCCTAGGTTTTGTGAACTGTTTCAATGTACGAATTGGGAACACTGCTCTTATAATGTATTCACTAGTAGGATCACCTGAAATTCTTTTATATCTTGTTATCATATTGTTTACCTTATGAAAGGCTTTTAAAAGTCAGCATGTAGGACAAGAAAATGATTGTGATGCCTGGATTTTTTTATGATCATTTATAATTTATGGTCATTTGGCTTGACGTCAGAATTAATAAAGATTTGAGGCAAAGCTTAGAGAGAATAAATTAGTGTACTTTCAAAGGGATTTCAATTACTGAGCCCTTTTTATTGTTAATTACTTTATTAATTGAGCAGAATTACTGTACTGATTCAAAATGCATCACAATGAAAAATCCCACAGAACTTTTATCTGAGCATCCCAGCCTTGGAAAAGAGTGCCTGGCAACCTAGCCCTTAGCTGGAAATCAGAGAAAGCTCAGTTGGGGAGGGAACCTTGTTGCACTTGAGGCACAAACTGGTTTCCAGTGAAGCCAGTTACGAAAGAACACTGGTGATGCTGGTGCTGCAAGTGTTACCTTGGCAGAGAATAAACTGGGTTAGCAATAGCTCCTTCAAAAAAACAGGAAGAGGTTGAAAATAAACATTGTAGTTGAATTTAAAATGACTGCTTTTGTTTTGTTTTAGACCAAACAAAATATGACTGAAGAAATGTAAATGTCAGAAGATTTAAGGATCTGGCTACCTTTGATTTGGTTTTTTTCACGGGTTCTTTGAAACTTAATTTTTTCAACCAAAGTATTCCTGCAGGCAGCCTGGACCTTTGTGGTAACATATCTCTCATAATTCTGCATGAAAGTATGTAGGCATTTTTTTTTCCTTTAGAACCATTATGAAAGGCCTTACATTGTTGAAGTTCCTGAATAGGGAGGAGTTCTGTGTCCCCACCTTTTTGCAGTGGAGCTGGAGGAGTGCTCAGTCACCCAGGCAGTGACCTGCCCTGTAAGACTCCTCCTGAAGCAGGGACTTCCTCCAACCTTTTTGGCAGCTGCTGAGAGACTGCCACCTGTTTGTGAGGATGCTTTTGTGGTTTGTCCTGTGTGCAAAAGGGATACTGTTATTCTAAGCAGTTACCCATGACTTATAGTCATGGTATAGGACTTCTTCGGGAGGGTCTCTTCCCAAACAGGTTTCTGTAACCCTTTAAGGCTATATTGGCAAAAACAAGCTCAAACTGCAGGTCCCTTGTGCAGCACTGTCTTCAGGTTTGCTCTTCTCTTGTCCCCAGTCTATCATCAGCTTTCTTTTCCCTGGCCAGCTCTTGTTTTCTGCTGCCACTTCCTGAGACATAGCAATCACCTGGGCACAATAGTGATGAGATAGAATGAGCAATGTGATGTGAGCAATGGATCCCTCCTTTGCCAGTCCTGGCCACAAAAAATCTTGTATTCTCCCCAGCACAAATGCCTTGCATATCTTCAAAGAATCTTGTAAGACGCTGCACAGTTATTGCTTTTGAATAGTATTTCCTCCTGTGTGTGATCACACCCTGTTTCTCTAAGAGGTATAAGGTGTTTTACGTGTGTGCTTGATAGAACAGTGCAATTCTCACTGTTTGAATTATTATTGCGTTTTGTATTTGTATTTCTTTCAACAAGGTTCTTGCTACTTCACTCCTTTCAGTAATTTAAGGAATACTTAGAACAACTGAGCTTGATATAATTTACACAAACAACAAAAATCACTGGAGGGAACTTTGCTGAATTTGTGTCTCATCAAGAAATGATTTACAATTTGTATCAAGCTTGTTTGTTTTTCCATCAAATCACCTCATCTATACATTTCTATTCCAGACCACTTCACTCCAAAACAAATTGTCATTTCCCCGTCTTTAAACAACCTCTGTGCTCTCACATGCACCAAAACTGGGGCCACCAGCCTCTGGGCTGTGACCTGTAAATATCCAGCATCCATCTCTGATAGCAGAATGGAAATTTACCTTCAATAAAGTATTTGATAGACCAGCATCTGCAAAGTTATTATACAAGGCAGAAAGCATGAGGCTGAGCATAAGAATTTTCTGTTGAACAAGAAGCTGGTAACAAAACAGGATGTGCTGAAAGAGGAATTTAAAGGAAAGTTATCCATGAATTTCCACAGGGCCAGTCTTAACTCTGACCCTATTTCATATTTCCATTAATGATGTTGGTGCTAAAAGCTTAAGTATATTAATGGAATTTGCTTAATGACCTTGAGGATTTCATAAAAATAGAGGAAGTGAAGTTTGGTAGTGCAAAGTGCATGGTTCATGCATCTGAAGCCAGCAGAAACAGCTGTCCTCCATCAACTGAGTGCCTACCAGTCTTCAAATTCACAGAACCAGAGAAAGTTTTGGGTTGGAAGGGACCTTAAAGACCATCCAGTTCCAACCCCTCTGCCATGGGCAGGGACCATCTGAGCCAGTGACTCAGTGAGTATGAGTTTCCAGAGTCATGTGGCCCCATAAAACACCTAAATGCCGCGTGAGGGGGTATCAGAGAATACATTGCCAGTGGAGGTAAGAAATGTTTATTGTACAAGGCACTTCTAATGCCTCATGTGAAATTTGCTCAATTCTAGCCACAGATAGTGAAATTTGAAGTCATGCAAATTTAAATGCCAGGAAAGGACTGCTATATGATCAAAACCTGGAGCAAATCTCAGGAGCTCCTTACTTTTGTAAGCCCCCTATGAAAAGCTAGCATGAAAAGCTGAGATGCTGGAAAAGTCAGTGAAGGGATGTAAGCATGACCCAGGGGTTTTGGGGACTGCAGTTTGGTCACTTACAACTTTTCTTATCAGAGGAGACAATAAAAAGTATTTCAGCTTTGTAAATTGAAAGTTGAGAGCTCTCTGATCTTCAGCTTAAATGCTATTTCTCCTCTGATGTTACATTTATAAATCTCCTTGATGTATTTGCACTGTTAACTCAAGAACAACAGGATCTAAGTAGACCAAGACCAGGTTTTGTTTGGGAATAAGACTTGTGTTCCTAACTCTAAGAAGCAACCTTCACAAGTTGTTTTCAGTAGGAGCAACAGCATGAAAAGGATATTTCAAAAGGGGCTAGGATGCTTTGGGAAAGAGATAATTGAGTGCTGTTATCTGTGTTGGCAGGGTAGATAGGGCACTGTGATGTCTCTGAGAGCTTTTTTTCCTAAATGAATCAACAGATTTCTTCGTATCTGCTCATACTACTCTTTATTTTCTTCACTGCCAGCGATGCTGAGCTTACCTGCATGTTTAAATAGAGAGTAAAATGCCCAGTTTTATGCTCTGTGTTTGAAAATTTATGCCTCAATCCTGAAGGCAACACACAGGAAAAACCTATATTAGCTCAGAGAGCTCACACATATATGCTGTTCATGTGCATTTTCTAAAATACTGGGGTCAAAACCATGGGTAACTACATAATTTCATTAGCCTGGGAGCTGCTCAAGATCCAGACTTGATACCTGTGAACAGAATTAGTTTCATTAGGGATGTGTAGCAGCTGCACTGTCCTCTCCAGTTTCTGGAGACTCTATATTGAATAATGTGTCATCAAAATAAATACTCATGAAGTTGCTCAATAATTCAGGATGTGCTGATTTGGAGTGTTATAACCCTAGTTAAAATCGTATTTTAAAACCCCACAATCTCTTAAAAGAGACTAAAAATCCTCTGTACTGTTTGTAGGGTGACTGGGAAAGAACAAGGCAGGACAGGGATAATTTAGTTGGTGAGTTGGCTCCTGTTTGATGTGTTGTCTCACAGAACTGTACATTTGGTGACAACAGACTTTCCCCTGTTGTTCAAAATCCCAGAGCCCCAAGGGTGGGAAAGGATTTCAGGAGAAGTCCAACCCCCTGCTCAGAGCAGGGCCACTGCTGAGCATAGATGGGGTTGCTCAGAGCTCTGTCCAGTTGGATCTTCAAAATCTCCAAGGGTGCAGGATGCAGAGCTGCTACTTGCAAATGTCCAATGCTTAATTATTTTCATAATGAAAATTGTTTTCCTTTTATTCTCACATTTTTCAGTTTATGACTATTGTCCTTCATTAGCTATCCCACCATGCAAAAGAGTGAAAAACCTTACTTTATCTTCTCACTGGCCTCTTCTTAGGTGCTGAAAGGCTGCTGTTTGATCACCATCTAATGTCTTGGATACATTTTTGAAACATGTCATTAAAATCTGTATCCTTGCAAATTTATATTCTCCTATATCAAGAAAAAAGTTCTCAGCACTCCCACTGTCCTTTTGCAGCAGTGGGTCCCAAGATACATTTTCACTGATAATTTTGAAGGGCATGTGGAAATGTGATAATGTCAAGGATGTGTTTATTACATATACATATATATGTATATATGCATATATATAATATGTCATATATTACATGACATATTATATATGTCATAATTATTCATTAATTGTGAAAAGTACAAAATCACATGTCCTAACTCTAAAAGCAGATATTTTAAAAGGAAATTGTCATTTTGTATAGTCCAAGACCAGTTGTCTTCATTCCTGAAGTATTTAAGAAACAAAAATAAAATTAGAATATCCACAAATGTGGTTTTTACCATTGTTTTCAGTACAGATGTAGTGCTGGATTTTGAAAGTCATCTTTTTTCTGTATTATATGAATCTGTGAACCATTGCTATGTTAAAATAGCTTACCTAATATCTCATTCTTCTCATATCTTTGCATAGCTCCATGCCATTATTGCATTTGTTCTAGCTTCACATCAAGGAAAATTGGACTCCTTAAGTGAAAAATTTCCTAATGTTGTGTGTGTAGCATTTGTGTTGCCAAAGGTTCACACCCTAATCACTACTGTTAAAAGTTGTGTGGTGCCAAAGAGTGAGTGATCTCTAAAAACCCTCCTTGTCATCTGTCATTCTTTAATCAGGTGTAGGACACTAATCTTCTGATCAACAACTGTGCAAAAAAAACCAAACAAACAAACAAAAAAAAACCAAACAAAAAAAACAACAGAATAATGCTATAAAGCTTTCCTGAGACTTTTCTGACAGCATCAGTACTGAATTTAATCTGATATTTCAGAGGATATATTTAAAGAAAAAAGAGTTTGCAATATCTAAACAGAAAAATTGGGAGTTTTGTGATGAAAACAGTGAATTACTCTAAAAGAAACTGAAGCTGGTGACAGGGAATATTCTTCCTAACATGCACAGAAATACAAGGTTTCACAACTCTTAAGTCCTTCCCAGTGCCCAATCGCCACATTTTTCTTGCCTGTAACAGTCTCTGTCATCACAAATAACTTCCCAAGCAACTGCCGTTTCTTTCCAGAACCAGAAATATAATCCCAGCTGTCTGACTCCCAGCCCTCCCTCTGTCACACTGATATATTGATATATCAGCAAGGACTACAAAATTATAATGGACTGTTTTTCTAACTGCTGGGTTGGAGATTTGTATGCAACAATACAGAGTGTGCTTTAAAACTTTGTTTTACTTTGAGGGATGCTCCAACTCTATAAGCACGTTTAGAAAGAGATGACTGGTAGATGTACTGTAGGTACAGAGAGTTGTGGAATGGAGGTTCTCTGTGGTTATTTCTCCCTCATTAGAAAATGTTATGTTAGTGCTAAGTTTTTGATGTTGGCCTGAACATTGCATTTTGTGAATACATTCCTTCAGCCAAGGACCCTTTGGCTCCAACTGCAGGGTTCACCTTGTAGATAGGGACACCTGTACAACACAGACACCTCCAGGTCAGCAATAAAGCCCTCTCTGCAACCAAGGTACACAGTGTGATGCAAAGGGAGCCTCTAAAGGTGCACAGCTCATGCCAGAGATGGCCCCTGCCATGGCCAGACCCACACCACTGCCTGTGCTGAGCCCTGAACCCTGCTGGCTTCAGAGTTTGCCTTGACGTGTAGCTCATGTGCCAACCAATGCAATTAGGTGTCCTACTCTGCAAGCAGTATCCAGTTCCTTCTCTGAGCAGGCATGTTGTATGGATTTAGCTGCTCTTTATGCCACTGGGGTAATGAAAAAGGTAAGTTTAACCAACAGAGACTTGTGGCCAACTTGAAAATAGGAAACGATGGCCAATTTTTATTCCAGTTGGATTCAGAGCCATGGGACAAAATCTCAAAGGAATAATGAGACACGTCAAAATTTTGTAGATTTATACCTTAAAGTAATTTTTTTAAATGATTTTTCTTTTCTTTAACTCTTCTAAGTTCTCCTTTAATGTGGAGTAAGTGTCTATAGAATATTACAGTCACTGTTTTAAGTAAAGTGCTCATCATCCCAGATAAAAACTGCAGAAGTGGTGAGTGCTCAGATCCTATGAGAAAACAGCCAATTAAGTGCTTTTGCTACATGCTGAGCAAATGATGCATGTGATAAGAGTAGATAAACCTTCACATTTTAATGGTGGTGGCTGTTCTTTCAGTAATAGTCTTGTAAAGAAACCCATGAAAACCTGAAAGGACAGATAATAGTATTAAGGTCAAAAACTTATGTAAAGGATTTCTTAGAATACCATTCCATCATGGTGTCTAGCATCCTGTGACAGACACTAAGCTTAAAAAGCCTGTGTGCTCCTGCTACATCATCTTTGCAAAAGTCTGTGGGACAGCTAAGGTTTATCTGTATGGCTTGGTAGACAAACTGTATGATGTTTCCTGCAGCCAGATGGACATGCATATATTTTGTGCACTTGTTACATAGGTTTTTGTTGCAGTGCCGTTGTTCTGGATAAGTATACAGTCTATTGTTGTTATTTTGGGCAGTTTATCTGTAAATTAAATACACCATGGATGCAGAGACAGTCTGCACAGAAATGCTGCCAGCCTTGAGCTGACACATCTGCATTTCAGTAGAGTGACTTTGACCAATTCAGATGAACCTGACAATGTTTCTTTGCTTTTTGCCTTCCCCCATCATTCCTGTTGCATGTTCTTATTCCCTGATTGTACATGTGCTGCTTGTATTATGTCTTTGTTTTATATGTTTACCCTCCTCTTTTCATCATTACCCATACTGATGATACTTTGCCCAAAGAGAGGTTATTGATTGTGGGCTGTGTTACTGCCTGTGAGAATCTGGGCTTCAGGATAAAACTGGGAAGGATAAGGTCTTTGTTCACATAATGCTGATCCTTCTTAAGTGTTCATCTTGCCACAACCTCTGCTGGTAGCAGAAGTGTGCTGACAGGATGGCTTTTGGTGGGTATTTCAGACCTTTTCTCAGGAGCACACTCACTGCCACAATTAAAGCTACTACTTATCTCTGCTTGGGACACAAACTTGACCTGAGCTTTTTTCTTCCTTTCTACCTGGAATAACCAGAACGTAGATCATTTTATGATGCACCTGGATTTTTTTAGTCACTTTGGTTTTTCTTTCTTCTGTCTGCTAGTGTTTTCCAAAATATTCTCTGATGACTCTTTTTCTCCACCTCAAATGCTCTTCTGTCTCTTCATCCACTGCCATGAGCATGCTGTTCTCCTTTTATGAAGATGCCATTCATCCTTCTTCCCCAGGAGGCCCTACAGGATGTTTCTGTTCTCAGTGTGCAGTGATCCTTCATGTATTTAGTAAATCTCCCTCAGCTGGGACATCTGTTCCATGGTGATAGAAGAGCCAAAATGCCCTGTTTGGGGATCACCTCTGCTTATAGCAGACTATGCTCTTCTGAAATTAATTTCTAAACAAGAGCAATGCTACTGAAGGATTAATGTAAGATTAGAGTATTTATATTAAAAGATACCTTATAATGTAGAAGAAATACATGTTCTTAGGTTATAACTAGAAGCTCATTTTATCTGTTCTTTTAATTAAAGGTTTTCTTTGCCTAATGCTAATGAAGAGATTATATTTCATGCAAGTAGGACTACAGCCTTAGGAATTACCAAGTACTTAATAATTCTAGTGTAAACAGTAGTGTGCAGCCCATGCTTCACACTGGTGCTTGTTTGAGCCCTTGCAGGGATCATCAGGCCCTTGCCATGACCTTCCCTTGTCCAAAAAATCAACTATCCCATAGTGAAAACTTCAATAATCTGTTAGTTTCAGTACATCATGCTCAAAAGGAGATTGCTTAATCTGGGGGAGCTGTGTAAAGTTTCCTTTCAGGAGAAGCTAATGCTGCAACTGGTGTTTGAAATGAAATCTAGACTGTTATTACATGTCCATGTGTTCATAGAGACTGTCACAAGACACATTGGCACACACACTTGTGCATCTACTATCATTTTTCTGTCATCGACAAACACAGGTTATGGCCAGATTTCACTCACAGGTTTTTACAGACACACACACATGCTGATATAAATATGATACAGCTGATCCAGATATTGATTATGTAAGTATATTCTATAGATATAACTTGTATGGGTCTTAATTAATTTGGATTTTTTTCTGTAAAATGTCTTCTCCCTGACATGCCAGCATATTCTTTTTGGCTAGCCTTTAAGAACTGAGGGTGTCCGTGGCAGTAGTTTCAGTAATCAGTGATGGGAGTCTATAAAAATGAAGCCAAAAAGTCTGTGATGAGTTTGTTTTGACAAACAGGGTAACAGAAGTCATTACTTAATTCTTTGCTCAGTATTTCCCACAGTGGGTAGCCATGGAGCTCAACATAGCCTTAAGTGTGAGCATGGGTGATACAAGAGGGTCATTTACACCAACGAGAACAAGTGCACATCAATATTCAGAGTGGCTCAAGCATATTCAGTATTTAGCTAACTTTATGCTGTTTTACTGAACAGTGAAGAAAGGCCATATCCTGTTTCGTATTTTTAACCTGCTTCTTGTCTTTATTATGAGCCAACTCCTTGGCTATTCCCAGTGTGATTGAATGCTTGCATATGAGGCACTGAGAGCTCCAAAATGCTTCTGTAATTATTCCATAAATGTCAACATCTGAAAGCAATTTGAAAACTATTTCCTGAGATAATTTTATAATTTATATAATTTTCCGACTGAAACAGATGTGTATGGCCTTTGTGTGTTCACTTGTATCACTATTCTAGACATGTGACACCCTTTTCCCTGCAAGAAAACTTCGTGCACAACTTCAGTGCAGCGTCCCCCCAGTCCAGGAGTAGCATGCAACAGTGTCATCTGGACAATGTCCAGGATTAGGTGGAAGAAATCTTAAGGTCTTCCAGCCTCAGACTGATTAAAAAGGTGACAGGGGGTCGCGGCCAGAAGGTTAATCAGAAGGTTGTAAACTGTAAGTGTGGCATAAGTTACCAGCCCCTCAGAAATTAAATGTGTGTTAAGCTGCTGTTAAAGGTTTTCTGCCAGATAAAAAAGCCATTCGGTGGATAACACAAGAAGGCAACTCTCTGGAAGCTGCAGAAACAGCAGATTTATCTGGGCAGCAGAAACAGCTGCAGAAGTCAGGTAGTCACAAGGAGGAGCAGCAACAGGCTGGCAAAGTTTCTGGCCCAGTATGCAGAAGGGAAGCTGCAGATGTTATACAAAGATGTGCTGTTCTCATTTCCATGCATTTGCTTTGTACTCCTGTTTATTGCACATCAAACACATATCCAGGGATGAAATGGAAATGATTGATGCAAAGGAGGTGCTTTTGTTAATTGTTGTTGCTCTGAGTCATACCTGACTGGGACTGCTGGAGATGGGTGAGGAAAGACAGAACTATTATTAGAGGTATAAATAACTGTCAAGAGCAACTTTTAAATGTGTCTGTTATCACATATTAACATCCAAAATTACCTGAAGAGAGGAGGTGCAGCAATACAAGGACTAAGCCAATGTCCTGTCTTTGTTGATGTAGAGGTTTCCTACAGCCTCTGAGTCTTTGTTCGTTGTTTTTCATCTCTGCTCCCTTGGGGTTTCAGTCATTTTTTGGTCATAACCCCATCAGTGCCTGCTGGATGTTGCAACAACACCCACTTATGCTCAGGGTTGATGGGTGTTTGAGAGTTGGGCTGTTTTATCTGCACACCGTTTGTGAAATGTGTCCCCTTATTTCCCTGTAAAATGGAAAGTAGTTCTTAATGTGCTCTCATACATGCAGTGTAGAGCCAAGACGAGATGAACATCTGATCTGAGAAGAGAAAGCTGTGCCTGAAGTGCCCAAAGACTGCTTTTTCATAGTGGAACTATCCTGCAGAGCACACAGAAGAATTTCTGATACTTCCTGCTCTGCAGAAGAAGAGGGGTTTTGGAAATACCTGTCTAGGAAGGGTGGTGTGATTCTTGGGTTCCCTATTGATGTGGACTGTGTAAGTAACTGAAGGGGACCAAAACAGTTGACATTCAGTTTGGCTATATGTGAGCAGCAGTCAGAAGACCCAAGCTCCAAATTATTCTGGAAATACCATCCTTCAAAGTATCATATGATGCTGATAGAAATCTTGGTTTCCAGTACAAGTGATAGTGAAAATATATCCATGACACTCCCTGTTTTAAATCCCTCCACCTGTAAAGCTTCTGCTGTGAAATAAGTCTTGAAACAGCTGTTTCTATTTGATAGCAGCTCAGGAAATTACCCTGCAGCAGAACATAGTCTACAGATTGGTCTCATAACCTTATTCTGGAAAATATATTTTAGGTCCTGTAGGTGGAAAATACAGAATGAGTAAGAATGAAGGCATTCAGACCTGTTTCCCTTTGCTTTGCTTGCACTGGGAAATATATCTGCATGTTTAGCAGTATGTGGGGAAATAAATATTTTTATGATTAACCTAAGGTTCATGGACATAGTGAATCTTTAGTGGCAGGAAGTGGGTGATACCTGAAAAAGCAAAGTAATTTTTTGGAGGTTGTTACAAGTTTGAGAATTTAATTTTACTGGAGTTAGCTCTTGTATGACATGCTCCCAAAACATTGGTTTGTTCACAAGGTAGCTTGTCTTCAGCAAGCTTGCTTCCTGCTTACTTCCTTCATCTTTCTTTGCTTCCTGCTTATTCTCTTCATTCTTCTCCAGGCTGAAGAAAAAGTACTGAGATCAGACTTTTCTTAAGAAATCTTAGGGCTCATGATTTATTAATGTGTAGTTTGCAGTAAGATGAGTCATGCAAACTCATGAGCCTATTTTTTGCACCAGATCATGTGTTAATTTTAGTCATGAATCTTATTCTGGTTATTCTAGCTGAGAGAAATCATAAGTATTTCAGTTTTGCTTTGTGTTTATGATATCACCTTGTAATTCAGGGGAGTTGTTATTGAGTAAAACAACCCTCAGTAAAAAAAAAAACAAACTCAATCTGTGAAAGCCTCCTTGACGTGTATTTAATTGCAGTCCCTTTCATATTGCTATAAATAAGACATACAAACTGAATTTAATATCAAAAAGATGAACTGACAATGTGAGTTCTGTAGTTATTTTCTCTATTTCAAATCAATATATCTTAGTGTTTGTTTTGTATTCCTGACAGGTGAGGTTGAATAATAATCTTTACTCCAAAAAATGCTTTTGTACTACATGATTATAACTAATTTCAATCAAGCACTTGTCTAAAATTAAGTCATATGAATGGATTATTGGTCTCTTATTACCTTCACTCCAACCCACTTAATGATAGGGTTTTTCTCAAGTAGGGGACTGGTGCCAGTCTTCTACATGGTATTATTTTTAGCACTTGCACTGTCCACATGACATTGCTTATGCTTTTCTTAGTTTTTGCCCAAGTGCTGTAGGGATTATCATCCTGTGCATCTTGTGAGACATGCATGTCTCAGTCCAGAAGAGAAGTGACAGGATTATTTCAATCACTTTTCACACAGCTTCTGATATTGCTGGTGGTTAATGCTTCAATGTGGAGGGGGAGCACACTTCAGTTAATTGGTTTCTATATAAAGTACCTATCACTGAACACTTGATAGGTCAAAGTAATTCTGTTTCTCTGATGACTGATTATTTCCTTTCATATCTCTCTCTCTCCCAATTTACCTTGTATTTTATACATGGCTTTTATGAAGATTTTACCATCTCAGAAAGAGTCACATGAGGTGTCTGCATTGCACTGGAAAAAGTGAAGGGTGTGGTGCCAGTGTTGGGTAATAATTTTATTGGAGAATAGATATGAAAATCTACTGAAATCCTAAAACTGTGTTAATTATATGTTTCAGGAATTTCTATTACATCACCATGCTGAGGGATCCAGTGTCACGGTACTTGAGTGAATGGAAACATGTCCAGAGGGGTGCGACATGGAAAACTTCCCTTCATATGTGCGATGGAAGAAGCCCAACACCAGACGAGCTGCCTACCTGTTATGAAGGAGACGACTGGTCTGGAGTCAGCTTACAGGAATTCATGGATTGTAGCTACAACTTGGCCAGCAACCGCCAGGTGCGCATGCTGGCAGACCTCAGCCTGGTGGGGTGCTACAACCTGACTTTCATGAATGAGAGTGAGAGAAACATGATTCTTCTCCAAAGCGCCAAGAACAATCTGAAAAACATGGCCTTCTTCGGGCTGACAGAATTTCAGAGGAAAACACAGTATCTCTTTGAGAGGACATTCAACCTGAAATTCATTTCCCCGTTCACCCAATTCAATGTTACGCGGGCCTCCAATGTGGACATCGGCGAGGATGTGCGGCAAAGGATAGAGGAGCTGAATTTCTTGGACGTGCAGCTGTATGAATACGCAAAGGACCTGTTCCTGCAGCGCTTCCAGTACTCCAAGCAAGAGGAGCATCAGAAGAACCGGCTAAAGAGGCGAGAGGAGCGGCGACTGCTGCGGGAGCAGAGAGCTCACCAGTGGCCAAAGGAAGAAGCATCAGAAGTAGCTGTTACTGAAGATTATAATAGTCAGGTTGCAAGGTGGTGATGCTCCCCCATCTTGCCTAACCAATGAGAGGATCAGATTGTTTGTGCAATGTGGCTGCCTGGGAATTAGCCAAGGGAGACCTACTGCTTTGGTAAATGAGACCTCATCAGACAACTCCCCCTCCTTGTCTAAGTTTTTCTTGGTTTCTGCCAGTGAGAATGTATTTTTTTCTCAATAGGTATTGATTAGTGTTATTAAATGGCAGTAGAACAAGATTCCTGTCAGAAAAGACTTCCTTCAAGGGCCTAAGCTATGAGGATGGGTTGAAGAGAGAAATTCTTTGCATTAACAGATGTACCCTGTACAATCTGAGCTACTAAAACTTGTGCATACATGAATGATAAATTGGGGAAAAATACCTGGCTTGGCGCCTTTGTGACATGAGAGCTGGTTTATTTCGTATTGTTCACTGCAACTGTAGTGCATATCTTTCTAGTGAATGAAATGGAGACAGTGTACACATTGCCCTTCAAAGTTCTACATGCTGTGTTTCGATTAAGGGATGAATTTAATGAGGTGGTTAAAAAAGACATAGAAAGTGTTGGATAGGGGCACTTCTTGCTCTGTTCCAAAGGCCAGCCATCAGAGATCGATTGTAAGTGAGGTGGTGGAGGGGTTGGCTTATTTCCCTGTGGGTGCTGAGAGTACCAAGCCCAGCCAGGCAAGAACCAACTTTCTGAGTGTGTGTGGCAAATGCAAGCTTTGAGAAATGAGGTCCACATGGCAGCTGAGCACACATCACAGAGATTATCTGGCTGGGGGCAATGAAATCTACCTTGACATTCACAAAAGGGGTCAAACAAACTCCAGGGAGGAGGAAAGAGAGAAAAGGAAAAGCTTAAATATTAGTGCGACATTTTCCAGATTTGCTGTAAAAGCCTGGAGATACATTGTCTTTGAAGGTAGGCAGGTTTATTATATTGTCTGTTAAAATACATTGAAGCTGAGTACATACCGTTTAAATTGGTTTTCTCTCTAACTACAGTAGTGGCTAGAAAAAAAAATCAACTTTCATTTTTATTGGATACATAATGGATATGTGGAAAGTCTTGATATTTATTACTCTATATGAGGATTCTTTGTAAATTTATTGTTTTCATGATGAGAGATCTGTATCTGTTTTTCTTCCTCGTCTAGAAAAAGATTCAATGGGCTCTTCCGCCACATGTTCCCTTCTTGTGGCTAAACTGCATCTGTTTATTCCAAGATTTTATGTTGTTCCATTCGTAATAGTGAAATTTTAAGAAGAGGGTCCTGTGCACCAGAGATCTTCTGAGAGAGTTGTTTTCCTTCTTCTTCTGGCATAAATGTAAAGCATTAGGAGGAAATTTCTCTAAGTGCCTCAACGTGGCTGCTAAATCAAGATGCTGAAAATATATTATTGCATGCATGAATGGCTTTTACCTTACAGATTTGCTAATTAGAAGTACCGGAGTACCTGATGTGGATGCACATTTCTTGCTTGTTTTCAAAATCCAAGGTTTCTATCCAGTTGGTTGAAAAAAATAATGTGATACAGAAAAAAGAGGCTCCATTTGAAAATGTGTCCCTTCAATTCAAAGTTGGATTTTTTTGTGCATGCTGTATCTTCTTTTCTTCCGACAATGCTATTGCTACTTATCTATGCAGAATATCAAAAATGCAATCTAGTGATCCAGTTGAGAGTTAATGCATACAATAATTCATTGAACATGAAATATCATAATAGCATTAGGAAGTGAAGAGGGCTACCAGGATGATGCCTCATTATCAGTGTTGTTCATTAACAATATGCTGCATTACGTCTGATTGTCAGTGTGTTACTTTGGGGTGAGTAGTGGTGGGTTTTGGTCCCTAATACCTCTTCCACTCGTGGTTCATGTACATCTTCTCCCACTTCTGCATTCAGAAGAGAAAAGGACGATTGTTATTCTCCCATCTGACATGGGATGTCTGCCTTAGGGAAGAGTGAGGAGCTCTCTGGGCTCCTGGACAGTGCTGCTTGGATCCCTATCGCATGGAAGAGGCGCTCAGACACCTCGCTCATGTGTGGACACCAACCTTCTGAGACTTAAATAGAAGTCTTTGCAGCTGAGGACTGAAGCTCACTCTGGGTGTCCTGGCTGCAGGACAGTGAGGCCATGAAGAGCTAAGGCTCACTGGCACTATTGCACCTTTAGCACAGTGCAGGTAATTCACAGTGATCTGACATCCTAGCTGCTGGCACCAGGGCTTTAGGCTGGGCTGGCCCTGGCCCTGTGGAGGGAAGGAGCTTTCTGGTCAGCGACACAGGGATGATGGGAACTGTTTCATCTCCCCATTCCTGTGCCCATTGCCACATCTTGCTGGAGACCACACAGCATGAAAAGGGAAGGATGCTTTTGGCACCTGTTGCTCAGTCTCCAGGATTTGCAGGTGTACTTCTCGTTTCCATGAAGTCAGGGAGCTCGGGTTGGTGGGGAGACCCTGAAGGGCAGAGGAGAAGCCAGCCATGTGAAAAGAAAGATGCAAGGCCAAATTCACATTAAGGAGCAAGGTAAGCAAGGAAATAAGATAAATTCCAACTCATTTTCTGTTCTGTAAGGCATCCTTTCCTCTACCTCCTAAGCGCAAAAGAAAGCTGTCCCTTCCTCACGTACCTGTTTGCTGAGCTGGCCACCTCTCCACTCCATGCTGCTCACAGCAACTGGGGCCGTGTATTTCATTTAGAAAATGCAGTGTTTTCTTTTCAAGGGAGAGAAGACAGTGCTCAGAAATACTTCCCTGGAGCCTCACCAGTGACTGTAAGTATCAGTTTCAGCTGTCTAAGCACACCAACTGTTCTCCACACTGTTCCTTCTGCCTCATACAAAACAAATCCTAATGAGGAAAATCGAAGCCGTTTTTGGGTGCTTTACATTAGCTTGAATAGTTTGGTAACATCTTAACGGGATGCCTAACCTTTTTCATCAGTCACTTCCCAGGAGTCATGATTAGGGTCCTGAAGAGCTGTTAATGTCCTGTGGTATCTAGGGAATTGCCTTAAAGCTTGACATTTAGTTAAAATTGGTTTGTTGGATTTTTTTTTTTCCCTCTGGAGACTGTGTAACAGTCCTGGTTGTGCAGGAGTAGCTTTATTGCCTTTGTTGTTTTGGGGTTTTTTTGGGAGGGGTGGGTAGTTAGCAGCTAAGACCTTGCCCAGAGCCCTGGAACTGAAGGACCTGGTACCTCCTTCCCTAGCTCCAGCTGCAGATCCAGCAAACTCACTGCACCAACAATCCTGTTTTTCTTAGCAGTTTCCTTACACGACAAATAAAACAGTTTGGAAACACCTTCAGGCTACTTCTAAGACACAGGCCTGCAGCTTTTTTCCTCTTGGGCACTGTTCCTGAAATAATGTAATGCAAAAGCAAAATAAAGGTCCTGCTTCATATCTCTATTATTATTATTCCAGGTTTTCATTGCCCTGACAGCATAAATTTCACCAAAAATTACACTGGCCCATATAAGATCAGGTAGCAGAATGTTTCTTTCTAAAGCTTCATGAACAACAATGCTATAGAGTTTCTGTCCATTTTCCTGGCATTATTTTGTTGCTTAAACAAGGCAATTTGGCTTCTGCTACTGTTGTGCTGAAACAAATCTCATTCTTTTGTAATGGAGATGTACTTGCTAATCTCTCCCATCACATTCCCAGCACTGCCTTTTCCAGTTATAATTCACTGTAGGCTTGGAGTGGACGGAGAAACATGCTGTGTCATTAGAACTTGTTTCTGAGAATTTGATGTCTAGTCCAAGCACTCACCTTATGGCCTTACGGCCTTATTAAGGAATGAAAATTTGTCCTTTCTTCCCCACTCATCAGTGCTGACAGTAAAAATTCCCTTTTCACCATCAAAAAAAAAAAACAAAAAAAAACAAACCAAACCACTGTTTCCAATGTTGGGTATTTTCCACTGCTGTTGTGTTAATAGTGAGGCTGTCATAACCTTGCTAGAGATTCTATCCCATATGCAGCAGTTACTTGCTGTTTGCTAAAAGCAGAAATACAGAACAAAAAAGTGATGGAAGTCAGATCCAGAGCTGCACTTTTTAACTGTATCATATCCATTAAACCAAATGGGAGGTCACATCACCTTTCTGTCTGAAGATGTTTTGGATTTGACATCCATGACTAAATCAGGAGGTTTCTTAAGTTGGTCTTCTTGTTATCACATGCTTCCTTCTGCCCTAGTGGGATCTTGTTTCCCACCTGCACTCTTGTATCAGTTATGAGCACTGTTGTTTTAAAACATATCTCACTTTTTCTTCCTTTTGTTGCTGTTCCCTGATACATATGGAATTTTTTTTTTTTTTTTTTTTTTTTTTTTTTTTTTTTTTTTTTTTGTCTGGGATAAGGATTATCTTGTTTCCAGACTGGTGGGGAATACTATGTACAAGATGAACAATCACAATGAAGTCACTCAGCTGGAGTTGATGGCTGTATCCTCCCTATGTGCCGGTACAAAAAAACAAAAAACCACACTCAAAAAAGGTACCCAATTTTCAATGTAACACATCTTTCAGTTTGGTTCCTGCAATACTTTCTTTGTCTACATTTTGTGGAGGGAAATGGTTTCCCATAGCCTGCAATGTCCTTGGTTTTCTTCTTGGCCAGATCACTAGCTCTGTGATTTCAAATAAATGTTGGAAGAGAAGAAAAAAAGAAAGAATTCCCATCAGTTGCCATATTTAAGATGAAAAAATAAATTAATAGGCTGTAAATGATTTTATTCTTTAGGAATTTTCCTTCTGTTTATGTGCAATAATGTTTGTGAATTCTGCTACTGAGAGGTTGTATTGTGAGTAATCATATATACTTCCATTCCTATTTAAAAGATAGTTTGTAGACCTAGGGATTTTCATTGACGTAAAGCACAATTTAATGAATTATTTAATGTGTTTAACCATTGTGATGTCAAAAGCAATTGTTTTCATATATTTATTTGTTGGTGATTTTCTGTAAAATGATGCTCATTAAGAGATCTGTTAAAAATGAAGTTTTGTTGAATATTGTTGGGTCCATGAATTACTTATGAGAACAAATAAACATTGATTGTGTTTTTGAAACACTAAAGATTTTATCTTATCTACATACCCATAAAAATGACTGAGAATGTTTCAAGTCATAGTAAAAATCTACTGTGTGTTTTTAACAAAATGTACATGGAGGAAAATCATACTGCTATGACTTATTATTTAAGTATGTTAGGGCCCGTTACCAAATCTTTTGCTTCCAATTGGACTTCATTTCTGCTCCAACAGCACTGAGGAGCAGTCCAAACTGTCAGGATAATCTCCTGAGCTCTGTGGGGAATAATAAGAAGTTGAAGTCTGTTGCTTCACTGTCAGCCTCCTACTGCTGGTTTGCTCTTGAAGTCTGCCTATGTGAAAGCTGTGGGGTAACCCTGTATAGTAGGGAGTGTTCTGACTCTCCGGAGCTCGTTGACAGTGATGAAAAGAGTATTTGTGAGTAAGAATCACGGGAAAGAAGTAAGAAGTAATAATCAGCAAGAATAAGCAATTATCTTGGAGGGTGTCTGTTACAAACCAGCCAACCAGGCTGAAGAACAGATAAAATATTCCATAAGCAGCTGGGGGAAGACTCCCAGTTGTTAGTGTTCACTCTTATGGGGAGCTTGAACTTACCAGATGTCTGCTGGAAATACAATACAGTGGAGAGGAAGCAGGCTCCTGGAGACAGGTGACTCAGGAGGACTACAAGGATATTGTGAGGTTACACAGGGAGAACATTTAGAAGGGTGAGATCCCAGCTAGAACCTAATCTGGCTAGTGCCATAAAATACAATAAAAATGTTTCGCTAAATATATCATCAGTAAAAGGAGGGCTAAGGATCTCCATCCTTTATTGGATGTGGGGGGAAACAGTGACAAAGGATGAGGAAGAGGCTGAGGTACTTCAGACCAGATGTTTTCAGGATACCCAGCCCCTTGAGCTGAGAGACAAGGACCAGGAACAGAAGGTAGCTCCCATCATCCACAGGTAAATGGTCAGCAATCTGCTACAGTCTCAGATATACAAAAGTCTGTGGGGCTGGGTGGGATCCACCTGGGTGTACTGAGAGAGCTGGCAGATGGGCTCACTGAGCCACTTTCCATCATTTATCTGCAGTTCTGACTGACCAGGGAGGCACAAGTTGTCTGGAGGTGGGCAACTGTGACATCCATCTATAAGGAGGGCTGGAAGAAGGATCTAAAGGTCTGTCAGCCTGACCTGGGTGCCAGGGAAGGTCAAGGAGTAGATCACCTCCAGTGTTATTTTACAGAATGTACAGGACAACCAAGGCATGAGGCCCAGCCATCATGGGTTTGTGAAAGGCAGGTCTTGTCTGACCAACCTGATCTCCTTTTATGAAAAGGTGACCCACATAGTCGATGAGGGAAACCCTCAGAATTAATACTAAGGGAAAAAGAATGTACAATTATACATATGCCTTGCAACAGGATGTTGTTAGATTATGTTTTGCAGCTCTTCTCAGTGTCACAAATGGAATCTTCACTGCAAGTATCCATTTTCCTGCCACTTGTATCACTTTGAAGAAACAAAAGGGTTGGATGGCTTTGTAATCTCCAGATGTCTCTAAATTGTGGTGACGGTATCTCACTGCTTGCTTGGCTCTTGGTGTGAAACTAACTTTTCTGGGAGACAGATGTAAGCCTCCATAAACTCACACTACTGTTTGAAGCCAAACTCCCAGAAGCTGCTGGCTGAGTGGGCCCAAAAACTGGATCCTGACAGGGAAGGCAAGATGGCATGGGGAGTTCATACTGCTGGGGAGCAATACAGGCTGCTAAACAGAATAATGCAGTGCTGCTTATGGTGCCCTGAAGTTACCCATCTGACCTTCAGCTGCTGCTCCAGAAGCATACAGATCTCAGAATATAGGCTTTGTCATACATGTAAACCCTGTGCAGGTGTCCCAGAAGCATGCAGATCTCCAGCCAACAGTGTCTCTCCTTGAGAGTTATGGTTAGGAACCCAAAGTTCTCTCATAGTGTTTGTAGCATTTGGGGGCATCGTTTGGGACAAGTGATCTGCAAACTGTAAGTCTATCATCTTCACCAGTTCTGAGCACAAAATTACATGTGCTGCAGGGTACTGTGAGAGATGGAGGAGGAGAATGAATGTTGCTGTGTTTCTGGGTCCTGCACTTTAGTGAAAGCAGTCATAAAACAGAAGCAGCAAGATGGTAAGTGAAATAAATGTCTTTATTGCTGATAAATACTACTATATAGCCAAAGGAGAAAATTGATTTTGCCACCAGGAGACAGATAATTTTTTCCCACGTACATGGTTGCGTTTCAGAAAGTACATCAGAATATTGTGCTGTTATGTGAAGTTTATGTCACAGTTAAAAGCAAAAGTGAGACTCAGCATTGCTGGCCAGTATTACATATGACTGGAGAAAGGCTGGGATTTTTAAGACTTCGTTCACATCTATTTCTATTTTACGTCTAGATGCTATCCAAGGTGTGACACTTTTCAACATTTCCTAAGAAATTTTTGAGTATGCTGCTCACATTCTGAATAAAATTCAGAGCATAAGCAAGTGAGATTAGATAATATGGAGGTAAATCAATGACCTATAAATCTCACCATCCTGTAAGAGCCCAGAGTGATGTGTAGCAGTGAGAGGACATAAGAGCTGCCCTTCTCAGACAAGGAAGCTACTGCAGGAATTTTTCCACTGGGTAAGCAGCTCACCGTTTCATTGTGACACACATCAAGTGAGACCCCTTTCACATAAGTAGAGGTCAGCTGGCAGCCAATGACCTCAGGCAACCCCTGGGGACCTCCTTATGGGTGATGGGGGCAAATTCACTATCAGGGCATGAGCCTCTGACTTGCTTTGGACATCTATAATGGCTAAGAAGGATCTCATCCAGAAATGTGTCTTTTCCCTTTCTGTTCACAGAGGGGGAAACAATACCCAAATATAATTTTGGGAAGGTAGAACCTTAAGTGTGCCAGAGAATGATGGGACAACATTTCACTTTTGAAAAGACTGTGCTTGAAATGGAATTAAGGCTTCCAAGTGGATAGGTGGAGAAACACTTGAAGATGCAACAAAGATTGGAGGGGGAGGTTTAAGGACTGAGAGAAGATCTGGGGACCCTCTGTACAAAGGTGATGATAAAAGTCACTGTAATGAGTGAGGTAGCAAAGAAATAGGAAATAAGGAGGGGAGGGGTGGCTTGTGAGCATCAGAACTGCAAAAAGACACCCACTGCAAATGGCAAGTGTGGATGTGAAAGTCTTCAGAAAAATCTGCTTAGCTGTGCCTTCCTCTGGATCTGCTCCAGCAGGTCCACATCCTTCTTATGTTGGGGACCCTGGAACTGGATCCAGCTCTCCAAGTGGGGTCTCATTAGAGTGGAGTAGAGAGGCAGGATCACATCCTTTGACCTGCTGGCCACACTGCTTAGATGTAGCCCAGGCTTGTTCTCATCCATTCTCTGCCCAACCTGTATTTGTGCATGGGATTGCCCCAGTCTGGGTGCAGAATAAAAAATACCATCTCACTCATTTAATCCCAACCCTGAAAAAAAGATAAGCTTCAACACAGAACCTTAAACCTGGCCTTGTTGAACTTAAGCAAAATAAACACTGCCAATACAGCATGAATATTTTAACTTCAGTGCTGCATGCCCACATGTACAAACACCTGTATCTGTCAAATGCCATTGCTGGCCACTTATGTACAGCTTGGATTGATCCCTACATGCTGGGCACACATGCTTTGGATTTGCAGACAGAGAGCCCAGCTATGCAGCTGCTCTTGTTTTAAGCGTTTTTTTAAAGCCTTCTTTGACTTCTGATATGCTTGCACAAGCACTTAATTTCTGTGGCTACCCATGATCTGGAAAATACCCTTCTTGCCTGCTCCAAGCCTGCTGCTCTCCATGCAAAGGAGACATGAACAGATGGATTATATGGGAGCTACACCCATCCTACTACCCCAGTAGTGACCGAGACTTTGGGTTGTGGATTCATCATTGGCCATCTAAATTGAACAATCCTTAGTTTACTCAGCTTTGTGTTTATGAGAATTAAGTGGCAAATAAATTAATTGCAATTTATTTAAGATTTAGATAAACAATCATAGGATATTTCATCTTCTGTTTGGATCAGCTGGGCAGCTAGCTCAGCAGAACATGAGCTGAATTTAGACTTCTCCTAGGTCTGTGACAGGCTTGTCTCTGCCAGATTTTGTTTCAAAGATACATTTTTATTTATAAACTCCAACCAGGACTTATCAGTCAACATTGTTTATGCTAAATCCAAATCTATTTAGATAAATCACTAAATAGAATAACTACCTGAGGAATTAATATGTAGGAAATATGTATTTCTGGTACTCCTGAGCAAAATACGCTCTTTTGTTGATTCATAATTGTCCCAGATTTGGGAAACACAGGCACTAGTAGAGGCTGATTCATTTCCTGAAACACCTACTTAAATCTAGACATACTAGTCTGGTTTTTTTATTTCTGTATGCTACATAGGAAGATAAACTAAAGAAATCTAAAGCAGATTAATTGTATCTGTAGGCTTTAATTTATCTGCTATGATACCATGATCACTGGATGAACTGAAGCTAACAGTGACTTCTGTAACTGAGAAATCTGCCTGGGTCATCTCCATCTGCAAATATAATCCCATGGCCAAATCAATAAATATTTACTTTAAAAAACAGTTTCTGGAAGATTTCAGTTAAGGCCAAGTAGACCCACATCCTATCTCTGATAGAGGTCTGGGTGGCTTCTTGTAAATATATGTATATATTTATATATATGCAGGAACATATGTATATATATATATATATATATGTATATATGTATCTTTGAACTTACTCAGTTGGTCCTTGATTTTAAATATTAACTTCTAGTACCATTTAGCTTAACTATGGTGGAAGTTACATGAATACAACAGAAAATACTGCTTTTTGATTGCTTCAAGTTGGACACCTTCTAGGTTTGTTGTTAAATTTGGAGAGACACTGAACAAGTCCCTACTCATCTTCATGCAACTCCTGATTTTGTGATTCTCTGTATTTTGGATCTCTCTCCCCTCTGTCCATAGCAGGTGCAAGAACATAAGACTGTTCAGTAAGTGTCCAGTAAGCTGATTATCTTGGTTGAGCTTGCTGGCTGCATTTCTCATTATGTTACATCTTTCTTTGGAGATGGACTAACCACAGCTGCCCACAGTACTCAATACACTAAGGATTCATATGAGGTGAATATGAGTGGTGTTTTATGTGTTGTTTACTTTTATTTCCATAATATTCCCTAGAATTCAGGTTTGGATTTTTCCAAGTAGTTCTGAGCACAAATCTGACATGTCCATAAAATTATATATTCCAATGGCAAGATCTCATTTCCAAGTATCAGTAGTCAACTCAGAACTCAACACAGTGTATGGGAAGTCAAAATTGGGTTTTTTTCCCCCCAGGTGCCTCACTTTAAATTTATCTACGCTGAATTTCATTTGTCATTTTATTGCCGTCACTCTATGTCATCAGGGTCTTCTGCAATTCACACTCAGCCCTTGTCTTTAGTACCCTGAATAATTTAGCAGCTATTCTCCAGCACAAATTAGCATCCCTAGAGCTTGTTCTGCAACCTGCCTAGGCAGCGGGGGAGCAGAACTTGAGGCAAGCTGATATAACATCCCAGTGGCAGATATAAAGGCTTCATTTGCCTTCCCAACCATTCTGATGAAAGTGCTGAGATGTGTGCAGCCATTCTGCTGCTCTTGCCGTGGAGCTGAAAAATCAGGTTTTATTAGTGTTGAAATTGCTTTTCACACAGGTTGCCATTAACAGAAAGGTATTGCTTTTGCATTCATTCTTTTAGCAGGAAGTCCTGTTTGAAAGGGTGTCTAATCCCCTTTCTGTATTTCCAGATTCTATAAAAACTTCTGAAATTATATCTCTGCTTCCCTCTTTCACATGCAAATTTTTAGCAAATAGAAATTTCTGTCTTATCAGTGCATAAGCAACTCCCATCTTCTCTTGGTCTCCCTGCTATAAGGCTATAAACAAAGGCATGTTGAGTGAGCTGGCAGTGAAATTACAGAGAGATGAAAAGGTCAGAATCTTAAATCATATATCAGATAAGACAAAGAATTTCAGATATCTCACAGCAAATAAAGTATGGAGAATGTGATGAACAATGTATAACACAGCATGAAACCTTATGCAGAAAAATGTGAACTGCTATAAACTTCCTTTTCTGATTTCATTTCTCCAAATGCATTTAGAAATTATAGCAAAAATGCAGCGATAGCCACAGTATTATTTGCACACAGTAGGAAGCAAGGCTGAGCTACATGCAGAGATTGTCAATAAGGGAGGAGGCTTTTTTTACTACTGCAAAAATCTCATTAATTGTGGTTTGGTTTCAAAGCTCAAAAATTAAACTTACCATCCTAACAGGTGCTAGAGAGGCATAATTGTAATTATTTAATGCTTATATTTCAATAGCATGCAAGAATTCAGGCTTAGTTAGTTCTCTGGTATCTGCAGTAGGATACATAAGTGAGAAGGTACCCACTCTAGAAGCCGTAAAAAATGGGAGCAACCATGATACCTTGCTACAGCCTGGTCTGGGTCCCTGGTGTGTTTTCTTTAGGAGTATGCAGCTGGCCCAGGGCTGGTGCTCAAGGATACCAAAGCCATTATGAAGTAAATAATTCCAGTTCCTCATTTGTTGGAAGCAAGCCTTCATCCTGAGCAGAACATGGTTTCATAAACTGACAGATTAGGAGGAGAAAAATAGCGCAAGAAAGAGAGGTGGATGCTTTTCTCCTTGCAGTCAGTTACTGGAGAGTGGCAGGAAATGAAGGTGAGCAGGAGAAGGCTGGAGGAAGGAGCTCTTGCAGAGGAACTTAGACTTTTTGGGTAAATCATCCCTCTTGCTTTACCCTTTCCACTGCAGAGGCAGCAGCCACCTGGTTCCCCTCTGCTGGCAGAGCAGTCATGGGATCAAGTTGGTTTACAACAGAGGTGAGCTGGGGAAGAGTCAGATTAATAGATTTTGGGAGCATTGTGCAGTGTGTATATTCTTCAGTGTTCTGTCCTCAAGGACAGGAACTTTAATGTTTCTTCTTAAAATATAAGACTTAACTTCTTATTTATGAGCTGTTTCTGAAACTGAAAATGTCTTCTAGCCTTTCTTCAGTTTGGCCTAGCCTATAAATAACACAGCAGTATGAAGAGATGCATTCCCATGCCAAGGCTGTAAGGATGTCGTGCATATTGATACACTCTCCCCTAAAGCAGGCATTTCTCTTTTACAAGATGCTTGCCCATCAGTATGGCATGACTCTGAAGTTGGGTTGGAGGGTCAAGGAGGGTCCTTCTGTGCACTGGGAATTTTGAATTGTGGTTGCTTCATGTATCAGGGCAGAACTTTGGCTCTTACTAAACCTCTGGGTGATGACTTGAGGTCTGCAGCAGTACATCTAACTTTCCTTCTCAGTGGGGAGTTAATTCAAGACGGTCAATCAGCTGTAAGGAAGACAACCTCCCTGCCCCTCCATGGGGAGTTGTCCATGAGGAGTCAGGTGAGGAATACAACATGGAAAAAAAAATCATACATGACTGTGCACCATCCATCAAGGGCATACCTTCGAGTTTTTTTGGAGTATACACCAAAGTATCAGTGAAAACCCAGAATGAAGATAAAACCCAGTTAAAGCAAAGCCTCCCAAATCTGGACCACATCTGCCCCCATGCAACTTCATTATTGGAAAGAAAATTGCACCCCAGGGACATTTTTTTCATGTTCTTGCCTGCACACTAAAAACTTCTTTGGGCCATATATCATTCACATGCTTGTAATTACTGTAGACCCTTCCTACAAATCACCCACTTTCTGCTTTGACTTTACAGTTCATCAAAGGGAAGTAAACCCAGCAGAGGGAACAAAAGGGGTCTGGACCTGCTTTTAGGAAGGAAGTTACAGTGATAACAAGGCAGGGAAGAAGGAATCCAAGAAGGGCTTGCATTACCAGGTCAAATGTTCAGGCAGAATCGGTCTTCATGAAGGAAGCATTTGCAGTAAGCAAAAGCTAACTGTACTCAGTTCTTTAAACCACATAGAGGAAAAAAGACAGGTAAACAGCAGGAATGGCTGGAAGCCTGGTGACATCAATTATTGGCTTCCTAACTCCACTGGAAAAATGTTTTCTGAGAGGTCTGTAGAGCCAGTGACACAGTCTTGAAGTATAGTAATCAAAGCAGAGTAATCTCAGGGACTAGGAGTGATATTTTCTAAGCTGTAATTAACCAGTAAGATGCCTGCTCATTCTCTGTTCTCAGTGCCTTCCCTTTTCTGGCAAACATTGTTTAGTTTCCCAAAATCTGTGTTCAAATACTTAAAACTGTGAAGACCCCCACTGCTGTAAGAAATAATGTAATTGGAGTGCATGGTCATGTAGCTTTCAACTTTGCCTCTTAGATATTAGTAAAATGGCTGAATCTCTGATTAAAAAAATAAAATCCAAGGGATCAAAGCTGCTCTCTGTTGATGCAGAGAGCATCCCATGGAGCAATTACTGTTTAAACTCTATGGTAACTGTAGTGCCAGGAGGCCAGAAGAAAAACTTTAGTCACTGAGAAATTTATCAAGGACTTTGAAAAGGCAAGAGAGTCACCATCTCTTTTTCCCTGCTCGTCACACATGGGAGATAAATCCCGAAGAATCATGTGCATTAACGCCATCATTACTACAGCTATATGGGAATCAGGAACCTTTGCATTAACTCCTCCCTCAGATTTGGTCTCTGTGCCCTGCCAACTTGTGAGAGCTGTAACAGCTCCTCTGGACAAGGACTTGTTACCTATTGCTTTAAATCTGCATCATTAGTGGGATGACCATTACTAAATTATACACTGCAATGTGTTGGTAAGTTTTCGTCAGAGGTCATGTGTTTCTGGAAGTCACAGGAACCCCATATGGTACTTTCAAGGACTGCAAACAGAGAAACAAAATCCCAGAGCCTTCCAGCAACTCCATGTTAGAGCTAATGACAGTAAACAGCCCAAGGTGTACATCCTAACACACTGCTTTATCTAGTCCCCATCTTTCCCTGCATTGATTTACCATGTCTGTGTCTGGTTAAAACCCAGCACTAAATCCACCCCCATGTAAGCCTTGGCACTGCGTAGAGTTGCTCACATATGTCAGATGAAACAGTGTCAGGTCACTGGGGTATATTTATGTTTTGCTTGAATGCCTCTAATAGGGATGAGGCCAGATTTGCTCCACCCTGCCTGCCTCTGACCCACAGCCTCCTGCACACCAGCAGCCATGTGCCCATTGTGTAGATGGCAAACGTTGGAAGACCTGGAGAAGGGACTCAAGCTGACCCCCTGCTCCCTCTGTGGATGCTCAAGTACCCGACATGAGGAATCAGAGGGAGAGAGAACACTGTGACTGTATTTTCAAGCAGCATCTTGAAACAAGGTCACAGCAAGCACAAGCCCTGCCAGTCTCCAAGGGTACATTTATATGGACTGTGTCACAATGGCTCTCAGTGTTGATGAAGTCTGAGCTTGCTAAAGACAACTGGTGAATAGATATTTACTGAAAAAAAAAGCAGGCAATAAAGGGTTAATAGTTTCTGTTCAAGCAAGCTTGGATTTTTGGTTATTCCCCTTGTTTGAATTCAGAATATGGAGATATATTACCTTTCAGTGTCTGAGTTTGATTAGATAGATACCTGAGCTCTGTTTTTTCCCTAGGATATATCACTAAAATGCTATATCCTTTTTAATTCATTCTACACATGACACCTTTCTTCTTGCTCACCCAGCAAGATATTTTCACAGGCTCTCCCAGTGACTGTTTACCTGCTGGAACATTTGCATTGATGCTCCAGTGTAGGCAGGTGCTCTTGGCAGCTGTCCTTTCGGACCTGTTGAGCCACACTTTGAACTTTGTCAGATTGAAAAGGTCAGACCATTACAAAAACTGACAATTTATAATTTGATAACTTCTGTGGGTACTGAAAGGTGCTCACAGAACAAACAAATTAGTGTGAGACTGACTGCTTTAACCAAACTGAAGTTGTCATTTGGGGGAAGAAGTAAATTAATTCCAATAAACAAAGAGAAATCCTCAATGCCCTTCTGACAACACTGAGATCTCAGTGAGGAGGGAAAGCAGTTTAGCTTATTAATTAAGCCTTTGGCAAACTCCCAGAGTTTATCATTTCTGTTTGGGTAATGCTAATGTTTTGCTGTTGTGTAGATAGAGGGACCATTAACAACCCCTTTGCCACACAGTGGGCTGGGGAGAGTGGGACATTGCATACAGTGGGGGATTTCAGGTGGGTTGTCTCTTCAGGAACAATTACAGAAGTTTGATTGGCTTATGGCCACAATATCTCCTGCCAGAGGCAAACTAACCTGGCACAGAAAAAGACATTTGGGTGTCATCATGGCTACTGCCACAAGGTTATGGGAAAACAAAATATATTCTCTTGCAAACTCTAAGGTTTGGGTTAGTGGGATCAGTGCCAGCTGTGAGCAGCCACACCCAGGGGAAGAGGTTCACTACTCGACTTCCCTAAAACCTCCAGGCTTCTTATCTACACCAGGCTTAAGATAAACAATCCCATTTTTCCCTTCTCCTGCCTCTGAGGTGGATAGAAGCCTCCCAGGGGGAGCAAGTCCTGTCCCTGGTGGATTGTCTGAGGCAAGTGGAATAGGGTAAAGCCTTCAGCTGAAATAAACTTTACATGCTTTCTTTAGAAAGATGCCACAGCAGAGTGTTCCCCCCCCCCCCTCTTTTTTTTCTCTGTAATAAATCTCAGTTTTAAAGGAGATGAAAATCATTATTTCAGTTGTAGGATTTTTAATGGATGTGATTGTGTGACTGAGAGATGAGTCACCAGTACCCTTGTAGACTTTTGTACCCTAAACACAGAGAAGTAGACCTTGTGGAAAGGCAGATGGCCAAGGTAGTATTTGTCAAATACAGAATATTTCCATAACTACCAGCCACTGACACAACAGTTTTGGTGATATTCACAAGGAAATGCCTAAAAGTTGTCACTAAACTCTTAAGTGGTGCTTAGAGCGTGGAATTAGGGGTTGGTGGGGAGCACAGAGGGCTTCGGTGGGACTCATAACATTGAGCCCCAAAACAGCTGGTCTGAAATCCTGTTTAATGACTGGACAATGCTCAGAGCCTCTATCTTCCCTCTGCCTTGGCATCCAGCACCAATGGGGCATCTCTGCCACACCATGGTGCTTCACTCCCTGTGCTCTTGTGCCAATCTTGAGCAAGTGTGCGTGGATGCTCTGCACCTCTCTATGCATACATGATGGAAGTGGAAGTGAGATTAAAATATATAAATGTAGCCTATAAATACTTCTGGTCCAAGGAGATTTGAGCCTGATGATCTTTCTTCCTAAGAGCCTGGCATGTCCATCTGTTCAGCTGAGGGCAGAGTTGAGCTGAAGGTGGAAGAGAAGGATGAATAGCAGGTAAGCAGCCTCCTCTGCTCCAATTTCAGCTGAGCTGAGAGACTGTGAAGAAGATTATAGCCTCTTATATGCACATCTCAAAAAAGAAGAAGTTGGGTACCCGTGTTTTCAAGGGAGATTAGTTGGCTGAGGTCTCCAGGTTTGTTTGGATTGCCCTTCTTCAATTCATCTCCATGTGGAGAGGTTTTTTTGGGTTTGACCGTATGTTCTTTTTCCCACAGAGATCTTGCATTTAATCTTGGTTTGCTTTAAAGCTAAATCAATTATCTAGCACCCAGAGACATGTTTTCTTTCACTCAAGCTGCTGTTTCAAGGTCCGTGTTTGGTTTGCAGCTCTCACACTTATCAGTTTTTTGTGCCTCAAGCTCTAGGCCTGCAGGTGGATCAGTTTAACATGAGACAGACCTCAAAAACAGGGATGAAAACATCACATTTTTTTCCATGAGAATAATCTTGAATATGAAAAGGCTTGATTCCCTCTCCTCTACCACATATTAAGATCTGAATCATTTTGTCTTGTGTTTGCACACTTTACCATAGGTGAAGATTCACTATGTGGAGTTCTTTCTTCCAATCCCCATCTTTGGGTCCCTGTTGAGGCACAAAAAACATGCTTGAGACCACAGCTCTGTAACCCACTGCTGGCTGAGCCTAGGCCACCCACTAAACAAAGGAAGACACAAGTCTGTCATTGGTACTGATAAAGGTGAAGACCTGGTCTTGGCCAGGCAGGTCTTGTGCAATGGAACTGTATATCCTGCTTGGAGAGGTCCATCATCTAATGATTCTCCTGAATGGGTGCTTGGGAAGAAGACTATGTGGGGACAAGGCTGTGGGATTTGGAGGAGTTTGTGGTAAATAGAAAAGGTTGTGGGGACAAGGACAGGATGGTAAAGTAAGATGTGGTTAGGGTTCAGTTTTTATAAATCTACATTGCTCACTCCAGTTTCTTATTTGTTGAAGTGGAAGCCACATAAAGTTTAGGACCTCCAAAACCTATGCTTGAGTTAATACAGAAGCTGTTGTTTAGAATAAAGGAGCCCTTATCAGAACTGCTGTAATAAAACAGAGTATGTAGTTCCTTCTTTCACTAAAACTGGAAATGAGACCTTGTGTCCTGCTCTCCAACTGTCTTGGTACACCACACTGGTTTTAAGATTTATCCTGTAAATCAGCAATCAAATTCATGCCATCTGTCAAGAAAGCAATGAATATCAAGAATGTTTCTGGGAGAGCTATTGCAAGTTGAATTCTTTAGCCTCTGTAATTAGTAGAACCTTAAGGAATAAGAAACATTGTGGTTTTAGGAACCAGAAATCTGAAGAAAGAAAAGCCTGTTGGAATAGAACTGTGCAGGGAATAGCAACAGAACAGCAAGTTAAAACGTAGGATGTTCTGCTGTTCACATGGTTAAGTGGTCAATGCATTGGTCAACACAGACAACACAGAGGCACAACACTACTGTTGTTGAATACACATCACCCAAGAGCTGAAAAGGCCTTCCCTAGTGCCAGCACCCTGCATATGGTTATGCCTGGCCTGGCTGTTCAGTTCATTAACCCACTGCTGAAATGATAATAAGTGGACATGGTTGTATATTCTATTCATGGTTTCTGACAAGATGAGGGACAACTCCCTTCCTTACTTATCAGAACTTCAGACTTAGGGCTGAGAGCTTGATGGACAGCTCCTCTGAGGAAAGTCTTGTGTCCAAGGTTGAAGCTTCATTACAGCAGGACATGAGATAGTCTCAGAAGAGAAGGATGGATGGGTATAAATAATGCCTGTATTGCCTGTACCATGGCTTGAATTTCAGTCCTGTGGCAGGCAGGGTTACCAACTCATGGTTCCATTACCAGACACTAATCTGTCTTCCCAAACCAGGTTAAGTTTGGCTGCATAGCTTGTTAGGAGCCTTCCCTGTAATGTGCCAGCCCTTAAACTATCCCCAGGCAGTGTCTGAGGGAAAGCCAGGTCAAATCTGTACTGGAGAGTTCATTAACAAATCAAGAACACCTCAGGTTGGACCACCTGTGTAGATGTAGCCAGCTGCATTCTCCATTAGAAAATATCTCATATATTTGCCCAGTCCAGCAGCAGCAGGCTGGGAGACACCAGAGGTGTTTGTCTTGAACAGCTTTCTAGAACCAGTCAATAATCTGTGATAAAAAGCCAAAATGTGTGCTCATTACATCAAGCAGGTGCCTATACTGAAGAGGACAGAAAGTGAAGGCGAAGATTTCACTCCTTCCTGGAGTTTCTGCAGCTAACCTAGCAACAGATACAAAGAGCAGCAGAGATTGAGGAGTCTGGGCCACAGCCCCATGAAAGAGTTTGATTAGAAGAGAGTGCAAAGCTTCCTTCAGCTTCCAGGAATCTGACCAGCAGAAAAATTACTTTGACTAGATCATAGTGGGGCTGCTGCATCTGAGGAGTTCAGATTTCCTTAGAGCAGGTGATAAAGCAAGAAAGTTTAAAAGTGTCTGTGATTGCAGTCCCTTGGCAGAGCTGAGAGCATCAGGTATGCTCTCCATTTGCTCCTCTGCTCCCCAGGGCCTCACTCTGTGGTGTGTGCCTTTTCTGAGACCCAGGACTTCCCCACTGAGAGCCATCAGCCTGTCCCATGTCTGGAGAGACTGGAGGTTTGGCATCATCCATCGGCAGGCTGTCAATTTTTAATGTCACAGGCTGTCTAAACGTTGTGATCCGCACCCCTCGAGTGAACTCAGGAATGTAACTTGCTTTGTCTCCTGCCTTTACAAGCATTGTCATCCACTGACTGAAACAGATCTTTAAATAATGAGTGTGCCTCGTGCTTTCTTAGCTATCAAGTGTGAGACTGCGGCAGTGTGAAACTCATCCTCTCCAAGAAACATGACTAGTAAGTTTTTTACTTTTATTTGCTATCACTTGCATTGACTGTGATCCATTTCCCAATCTGAACAGGGGCAAATGTGCTGAATACCACATGGTCTAGAAATCTGCGGGTGTTGAGATGTCATTCCCTATTGTCCTTTGCAGGGAAAACCATCAGGAGAGGCTGTGTGTTATGGAGGTTTGTAGCAAGCAGTGAATGCAAGCACAAAGGTGATGTGAGACCTTTATAACCTGTGCATGTCAATTCAGTTGAGAGATGTAATGGCCATTTTACTCATGGGCAATTTTATATTAAATATGCACATCTAGCATAAGTGCTACTAATGGAGAAGCTTTTTGGTGATGGGTTACTGCTTTTTGAAGAAGTGGTACTGCAATCAGCTGAGACTAATGTACTTAGGCTAAACTGCACCTTTAAAAGGTGCCTAATTGTCAGTTTTTATGCTGGGTACAAACCGTTAAAAATTTACAAAGAAAAATGCCCACAAACCTTTGGTACAACTCCATGCGAGAGAAAGCAGGGACATGACTGGTGGGTTTAGCAGGGGAGGGATGCAAGAGCATCTCAAAAACAGCAGCTATTATTAGGTTTGGTCAAAGGCAAGAGGGGCAGGTGGGTACTTGGGTAACATGTATGTAAGCTATGGACTCAGAAAGGTACCTTTGGAAATGTAGCTCTGGTAAAGTATTGTTGAAAGATACTTTCTCTGCTATTTTATATTAAGATAAGAGGAAACTGCAGTGTGGTCCTGCCTGGCCCAGCTGTGCAGTGGCTGTCAGAGACAGTACACACCGGGGTGTGTGGCACCCACTCACCTTTGGGGTGGGGAGAAAAGGTTGACCTGAAGTGACCCCCGATGAGATTTCAGCACAAGAGGATGGCTGAGCGTGCAGAGCCCCCTTGGTGCTGTGCAGAAAGCCCCTCCATGGCCTGAGGCTGGCACTGCCTGCAGTGATGGGCTTCCTGATGTGCCACTCTGCCTCCAACCGCAGGAGGAGAACGAGGGAGGGAAAGGACCCTTCTGAGAGACGTGCAGTGATGATGGAGTGCTTCTCCTCTGACCAAGCCCTGAGCATCTGCAGCCGGCCCTGAACCCTCCCAGCAAGGAGACTGGAGAGCCTTGGGAGCACCCTGGGAGTGCCTGGGAACCAGTCTGACTGCTGTTGGTGGGACTTGTGCCACCGTGAGTCTGAGCTGGAAAAGGGTGAGGGAAAGGGGAGTAAAAGATATCAGAACAGGAGCTGAAGGGATAAAGAGCTCACTGGAGGTTCATAAAGCAATCAAGCACCAACTAAGCTTGCCTTGCTACCAGCTCTCCATGAACCTGACCTGACCTGACACTGTCTGCAGTGCTCAGTGCCTGCACCTGTGTGCCACACCAGGCTGTTCCCATTTCTGTGTGTGCCTATCTGCTTGTCAGGCAGCTCTCTGCTCCCTCACATCCCACCCCATGCCCCTGCTGAGGGGCTGTGACCTCTCCCACAAACAGTCAAGGACAACCAGACCACATCTTTCAAACCTGCATTAAAATGTTCTTCTTGGAAAAGAAGGAGAGGCACTTTTTCTGTCTTTTCATCTTATGCTTGCCATTTCAGGGGACACCCAGTGACTCAATTCCTCCTTAAAGTGAATCTGTAGGAGGTGAAGAATTGCATTCTCCATTTTCAGCAGGACTCTCAGAGCGATTTCCCTATTTTTTTTCTTTTCTCTTTTTTTTCCCCATTTACATATGATAATCACATTGGGGCCTCACAGTTACTGCAGATTTAATGACACTAAGATATGAAATGTTGTCTCTGATGGTTGTCAGGCAGGAAATCCTTAAAAACAAGCCTACTCATTTAAAACTATATCTGTGGTAGGCAAACTGTGGAAAATATACACTGTAGAAATGTTTATGAGCAGAGCTGTGGTTTGATCATCCTGCTGCCACTTTTTCAAATTTACATTTCACTACTGCAAATTCTTACTATAAATTCTGGCCACAGTAATCTGTATTCTTATTAACAGCTTGGTTTAAAAAAAGAGGGATGTGTGGGAGGTAAAGGATTAAAAAACAGTATATGCATGCCTCAGATACCTCTTCTTAGCAAAAGCTTGCTTAAATGCAAAAATGACAACAAGCCTTATGTCCTGGGCAGGAGGGGGTTGAGCAGAATCTGGAAAGGGAAAAGTCACATGCAGCCAGTGGGTGAAGGGCTCAGACATCAGGTGAAGCTGTTTGCAGTGAGCTAGAAAGGATTTAGGAAACAGTCTATGCTTTTGATAAACAGGCACGTCATCACAGAGGAAGATAATACGCCAGAAGAAAACTGGCTTACGAGGTACCTTCAAAGAACACACGTGGGCTGCTTGCTGAGGGGATGCTGTTGCCTGTGGTGAGGTGACTGCAGGTCCCTGCTGTTTGATCCCTGTTTATCCCAGCAATATGCTGGCTGCTGGGTCCTGACATGCTCTTGGGGTCTCATCCACAGATTTTTTTGCCCAACAAAATGGCATCATGGGCTTTCTGAATTCTCACTTCCCCTCGTGGAAGTCAGGCTTGTTCCTGCACCCTGTTGATGTGCAGCCACCTTAATGCTGAGAGGCCCAACCCTGAAACATTCCTTCATTTCATGTGACCGAGGTGAACTTTTAAGTACCACGGTGTACTTTTTATATCATGGCTTTTTCTCCCAAGTCCTTCTAGCACTTCACCTGACAGAGATTTTTTAAAATTGTTATTTCCAAAGCCAAACAAAAGTGACTCCTCACCAGCTTTTTATTTGAGCTCAAATGTAGGTCTCCTTGGATTTGGAGGAATATCAGTAACTCTTATCTGGGCAAATGTTACCAAGAGAGCCCTGATGGAAATAAAGTGCATAAAATGCAACTTGGTGTTTCCAAAGGCAAATTTTTTTCACCACAAATGCCAGAAAAGCAACTATAGCTATATCGACATTACTCATGGAGGCTGGGATCTGGCCCAGCAGAGCTCTCAGCCTGTAATGGCTATATCCAAATTAACAGATAGCCGGACCCCGTGTCTCAGCTGGGAAGCAGCTACAAACAGCAAAGAGGCACTAAAGCACTTAGGCTGTCTGTGAGCCGTGCCTAATTGTGCAAAGGCTCCTCTCCTGGCCACCCTCACTGAGTTTAAATGAACGCTTTTTTGTTGTTGCTGTGCTGAAACAGAAGATGGGTATTTACCCTGACAGGAGGAAGGAGGAACTTCACACCATAACAGCTTCTCAAGCCCCTCAGTTTTCTGTGGTAGCCATTCAGCCATTGATTCCAGGCTTTCTCCCTGCAATATCCGAGATGTTAGCATAAATCACCCTTAACATCTGACTTTGCAGTGCAATGGGCCAAAAACAGTCACAGCCAGGCACAGATGAGAGACAGTTTAAGAGGCATTTCCTCACCTCCTCTTATTAAAGGTGGGAGTCAATCTGCCTAAACTGGGATAGAATCTGACAGCCTTGCAATTGCAGATTAAAATTGGACAGCAGAACCTTCTTCCCATCTCCCTCGGCCATTCACCTTGTCCCCTGGCTTGTCAGAGGCAGCTGCTACTGAGGCAAAGATGTCTGAGTCACTCACAAATCAGAGGGGCTGCCTGCAGTCTGGTGCACCAGGCTGAAGGTGAGCCCAAACAAAAAGAACGAATGCTGAAGGGGGTGCTTAGATCAGGTGTTGTGCCTTTTGTTGGGGTCCAGGAGTCCTTCTTACCATGACCATCTCCAATTCAACGGAGATCTGATGCCAAATGCATGCCCCAGCAGCCACCTCTACCAGAGGAGGAAGCTGCTTTAGGCTTTCAGGTTGAGCAGTGTCCAGCTTCAAAAGGATGTGTAGAGAGTCTCCTCCTCCCCAGAACACCCTGGGGCCAACAGGACAGGTCCCCTCCTGGCCACTGGCATTCTTAAAACTGAGAGAGCCCAGCTTCCCCTTACCTCTTCTTGGGAAGGTCATAACTACCTGATTGTCCATCTTATCTGTCATCCAGAAAAGGTGGCTCTGCTGCATTAGATGCCTTTGCTTAAAATTGCATTGGATTACCAAACCAGAAGAGGAGAGAGGTGCCTAGTATTTCCTCTTACTGAATCAGCTTCTGGATAACTTTACAGCAGCCCAACGCTTCCTCCACTGGAAATGGAGATGCTTGGGCATCACATATTACCCTCCAGGCCTGTGTGCAAGGTATGCTATCTGCAACTTTGGGCTACATTCCAAATAGCCACCCAACATCTCCATCTAAGTTTTGTCTTTGCTCCATGTCATTGCTTTTATTGTGTGGACAGAAGGCAGGTTTTTCTTGTCAAGTATACTCTGAACTTGGAGAACATGAGGATTGCAAGCCATGTGTTGAGGGCTGGCACAGCCCAGGAATGGTGTGTTGATCACATAGACAGCAGTAAGATTAGAGAAAAGCAAGAGTTTGGGCTCAGTGGTGAGCCATATAGACATGTGGTGTATGATCACATGGAATTGGTAACTTCACAGTACTGTCATGCTAGCATAGAGGAATAGTAGCTTTGTGCCAAAAGTAAAGACTTCTGTTTAAATGAAAGCTTTATCTTTTGATATTTTTCCACTTATTCGTAAAATTACATTGTCTTTCAGTATCTGCCTTTTCACAAAACACATGCAATGATCTTATGCTAAAACCGATCACAAAATAATTATTTTTTCAGTCCCAGAAAGAGGCTTTTGAAGTCCCCACCAGCCCCCAGGAGTTGAGAAATTCATGTCTCCTCAGCAGGCACATCATTACTGCGATGTTTGATGGGAAGCAGCTGCCTTGTTGCTCCTTCTTCAAGTTTTCCCAATATGCTGTAAACCTGAGCAATCTAGTTCTTGCTGTGCTTTTCAGGAAGACTCTCTGGGAAGAACACTCATGGAGGGGGGGAAAGGTAATTTGGGTTAAAAGACTTAAATAATCTGTGAGCCAATCGGTTTATATGAGTGGGAGTGGAGCAAGTTCAGCACTTGTGAAAGCAACCACCACCTTGCAGGCTCTGGAAGAACAGTTCCTCTGAAAAACAGTGAGTAATAATTGTTATGTCACTGTCTATCCTTGGGGAAAACGAAATATATCCAGATACCATTGCTCCTAAGTTTGCTTTTTTGATTGCTCTTCTTCCATTTATGCTCAATTAAGCACCAGTGCCTTCCCCAGAATTAGCCATGGAAGCCTAAAAACTCAGTCACTCAAGTTGCTCCTGCAAGCAGCTTTACTGGGACTCCTTGCTGATGCTCCTAAGCCCTCTTAGTATCCTGCTGCTTTTGTCCATCCACTTCTGCTGGAGCTGGACAGAGAGAAAAAAGAGAGAAACCTTCTGGAGTCTGTGTATTTACAGGACACCTCAGTCTGCTTTTGTTGGTACTCTCAGAAAGCATCTCTGTCTCCTGAGGTATGATTCATGAAAAGCTGTTTGCTTAGCAAGTTATCACTTTGCTGGCTAAGAATGCTTATGAACAAACAGGTGTTGGAATGAGCTGAGGTTTGCTTGCTTGGAGTATGGCATTATTGTTGGAAGCTGACTGTGGACTCACCTTGCTCCAGCACAAAGGAAGATGTTCATCCCTGCACCTTTTTGTGGTCCTAATTTGGGGAAAGGGATCTCGGGAAGAAGCAGTGAAGTACCTGAGTGGCCACTGGATATCATAATGCCCCACGCTGGTTCCACAGCCTCCTCTATCAAGCAAAAGGAGCAAACATGATTAAGAAAAAGCATCTTGTTGCTGGAACTTCTTATAGCAGTGTTAAAAGCTGCAAGGATAAGCTGAGGACTTCAGGTCCTAAAATAGAATGGGGATAAGTACAAGAAATATGACTTGAGTTCTGTGAAAAAGTCCTGTCACTTGGGAATTGTTGTGATGGATTTGGAGAGCAGGGTGGCCTCTGGACTAGGGAGGGCCTTCTGTTGGCCCCTCCTTTTGCATCAGGGAAGAGAAAACACGTGTGGAATGGGGCCCACTATTAGGGTCTCTCACTTGTCTTCCAAGGCTGCTCCACCTCTCCATATCCCCTTTGGCAGCTGGAGTACCTTGTACAAGGCCAGCAGTCTTACCCCTCAGAGCACACAGTGACCACACAGCAAGCTGTCTCTGCTTGCTCCAGCACCTCAAATACTGCTTTAACACTGAAAGTAGGATCAGACCTCACATATGCGAGCTGGAGAGACCTGAGAGGGCTGCAAAGCATTGAAGGACAGTCACCATCCTGGCTGGAGTATGGGGAAGTGTTTGCATGTGCTGGGAAAGAGAAGGGTTTGTTGTTCCCGATGGAGATGTACGTGATGTGCAACTTGCAAGGACCCTGTGGCATGATATCCATCTCCTACTGTTCATGCTTTGGCAGCACTGGCCTTGTCCATACCCAGTGTTTTCCACCCGCCGTGTCTCACACACACACACAGTCCCAGCATCATGGTGCATGTAGACCCACAATGTGTGTCTCATGGGTGGAACCTCAGCAGCTCAGACTCTGAGCAGGGATTTCTTCCACAGCTGAAGACCAAAAAGACCTTAAGTGAGGGCAGAAAACCAACAAGAGAGGACAATGTTGGGAAGATGGAGGAGCAGGGTGCTGCTATGGGGCAGAAGATGCCTGCTGAGAAAAAGGAAGAGAGGTCTGACCCCATCTGTGCTTGTGTTTCCCATCACAGTAGTGGCACTGGTGTACATGGTTGTCCAGGCACCTCCTTAGACTTGTCACCATATTATTTTTTCTTGTAAGCAATTTCCTCAGTCTGCTGGGGAGAAGAGCTGGGTCCATACTGGAGCAAGTGCAACTTGGTTTGTAGGAACCCAGTGTGCTGCTGGGGACACGGTGCAAAAAACAGACCTAACTTTTGTTGCAGATTTGGTCCTTCAGGAATTTTCAAGGCAAGAAGGGACTGTGTGTTACACACCGTAAAACTGTATCAAGAAATGGCTGCATCAAGCCTGTAACTCACTGCTAAGCTATGACATGGCCTTTAAAAAGGCATACAGCCTTGATTTAAGCACCTTGAGTATTGGGGAATCAAACCTGTCTGTGCATCTCATTTTGAATCTCAATTAACACAGTTTCTGCTCCCTGCCCAGAGGCTGTGCTTGATATGCATTTGTTCATTGGATTAAAGAATTTTCTATTGGCACTGTTTTCATCATGAAGGTATACCTAACATCAGACTAGCCCAACACAGCCCCTTCTTTGTTAAGCCAAACCAGTTGAACATCAGGGGTTTCTCAGTACATTTTCTCCTGTAACTGTGTTTTGAAACCTGCCTTTAGCATCCAATTGAAATGTGGACATCCATAGTGGATACCACTGGCTGATACCAATCCCAACAATGCTGCTTGCAGGATTGACACTGCCTCCTTGTTTGCAGCAGAAAGGCCCATTCTTTGCTTGGGGATTATATGAACTCGCTCATTTCCCTCTCTGCAGGCAGACAGGCCGATTTCATGGGTCTTCATTGCTTTTTGAAGTTGATGAGGGGAAACTTTAGCCTGTTCCCTGCTCCTGTGTTTGTCTGGTCCTCTCCCTCTGTGCTCTATCAGCTTGTACTGGTTTGGCTTTTTTTGAACTCCTGGCTGAGCTGCTTCAATTGGTTACAACAGCAGGAAATGACACAAGTTGAGGTCCTTTCTGAGGTAGTTTTCTGCAATTATATGAGGGAAGATGGCCCACAGGGGATCTGTCCCTCACTGGCACAAGAAAAGCAGTGGGAACAAAGGGCTGGGAGCAGGGAGAGGGCAGAGGGGAGGCAGAAGTGGATGTGTGCCCTATTGATGCCTGTGCACTGGCCAAGGTTGTCCTTGTCAGGGATGACTAGGTCTTAAATGATGTTTTACTACAATGACCTGGTCCTGAAGGTAGGTCTTTCCTAATGATCCTTGTGAAACAGCTGTCTGAGCAGTTCTAGAAAAGAGAAGGGCCTGATCTTTTGGTTAAAAAATCCTTTTAAATGGGTTGTCCATCCTTGTTTTGTCAGCATGGTCCCCCATGCTGACAATGTGATGGAACAGTGATGGAACTGTTGGAACAGTTCCATCACCATATCCAGGTGACAAAATAGTGACAGCACATCATATTTACAAACCACTGTTGTTAGGTATTTATGCAAAGATGTTTGGAATAATGAGCCTGTCCCCATTTATAGACACATGAAGAAGTTAAAATTGGCTTAGCCACTGAGAACAGGGTCCAGCTGACACTGTGGAAGAACCTATCTTTCACCAGCTCATTTTTCAACCATAAGCTGCAGAAACCTGCAGTGAGATGTTTTTAATCAACCAGGATTTTGTATAGAGCCAGGCAAGATCTTGGGCAGCTGCAACAAAACCAGTTCCTTTCCTAGCTTATAAATGCTGAGAAATTTTGTCAGGTACTCTCTTGTGAGAGAGGATAATGTGGTGGATGCTTTGTCATCATCAGCTATTCAGAAAGCATTGCACCTGGATCCTGTCTCTAAGCCCTCAGTGCCTTAGATAAGACAGGGATATAAAAGATGAGTGTATGTTTTTGTGTGCGTAAAAACCTGGTGTTCAGGGCTTTAAATCTGCCTCCTTGTGAGGAATTTCTTGAGAACTGTATGCCAGCTTATTATTCTTCACTTCAACACTAGATACTTGGTGGCTGACTACTTCCACCTATTTGTTCCAGAATTATGGCAGCTTTATTTGGGTGATAATAGGAGCACTGTGCTGTTTTATGAGACTGTAATCCAATTCTCAAGTGGATGAACATTCTTCAAGGCCAGGTAGTTTATCCTGATGACTCAAGGAACTGAATTACTGACCAAAAAAGTAGTGGTGCTCCTTCTCATGTTGTTATGCTCCAATTCTCCACAAGCTAAATAAATATTCAAAATATCTGTGATGTGAGAAGAAAGATGATAAGGAGATGATGGGAATGACAGTGAGGAGCAGAATGGCAGAAGGAGCTGGATAGAGGGATATCTTATTGTTTGCTTATTAGTTATGGCAGTAATTTCTTGATGGTATCCCTCATCTTTCAGGCAGGGACTGCACCTTCACCTAAAATCCTCTGGCTCTGGGTTAGTCACAAACTATGAAATTTCCACAGGTCCAAAGAGCTGAAGGTTATTCACAACTTCCAGAGTCCAATCTGCAGCTGAACATACCATGGGATTAAAATGCTCTAGCACTGTGCAGGTTCAGGCTACTTACACACAGAGCCAGCACAGGCTGGCTCTGCCTTTTTTCCTTCACTCTGCTTTGTTGTTACTGCTTGCTTTTGAAAGGGATTTAAACTGACTTTTACAATTTAAATAATAGGGTTTTGATATAAATGTGCAGATGCATGAATAAGCATTACGTAGCAAATAAACACCTACCTGGTGGGTGCTTGCAGTCCTCAATAAGGCTGAAGTGCACAGGGTCCAGCTCAGGACTGGGACCAGGCTTTTTAATTAGAGTGGTGTTAGTTACTTAACAAGAAGTGATCCCAGGAAACAAGCTAGGAGTGAAACCAGGCTTTTACTGTGGACAAAAGGATTCACTGACTCTCCAAGTCTGTTAATGTATGCTACAGAGTGCAAGAAATACACTGCTGAGAACTACTGTGGTCCCAGTCTTGCTCTGAGGCTTTGTGCAGCTCTGCTGGGAGGGTTTGTGCTCCGATAGGAGCTAGCTGGGATTAGGTCTACAAATGGCAATTTACCTTACGTGTTGCACAGATGGTGTTTGTATCTTAGGACCAGCTGATTCCACAGCATTGGTGGAGGATGTTTTCTGCTTTTCTGCAAGCCACTGGTATAGGGTCCCTCTCTCTGACACTTGTCACCTCTGCACATACCTGAGTGAAGATAACCCCACTAGGCTTGGGGGAGGCGGATCCTGGGAACCAGAGGTTTGCTGGTTGCTTCTCAGCCCCAGCTTGTGGAGTCAGGAGAATTTGGAGCTGTTTGGAGGGCTGCCCTCCAGCCACTATAGAGACAGCACTCATGTTTCAGCCTAAAGATTCAGGTCAGAAGGGAGAAAATCTGCAACTCTCATCAGAGGTGCCCAACACCTCGAAAAGAGCCTGCAGTCAACTATTTTGGGAGTTTGCAAAGCACTGAAATACTAATTAAAATTACAAATTATTAAAAAATACCAGATAAATATTACCACTTCCAGTACATTTAGATATGAATTCCTGGTTTGAGCATGCAGTCTTGGTTCTGGTATATTTTTTTCTTTGGACTACTTAAAAGTTGAGGCTTATTAAGTCCCAGCATCTCTTAGGTCCTTTTGAGACTGATAAAAAGAAGTATTCAATAAGCATAGTTCATTTCATCATTATTTAATAGTGTATCTCAAAGTTATAAGTCTGATAAATATCACTGACCATGGTACTGTAGTGATGTACTGGAGGCAGGTTGCTTGCCCAGGCACTGGATCTGCTGTAGACTTTATCTTCTGCTGGTGGCTCATTTCAGAGTAGCAGTAGTCTCACAAATGCTTGGCTAGGATTGCTTGAGAGGATTTATTTATTTATTTTAAATAAAACTAAGTAATTAGTCCAGGAGCTAATTAAACTTACCATTTGGTTTTCTAGGGTAGCACATGAATCATAAATTTGAGGACAGGGTTAATTTATCTCTTGGTGACAAATCTATGTAACTGACGTACCATTTTGGGGGCAGACATAGACACTTGTTTAAGTAAGTCATGGATATAAGATATGTGCATTAATTATCCTATGACAGCTGCAGCCGGATTCAACAAAACATTTATCTGCCTAGAACAAGGCAAATAAACTCTCTTGCTCTGAGGGACGCTTCTGGCATGGCACTTTCCACACATCTGAGTACTGCTGGTGACTGCAAAGGATGTGAAGGAACAAGTCCTGGTGAAGCTACCTAAATGGATAAGCAAGGATGCTGGCATTAACTGGGAACTACCCTGTATTGGTATTCATCACTGGTCTGGTTCTTTTTCCACTGACCTTGTCAACAAGTCAGGAGTTAAACACACTGTCTCACTGGTGAGGCAAGAGTGGGCAGTGGTGGTCCCAGCCAGCTCCAGTGTCATTAGTCTGTGTCAGAAAACCCTCTGCCAGGCAAGGGAGGGTGACAGCAGTGTGGCAATATTTACAGACGCGCATACTTTGTGACAAATGACCAGTGCCTTGAAAATGAAAGCTGACTAATAAACAAATCTTCATCTTAAAAGAAAAATAAAATGGATCATACGGTATGCAAGCAAGATAAAGGCAAATCTGAAAATAAAGGGCTCTGGGGAAAAAGAAGTTTCCAATACATGAATTTTGCAGGGAAGGGAGAGATCATGAAGCTGGTAGGGAGATGACTGGTGACTGTCACAGCACCTATCCATGACAGGATGGCAGTTCAAACCCTGTTGCCCTGCATGGACTGTGAGATAGGGCTGTTTGTAAGAGATGCTCAGGCTGAAATGCCCTTGGCCTCACCAAAGTGAGCTCAAGGTCTGGGCTTTTCAGTATATTTTGAGGGTGATGTATGTATAAGGTCACCTGTAGTATAATGCATTGGAAGAGTTCGCCCAGAGAAGCTGTGGATACTCCAATCTCTGGAAGTGTTCAGAGCCAGACTGTATAGGCCTTTGAGAAACCTGGTGTAGTGAAAGGGGATGATTTTTGGAAGTCCCTTCTAACCCAATCATTCTATGATTCCCTGGTGTTGTCCATGCACAGATATGTAAATAGATATCCAGGTGCCTGGATAAGGGACTTCACAGGTGCTTCATGCCAGGTGGCTTAGGAGGAAACAAGTCCCTTTGGGCAAGCCTGCCTCTTTCCACTGACTGGAACTAGGTCCAAGTGGATGAGCTCAGACCATGGGTCAGAGCTGTGGGTAGATAAGGAGATGGTCCTTCCTCCCTCAGCCATTGAGGGTACCTGTCTTTCTGCTCTTGATGATGGAGGGATGGCAATGATTTTCCATCCTCTGAGCTGTAGGTACATTTTGGGACCCATCCTCAGCAGGTGGATTTCCTTGTGTCATTGCAAGGAGTCCCATGGTCTGCTGAGCTGAATTACGCAGGGCTCTGTCCAGCTTGTGATCTCAAAAGAGTACCCAGCAAAGTACAGAAGAAATGTGCAATTCTCCTAGGGAAAAAACACTCTAAACAACCCAGGGAAAATGATCCGAATAACCATTATTTATGAGCCCTTATGGGTGTCTGAATAAACTTAGATTACGAGAAGCTAGAGCATCCTATTTAAACATGGATCCTGTGAGCAGACAAGGGACTCTCTAATCTCCTCCTAATTTGTTGCTGTGGTTGGTAGGTATGGTCTTTGTGAATTTTAGAGGACCAAGATAATACTGAAGGGACAGTATAAAAACAGCTGGATCAACAAGACACACTGAAGGCTTCAGGACACCAGGAATAAGCCACATACATCCCTCCATAGCTCCACCCTCCCAGCTCATCTCACAGTGTTTGGTTAAGCTATTATGTAAACAGTTATTATTGTGTACAGGAAGGATATTTTTGTGCTGTATCCTTTGATGTGGGCATTGCCTGGGTACAGCTGAAACACGTTTTCAGCTGTGTCAATTTTTTTACTATATGTAGCTTAGAGATTGCTAAGTATTAGGAATGAGCATTAATGGTTGTCAGAGCAGGAGCAGGTTCCACAGGTGGTGAAGATATCTTTCCAGCAGCTGTCATCCTGCAGGCTGCCACTCACTTTAATCTCCCTGCCACCCATATTTCTCAGGCACTTGGCAGCCCCTCAATTTCAGTACTGAAAATTATGTGCTTCAGAAATTTCATGAAGAAATTTAATAGTTTGGTTACATTACAGGGAGGAATCTACCATAAATTGTATTTCTGAATTTCCTTAATATTTTTTTAAATTACCCATTTAGTGTGTCAGTCACAGCATGTCCCATCTCAGAGCTATGGAAATTTTAAGGTGTCTAATGAGAAATCCTTTCTGGACAAGCTTCTCTGAGGGCCATTCAGAAAAGTTCTCCAGCTAATTCAAAAAGTTTGGAGGGGTACAGAGCAGTGACACTTGAAATGTGCACAAACAGGACTTGGGCATAACAACCCTCTGAACAGTTTCACTCTGTGCATGTGTGTGTGTACCTGCACCTGTGTTGACACACAGGAGCCTTTCTCATCTTTCCTTGTGATGTCTTCCTGTCTGTTCATTAATTTTTTTAAATAACTTTTTATACCATTTCCAAATCCTGTGAGCTCTTTTTTTTTTTTTCCCTCCAGCATTTTTTTCTCCCCTATAACTCAGCAGGCTCTTTCTCTTTAGCTGTAGTAAGGGCTCCAGTCATCCTTCGCAGTTCTGGTCTTGCTCTTCCTTGGTGTCCAAAGCCAAATTCTAGCACAGTCCCCTGCCTTGGCCTGACCTTACTTCCCCATGCAGCAGAGTCCTGTCAGCACCTGGTTTGCATAAGAGAATCGACCCTTTAAATGGTGTGAATTTCCTGTGGGTGTGTGCAGGGGGGTAATGGGATGCTCCCCGAGAGCCAGGGGTGCCCCAACTCTCATGTACCACATATTTGAGCCAAGTCTTGTCCTATAAGTTTTTACATTTATTTTTATTTCTTCATGGTTCTATGTGTTCCATTACATATTCTCTCAATATATCAAATACATATAGAGGACAAATACAGTATGTTCTGTGTTCTTTCCTGTGTGACTGTAGCCTCTCACTTATGAAGACAATTGAATATAATCCAGACTTCTGAAACCAGGTTACCTGAAGATGATGATCCAGAGATCATTTTTAAAATTCGCTTCAGTGCCCTGCACAAATACTTCTAAAAATTGTCACAATATCAAAACCTACACCTTTTCTTTTTGCCAAACTTTTCAAAGGAAATAGTAGTCAACTAACAGATGAGATGCAGTGGACCATGAACATTGTGCCAAAGCCTCAGCATTGAAATCAGAAGCATGGACACCACTGACTCCCTGTGCAGGTACTACTAAGGCACAGTTCATCTGACCCACCTGGTTGGGGATAATTGGTCCCTCCAAGCTCTCAGTTCTGCCAGCTGACTATAGAAACACTCTAGACAGCTGTCTCAGAGCTAGGCCTTTATGTTATCTGGAGCTGGTTGAGGACATTTTAACCAGAATTAGTACTGAGGGAAAAAAAAAAGGAAATTTAAAATGAAAAAAAAAAGGAATAAAAGACAATTTTTTTCCCTAGAGGAGAAAAAAACCAGATCCTTTATAGTACATGGGTCAAAAATAGTCACCTTGAGAGAGCAATGCACCTCTGTGTAACATAAATTATATATTTAAACCAGGTCAGATGAGAATATCCTTTGTGCTCTACATATGTGAATAAGCCTAAACTGCTGGGATGGTATGACACACTCAACTTTGCAGTGGAGAAATAATAATAATGAATTTCAATAATCTTGAAATACCAATATATTAAGAGAAAAATTTACATCAAAATTTACACAAGCAAATACCCCAGACTTGAATAGCCTACCCTTGAACAGACATCCAAATCCATATCAATGCACAACATTATAATTTATCACACAGTGTAATAGACCTAGTTTCCATGGGAAAAAAAGAAAGCTAAATAGCTTTAGGTCCTATTGATATTAGGTATAAATAAAAAGCATACTTAGTGAATGGTCTTCAAATCAGCAGTAATATCTTAATAACTTGTATACTGCAGAAAACTATGCCTGAAAATCACAGAATTTTTAAAACTGCTTGAGAAGATTTTGTGCATTGATGCAATTACTTCTGTAGCAGTTGCTTTTTGTCCTGAAAAGGGTTTTCTGTTCAGCTGATTTCTGTTCTCAGAATCACACTACTTTTAGTCTACAAGAGAGAAAAGGGACGAGTGAAATGTATATTCATATTCAGAGGAGGAGTCTTGGGTACAACATAGTACTGTTACTTTAAAAGAGTAGTATTTTTGCATTAGGCACTGCTTCCCCATGCATTTGTATCTGCATATGTGTGTTTATGTGACTCTGTACTCACAAATGATAAGTTGCTGCATCGTTTACATTTTTATGGCTGAAGCCCTTGATTGAATTTTCATAATGCCAGGAGGGCCCATTCGGGATTCAGATCCTGCTGTGCAAATACTCACTAAGACATCTGCCCCCAAGACCTTGTAACTCTAAGAGGATAAAATGTGGCAGGGGAAATAATTAGGGGGATATGCAATGACTCTCTGGTTACATGGGAGGGTCATTCAGGTCCAGGATCAGAGCAAGTCTTTGTGCTTGTTTTATTGGTGAATCAGCAGCACCATTCTGTTTTTTTATCCTGGACTCACAGCCAAACTGTCCCTCCCTCCCTCTTGTGCTGGAACCAGAGCATCAGGATATCCCCAGCCCCAGCTGAACTGCACAGCAATATCAGCCCCTTCCAGAGAAGACCCCCAATGGCATAAATCAGCCCTGGGTTTCCACATGCACATTTCAGTTCATGTATGGAAAAGATTTTGCTGCTGTTGGACTTCTTTTTGAGGTAGGAATGAGGAAGAAAACATTTCCAGGCTACAGGCTTTTTTCTCCATCACACATAAAAGGGAGGGCAGGTAAGAGGAAACACTCAAACCTCTACACCTTTCCCCAAGAGGACATTACCAGGACCCCCCAAGGAGCAGTGAGTTCCAACACGTCTCTACCTGCCAGCCTTCCTAGCTCTACATGTCCACTTTCCACAATACTCACAAAACATTCCCAAATGTTTTCCACAACCTTCCCAAAACCCAGCATCTCTGTGCCTAAAGTCCAGGCCCTGATGTCCAACATGAAGTTGTAGCTGGGAAGGAAAGGAGGGATGTTGTCTTTGGATATGGATCAAGGTGGCATGGAAAGCAAATCTCTGGACTCCTACCCCTCTCTGGGGCCAAGGTACCAGAGCTATTCTGAAAATCAGACTCCTGCATTTGCTCGGGACAAGGAGTTCTGGTTTGCAGTGGTGATTCTTGCAGAAATTTTGTTCCTCTGTGTTTGCATGAGTTGTCAGTCCTGCTGGTTGGGGATGAGCTAGAGCATGGCTGCTGATGCACTCAGTTCAGCCCCTCTGTGGGTAGTGGAGGAGAAACACGATGGTACAAATGCAGCCATTTGGCCCATTTCTCCCATGTTTCCATATCTCTGGTGAGAAGCTGTCCAGCTTGTCAAAAGAGTGAGCAAAACAGGCTGCTTTCTTAAGGCCTGCTCCAGTCACTTCTGCAGATCAGTAGGAACAAAACCTTGTGTTGTGGTTGTGATATGCAGCAATGAGAACAAAGGCTGCAAATTGGTGTGATTGTCCACTGTACCTTGCCGGTAGAATTATGTAAAATTCAGAAATGCCCCACATGCTCATTTTTTGCTGCTGTACAAAACCATGATTTATTTACAGTCTTGAGAAGTGGGCCCATGAGAAGCTCAAGAGTTTCAACAGGGCCAAGTGCAAAATGCTGCACCTGGGTTGAGGTTGATACCTCCAGTTTCAACACAGGCTGGGACATGAAGGTGTTGAGAGGAGTCTGCTGAGAAAGATTGGGGGTACTGGTTGTTGAGAGGCTAGACATGACCTGGCAATGTGAGCTGGCAGTCCAGAAACCCAAATATATCCTGGACTGCACCAAAAAAACATGGCTAGCAGGGTGAGGGAGGAGATTCTCCCCCTCTACTCCACTCCCATGAGACCCCACCTGGAGTGTTGAATCTACCTCTAGGTCTTCCAGCATAAGAAGATTGTAGACCTGGTCTGGTGGAAAGTGTCCCTGTAGGTTAGACTGGATGGTCTCTAAAGGCCCCTTTCAACCCAAATTATTCTAATATTTTATTTTGGTATTGACACCATCCCTGTCATCCTGGCCCAATGTATCACAGGAATTTGGGAAGGCTTTAGACAAGACATTCAAAATTTCAACATAATTTGTGGCTAATACCTGAATGCCTGTGCCAGTGCCTGTAACCAATTTGTGCTGACGCCTGTGGCAAATATTCTCAGCCTAGTGCATGTGCTTTCTTCATTTAAGTCACCCCTGTCTCTGTCCCTCAGGGTTTGCATATTCAAACCCATGAGCAGCCACTGCGGTTGATGTTTGGGTAGGTAGCTTTATAAAGTGGAAATCCACCGATGGATCTGTGGGGAAATTCTAAGTGGTTATTTGCATTGGATTTGTACATGTAGAAGAAGAAAGGTTACTGGCAGTCATAGTTTTTCAATACAGTACTTATATAATTGTATGTTTAATTGAGGTTCAGGTTTACTTCTTGGGGATGGACACAGCTGATAAATTAGCATAAGCTTCTGTTTCTCCACCTCTGATGCAGTACCAAAGAGCATTTTGTATATCTTTCCTTGTGTGGTTACACTTCTAAACTAAGTGTAACCATCTGACTTGGTTTTGTGGCTTGGCTTATGAAGTCTTTGTGTGCAGAGGCTTCCCTCCCCACAGCTGTGCTGGGCAGGTATGTCCTGCCTTTGTGGGGGTTGCAGAGGTATCCCAGAGCACAAGCTGCCAGAGAAATATGAAAACAATATTGAAGAAGCCAAAGGGAAGTATGTGTGTTTGTGTTTGTGCGTGTGTTTGTCATATCCATGCACAGAAGATGAGAGTATCATCAAAGTTGCTATTGCTTTTCCTCCCCTCCCAATTTCATTGTCCCTTCTGCCCTCTCACACGACACACACACGAGTCTGTTGAAAAGTACAGAGCATCTCGTTAGGTAGGCTTGGACTATGTGCTGAGGTCTTTAAGAATTCTTAAAATGGAGATTTCTGTCTCCTCAGAGGTAGGGATCAAATTAATTCTGTACACCTTACCAAATTAGCCTTGTTCTCTTCTTCAGTGGTACTGTTGTGAGGTCCTGGAGGCCCATATTGCTGGCAGGATATGCCAAAAATCTGAGCATCAAGATATGGCAATAGTCTGCCACTGTCATGCTGAAGGCACCACTTGGGTTTCTCTTTGAAAGGGTTTCTCCCTTGCTTGTGTAAAAAGGTTCACAAAGTTGTGGATGCCAGATCCCCTGATATTCCAGGCATCTTCCATTTAAAAAAATAAGTACATAGCCTGAATGTATGAACAAATGAGTGTGCTGAGTAATTTATCCAGAAAGCATCAAGTAGAGCTGAAGGGGGGGCTAATACAGAGCTTCATTTAAAGTTGAAAGCAAAACCTACCAATATATTGCTGCAAAACCAGAGGGAGTTCCTTTTCTAGCTCAAACACCAGAAGAACCAAACTCCATGCTATAGGTATTTAGGTAGGACTCAACTGGAGTTAAAAAACTTAGGTGTTGATATGCAGTAGAGGCTTATAAGATAATGTATTAGTCTGATTTTATCTTAAAAAGAAAAAACAAACAAACAAATAAAAAAAAAACAAAACAAGAGAACCTTGGTGGTTTTTTTGATAGAGTAACTTAAAATGAAAAACAGTTAAAATGCCACATTCATCATTCCCTTCTCATCCTGTATCTGCTACATCTGGTGTCTCAGGAGCAAGTGGCTGAGAGCAGCACTGCAAGTGTAGTGGAGAAGGAGGAGCTGCCCCTGGAAGATCATCAAAATCAATTCAATATGTGTTGTGGGTAGCGTTTTCTTCACATCTTTTGGGTGGTTGCATCATGCAACATCTCTTAACGGCTACCTACCTTCTTCACCATAAGACCTCATCCACAATCTGAGGCTGGATAGTGGTCTCATGGGAAATCATGCCAAAAATACAATGGCCTATTTTGGGAGTAAAATGGCTTCCTCCTTTGATTTCTGACAGAGTATTTTCTTTATAGACCATCTTCTGCACTGGCCCAGAGAAATGGTGGTGTTCCTTTCACCATCCTCCTATGTCAGAGATGGTTTCTTATCTCCTCTCACTCCCTCAGTAAGCCTGCTGCTTTCTGTTTGCTGTTGTTCTTCCCAAGCTGGCTGTGAGATAGGCAGGAAATGGGCTCCCTATGCCACAGGGGAGTTACAAGCTGTTTGCCAGTCACTCAGGCATGTGTTTAATGGAGGTGGTGCTCTAGTGGTCTTGGCCTTGGTGGTCCCTTTAAGACCAGCCCATGTATAGAGGGGTTGGATAAGGAGAAGTTGCTTGAGAACCTTGAGGCAGCACGTGTTCCCATTGATTAATGGATATTTTGGGGTAGAGAGCAAAAGTAATGAAACATGAAATAAGGTGGTTATAAAAATGTATTGGAGGATCCACTCTGTAATCGTACTTTTGGGCTCTGAATATTATGTTGCTAATATTTTTGTATTGCTGTTGGCTGGGGTACATCAGCTGATACTCTCTAGATATGTCTTCAAGTATTGGATTCAAAATTTTATAGAAGTCTATTTTTTCCCCCATGAGACAGACCATATTGCTTCTCATATATATTATTACCCAAAGCTGTTCCTGACTTGGTGGGACCAAGAAGAGCTTCACTGAATAATGTAATGGGCAAAAATTATTTTGATTTCCTGTGAACTATGGAAAAGGACTTGGTGGTACTGGTGAATGAAAAACAAGCCAGCAATGTATGCTTGGGCTGCATCCAGAGAAGTGAGGTCAGCAGGGGATCCTGGCCCTCTGCTCCACTCTCATGAGACCCCACCTGGAGTGCTGTGTCCAGATCTGGGGCCCCAACACTGGAGAGAATCCAGAGGTAGGCATGAGGATAATCAGAGGGCTGGAACATCTCTCCTATTAGGAAAGGCTGAGAAAGTTGGGATTGCTCAGCCTGTAGTAGAAAAAGTTCAAGATGACCTGATTACAGCCTTTCAATGCTTAAAGGAGGCTTATAAGAAAAATTGAGAGATACTTTTTAATAGGGACATTACTGATAGGAAAAGGACTAATGGTTTAAGACTATAATAGGGCAGTTTCAGACCAGATATAAGGAAGAAATTTTTTACAATAAGGGTGGTGCAACACTGTCACAGGCTGCCCAGAGAGATGGTGAATGTCCCACCCCTGAAAACTTTCCAGATCTGGTTGGACCTGGCTCTGAGCAACCTGGTCTAGTTGAAGATGTCCCTGGTCATTGCAGGGGGCCTGGACTCCATGCCCTTTAAAGGTCCCTTCCAAGGAAAACTGCTCTATGATTCCACAGATTCTGTATCAGTAGTGTGGAAAATCCTTGTAAGAGTGATCTTGTATTACCCCACCATTACCCTTCTGGCAATCACTAAAGACACTGAACGGGGTCTTACTGTGTAAGCTGCACTTTTAGCCAACTCTGGAGAGTGATCATCCCAGCCAGTACTAGAGCTGCACCTCAGCTCTCTAAATATTTGAGTCTGTGTCTGATCTACTTAACTTTACGGTCAGTGGAGAGAAACAGGCACTTCTAGGTCACGATTCACCTTGTCCAAATGCAGACATCAAGAATAATTCAGTGAATCACATTCTAAAACTGCTTATTTCTTTCCATTATAATGGAAAATTATAAAATGAGGGCAAGGCGATTAGCTACATGCATGCACCTACCCTGTCAATGGCTCCAGGGAGGTGAGAGGAACCTCTTACAGGTCTAAGACAGGTTTTGATATCCAGAGGGTCTTACCCCTCCCATGGCTTAGGAAGAAAGTCAGACAGGTGCCTAGCTCAAACTACACTTACCTTTTAAGTTAATAAAATTAATTTAGGATTACTCTCATCCTGAATCTGTATCTGCCACTAATTGACTAGTATTTTTTTCTGGAACTGGCCATTCTCCAAAAGAGCTAACATGGATTCAGGAAGCAACCACAGAAACATTTCTGAGAAGTTTGACACTTCATTTACTAGTATTTTATTCAAAACTTTTTTTTATTTTTAATCATACAGTTTCTCTTTTGATGATCAGTTTGTAACTCAGAACAGACTCACTCTCCTTTGGCACTGGCTGGGTTAACCTGAGTGCTCTGATGGCAGGGACCTTGTGCCTGGCTGGTTGAGGGCAGGTTTCGATCCTTCTTCTGTAAATGTAGAATGGCATCAATCTCTTCTACTTCAAACTCTTGTTTGTCCAAAACTTGAAGAGCGAGATTATCGCCTGCTGGAAGTTATCTCCTGACACTACATAGAGCAGCAAATTTCCAAAAGTATTTAATGCTGCTAAAGGTTTAGTTACAATAAACACAAAAAGGGTTGTTTCCTTCAAGTGGCAGCTCACTGGCTGTACTTGGAGCTCCAGACTAATCCCTTGAAAGATGTGGAAGGGGAGAAAGCACACGTAGAAGACCAGCAAGAGGAGTACAGTGAGTCTGCGAGCCTTTTGTTTGTAGCTAGCCTGTGTGTGGGTCCCAGTGGCCAAGATGCAAATGATGAGCACGTAGCACAGAGTCACCGTGAGCAAGGGCAAGAAGAAGGCAAACGTAGTCAGTCCCCAGTTGTACCAGCGACTTGTGTCAGAGTCCTCAGCAGCAACCAGGTCTGGGCAGATTGTCTTGTTCTGCCTGTGACTTGGGGCAATCAGGATGGCCAAGGGGCTAAGGGCCAGCAGGGAAATAATCCAAACAGCTGAGCAAGTCACCACTGCCCACCTTGGCCTCCGAAGAAAAAGGCATTTCATTGGGTGCACGACTACCAAAAAACGGAAGATGCTGAAGCAGCTAAGGAAGATAATACCACTGTACATGTTGAAGTAGAAACAAAACTGAATAAACTTGCACATGAAGTCTCCAAAAATCCAATCATTGCCATTAGCGTAGTAGTGTATAAAGAAAGGAAGCGTGACTACATACAATAGATCAGTGACAGCCAGGTTTAACATAATGATGGTGCTTGTTTTCCAGGGCCTCATCTTAACACAGTAAACAAAAATTGTCACAATGTTCCCTGGGAAGCACACCAGGAAGATCAAGCTGTAAAGGACAGAGAGATAAAATTTCAGTAGTAAGAAATCTTCGTCCTTGCAGCTTATCAATCGGTCTGCAGGGCCAGGCTGAGCAGTAAAATTGCTGGTGCATTCAGATGCCATGTTTGCAGAAGTCTCCTTAAGACAAAAATCAGATGTTTAGTTTTAATTGATTTGTTGGAACAAATTCTGTCAGTTAAACCTTTTGTCGCTGGAGAAAATGTATGTTTGAGAAGGCACCCTAGTGAGAGGAAGTTAGGATTTGCTGACATATCCAGTCTGACCTAGATAACACCATTGAAATGCTTAATTTCACCCTTTCCTCTCTTTTACATTTAATTTTAATAATAATAATTAATTTTAATCTTTCTTTATCCTTCTTCATTGAAGAAGACTATTACTGCTAATCTGCAAATCTTCAGGAGTAGGAAGCACACATTTAGAGAGCTAGAGGGAGTTTGGGCTTACATTTTGCAAAACTGTGAACTATTCTTAACCTTTCAGAATGTAGAACCATATCCATATATTATCTTAATTAATCTGAGCTAATCAGTGTTTTGTGCTCATGAAATAGAGATGTCATTCTGCTTTCATGAAAGCCAAAAGATGTTAAGTTTAGTTACAGATCTCAGGACCTGATGCTTCCATAACCTGACAGATTGTTCCCTGAATGTGATTTTATTCTCTTGGAGTCATAAGAGTATAAAACTAGAATAAATGTTTTGGGTTTGTTTTTTCTGAGGGGTTTTTTTTTGGGGGGGGGGGGGGGGGGTGTTATTTTGTTTTGGTTTGTTTTTTTAAATCAAGCTCCATAGTGGCATAAAATTGATTTAAATTATTAAAGACTGTTTCTCAAAGGGCAGAAGGAAAATGGAAAGTGCAAAGGGAAGGCAGTGATCTTGTTTCCTATTCTATGCCAATTGAAGCTAGGTAGACTTGTCTCTGAAATGATTTCTTGTCTGACATAGCCTATTTGGATCTCTCCATGGAGAGTTCAAGGCATAACATTTCTGGTAGTGTTTTAACCTTAAAAAATGGTAACCAAGCATGAACAAAATCTAACTTCATGTATCAGAAAGCTAGATGCTTAAATTGGAGCCAGTTCTCCTAAGCCTCCCTTTATCACCAAAGGAGAGATGTAAGTTCCTCCAAGACATAATGGATCTACTCAAAACTGAGGTTTCTAAGATAAATTATTTACTCTTTTGGCATATCTATTTATTTCCATTGATACAAAAGGTAGCCTGAGGTGACTAGTTCAGCCCTGGATATCTCAAGGGAAGCAAGAGTTGTGCCACTGTGTGTCTTCAGCACCTCAGGTGAGTACCACACTTCCAGATTCTAATCAATTCCGTATGAGAAAATATTTTAAAGAAACTTCATAAAGTACTAGACAAGGTACTATCAAGCCTAGATCCTCTCTCTTGTTCCAGGAACAGCATCTTTAAACTAAACCAGTGCTACATTAAATACCCAGTGTGAAATCAACACATTAAAAAACAAAACAATACAAAACACTGCAAAACAATACAAAACACAAAAAAACCAACCCCCCCCCCCAAAAAAAACCTAACAAAACAACAAAAAAAAAAAACAACATGCAAAAAAGACAGAATTGTACCTTATTCAGTCTTGGCAAATGTGATCTAGTTCACAGCATTTGACATGTTACCTGTATGACTCTTTATTATCCCAATAACTGATGGAACGTGACCAGTTTTCTCTGATAAACCCAGTCATTGAAGCTGGGACACAACGGGCATTATTTGATCATAACAAGTCAGCAAGATGATTATTTCTTTGTTACTCAGGAGCACTTCAGAGCAAAATTTGAAGAGTATCCCCACAATTTAGTTAAAACCCTAATGCTTTTTAACATGACTATTAGATCTGGTATAGAAGCTTTGCAGTCAAAGACGCATTAGGTAAAGGCTGTCAAGTTTGTTTTAAACCAATCCAGATTTACAATCACAAAGGCTAGGGGTGTGCATGTTTTCTCTCTCTTCTGCTGCTCAGTGATACCATTGTCACCCACATTTATGCCTCTCCAGTATATTTCATGTCATGTTAGACAAATTTACTAGAATATCTGATTTATCCCCAGCTGGCTTTCTTGAACTGCTGATCGGTTCTTCACCACAATCTTGAACCCTCCAAATTGAAAATGGAGAAATACTGCTTACCTGAAAACCTGCAATTCTGCTTCTCCCTCTGATATTGCTTTGAGCAAAGAGCTCAAATGAAATGTATTTATGTCTTCCTTGCAGTGAAGCAGGTTTTAGTATGGCTTTGCAGCCATATCCATTCACTCCCTGTCTGACTGATGCTCCATGTGGCTGTGAATTAGGAAACTGGTAGAAAACCTCAGTTACTGGTTCAAGTGTCAGCTCTTAGAACAGGGTGGCTAGAGGAGTCCCCTTTTTCCCTCTGTCATTCACACTGTGTTGCTTTCAGTGGGCAAGATCAGGCTTTGCTGGCAGCAGCTCTGAGTGCTGAGGCAGACCTGTAGTATTCAAATACCAGAAAATCACATTTAAATTAGCATGTATGTGTGAGTGCATGTGCTTAGAGAAGACGAAATTAAATTTATTCTCCATTCCCTGTGAAGTGAAACCTGATCACCAAAGTGAATAAGGCATGTTGTCATTTCAAGGTCAGGTGAAAAATGTTATGACACACAGTCTTCATTAAAATCAAATTTCTAACAGAGTACAAATTTTATCTCATGAAATAAATGAATGTTTCTTTTGGCATGATGTGCTTTTTTAGAAACTGTGACATCCTTTCTGTTTATTTTAGGTGAGTAAAATATCTACAGTGTGTTGGCTGGTTATTACTGGAGTAGCTGAAATCGCAAACTTGTTTTATTTTGAGCTTTTGCTTTTGGGGTTCATAATTCACAAGATCTGCAATTTTCTGTGCTTCTTGAGCCAAGAGACTGTTCTTGAATAAAAACCTCATTATTATCCTTAGCTCAAGGAACAAGATCAAAAGGGATTATTATTATTTAAAAACAGTCATTGCATCTTGAATTTTGAAACTTCAGTCTTCAGCCCTTGAGCTTGCAACCTGGTCCACACACAGAGGCTCCAGCTGCCCAGTGTGGCCAGCAGCCTTTCTGTCTTGGTATGTTTGATGGGTCTTTACTCACTAATGAGTTTATGATGCAGTACTAAATGAGCAAGCTTTCATGCTTGAACCTAATGTATGTATGTTCATATAGGAATATTTTTCAGCAGAGTGTCTTGACTCTCCTTGAGTACCTGTACTGGGCAGGATTTGGGAGCTAGCTATCTGTTTTGCTAATCATACTGCAGGGAAAGAATGGTAACGGGGACAATCAAGACTGGGGCAGCAGTAATGTCTGACAACTAGATCATTATCTACCTGTTACCATTAGGGAAAAGGACACCCTCTCTGCTGTGATCTAACCGAGCTCTTCTCTAGGTCAATGCACTTTTAAAAAATGTCCAAAGTTTCTCAATAATTGTAAAATACACTGTCATGTACCAGCTCAAGGATCAGCAACTGTTTAAATAGCTATTATCCTGCTCCTAGGCACTGCATGTGCCATTAGAAACCATTTGTATGAGGCTGTAGTATTGCAAGCACAGAGGGAGCTAATTATAGTTAGGGATCATTTAATGCATTCACTACTTAATCCATTATACCCCTGAGCAATGGGGAACCTGTGCATCAGTGGCTGGTTTTTATTCTTCTTTGGCAGTGGCAGTGCCTGAGGTAAAGCAGAAATGGGCTTTCCTGGTGCTGGGACCCAGACCTGCCAGGGATTTTGTGCACTGTGGTCCCAGGCAGGCACTGGAGTCACCTCTGCATTTCTAACTCTGGACAGGAGAAAGAAAAGAAGAAAATAAAACACATATTTTCAGGTCAGTCCTGAGAGATGATGACTAATAGAAGATGAACTCATAGAGAGGTGGTCTGCGTGGAGATGGAGATATACTCCTTAGCTTATCCAAATTTTGTCTCATCATCAGCTGGTGAGACCTTGTGGCTACTGCACCCCTTCATCCTCCCTGTATCTTTCCCCATGGTTGCAGCAGCTCCTAATTGCACAGAGGCCTTTGGAAACACTGGCTTCAATCACAGCCATGCAACTGGCCCCAGGACTCATGTCAGGCACTAGGGAAATTGAGAATAAACTAACAAGGACCACATGTTTAAATGGCTTACCTAGCCTCATGTGGGATCTCCATTGATAAGGGATGATTCTGCAGTGTGACTTTCAACTCCTCAGTCTGTGCACCTTTTCTCTGTACCTGCCATTTCTCCACCTCATGTCCATGGACCTCTTAAGTCTGCCCACAGATAAACCATTGTGAACCTTCACAAAAACAAAGGTCCTTTTTGTGCTTTAAGGCTGTCCTCACCCTTCTCCCCTCTACAAGCATTGTAGGGAAATCAAAATACTCTGTAGTTCCACAGACAGCTTAAGTGACTCTAATTGCACACTGCAGTCCAAAGATCTGGCAGCACCATCTTGCTCCTGTCATCCTAAAGCACAGGTTTTTAATAACCCCAGTGCTTGTGCAATTATGGGATGTGTTGGGTAAGTGAGCTGACTGAGGCCAAACCAGTTTTCTTAATCCTGTGCTGGTTTATGGCCCTATTGTGACAGGTGATGACTCTTTCTGAGGGTGTGTGGGCTCCAGGCTTGTGGTGAGCAGTGGTGGGGACTGGCTGGGGGCAAGAGGACAACAGCAGAGGTTGGGGCTGGGGCTGGCATTGAAGCTGCACATGTGTTCCTGCTGTGGAGTTGTGCTTCACTCACTGTTCCCAGCAACCAGCCACCAGCTGAAGCTGGTCTCCAGCAATGCTTCCCAAAGAGACAGCACTCACCTTGTGTTTCAACAGCCTTCCAGGCAGGCTGGATTAATTGTTCAGAGGGGCTGATATTTTCCCTGACATAATAAAATTCTATAGAGTTCATGTGAATGTATTAATGTTGCTCTTAGTTGCTGTATAGAAAGGAAACTGGAATGAGTTGGTGGCAGTGTTATTAATTAAATATTTCCTCTTGTAACTTTGTTCTATAGGCAAAGCCAGTTATCACAGAGTGCATGACACAAATAGGATCATCTTTTTATATGATATATTCTTCCTTCTTTGATGGCAGGGTGAACAGGATGCACAGGATGACTGATGGGTTTGCCTACCTGGGCCACACACCCTCCCTCAAAAATTTCTAGTCTGAAGTACAGAAGTGGAGAACAACACCCAGTATTTTTATTTTGCTTTGTGGCTGGTTCCAGACAATGGCTCTCTCCTCCAGATGGGCTGGCTACTGGCTTCTGTGGGCACTGGGGTCAAAGAGGTCATAGCAGGGCTTTTTGTTCTGTCTCAGCATCACTGCTGAACTTAACTGTAATTAGGCTTTGCAGACATGAGGGTCCACAAAACAGCATAAGGGCCATCCTCATTTCACAAAACCTGACCTAAAATCCACAGGCATGAGTGAAAGACTCCTTTCAGAATCAGACCTTCAGGCATGACAGCACGTGGTGTGGTGCAGTAGAAATGGCTCTGATTAGTAACTATGCAGGAAAACAAGCATTTTGTTGGGCAAGGGTTAGGCTCCAAAGTCTTAAGAGCTTTCATTATACATTTTACTTTTGGTTCAGCAAACACATAATCTTTGCATGGGTTATTTCCCTTAGCAGACATGCATTTGTTTGGCTGGTCTTACTCTGTATGTGATTGAATACCTAATTACCATTGTTATCAGGCTACCCACTGGGAGATGCTCTGTTCTGTCGAGAATGATATTGTGAGTCTTCATGACATGGGGAAATCAACTCCAGTTCTCCCTTCGTATTTCTTCCCTGAGACAGAATGGTAAGGGTAGCATTTTTTAATCCCTAAATGCACTGTAACTCTAAATTAATTACAGTTAAATGCTGTCATCTAATTATGTAGGAAATAGAGACTGATAATGAAAACTTTTGGAAAGGGATATTTTACCTTAGGAAAATTACATATATAATCTGGAGTATAAGCAGTGCTGCTGCCACATCAGCTGAGCAGAACTAGTTCAGTAGAGTTCCAAAAATAGCCCATATGGATCTGAGACACTATTTTATGCCTAATATTAGTCCTCAAAGAGAAATGGTGCTCATTGACTACAGAGCATAGAAGATAAAATCTACTGCAGCCCTTCGATGATGGCTGAATTTTCAGAAGGTGTGTTGCCCCATGGGAAGTAGGGAGAGGAAAGACAATGGGACAATTTATCTGCTCAAAGCCAGCATGTGCTCAGGTACTCTGGTGCAGCACTACCAAGAGTGTAAACCAGAGAATAAAAAGCCCCACAGGAACACCCAGCTATGAAGTGGCTCTAAACACAGAAGTTGCACCAGATAAAGTTTTCCTAGCAGACACTGAAAACCAAACTAAACTCTTTGGAGATGTGACAACAACCATAATTGTTTTAGGTAATAGGCCATTTCCTGAAAATGACCCAGCTCAGTAGGACTGAAAACAGAGAGGGCCAATTTTCTGCCTTGTTATTTTGTTGGGTTTTTCTTCAGTTCCAAGATGAAGCAGCCTCCTTGGTATTCCATAATGTGTCAGTAGAGGATTCAGCAAAGGATGCTGCTGATGTGGCTTCCAGTGTACAAGCAGGTTTTCAGTCACTGAATGTATACTGTCTAGTGGTGCTGTTGCTCTTGTCATTTATTTGCAGGATGCTGTGGCACATGAAGGAAAGTCTGCCCTTTGCCTTTGGTCGCTCTAATAAGGCTTTGTCTTCAGAAAGTGACTTGTAGCATCACAGCCTAAAACACAAATTTAATGTACACAGCCAAAGATGAACCTTCTTATTAGCCAGATACTTCTCCCTCACAAGCCCTGCCTGGCTCTTGCCAGAAGGACCCTGGGTGGTCCTGCTACCAGCACCACCCATGTCTGCTCCTACCTGCATCCCTAAACCCTTCAGTTCCCACCTCCAGAGATTACACGTGTGCTTTGGAAATGAGCCTTTTCCAGTGGGGCTGGTGCCAAGAGGTGCACAAACAGGACAGGCAAGGGAGCTCAGCCATTCATATTTCAAAATTATAATTCATCTCCCAAGATCATCTAATTTTTTTTTCATACAGTCACAGAAAATATGAATCGGTGAATTAGTTGTTTGCATTGGTTGTTTGCAGTGGTTTAGCACTTGTTTCTGGTAAGGTAAACAGGTACCTGAAATTATCAGGTAGAATTTTATAATAAGCAAAAGTAATTTTCACTCAAATTGAAATTAGGACGTTCCTTGACAAAACAGACAGGAGCAGAAATCCACAAGGAAATGCCCTGCAGATTATCACTTAACCACAGAGTCAAAGGTCCTGTATTTTTTGGAGCAAATTCCCTTTTTATCAGGCAGAGAGCTGTACAACAGGGAAGGTGTTCAGGCTCCTCATCCCAAGCACTTCCCATTCTATCCCTTATGATAGAGAAGTTGCTCTATCAGCATGAAGGCAGCTCCCTCTGGTTGCCCCTTGCAGAGGCAGCTCTGCCAGCCTGCCCCTGAGAGATATGCTGTTTCCCTGCATTTGAAAGAGTTTTGTGCTCTTTAAATGATGTTTATTATTATCTCCAGACAATTAAATGGATCTCCAACAATTCAGACTGGGTGGAGGTGCAGATTGCTAAAATAGCCTTCAAAGAGATAATTCATGCAAACTGAACCTGTGGAATTCATACTTTGTCCTTTTTTTTAAACCTATTTTTTTCCTCTGCCTATTTTGTTCTCATCTAAATCAAATATATGAAAGGGAGGTGCTATTCTCCACAGAGACCTTCTCTTGCTTTGCCTTTATATGCCACCTTTAATCAAGTGCTTCAGGATCTCTCTCTGAGCTTTTCAGGACTTGAATTACCAGAGCACTGGGCTTACTCACCACACCTGGGTCAGCTGGGGGGCTCTGCTATAAGCTGATGTATCGTATTTGTCTCCATCAGGGAACGAGTTTCAGCTAAAACACCAGCACTTTGTTAAATGTGAATGCCATTCTATTGTATTTATTGAGGTTTTTCAGTAATAGAGAAACGGAAGAAATCACATCACCGTGGGATAGAAGACGACACAAGACAAAGAGTTAGAAATGCTCTCTGTGCTTGACCTTGGCTTTTTATTTTTAAAAGGGGAACTGCTTAGTAGCTGCTTATAAAATTAAATTATACAATGTGTTAAAGAATATAGGAAATGCAATGCTCTGCACGTTCAAGCTGTTTAGGGTAAGAGTTTTTACCCACTACTCTGCGTTTTGCCAACATACAACTCCCCTGTTTCACATTGCCATGACTGATGGCCTGCTGGTATCTGAGGAGGGCATCTCTAACCAGACTTTCATTAGGTATTGCACATCATATTCTAAGGAGGTCTAAACTGGTGCATTGCCACTGACTTCAGAGCCAGCTTAATCCATCTCAGCAGTGTCTAATCCATTGGCTTTCATGGCACTGTCATGACCACAGGCATCTTCCTTCTCTGAGGCACTGCCTTGGTGCATGCAGGGGGATGATGGTATCTCCTGAAATCCTCAATCGTGATTCAAAGGGATTTTTCCCGTGGCATCAGGTGATGGGGTAGAAGGAAACTCCTCAAGACATGCAGTCATCTGCTGCCCCAGACAGGGTCATATCCTTGGCAGTCCCAGCAGGTACTTTTCAAATGTCTTTTAATTTTCTCTCTCTACCAAACTACTACTCTGCTTCTGTGTGCCCAAAGGATGAGTTGTCTCATGCCTGGCACCTTCTTGATCTAGTCCTAGCTGGGGGCACTCTGTTTTTTGGATACAGGTCAGGTGTGTGATCACCATCGCTTTTCTTTCAGTGGCCCTTCTACATTGAGCAATTCTCAGTCTCACAAAATTTTATTTTTTGGTTTTATTTTTCTGAGCCTCTGCTCTGCTCCCTGCCCAGCAGGTCCCCCTCCTTCTCGAAGTGCAGTCTTGGACCAGACATGCCACCCCTGGAGACACATTACAAAAGCAATAGGGTTAATCATCCTACCTGGAAGCCCGTGCTCTTACTTCCACATCCCATTCTGCTGTTTGCCCTTTTCACAACAGCAGAACACGTCTGACTGATGTTCAGCTTGTGTCCTGAGCAGCCATTTGATTCTTTGCTGAAGTACTGCTGCCTAAGAAGTCGAGTCTGTACAGTTTTGATTAATCTCCTACAAACATAAATTCTGCATTTGTCCTCATTGTATTGCATTATGTTTTTTTCAGACCATTTCTCCAATTTCTGTAAATTGCTTTGAATCTAATGCTGTCTACCAGAAAGCCTGTAGTCCCCTCACTTGCCATCTGCATGCTTAAAGGGTGTACTTTCTACTCCATTGCCCAAATCGCTAGTGAACATAATAAGGGTGAGCTCACTGTATAATCTGGACTTGGATGGAAAATTTTGTCAAGCTAAATATCCTAGAGCTGAGCCTTGCACTTCTCTCCTAGAAACTCACATCAGTATTATCTGTGCCTGGAGTAGCAACTTAGCCATAGCTCCCAGCAGTGCTGGCTTTTGTGTAAAATCTGAAAAAATGAACAAATTTTGCTTCTCAAAAATACAAAGTTTTGTGTCTGCTCTGTCCTCTTACACAGTATTTCACATGAAAACTTGCTCCATCCCAAGAAAGGAGCTGTATTCTGCTGGATGATCCTGATGGAGGATGCAGCAGCCTGTCCATCCTACCATCATCAGCTCCCCTGCTCTCAGTCTGGGGCTTCTTGGTTAGATGGGGGGGGGGACTTCCCTGCATTCTGCCTACTTGGTTTCTATCAACTTCTTTAATAGATTAAAGACATCCACATGAAACCTTTTGATTCTGTTGATTCAACAGTTTGCAGGCAAGAAGCCTTCTGCCAGAAATTTTTTGATTAGATGTAATCAATGTGTCTTATTTCTTCCCAAATAAACTAGATACCGAGACAGTCAATCCTAATTCAGGGATCAAATGAATCTCTCATCTCGGGCAGGGCAATTTCTTTCCTAATAAACTCCCTTAGTACTCACACAGATAATAAACAGCACTAGCATGGCAGCAGCTGGACTGAGCTGAAGTCTCCAGGACAGCAGGGAGAAATTGCTGATCACTTCAACAAGTAGCAGCCAACTATCATGTTGCCTCTGCTAGCCTAGGTGGAGGACAATCTTAGAATCATTTAGGTTGGAAAAGACCTTTAAGATCATGAAGTCCAACAGTTTACCAGGCATTGCCAAGTCCACCACTAAACCATGTCCCTAAGTGACACATACACGCATATTTTAAATATCTCCAGGGATGGTGATTCCACCACTTCTCTGGGCAGCCTGTTCCAGTACTTTACAACTCTTTTGGAGAAGGAATTTTTCCTGATATCCACTGAAAGCCTCTCCTCCTATCACTTGTTACCCGGGAGAGGAGGCTGACCCCTCACCTCACTAACCCTCCTTTCAGGGAATTGTAGAAACTGAGCCTCCTTTCCTCCAGGTGAAACAACCCCAGCTTTCTCAGCTGCTTCTTGTTGGTGACAAAGCCTAGGCTGATACCCCCCCACCACACATTCTTCTCAAAGTGCAATCCATATCTGTGGAGAAACACTAAGGGATTTGATGTGTTTCCCTGAACCCAAGGGAAAATTTGATTTGGATTGGTACCTTTACAGACACAGATATAAATCTCCCTTTGCCTGTGTGTGTGTGTGAATTGATTATGATATGGATGTTATTAATATTGTGAATCTAAAATTAAGTCACTGTTGTAGCTGTAGAAAATCCAATGGAATCACTTTATAAATGCTACTTGGTGTAGCATTTCACCCCCGAATATCTTTAGCTCATCTGCTTGGGAGCAATAGTGTGGAAACTTGTGTTGATGAAATGGTGCATTTCATAGACTCCAGAAAGACAGGAACAGAAGACTTACTCTACAGCTGAGGCCAGGTGTGTGGCTTTAGCTTTGTAAGCCAATTGAAGAGCCTTCAATATCTCCAAAATCCTCACAAACAAATGAAAAAAAGGGGCCCAGAATACAGGTCATCTCTCCCTCTTTCGATATCTTTAATTCACACAAGAAAAGGAAATTTTGTAAAAAATTTAACATCAACTGCCACCCTGAGGCAACTACTTGGTGAAAGAGCACAGCTGCTGATATCCATCTGTTCTTTACCAAATCCAGCTTCTTGACTTCCTGAGAGATTTTCTACTTTTCACCTCATATCACAGACTTTTGTATAAACTCTTTCTTCAATAAAATAGTCTTTATTTTCTTAGACTGATGAAGACTGAAGGGAGATTTTTGCATGAGATGTGCATCATTTGAATTAGTTCTTGCAGTTATCACAGAAGGACAGGTGGTAGAGGTATTGATAACCAACTCTTGTGGTTATATGAATGTGAAACAGTGTAGTAGACACCAAATGCAGCCCTGCTTCAGGTTCCAGATCCTCTCCTTAGCCCATGCCAGCATCCCTCAGACCCATCATTCACACCTTACAGTACAAGTCAGATAGAGAATATATAAATTAACTTCATTTGGCATGGCTGCATTTCAGGTTTAGTACTTTTTCCATTGTTCCCAATACTGTGCTGTGAAAATCTCTGCAGTGGACTCATGTGCTTTATTGCAGCAAAAGCACATCTGGCTGCCCAAAGGGCTCCTCTCTTTGGCTCATTAGGGCCACAAATGTGCACATTTCTCTGGGCCCATCTCCTGTTTAGCCCTTTGATGTGACACGTGTTGAGACTGCTGCCTGTAGTGACACCCAGTTTCAGCAGCTCAGCTGGAGAGAGAATTGTTGCCACCCACAAGACTATGTGGGACCAGCAGATGGGACCCATCCAGAACAGAAGAACAACAGACCTTTTTCCTTTCAAAAGCCCACAACTATTTAGGGGACAGATGAGATAAATGCGGTGCTTGTCACAGCAAACACTGGCATGCCGGTCTTTTGAAATCCAGTTAATTCAGCCTTTAATTATCCTAGCTGTGGGAGGAGTCCCAGCTGCAAGAATGCCTCTAAGAGCTCTGCTGCTTTGCTTGGTTTTCTTTGGTTCTAACCTCTGTCAGCACAAAAAAGTTATATTTCAGAAGATTGAAGCAAATCTTTGCTTAGTATTGAAAAAAGTCGTTTAGCTCACAGAAGTGATGCTTCGGGATCTTAGGACATATTTCCTTATCTAGAACTAAATAAATAAACTCAGAAAATAAACTCTGAATTGCTTTAACTTCCCTAGCATTGGCCTGTTGAATCAGTGTGAAAACTTGCTTTGGAGTGGTCAGATATGTGGTGAGAAAACCTTGTCACAGTGCCCTTATCTGCAGTGCAGGGAGGTCCCTGAGACAGCCAATCTCACCTGGAAAGAAACTGCTCTTTCAAGGAGAGCAAGAGGAGGAAGATGTGTTGATGCCTGCAGCCATACTTTCCCCTCCCACAGCAAGGTTCAGAGAAATCTGTCTGCATTTCAGCACAGGAGAAATATGTGAGGAGAAAACACAAGCCATCGTTACCTGCAATAGTAGATTGGTCAATAATAAAAAAGAGAGAGAAATACACCATTTGACGTTTCTGGCTAGGAGGGGGGGTAAATTCACTCCCAAAGTGGATAAACTCTAATTCCCTATATTTATCCTTTCTCAACATTTGAAATTCTTAATTGGTCCCTATCAGTGTATGTAATAAACATCTGCAGGGGTAAAACCAGCTGTATTTCTGAAAATCGCAAATCTAAATTTTCTGTAAATCTGATTTACAATTTACATTTTTGTAACAACATAGCCTATCCAGCTGTATTTGATTCAGAAGTAAAAAGCAGAGATTATGTTTCTTTAGAGAAATTTGGAACACTGCTCCCACCTTGCTCTTGCAGATGGTATAAACATATTCTTCCTTTTCTTACTCTTTGCTGCTTCTCAAGCCCAGATTTGCTTTTCCAAATCAGACACTGCTTTCCTGCATACTCCTACGTACTCGCTTTTCCAGAGCGATCCTTTTACTGGAAAAGTTTTGCCTACCCTCTAGTGGGAATTTGAATTATAGCACCTGCAGATCCCAGCTGCAGAAGTACAGAAGGGTGGAGTCGCCGGGGCACAGCCTGGAATTACTGCACGGCTGGTCTTTGTGGTGTTGCCAGCAAGGACAATGCCCCATTCCTGTCTTTCTCTTCCCTCAATGAGATGCAGGTTTGCCTTTTGGCAAAAAGGATGGGAACTATGTTTGGTGGGATTTTGTTATGGTAGAGGGACAGATCAGTTTTTCACTGGAGTTCATTGACAAGTATCTAGCTCTGATAAGCAAGTGTAGCTGTATTAATCATGCTGAGTCAAAGTAAGGATGGAAATTTAGAAGATGTATGATAAATCTAAAGATGTGTGATAGATCTAAAGATGTATGATAAACCTTAATTCCATTTGCTCTTCTCCCAGTAGAAGAAAAGTTCTGAGGGATGAACATGGGCTGCTGGCTCTGGATTATTATCTTCAGGGAGGGTGCCCTGCCAGCTCTGAGGAATGATAGGTGGACCCATGTGCTCTCCCAGAGCTGGCACTCCTACATGGTCAGCAGTGGCACCCTTCCCCCGGGTGAAGGCAGCTGATAATTATGGAACCCATTTCTGACTTTTGCACTCCATAAAGAACAACCCCCAACCTGCGGTGCCATGCGCACATTTCAGCTGGAAAGGTTTCCCTGTGTACTGCTAATATTTTTTGTTAACCTGCAAATTAGAAACTACTTGTTAGAAACCTCTAAATGGGATGAATATGGCTATTAATTACTGGCTCTTGGCTAAGGTCACACTCAGTGGTAGCCAATTAACTTTGGTGAGCTGGTCCCCCAAAACCTTTTCTGAAGGAAAAGAGGAGTGCTCCTTCCCAGATACAGAGTATGATGTTAGGGATGAAGTAGGGCCTGAGTAGTGCAGACAGTGCTCTAACTCAACTTTTATTACTGAAGTGCCACCACTGAGCAATCAAGACTCCCTTGAAAATCTTCCCCTAAGCCTAAAATGCACTTTGTATAAGCTCTGGGCTGAGAACTGATCTCTTCCCCACTTGGTTGCTAATTTGCTTTGTGACTGGAGGCAAGTCACTTAACTCCCCTGTGCTTCGGTTTCATCACCTGTAAAATAGGGATGATATATAAATATCTCAGAGCAGCTTACTAGCAAAAAGGTAATGTGAGGAAACTCCTCTAGGCAGGTGCTGCTGCCTCCTCTGTTGAGATAACTTTCTGTTGATAAAAAACCTCATGAATTGAAGGGAAAAGAAAATTTCCGAAAGATTTATGCTTGAAATTGTTGCACAGTGCATTTGTGTGCCACTGTCTGCCAGGTCTTCTTCATTGCTGAGGCCATAAAATGATTGGGCCAGCCTGGCTCACTCAGTGGAAAATTGCCCCTTTGGGATCATTTGGGGCTGGAAATAAATCCACCCATAATGCTTTCCTACTTTGTGCCAAGTTGCCTGCTTTTTATTTATTTTTTTTTTTTTTTTGACCAGCTTTACAGATCTGTAACCAGAGCAGAGCTGGAGCTTTTACTTTGGATACCCTTTGAGGCACCTATAGAGAAAGCGTTTTCTATCCCTGTCAGTGCAGGTCCAGGGCATTGCTTTGCGCAGTGGTTGGCACAATGAAAATCCTTGAAAATTAGAGGAGAGATGTGGGAATATCACAGGGTGTTCTCATGGCAATATGAAATGACTTTGTCACAGATCTGCCAACAAAATGCCCGTTTCTGCCAGAGGCACAGGAGTTGTCTTAAAAAGGCCCTGGGATGCAGCCAATTGTCTTGTTCCATTCAGGGGCAAATGGGAACCACAAAGGTTTTAGCAGAACTGTTAGAGGGGACAAAATCAATTTCCTAATCACTTTTCCAGAAAGCTGCTGGATCTTAAGCAACTGAATGGGTCTTAAGCCAGAAGGGAAAGGGAAGGATGGAGTAACCTGCTATCAGGTTTGCTGGCTTGGGTAGCAGGAATCATGCTGGAAATTCAGCTGTATTTTTAAAAAGCATATGAAGGAAGATTTCTCCAAAAACTGTATTTCTAACTTGCTTTATTTGCATTTAGTATGGCATTAGACATCTGTGTGCAAAGTTGCATTTCTTTCTGCTTCACCCTATCTTCTTACACTGTTTTAAACAGAAAGGGAATTAGAAGGGAATTCATAAAGTAATTTGAAAACCACACTTGTTTTCAATAAACAAACACAGAATATCAGAATTTTTGTTTTTCTTTTAAGAGTGGAGAGCATCACTGGTACTATAGCTTCCAGGAAACCATCTCTCTTTTGGTTCAGAAATCAGTGATATCAACCATTTTGGGGAGTAAAGAAACCAAGGAGTAATCTTAGAAGATAATGCACCTTATAATTCAAATGCCTTTTAAGGTTCTAGCAAGAATGAATCAAATATACTGTGCATTATACTTGCCTGCAGCAGCTCTGAAAAAATGTTTCCTCTGAGTATTTTAAAAAAAAACAGCATTTGGGCTTTGAATTTCGTTTTGGAAAGATTTGCAGCTTGGTTTACCATCTTTAATTGTCTGCTTCTCCTTTTCTCCAAAGTACAGCTCTGACTGAAAGCAGGAATACAATTTTTAATCCTGCTGTAGGAGCCATTCAGCTCACTCTGCCCTCTACCACAGCACCCTGTAGGCTAGGGCATCAAGTCAGAAAGACCTTAGTCAGAAGAACTGCTCTTTCCCAGTCCTATTTTAAAAACAGGCCTTCAAATACATTTTCTTTAGTATAAATGGATTTTCCCCCTCCTTGACTCAATTGCAGGGCATTTACATTAAAGTGGCATGAGCTGGCACTGTTGAATTCCTGTACTGTCACAAACCATAAGGGAACACACAAAGTATTTTCCTTTACATCTCTTTTCCTTTTCTGCTGGCAGGGAAAAGCAAACTGAGTTCAGAGCTGGTAGGACTTGAACAGTGATGTTTTCATTTGTCATTTGCTGCTTTAAAGTTTAGGTTCACTCAACCTGCATTTTCACAGCAGAAAATCTTGGCAGATGGAAGCAGTCAGTCATTTAAAGTTCGTTTTGCTCATTTAGCCTTATCAGCAAAATGGCAGCATCTATGTGAGGTCTAAATTACTCAGTGGTGAGCCTGGCACTGCCCTGCACTTCTTCATGAAGTGGATCATGGCTCTTAACATTGTTACACTGCACAGTTACTGCAGCAGCACCCCAAATTATCTCTATCTCTATCTCTATCTCTATCTCTATCTCTATCTCTATCTCTATCTCTATCTCTATCTCTATCTCTATCTATCTATCTATCTCTACATATATCTATATTTGTCTATATCTATATATCTATATCTATCTATATATCTATCTGTATATCTATATCCACCATTACATCAGGTCAAAATTGAAGCCTTCTCTCACAGCAGTATCCAACACAGACATTGTCAAAGTAGACCATTTCCAAGCTGTTTCTCTCCAGTAACTCTTTACCCAGCTATGCATTTTGATGTTACATGCAGTCCACTACACAACTCTCCTTAGGTGTTCTGCAGAGCAGCCAGGTTAGGATAGATTTTGTGAATTTTCTTTTATGCGGAGCATTACTGTCAGTATTTTTGCTCTCTGGGAGGTTTGAATATGAGGAAGACCTTTTTGCATTCATTTCTTTTGGGAACATATGAATTGGGGAGAAAAGAAAAAAAAAATTAATTGCCTCCCTGGACAAACAAAGGTAGAAAATATCTCTGCTGCAGTCTGCGACATACATGAGTCACCGTGAGGAATAAGATTTGACTTGTCTACAAAAATAGTTGACAGCTCCAAAGTTTCACCTTTAATGTCACCAGAGTTGACGTTCCCTTGAGAGGTTTGCCTTGCAGAGTTATTCTCTTGGTCCCTCTGCAGTCCCAGGCACAGGGCAGCCTGCTGGTAGGTACTTCAGCTGACATGACTGTCCTTGCAGACAAACCTATCAGAGACTTTTGATAGAAGCCTGCTCACTGGAGCATAGCTATGGTGTGAATTAGCCTGCAATAGAGTAGTAATTTATGTAGCTATATTGTCACACTGTGTACAGAGCTTGAAAAGTGTCTCCTGTTTACTGCAATTGAAGCACTTATCCTTGTTTCAGCAGTAAACTTAACAGCAGCTAAAAATAGGAGCTATGGAGCTTCACAGTAAGCAAAAGGGATGAGTTGCATGAGATAATGATCTCTCAGTCCTGCAGAGCACCTGAGCAGTCCTTGAATCCTTTAGAAGTGTCTGTGTTAAGGTAGAACTTTTCTCCTTTTCCAGACCTAGCCATGCTACTGGGAGATGTGACTGCCCTTCTTCTGGAGGTTTTCTCCCCACCAGTGGACTACACTCCAGGACCATCCCCTAATCTACTTTGGCACTTTAAAATCAGCTACTTTAGCCCAAACTAAATGAAGAAACATTGTGGATTAGCAGGTGAGATAGGAAGAAGGCAACCAAACAACATCTATATTAAGGAAAGAGAGGGGAGGGTAAAGAGGTAGCCCCTCTCCAAGTCAATGAGCCTGTCACTTTTGTTGTTAGAGATGGAAAGCCTTGAAGACTTCCATTTCACAATTTTTACCTTCAGCTGCTTCATTTTATATTAAACATGTAGTTATATTGAAGAGCTTCTGCTTGTGTGTGATAAGCTCATCTTGGGCTTGAGAAGGAAGAGCTTCTGAGAACAAAAATTAAAAATGCTCTGACAGAGCGAGAAAGATAATTTTTAATCCACTCCTTCAGATGTATGTGTGTAAGTGGTAGACACATCTTGTTCTTTCACTCATGTGGAAGAGGAAGAAAATTTGTGCAGTGTGTTTGTACTTTTTACCCGTGTCGGAGAATTGGGATATTATGAATCTATGTCAGAAAAGATTTATTTTGTGTGAATCACCTTGTGTTGGGTAACTTTTGGGGTTGAATCAACCACACATATGTGAAACCAGGTAGCTTGACCATGATTGATCACAATCTACTGGCAATCTGTAAAATTTGGCCTTTGACAACAGTGCAGAAAAGATAAATTAAAGTAGAAAACATGTGAAAAGGCCTGTGGCAGTGCTTCTGAAAGGCAAATTTGATGGATGGTCGTTTAACAAAGTATTTTAAATACCCACAAGGCATTATAAACACTGTTTTTTACTTATACATCTGCTCTTTTAGCCACAGCAGACCCTGTCAGCCCAATGAAACTGTCAGCTCCTGTCCTGCCTATGATTCACTGTAACCACAGATCTTTCTTTACAAAACTGCTACCTAAATAACAGTTTCTTTTTTTTTTTTCTCTTTTTGTGCTTGCACAATTCATTATTTCTACTTAAACATAGAACTTTGCACCTGTCACTGTCTGGTAGCAGCCTGTGTCTCTGCAGATCATAGCTGCAATTCATCAGCTTAATTTTGTCCTCTCAGCTTCGTGTGAATATGTAAAGATAAGAACCAGATTTTATTTCATCATCCAGTTTGATAAGGAAAGCACTAAATACCCCTGAACCCAGGACAGACTGGTCCAGCACCCGCTCTGTGGCTCCCCCTACTCTGATAGTAAATCACTAATAATCTTGACTCAGCATAAACTCTGGAACTAGTAAAAGCAGTTTGCTCCAGACTGTTTCCTTAGCTTACACACAAGAAGAGTCATCTCAGACAGTCAAAACTTCTGGAGTCAAGATATGTGACATCATCCTATCCTTCATGTATGAGCCTCTTAATTTGTTGTAGTAGGAAATCAATATGATCTGTGATTATACACAACTGATAGATTAATACAGGCTGGTACTCATCTATAATCATCTTCTGTAGACTAATATGATTTAATTATTTTTTTCTCCATTTTTTTTCCATAGATAGATAGATAGATAAAATAAAAAGCAGTCTTTTAATGAATGCTTTCATTAAAATATTGCTGTTTATGTTATCAGTTCTAATATTGTTTGGAAAGTTTTTATTCTGATCCTTCCTTTCAGCTGTTCATTAATGCTCTTATTAAAATGATTTTTATGAATAAGAAAAGACCTTCCTGTGTTGATAAGAATTGGTCTTGATCTAGAAGCCTTTCATCATATCTATATAGATACAATTTTATTTTAAAATACATATTTCAGGAAAGGGCCTACACAGGCACAATGAAACTATAGTAGAAGGGATTCTCAGACCCACAATGTTTGATGTGTGCCCCTGGTATATAAAGTTCACTTTCTACCCTCATCAGGGGTCAAATTGAGAAGAAAGACAGAATAGTTGTATTGTGCTACTGACCAAAAGTATAGAGAGTAATTTACAGAATGTAACCATTCCATAAAAGGCATTTGCAGCCTTGTTGGTTAACTTAAAAAAAAAGAAAAAATAAAAAACAAACAAAAAAACACCCCAGGGTGGATGTAGAAATGTTTTCACATTCTTTTTGCTACTGGAGTTGGTTAACATTCTTCTTCTTGCTTTTGGGAAACCACTGACAGAGGAATATTTCATTATTTTACTTCATTAACAAGACTGATGTTGCCAAGAAATAAGTTATCTTTAGGCTTGTCATTAGCTGCTATGTAAATTTCCATATCTGTAAAATCTTTAAATGATGTTTTGCTTTGACATTAGTCTTAGCTAGAACTTTTCTGAAACATCAGAATAAATTCATGCAGTTCTGGAAAGCAGCCAATTGCAAGATACAATATGGGACATAAGCAGGATTTGAGGAACGTACAGACAGACTGGTGTACAATCTCTAAAACAAAAGTAGATGGCCACTAATGCACACAGCAAATAACTGTTAATATGGCATTCAGTAAATGCATTTTCTGTGAAGAAGTGCCCTCTTCTAAAATGGAGCAAGTGTTCTGTTGGGAAAAAATGAATACATCTAGCATGATTTTTTCCAGAGGAATGCAGCTTCTTGTAGGATGATGTCTGACCTCAAATTACTGTGGCCTGGATCTGTTAAAATGGATCCTACTGAATCACTGCTTCTATTTCCTGTTTCACTCTGAATTTTCTTGCTGTAGCTTCTACCCTCACTTGTGAGATTGCACAGAAAAATGTTGCAGGATTTGGATTCAAATTTGTATAGAACGTTTGGTTCAAACATATTTAAAATACTTTGAAAACTGAAGCTGGAGCTTGAAAAGATGTGTGCCAAACACTGGCAGTGGTTTTTAAAGAGCAAAACAGTTTTAAACCTCTTGTCATGGCTGGGGATGGTGCATGGCTGGAGAGGTTAGGATAAATCCAGTGGTTCCAATTCACAGTTGTGCAGCAATGCCATCATTCCCAAATAAACCTGAAGCCTCTGCTGTGGCTAATGGTTAACCAGGCTGAGAGCAGCAGCTGAGCCCTGCATAAGCAGTGCTGTGCTCTCACACGGGGAGCACCAGGGCTGTGCCCATCCCACTGTGAGCAGTGCACAGCTGTAGAGCCAGCTGAAGGGCACAGCTGGGACCTGCTCCCCACACCACCTTCTTTGTGGTTTTGTGAGACTTTCATTCTGTCAGCAGCTTGTTCACCACCGACCAGCGTGCTGTTGTAGCAAACCGTAGAGGTCAGAGGGCAAATGCTTGTGATCACCAAAAATACACCAGTGGCACTCAACCCTGCAGTCCCTACTGGTGGCCTCTTGCCCTCAGGGGCTTTTGGAGCCTTCTATCCATGAGCCCGATGTTATGGCTGGATGCAGGTCAAGGAACTCCCCCAGAGGCCAGACCACACCGCAAGCCCTGCACTGGTTATAGAAACACAAAGAGGGGGACAAGTATTGCAAGAAAAGCACGTGGGTGTGGGGTTTCAGTTCTGAACTGCCCTAAAGTTACAACAGGTAAGGACAGGGACCAAAAGAAGAAGACAACAAGTCTTTGCTGTTGGCATTGTTATTTTGCTGTCTGAATTACAAATAGAATTTAGACAAAACTTAAATCTAATTAAGGAACGGTTTGTACTGTGGTAGATTTTATCACACTAAGTAATTGACCATAATGGCACTTCTGCAGCCCAAGCTGAGGGCAAATGATATATGCTATAGACAGATAATGAACTTTAAATAAATTATCCAAAAACAGAACTCGTACTAGAAGGAAACTAGATTATGGAAATAGAAACCTTCTTCCAGTCTTAATGGTGGAGTCACTGCTATATTATATGGTATTCTTTATTGTAACCAATTGATTGGAGTCACTTTAAAAAATGTTGATTGCTTGTCTTTAATTGCAGTCACGTATATAAGGGAAACTTGTCTGCTTCTGCATTGTGATAATTTAATTACAGCCTGCTGGAAATAAAAGCCAAATAGCTGCAGCTATGGCAAAGTAACCTAGTGCCTGTAATTGGACTATATTTCACACAGATGTGTTGCTGAATAAATTAAATAGAATTTGGCTCGCAGCGTTCAACTCTTCTACTGACTTAAATTTAAAAGACACAAATGATATACTTAGGGATCAAGATGTGAGCCCTCCTTCCCTTACCCATTATAATTCAGGAGATATTTTCATGCAGAAAGAGCATGTGGATTTAACTCAAGTGTTGGATGCATCCCAGATAAGTTTAATTTGTTCCATACTTCCATCATCTTGTAACCCTTTGCTCATCTCTCTCCAGTTTGCCCTGCCTCCAAGTGCCTACCTTTAAATCAAAATTTGCATTTTACCTATTAACCCTTAGTGTTGTCTTCTTTTCACAGCTGGCTTCTTAAACACCTTACTCCAGATGGCAGAGTGTGCTTTTAAATTGCACAGGTCTGTGCAGTGGGATTGGCTGAGAAGGCATTCCCATTCAGGATGGATGGATGGATGGATGGATGGATGGATGGATGGAAGAATTTATTCACCCCTTCACTAAAGGGGTGATTAGGTGTTGGAATGGCTTGCCCAGGGAGGCACAGGAGTCACTGTCCCCAGAGATGCTCAAGACACAGCTGGACATGGCACATAGTGTTAAGTTAGTCAACATGGTGTTCAATCAAAGGTTGGACTCCAAGGTGATCTTGGAGGTATTTTCCAACCTTAACTATTCCATTATTATATGAATGAAGAAGCCTATGCCAAACTATGTGCTCATTTTGATTATGGTCAATAAAAATACCCCGCCTGCTGTGTGATCTGGAGCATTTTATAGTCCCAAAATAACCAGGCAATAAAGCATGAGAAAGACCAGCACTTCCTTGAATGGGATGGCCAGCACTCAAGAAGGGTCTGGGACAAAACTCTTCCTCCTTTGGAGATGGAAGAAGTGCTTATTCTTGTGTGTCTTACAACAGGGGTTTCACTGCACAGGGAAATTGGAGGGAGCATGGCCCACTTAGAGGTGCTGTGTAACCGTGGTGTGGACATTGAAGATTTTATAGGATTATTATTCTGTTTTTCAGCGTGTAATTCTTGTTACAATGACTCTGCTGTGACCCTATTATGACAGGTAGTGACAGCACAAGGGAGAATGGCTTTTAATTGAAAGGGGGAGGGTTTAGATTAAATCTAAGGAAGAAGTCCTTTACTGTGAGAGTGGTGAAACACTGGAACAAGTTGCCTAGAGAAGCTGTGGATGCCCCATCCCTGGAAGTTGTCAAAGCCAGGCTGAATGGGGATCTTGTCTGGTGGGAAGTGCCCTCATGACATGGGGTTTGGAACTAGATGATCTCTAAAGGTTCCTCCCACTACAAATAATTCTTTAATCCTATGATTTTATGATTGCAGAGATCTCCTGTAGTGCCAGTATTTGCATGTTTTGCTTGATCTTCTTTTCAAAAGTTTTAAATCATGCTGACTGGTCTGTGTGGACTTCCACCTTGTTTCAGAGCAGTGATCTTTAAGATGGTTCCAGGCTTCTCTTTTTTTGGAAAGAAAGCGCTTTCAAAAGCACAAGTATTCCAGATTTGATTTTGAATTAAATATTTGCAAACTTCCGTGTGCAGTTAGGAAAGTTATTATCTTGAGAGGGAAATGTTGAGATGAGGCTGAAAAAAAGCTTGAATGTTTTCCAACATTGAACTTCATCTCAGATCTCATTTGAAGGTATTATTTACTTTCTCATGATGCTAAGAGATGTGAACCTAGAGATATGAGCAATTATGTAGTGCATAATGTAATGGTGAAACAGTCCCTGTTTAGTAAACTGTTTAGTAAATATGACTTTTTGAATGATTGCATAACTGTCCTGTTTACCTGATGCTTTCAGTAATTGCCATTTTCACATTTTAACTTTTCAGCTTATTTGTCATAAACAATCTATTCTCCTTAACTCTGGTATAAATAATATAACATCAGCCTTGAGAGTGAGAGCATTACTTTTGGACCTCTAAATACCTGAACCACCATTGTCTACAGAAAGGGTTGAAATCACTGTTTACCATGTGACTGGGTTCTAGATGGTACTGATTTCAGTACTCTGCATCATGGAAATTGTACATGCCATAAAGGGCATATGGGGAATCATGGAGAGACCAAGCATGTGAAGACAGGAGTCCCACCTTAACCATATACACCTAGATGAAAGATTTTCTGCATGTTATTAATGAGTTCTTGCCAATGTATAGGAGATGGAAGGTTTTAAATTATTTTTTTAAATTATTTCTAAGAAACAATTTTCTGCTCCTGTATGGTATTTTGGAATAAGACTGGATATTGTTATGGCATTGAAATTTGAATTATATTAAAATGGCATTATTTGTATTCTTCATTTCAGATTTAGTGTTTGTAGTTCAGGAAAAGATTCTGAAAAGTTGTGAATAGCTGGAAAAGAGCTTCAGGAATAAATGGAGTACTGGGAGATGTTGTGACATGCCTTGCAAGAGGTTGAAGCTTTAGAGATTCTTTCTGATTAGTTTATTGGAGAGCCTATTTAAAGAGAATCAGGTCATAGCCATGATCCCATTCATTGGAAGAGATTCCTGGCATCAGTATAGCTTAAGATATGCCAGTCCAGGGTGGCAGTGAAGAACAAGTAATTCTTTGTGAGAGTGGGTAGCTTCTGAAACAATTGCGTGTAGTAATATGGTACATTGCCTTTGGAATTTTTGAATCAGCTGAGTGTCTTTTGCATAAATATTAGTGCAGTCACAGAGAAACATGAGATGATATTGTCAGACAACTTTGCAGGACAGATTAATAGGCTTCAAGGGCTCTAGAAAACACAGTCTAAAAGGTTGCATCCCCAAGACAATGTACACTCAAGGCCATAGGGTTTTAGCTCTGAATTCCCATAACTGGTATTAAGCATGGGGGTTTTTTATTAGTTATTACCAGGAGGACAATTTTGATTTAGAAAGAGAGAGAGAGAATCCTCTCATTCCTTTGATAGAACACTTGTTCTAATGGCAGATCACACCCACAGCTGAAATCACATTTAAACTTTAGTTTGTACGTCCTGTCTTTCAAGCTCTGCATTTGTGTCTCTGTTATAAGGACAGAGAATGCCATTTAGCAATTGCTCTTTTGTTTTTGTGGAAATATTTAAATGTAATAATCCAAACCCCTTTCATACTTCTTCCTGATTGTTTTGTCTCTTAGGTGTTCTGTGATAGCAGCTGGGCTTCTCTACCTATTCTTCTTCCTGCCACTGCCTTTGTGAGGTGGAGCATTATATCCTCCAGCCTCCATGCTGGGTTTCTGCATCTCTGGCTGGAGCCACATCTCTGCCTGCAGTACCAGACTCACAGACACCCCAGGACCCCAGTGTGCGTGCACCAGTAATCTCTGCCCAAGATGCCTCAGGATTCTGATGAGGGTGTTAAGGGTGGACTGCTCTGCACACTCCACCCTTCCAAGACCTAGCATTCTCTGGCAGCAATCAGTGAATCTTCCCTGCTTCCCTATCTCTTCATCCACTGATCACATAGGTATTCCTTTTTACTGTGACTGGAGCACCAGGTGATGACATGGGGAACTTTCTGCCCTGCCATGGGGGAGAGATGGGAGGAGAGGTCCTTGTATCACTATTCCCTTGAAAAAATCTAAACACTGAGAAAATCTTCTCCTCTACCTCTTACTGGTGGAGAGATGGGACTATAAAGAGATGTACTGGGCTGGAAAACCATCACGCAGAGTAGAAAAAGCAGAAAGAAAAATTACAATTAATGGGGTCTAAGAATCACAAAAAACCCCATGATGATGCTGCACCGGCAACAACAGGACAAAGAACATACTGTGCTGCCCACTGTCATGCAGAACAGTGAAGTTATGCACCAAAGTTACTGCTGTCACATGAATCCAGCAAGGAAAGCCTCCATAGCATAGCCCTTGTCAGAGTGTCTCTCCTGCTTTTCAGGTGTGACTATGCTGGGCTATGTAGTCTCCAGCTTGCTGCCAAAATATAAATACCTTAAGGTGATTCAGTTGTTAGAGTTTACCTCCTTCTGTCAGAAAATAAATGGGATCCTCCTGCTGTCATTCCCAGCAAAACCTGGTTGTTTTTTTCTCCTTGGAGAGAGGTTTTCTCAAGTAATTTAGTTATTTAAAATTCTTTGCTCAAATTTAGACTTTCCTTACCATGCATTTTTACACAAATCCCATGTGGTCCATTGTGTATTCTCTCTATAAACAGTTTTGAAGAATTTTCATGTTGTGTGAAGAATGACTTTGAAATAACTCTGTTGTCATGTTTTGGGTCCCTTATAACTGAAGAATTCCATGACATTTTCTGTCAGATTGCCAGATTTCACACTTATTAATACAAGGTTTTCAAAAGTGTTACGTGCACCAGTGGAGGGTAGATATTAATTGCTCTTGATTCCCCCAATAGATTTCATCTGACTTTATTGGCCACATGCTTCCTTCCTGCTATGTTACTTCCCCCTTTTTCCAACAGAGAGCTTTTATACTTGCAGTTGAGTGATTTTAAGGGCCTGCAATTGAGATGCATTCACCTGTTGTCGTCAAGGTGTCTTAGGTTGCAATACAGGATATGACCAAAAATATGTATTCTATCATCATCTGTTAAAACCAAGTGGGGCAGTCATTTTTATCTTTTCCACAAACCATCCTTATTCCATTAATCTGTTAATGAGCCATTGAGTTCCACTGCATGACGGATAAAATTACATCATCCCATTGTGAGATGCTCCACCCAGGGGGAGGAGTCAAGCCTTTCCTACCGAGATAAAAACTGAGATTTGGCTCACTAAAGTAGCCTTTTTCCCCCACTGGATTCCAGAGGAAAACTGGACCTTTCTACATCATCACTGGACCTTTGGAGGGAAACTGCAGCCTTCTACAGGACCATTGCTCCAACAGAACCACATGTGTAGTCCAGGAGGAATGCAGCCACCAGTTAATGGGACTTCTACTAACACCCTGACTGATGGGGTGCCAGGTTGTATTCTGACTCAGTGTTTTAGGGTTTATTCTTTGCAATAGTGTGTTTCTATTTTAATTTTCCTAGTAAAGAACTCTTATTCCTAGTCCCATATCTTTGCCTGATAACTCCTTAATTTCAAAATTATTATAATTTTGAGGGAGGGGGTTTACATTCTCCATTTCAAAAAGAGGCTCCTGCCTTTCTTAGCAGACACCTGTCTTTCAAACCAAGACACAAGGTGATTTAAAACATGCACAAAACACATGCAAGTATTTTCATTCACACCCACAGTTTTTCCTTTGGCAAAAGCTTTCCTTTTCCTTTGATTCTGCATTAAATTCCCAGGGTGCAGACACCCTGTGAGCACTGGCAGCTCAGCAGTTTTCACCACTGAGGCCCCTATGCCATGTGTTCTTCCAGCTATTCATTCCCCTTCCTGCTCTACTTCCTTCCTGCTCTCAGTGGGAAACTCAGACTGCTAGATTGTGCTGGATGCCAACAGCTCTATTCCTTTCTCTTGGTGCAATATCTTTGCCCCCACGGGAGTATCACTGTGGCTGCAGGACCTAACAGGGTAGATGGATGCACACCCTTCCTGTGCATGGCAGCTCTGCAAGTTGGATGTGCATATTCCGAAGACATAAGTTTGTTCTCAACTTATTTTCCCACAAGTTTTGTAAGTGTTTCGTGGAGCAGAACAACAAAATCATTGAAGAATGCCAAAAATATTTCTGAGGTCTTGTACAACAAGATAGGAAATACTAGTCTTTGGTGTGTTTTATTTTTCTTTCTTTACGATCTCATGCTGTAGGAAGATTAGCTCAGGTAAAAAGCTAAGATTTCCATGGACTGCTTTGGCCTTTGTGTTCTTTCACTGGAAGACAAGAATAAAAGTCTTGAATATGACATCCTCATCTAGCACAGTTACCAAACACAGAGCATGTTCTGTGGAAGAGTAGATGAGGGTGCAGATCTAGGTGTAATAATCACATCTTGTGAAGCATTTCTTAGTCCCAAGCAGTGCTTGAGCCAGTCTGCCAGTGCCTGCATATTCTTGGTGTCTGTATAGTCTTCACCTTGCATGCTCAGTGGGCCCAGAGGCCCGATGGTGCTTCAAAATGCCCGTGTCTTCCCTTTTTGCCTCTATCACTGCCTTTTTGTGGCCAAAAATCAAAAATGTTGTCCAGTCAAATTTTGTTGGAAGCATTTGGAGATCACGGTAAGAGAAATCTTTTCTCCCTCAACACATCCAAGAGGTAGAACAGGCCACCCACAGAGGTGGTCCTGGAAATCCCAGCTGGAAACAGTCCTGAGAAAACCTGGTCTGAAATCAGTCCCAACCCTGTCTGGAGCAGGCAATTCCACTGGAGGCCTCCTGATGCCCCTGCCAACCTGCTTGATTCCAAGATCCTATGAAGTCTGCAAGCTGTAAAAGTCAAGGCTAAAACTAAGCCATCATTTCACAATGAGAAGTATCTGAGTGTCCTACTGCTTCAGGCAAGGCAGACCTTACAGCAAAGCTACCCTGTGTTGCATCCAATTCTTTCCACAGCTAGAGAGTTCTGTTTATCAGCCAAGCTTTTCTGTTCACTCACTATTTCTCATGAGGCTCCAAGCCCAATATTTGTAGCTGAAAGAGCTTAACTTTTCTATTTTATTAGTCCTCAGTATTATGCAGTCTTTTATATTCTTTCTTAATACCTAGGATCCAGATATGTATGGCTGTGTGCGTGCTGAGCATGCACATGCAGAAAGTAGCCTGTATTTAGATAGAAAATTGTATCCTGAAATTATTAATTTGACTTGACTTGTGGTCTGAAAAATACTTCTACTGTCTAACCTAGTTTCTGATAAGCAAATTGTCAGGTTTGTTTTTAACTGGAAGGTTTTGTTGTTGTTTTTTTTTTTCTTTTTCCAGGCCTGCACTATGGTATTTCAGCGCAGGACAGAGTAAAGGGCACACACGTGTCCATATGGGGATGCCTTGTGATCTGTTTACAGATTAGGTTGTATCTGTTGTCAGTATCAAAATGCTTCAGTGTGTTTGATATAAGTTTGATTTCACAGCCCTGATTCTCATTCCCTGCAGATTCCTCTTCAAAATGAAAGAGGATTTAGCTCTCTGGTTACACACCCCCAGTTATTGAGAGCTTCCACCTTCTTGATTAGTCAGCTTTGAGTTTCTAGTCATACTGCTCTGGTCCTGCATGCCCTAGCCTTGGGAATTACAGATCCAAATTCCATCTTTGTTCATCAATCAGAAGTCTGGGTCATTGAATAATATTTACTAAAATACTACCTCTCCTTCATTTTAACTGAGAATACAATCTGAAAATCTGAGGGTGGGGATGAGCTGAGACTCCATCCACCGCTGTCCTTATGTCCCTCTCCGTGGGGATTTTGGCCAGTGGGAACAGCACTGCAGCCACTCTGGGCTGCTGGTGCTGATGGACAGTAGATGTCACTCTTGCCTAACATATGGAATCATGGAACGGTTTGGCTTGGAAGGGACCTTTAAAGGTCATCTAGTCCAACCCCCTGCAATGAGCAGGGACATCTTCAACTAGATCGGGTAACTTAAAGCCCTATTCAAACTGTCCTTCCTTGAATGTTTCCAGGGATGGGGAATCCACAGCTTCCCTGGGCAACCTCTTGGTTTGTCTGCTGAAATGTTGTATCCTTATTTGTGTATTGGTGTGAGAGAAGAGTGACTGCTGATCATAATTGCTACTGAGTGAAAACTTTATTTTGAGGTAAGAAAATGTATACATAGAAAATAATAACTTTTATAGAATCACAGAATAGGGTTGGATTGGAAAGGACTCTCAGAGATCAGCTATTTCCTCCCCTGCCCCTGCTGTGGGCAGAGACATTTTTCACCAAGGTTTCCTGGCCTTGAATACTTGAAGGATGGGACATCCACAGTTTCTCTGGGCAGCCTGTTCCAGTGACTCACCACCTCACAGTAAAGAATTTCTTCTGGATATCTAATCTAAACTACCTTCCTTTTATTTAAAGCCATTGCCCCTTATGTTATCACTGCATGCCCTTGTGAAAAGCCCCTCAACAGCCTTCTTATAAGCCCCCTGTAAGTATTCAGAGGCTGCAATAAAGTATGCTCCGAGCCTTCTCCTTACTAAACAAGATCTTTTACCTACGCCTTTTTCTTAGTCCCTAGAGAAAGGTATATGGAATCCCTAATGAAGGGTACATTTCCGGTGTGGTTTTGGTGCAGTTTTGTTTGTTTGTTTCATTGGTTTGTTTTAGCTTAGTCTTTGAAATGTGGGTTGGGAGCCTGCTAAATTATGCTAATCTGGCCAAAACGTCACCATTTTGATTCATTAATCCACGGAAACTGAATAGTAAATTTGGGTGTTGAGGGGCTAAAGGAGAATTTCTTGGCCATCCATCTTGTGTGTGAAGAACAAGTTGTGTGACAGTGTCTGACAGTGGAAGGCTGCCAGCCCAGGCCATGCAGGCAAAGCCTGCTTCCCTTTCTGCTCAGCAGCATTCTGGCAGCTGTGCAACCACTTCAAGCACTGAGGGCTGGAGCTTTCAAAAGGCTGTGGACAAGTTCCTAAAACCGAGTGTGTCAGTACATCACACGTTTTAATGACATATTCAGAGTCCCTTTGAGACCCGTCCTTTGGGAGATCAGACCAGTGCCCAAGCACAGAAAAAATGCCTGCAAACTTGTAGCCTGTAGGAGTGCCTGTACTATTTGCCTTTTTTTCTCACTAAGTTAAGAACCAGGTTCCATGAAAAGAAATATTAGTTGCTTTCACGGAGAGTGCAACTTCATTTTTTAACAATCTGGGGAAATCACAGTAATTTCTGACTTCCTCTAGAGATCTGGCTGGTGGTCCCTTATGAAAATCAGTTGCTCTCTCAAATAGTGGCCTTCAAAAGGTTTTTCATATAAGATAATTTTCCTGCCAGGAAAAAAGATCCATTGTTTTGATATAATAATTGCACAAATGCTGCCATTTGTGTCTCTATCCCTAGAGTTTCACTGCTAGGACCAGAAGGTGTTTACAAAAAGAGACACCAATTTTCTTTATCATTAATGTCTTCCGTGGATATGCAATTTCAAGAGCAAGGCAGAGTGGAAGAATTGCACAACTGGGACATCATTTGAGAGAGATGCTGAAGGCGAGATATTTCACAAATACACATCTGCCACAGCTTGCATTCCTTCTGAATCCCACTCTATACCCACCCCAACAGTGATATCAGTCAAGCATTAAATGTTTGTTTATAGAAGAATCTTTGAAAAATGCCAGATTTATCAAATTAGCAGTGTTATTAATAACCCTGTCAGGGGTTATATATCAGCCTGGCTGTTCTTTAATTTCTCCAGAGGAAGTCAATGTACACCTACTTCCAGTTAGTTACATCCACCTAATCATAGATCGTGCAAAATCATGGTAGTGTGTCAGCAAAAAAAAAAAAAAAAAAGGTAAAATTGTTGGAAAGTGTATAAATCTAATTAAACCAAAGGGTTTAGATAGCAAAAAGGGAAATCTCATGAATTCAACCATACAGAGTGATTGGGAACAGTAGCTAGCTGAAAAGGATCATTTGGAAATAGGATGCTTTCATGGGTGAGACACAGTGAACAGCAACCTGCAGTGGCTCTGGATTAACTGGGGCTTATTTAAGGACCAAGAGATTTACTCTACTTTGAGCCACCAGCTCTCTGGCTGACCCCAGCACTGTGACACAAAGTGTCACCGTCCATCTCAGCAGGGACGAGGACAATCAAGCAGAATGTCAGGTTGGTTTGTTCTGAGCTGCTGCTCTTCATTAGCAGCCTCAGGCACTATTATGGGCTGCAAGCTCTCTGGTCTCCTCCATCTCCCCCTTTTCTGGGTTATGCCTTCAGGCCAGATGCATGCTGCCTTTTTTCCAGACTCACTTCTTCTTTCTGAGATTGCTACTTCACTTCGGGAGCTCCTCTCATCAGCACCAGCTCTTCTTTACATCACCCGGGGCCCGATTTTCCTGGTTTGAATAGCCCGTGTGCAATAGCACTGCATGTGATCAGCTTCCTAACTGTAGGGTTCATCTCACATTTATTTGCTAATTGCAGGATGTGTCGTGTTTGTTCAGTTCAGGTGGGATGAAAATTTGCGACCAGCATATACCAGTTGCAGCTGTCAAGCCACAGGATTCAACTTGAGAATTTCAGAAATTTACCCCCCTGCCGACATATCTACACCCAATTTTCTGCTGCCTGTTTGAATCAATAATTATTTTTCACCTTGTTCTTTTTCTGTTGAGCACGGAAACTCAGGATACATATTTTTTGATCCAAGATTTCACATTAGGATTGCTATGTTCTAAAGCCTTGCCACTAGGTGGTAATGTTTTCATCCTTTAAAAAAAAAAAAAAAAAAAAAAAAAAAAAAAACCAAAAAAAAAACAAACCAAAACACCCACAAACCTCCTTTGGAAGCATAGACTCAAACTTCAATTATTTCTGTAAGGCTTATATGTTTTATGAAGGGATCAGAAAAATTGTGGTTGTTCTGATGTGAAGCCTTTGATTATCAACTCATTGCACAGCTACAGGCCTGTCAGGCAAACAAAAGATGTGGGGGACTTATGCTGGCCTCATGCTTTTCCTTACTGTGAGCTGAAGTTGAGTAGGACAGGAAAATTGGACTGTATGGACATATTTTGAATGAAATATGTGATTATGAAACATCATGCAAGGGTTTCCTTTTTTATATCTCTTGAAATGGAGCTATTATGCTGCTGGACTGTAATGCCTCTATGAGTGCCATACAGTAACTCTACACATATTTACCATGCCGAAAAGACAATATTCCTGACCTTTGTGTCTCTCTTTTAGGACATAGCAGTAAAGACTAATGAAAACAGTTGGGCTGTGCCATCTCCCACTTACAGTAATTTTCCATTCAACAGCAGCTCACAGCAAGAGTGTCAGTGAAGCTTATCCTCAAGTGCTGGGCTCAGTTACTCAAGGTCTTGTGCCATCATCAAGAGGGTTTGAGGGTGTTTCCCCCACTCCATCGTCTGTGTCTTATGACATGGAAGGTACAGTATGCCCATGAGAAGCAGGATATTCAGGTTTAACTCCTTGGTGACCATACCAGAAGTTAAACCCTGTTACCCCATTTCCCAAGTGAGCACTGAAGTTTGCCGGCCACCCACTCAGGTGGTGCCAGAAACTTGTCTGCAATGCTTATGACCATAGCTACCCATTCCAGCCTGATTCTCATATCAGATAGAAAACCTGGAGAAAGTGGCTTTGGCTTGGGGAAAAACAAACCCAGCATTCTTGCCATGTTAACTGTTTTCTTGAAAAAAATATTGCCCAAATCTAACAATAGTAGTTCCCACAATATCATTCATTGCTAGAAGCTCAAAATGAAAACTCCCACAACAATACGTATGAAAATAATTAATAAAAATAATTGCTGGAAAAGGACTTTTTCCTCTCTCTTTGCAACTGTTTTTGCTCCCAGTGATACTAATGCAAGAATTTTTTTCTTCTGCTTGCAGTCAGCCTTGCCTTACCTGCTGTCATCTACCAAAGTCTGCTCCATACCTTGCTAAGAGTGTGACAGCTGAAGGAAAAATAAGTTATGCTCTGAGTCTCATGCCCATATGCACTGCAGCCTTAGGGCTACGCAAAGCAAAATACATGTGGTGTTGGAAAAAAAAAAATCCAAAGGTTGATCACTATGAAATAATAAAAAAAAGATATACCTCAGAATGTCAAAAGGCCTCTTCTTGGCTGCATTCTGGTCAAATTTCAGTGTGTTTCCTGTGTGACTTTGCCTAAATAATTGTTTAGAAAATCAGTAAGATATGTATATACACTATATGTGTATATTTTTATCAGAAGACACATTTTTTTTCCCCAGTATTTTCTCTGTTCAAGGATCAAGTACCATATCTGATTAAACAGAAATGGGTTGCCTTTCTACAGGGACCAAGACTGGCATTGTCAATGAAATTCAATAAAATGATGCAAAAATTGAGAAACTATTACAGAGGTACAACTAGAAGAAAATTAACCTTTGGTTAATTTGCTGTCTTTTAAGGAGACCTATATGACCTCTTAATGCTGACAACTGGTATATTCAGTCTGTGCTTTCAAATTACTTATTGAATAGTTGACCATACCCTTCAGTGGCAACTAGCATTCCCAATAAAAGGGTTTAACACCTTTCTTAACACTGTGATAACTTCATGTGTCATAGTTTAAAATACTTTTCAGTGGGCTGCTGATTTTGCAGTGTTTTCAACGTAAAAAGAGTGTTTACAGAAAATATATTCTCATTTGGTTTAATTGTCAACCTCATTCACCAAGCCTAGATGGAAAGCACTGAAAATTTTTTCATCAGAGGCTTATGGTGGTAAAACTGGTCTCATGCAAACTAGATTTTGGTTCTGTTAAAAGAAACAAAGACTGAACTTGGAGCTGGAAGTAGGACACAAATAATTTATCTGTTAAAAGCTTAGTTTAACGTTTCACACAGGAAAAGGTGGAGTCAGTGCCACACTAAAGATTTCCCAAAGCGAGTCGAGAAGTGAAATGAGTGCTAAGACTGGGAAAAGAATTGAAGAAAACAAAAGCAGAGGGTGGGAAGAAAAGCTTCTTGCACCTGATGCTCCACATGTGATTCAGCACAGAGGTACAGGAAAAGCTGTGTGGCTGCCAAGGGTGAGCATTTGTTTCCCCTGCAGTCACGAGTAAGCGACTTGGCAGGAGGTAAAGGTTTGGTGGATACCGTGCAGTTTATAGGATATTCTGACCTTCTCCATTGGACTTCACCCTCATCAGGCCCTGTGGAGGCATGGGTGGTAAGGGCATTTCCCAGGGAGGTGCTGCTGCAGGGCAGGGACTTTCAATGTGTCAGTACCAAGGTTGAGCATCTCTGGACTCACAGGGCTGGATGAGAGTGCACAGCAAAGGTCCAGGGAGCTGCTGGTGCCACCCACTGAGTCAGAGAACAGGAATAAGGAGCACTGGTATAATTTGGGAAATCTCCAAGGATTTTCCACTTTCCTGGGCAAACATCTTCAGTGCTCAGACACCTTTGTGTAGTGCTTTATGGGGAAAATTCTGTTTCTTTACTTGGCACTGACATTTTCCTCACTGTCCCCAGTGACTGTGTCACCACCTTCCCTTTGACAGCCACCTGGGAGTAGGGTTGGGTTTCCTCCCTCTCTCACCAGCCAAACTCTGCCCCTTCTCCTCTCAGCATCCCCTGGATGCCCCCACACCAACCCTGAGCATCCTTCCTGTGGGGCCTGGCTGACTTTTTCCAGGGGACTGCCTAATGCTCCACTCCTTGCCCTGTGGTGAGGAGGCAAAGGGAACCCCAGGAAGGCTGTTACCCCAGGGAAGGTGGGAAGAGCTCCTCCCCTGGCCTTTAAAAAATACTCCTCTGATGGCCTGCTGAGAATTTTTCCATCGTTTTGTTTTCATGTATGGTTTCAATAAGAAAAGCTTTATTATGATGCCATTCATTATTTGTATCTCAATCTAATAAGCTTACTACCCTTCCGGCTTGACATTTATATGTTATTAATGCATGGGTTAGAATCTTTGCAGTGTATTTGGCCCAGGTGAAGATTATTTGCTTGTGAGCAGGAAGCAGACCTAAGTTATTGTATGAGTTATCATAGCATATGTGTGTGTGGTGCTGTAGCTGAATTTGCTTGAAGACTCCACATTGCTTTAATTGCATACAAAAGGAGCACTGCTATGTGTTGTTTCCATGTTCTGTCCCCAGTGCTTGCTCAATTTGTGTCCACTTCAAACCATGAAAAACTCTGTATAGGGAGTCACTTGCTGCCACTTCCTAATGGAGAGACAAAAAAAAAAGAAAAAAGGAAAAAAAAAAGAGAAAAAAATCACACAAATCCCCATAATAGCAATAAAATAAGTATAAAAATAAAGATGACAGTTTAATGGAGATTTGTTTGAACAGTATGTTTTTCTTTTAACCAGTTATTGTGGTGTATTACTAAAAGTTTTCAACAGCCTGAAATGGATCTGCTGGAGACATTATGAGGCTTGCAAGCACCTTACATGTTGGGCCACTGGTTAAGCATGTAAAAGGTCTGTTTGAGCTTTCAGAGCAGCAATAAATATGCTAAACCTTGGAAACCAAATAATCTTCCATATACCAACTGTTATGCTTCAGTTGTCAGCCTGAATTTTTTTAATATACAAATTAGCTTTTTCAAACAAAGAAGAGTTTTTCTATTACCACAAAATAATGCTGTCACTAGATAAGATTTAATTTTTCTGGTTTTTATAAATAACTTTGTTGTAATCATTTTGGCCTGATTTCTTGGCAAAGTCCATGGCTTTTACAGCAAAGGAAAGTCTGCAGAGTAATCACACACAGGACCAACTATAGCAGACTTTCTCCACAAAATTCATCAGAAGACTGGGATTTCATTTAGAAAGCTTGTAAGAACTTATAGATTTTATAGTAAGTGCTTCCAGAAAAATACTGCAACACTGAAATGAAAAAGCAATGTCACAGACAAACCCAAAGCAATGTGCCCAGAGAAACCTAACAGTAAGATATTTAAAATAGAGACATATATTTTTATAAAGTAGGTGTATAACTCTTGTTTCTCCTACTGTTTATTCTGCTTCTATTGCTTCTCTTATAAACTACCAAAAGAAATTGAAGGAACTTGTTGGTCTCATCTGGACATTACAGCCTCTCATGCAGATTTCATTGCTCACTGCTTTCTCACTCATAAGCCATGCTGGACTTCCCTCGGTGGCTGTCAGAGCTCAGAACCAGCTGTTCAGCTGTGTAACAGTGGCAACACAAAAATAGCAATTCTGCTCAGCACTTCCAGTCACATCCACCTCCATAACAGGCACTGGGGTCTGTGCACGACATCCCTCTGCAAAATTGCTGCATGATGTGATGGTTGGCACCCACTGTAGTGTCTGAGCCCTGGCTGCCATGGATAATTCCCATTACTCATTAGTGCCCTGTCTGCAGGACAGCAGGGTTTTTGGTATGATAGCTCCCCACTGGTTCCTAGTGGAAAAGTGGATACCAGTGGAAGCTGGCTCACTCGTGCCTCCTTGCCCAACCTTCTTTAGCTGTCACAACTTTTTTCACTTGAATTCTACAACAAGAGCATTCATCTCTCACACGGACCTGCAAGATAGTCTGGCTCTTGGGTACACCCCACTCCTCATCACCCTCTTCCCCACAGCCGTACACATGTGGAAATTCTCCCACAACAGCTGCCTCCACACTTTCCCACAGGGAAACCTGGGTTCCTACAGAACCTTTCATCCCTATATTTGCTCCAACAGCAGTAAGAGGCAATACATTAGAAAAAGGAATGTTTCCAGCAGAGAAAGATCACTTTACCAAGGTCTATTTGTGTCTCCTGCTGCATCATGCTGCCTCTTTCTCCTCTCTGCAATTGCCTTTCCTCTGGGTCAGAAACCAGTGCACCGTCTTTGCTTTGTTGGGCACCCAGCAAAGGGAACATCTGCACCTCCAGAAAGCCTGAGGAAAACTTTTATTTATATCTACTCAGCACTGATGCAGCCTCACCTTGAGTAGTACTGTGACCAGTTTTGGGTACCGCAGTATAAAACAGATATTAAGCTATTTCTCTCATTCTTGAAACAGCAGTGACTTTACCAACTGATGAAACCAGTCTGGGGTACAACTGGAGACAAGATACCAGCTTAGGTGTGGAACCCCTCACCACTGGCACCTAAACTAAGACCAAAGGAATTTGGAGGGGGTTTTAGTAGCTGACCTTGGAGGGCTCCTGAAAAGTGAACACAGGCACACAAACAGCTATTTTTTCCCCTCATCCTTTGACAACAGCAGTACAAATTCATGTGATTTGGCTGATGGTCATCTTAAAGGACAGCTTCAACCTGTCAGGTAAATGGTGCTGAGAACAGGTATTTCTCCAGCGGATTTTAGATCAAATAGATTAGAAAAACCTCTGAAGTTTGTGTTCTAAATTTAGTACTGTGAAATCTAAGCCACAGTAAGTAATCTGCAGTAAAACTATGAGAGCTGATAAGGACAGAAAAGGAGCATGATTTCCTGATAATCTGAAAAATGCACATGTGTGCACAAGATGGGCAAACCTGATACTTATTAAATATTATCACAGACTTGAAGGATCCAAAAGGAGTATTAGACCTCCAAAGCACTGGACTTTCCACAAGCACACAAAAGAAGAATTCTGCATCTTACAAAATTCAAATGTTCATAATGATGGAATGAACTGCAATGGAGGCATGGAAAAATGATACTGACATTATTTAAAGTAGTATTTTTAGTGTTGACCACATCTGAAATTCACTGCATAGGATTCTGATAACATTTTCCCAGATTGTATATGTGTCCATAGCAAAGTATTAATTTATATGTGAATGGAAAACTCTATCTGTATTTGATGTAGAGAGCCAAGACTGTCACCTACTCTGCATGTTTTTGCCACAGGGCTGTAAGTTCTGCTCTTTCTGCTTTCTTTTTCCCATTTATTTCTTGGTCTCACCCTGGACATTGTCCTTCTTCCATTGCTTCTCTAACTATCTGATGAGAAAGCTGTCATATTGGAAAATGACATCATCCCATTCTCACACATTTTAAAATAATACAGTACTGGAATTTTTAGGTATCATTACTTGGGAAAGCAAAGTCTGAGGCTCTCTTAGAGTACTGGGGCCCAGAGGGAAAAAAAGATGCAACTTCTTGCATCTTTTTGGGCTGAAACATGGTATTGGTACTAAGTGGTTTGGGGAGAAATGTTTTCTGTGACTAGAAATATAAACTGAGGTATTTGAGAAACTTTAAATGAAAAGAGCAGAGCAGTTGTAGACCACAGGCATCCCCCAGAGGAACACTGACAGCTCAGCAGGGGAATGCAGGATCTTTTGTGCTGGGCAGCCAAATTCTACCCAGGTCTTTACAGGTTGTTCCTGGACCTTAGAAATTTCAATCTACATTTGTTCCAGGACCCGCTCATATAACAGACTAATGACCTGTAAAACTTCAGTTTAAAATGCCTTTGGAGAGTTATAGCAAACATTTCAAAATGTAACCGAAGATACATTTCCAGTCTGCTTTTATTCTTACAGCCCATAAAGTAGAAAGCATTTAATATTGAAAAAGAACAAACCACTAAACCAAATGCCCTCTTCTCATTTTAATTTTACTCATATAATCTATAAACAATTTTATATCGGAACACTGTAAAATGCATGCCTTTCTGCTTCTTGGCTTCATTGAATTTCCAGAGTGGTATGAATTTCTAAGTCTAAGCTTCTGGAGAAAAGGGCTTACAAGAAAATGTTGATGGTCTCTTCACTATTGTGCTCTGACCAACACTGCAGTAACACAGAGCACCAATAAAGTACTGCAGTGCTGTATAATTGTCTTATTAATTGGAACATTATTTACAGAGAGGCCTGCCTTCACAGCATGCACCTACTTTCTGAAATGCTCACAGCACTCAGGACACAGCAGGCAGCCAGCATAAAAGTTCAGTTAAAGTAACAGTAAAATAGCCATCCATATAAGTGCAAGTTAATGAATTGAGTCCTCCTGGCAGGAAGACTTGAATGTGAGCAAGCATTTTCAAATTTAAAGAGAGGTGACCTTAAAAGCCTGCCAAACCTCAAAGGTAATGAATCATTTATGATGGTGATGGTGGGGCCTTTTAATTTTTAGAGGAAGAACTACCCAGCTCAGCTGTTCTATTAAAATATGTTGCATGTATATTTTGACAAAGATTGTCTTTGGAAGCCAGAAGGTAAGAAGGCAAACAACTCTTTTGAGTGTGTAGAGATCTACCTTACATTTAAATTAGCTGTTTAAATAGCATTGCACATACTAAATCCTGTTCAAGGCCTGTTTATGAAGTCCTTCTTTGACTGAAGTTCTCCACAAACCATGGAAAGGAACTGCCACACTCTCTCTAAGTTCCTAAAAAAAAAGACATTAGTGCCAGCTATTCAACAAAGCATTTAATATTTTTAAATGTCCCCATAAAATCCTTTCAACTGGCAGCAAGGAAATTACGATGTCTGTCCCTTTGCCTTTTCAGTGTCCAATTGATTTCTCAGCAAACTGAATGAAAAAAAACCCCAAACCAATACAAAGCATCCAGGACCAAGGCTTGCTGCTTTGAAGGACAGTTTTTCCCAGGATTAATGTCTCATTATCATATATAAAGTAAAGCACAGCTACTATGTCACTATTTATATTTACAACTTCACTTCTAAGTTCATAAATTACTACCTGGCTTACTCAGCACAGATACACAACATGGGATTTTAAGAAGTTGTAAGGCAGCCAAAACTGTCACAAAATATCTTGCAAAATCCTTTTTATAATTTACTTACTAAAATATCTGATGATTACAGACTTTTGGACGGATCACCTGTATTACTTAGAGCTTTCCAACCTATCTGAATGCAAAGCAGAAAGATGATTTCTGCTGTTAACACTGAGTTGCCATAAATCAGGCTTTCATTGTGGGCTCTTTTGGTGCAGCATTCATGATGCTACAACTTGCACTCATTTCTCAGAAACTGAAGCCAGTTTCTTCCTCGGCAATTCTGTGGTATAATAGCAGCCTGGATCCCAGTTCATCTGCAATGAATGTTAAAGCATTTTATGTAAGTTATTCAGTGGAAAACAGAGCATTCCAGTGCCTAATTTTCTCTGTGGAGCTAGTAATTTCTTTTTTACTCTGAAAACACTGAAAATCAACACGGGATATTTTAAAAATGTTTTCTTTGGTACTTTAAACAAAATCAACTAGTTTGTGGTTAACAAAAAGCACCTGTGAATGTAATACATCCCACCCATGTCTGGGTGCCTGGGATGGACACTTCTGCTTTCACTACTTGCAATTTGACTTCCACTGCTCTGCGGCTTGTGCTTGCTTATGGCAGAGTCTGCCACCATCCACCACCACCAAACTCATACCAGCCTGAAGGGAAGAAGTGCTCCCTGATTCAGACAGCACCAAGATGATGTAGGTTGTAGGCACTGCCACTTCTTGGGTCCCCCGTGTTCATTTGAGGAAAGTTACAGTGCTCCTGAAAAGCAGACAGCTGGACAGCAAGAACATCCAGATTCCTGACTTACCTTTATTTTAAATCCCAATTTTTAATATTTTTTCCCCCTCCAGAGTAGCTTTATTACCTTCATCATTCTGGATCATATTGGGTTGAGACAGGCAATAGGTACATTCAAACACTGGTGGTATTTCCTTGGCTGTCTACCAAGTATAGAAATATTACATATTGTTGCTAGATTTGTAAAAATAATCACCAGCCTTCCTCTGAAAAGCAACTGTGCTCCAGCAGTGTCTGGGATAGTATTTCTAGGGTTCTATGACTTTGCATTAACTAAAGTTGTAAAGAGTATCATCTTTCAATAGAATCTTCCTTCTGAAAATTATATAGCACCATTATTTTTTTCTAAACAAATATCCCTCAAGGAAGTTTTTCCACGTCTCTATTTGGTGAAAGAAGCTATAAAAGACTCAAGAAATATCTATTTAACCTACTTCAGTGAGGTAAGCACAGAGATTTAAACTGGCATATAAATTAAACTAGTACTCCCATAACAGAGATCACATCAATAAATACTTGATTCATGGTTAAATCAAGTCACTAGAAGCTTACATTTCAAATGCAAACAACTGTGTTGAAAGAAATGGGTTTTTATGTCCCCATGCTACTGTCCAGTCCCAAGCAACAGAGATGACCCAGACTCAGGCCAGCCCATAGCAGGCTGGATCCACATCACACCTGCCTGCTGGGCTGCGTTCTGGCACCGAGCCTCTTGTAGCCACCTTCTCCTGTTTCCTTCCTTAATCCTTGTCAATGACAAAGACATTTGCTGGCTGCTGCAAAGATAGTCTTACCTCTTGTTCCTGTCATAAAGTCATGGAACAAAGTTTGAGTTACAAGTATGAAATGTGAGTTGCTGAAACCTGTGAATTCATAGTCTTTTATGATTTCTGGGAGTTTCATCAGATCGAGTTTTGCTTCTGAGTCCAAATGTATCAAAAGCTGTTTATGTTACCGAATGCCAGAATACACAGATGGCATCCATTTTACTGAGATGCATTTTATTATTGGTTATGGACATTTCATGATATCAATCTGACATCTCATTGAAGCAGAGTTAATCTATTTTTTAGCTCTTTCTTAAGGTAAATAAGTGTTTGGCCAAGTCCTTCTGCCCTTACTTTTATGAATTAACTTGACTCCAACAGGTAACATATAAAGAGAATACCGTTGGATCTATGATGTTTCAGTTATTATTTCAGATTAAGAGCTCTTGCAAAGCCCAATAAATTAATTTTATCATTTTGGTAATTCTAAACACAGCACCACAGCCATATGGATGCCACACTGTTCTTTCGAGGGGAAAAAAAAATAAAAGAAAAAACCTGCAATCTTCACAAATATAAAAGATGTTGGAAGAAATAAGAACCGCATCTCTTTAGATGTGTTCTTTGGCCCAGGCCATATTTATTGATGCAGGATATGGATCTAAACCAACCTGAAATTATTCTTCAGAAAGGCTGAACCCAGCCATCTTTTCCAGCAGAGGGTCTTGAAGTACACCTATGGAAGATGGCTGAATTTCACAGTGATCCCTGGAGCTTGAGCTATTTTTAGAATAATAGGATTATGTTATTACAACTCTAGCTGTGATAGGGCTGAAGAAGGTTACTTAGACCCTGTGGCTACACTGCTAAATAGAAGAGAGCCAGGAGTTAATCCTCAGTGCTGAGGCTGAGTAGTAAGCACAGTCTGATCCATGCTGCACAGCTCTTGTCCTTGTGACTTATCTCATCCCACCTGGTGCCTACGTGGTCCAATGCTTCTTTTTATGTGTTTTTGACCAGTTCAAGATGTCTGAAGTAATTTATAACCCATGTTGCAGCTTGCCAGGGTGGTGGCTTTTGTAACATGAAGCTGCATATGTGTACAGCATGTGTGGGGCTGTAAAACCTGCTGGGACAGTGTTGGAAGGTTGAGTAGGATGGAAGAAGTCACACTTTGTGCAGTCTGCCCATGCTGTCCTGGAGTCCATTAGTTTGCACAGGTGAGCCCAGGCCCTGGTGAGAGCCCGGAGCTCAGCAGAGAAGTTCATCTCCCATTGACTTCAGCTGGGAGTACAGTGCAGCTTACAGAGGTCTACAACTCTCCACAGCTCAGCCCCAGATTTAGTGTCTATTTTGGTGTCCAGAAAGCTGAATAAGTGGAAAAATATTGGCCTTCCAGGTGCTGTTCTGGTTAAAAGGTTGGCACTTGAAGGACAGGATTCTGAAGAAACAGGTTTGACTGAGGAGAGTCTTCCATGCTGTCTGGGACAAAAAAGGCACTACTCCCTTCTTGAGGCAAGCAAAACACCGAGACTGGGGAGAAACCTTTTATACCAACACTGGGCAGAGCTACCTGTGATTTCAAAATCCTGCAGGAACATTATGATTCCCTCCTGGCAAATGCAATTTCTTGTGTTAGGAGAAGGAAGTAAACTACTTGTGTAGGACACTACGGCCATTTCCAGACCAGTAAAGGCAATTCCCAGGGAGAAAAGGGGTTTTGGTAATTTTTAATATTCCCAGATATTTCCAATGAACAGCACAGCACATTGCCAGCAAGTTCCTCAGCGAACCTAGCCAAAGCTCTATTATTGATCTTGAATGTCGTCTCCTTTTCACAGCAAGACACTGGAAATAGCATAAGGCTTTCCATTCACTTGGCAGGGCAGCCTACAGACACAGCAGGGTAGTACCATGGAACTCATCACATGGCAGAGACAGATGGGCTCTTCCTGCTTTTTACCTCCCTTCCCTTTGCCTGTGCTGACTTGAACTCCCTCCTCTCTTTCCGTGGCAGAATAAGCCTCAGGGATATTGCACAGCTGCAGCTGGTAGCGTTGATGCCATGGCCATGCCAGCTCCTCCAGGATAAGGTTTTGCAGAGAAACCAGTCTAGCTGAGTCCTATAATCATAAAATCATAGAATCATAGAATATTCTGAGTTGGACAGATCCAGTAGAATCTTCTCACAAAAAGTCCCGTATTTTAAGTGTGAGATGTGTAACAAGAATTTTAGATAACCGCACTGGGGCTTTAGCATCTCCATGCACCACCAAGAGTACAGGGGATGTTGACTTGGGATGGTCCCTCAGTGTCTTCCAGTGGAGAGCTGGATGCCAAAGGCTCGTCCTTGGTGCTGAAGGAGGTGGAGGATGAGTTAGAATTCTCTGAGGGATTGCTGTAGGTGTAAGGTAAGGCTGCCTGTCTCAGTGGCATGGAGTGTGGACCACTGCTATGGAGATAATGCTCTCATATTTATGATATCTTTGGGAGAATTATATGGGAAAGACCTTCTACTCCATCTCCTGATGAAAGGATGAAGTAGTTAAGTTTGATTCCAAAATATCTTGAACCTATCATGCTAACCACAGCTATGCTACATCTATGGACCAAGACTAAAGTGAACACTTACCTTGCTTCCTGATGATAATTCCCTCCTCTTTTTGTCACTGATAATTCTTTTCTTGATCAGTGCCATGTGTCTGCTTCAGGGAATTTAGGGAATGCAAATAAAGGGGTGTTTGTTTGCCTCAGTACTACACTTATCTTGCGCTCAGTGCCCATCACTGAAGCCTGCTCTCCACCCCCTGGGTCTCATTTTCAGACATGCTTTCTGGCCCCAGGAGACATTTTGCATAGTTTAAAAATTAGCACTCAGCCTGAAGGTGAAAGGGTTGCCAGCCAGTCCAGCAGCACTGAAGTCATCCCTTTTTCATTCTGCCTGGCTCAGTACTCCACCTTCCAGGGGCAAATTATACACTTTCATTTCCAATGTTTTCCTTATTCTTGTCCTATTGACCTGTACTCTCCATTGAATTTTATTCTTACTTGTGCAGAGCTCTGCCCTGCTATAATGAGATGCGGGACTTAATTCTTGTAGCGCTCTTTTTGTTTGGGGTTTGTATTTTTTTTGGTTTTTTTTTTTTTCGTTTGTTTGCTTGTTTGTTTACTTTTTAAAATTTTAATTTAATCTTTAGGAACCAAATAGATGGGTAGCAGGAAATAAGGAGGAGAAGGTAAACACAGGGCTGATGGGACACTGAGAAGGAAGATTAGGGAAAGCAGAGTCAGATTAGCAGCCAGAAGTCAGCTGATGCATGCAAAGGCTGTTTACTTCACTGCTGTCCAGGATGTGAATGAGGTCATGAGGGGCATCCTCTGTGCCCTTCACTACTTTTGCTTTGCTTGTGCTACCTCTAAGTTACTTTAATCTCTGGAAGAGCTTTCTCTGTAGTGTAGGGGTCATTGCAAACTGAAAGAGGGTGAGTAGGAGGCCATTCAAGTCCCTACATTACATATTTAATCATCGTTTCCTCTAATGCAAGGCTTACAGCTACAGGCACACTTTCCATTTTATGCCCTTGGGCCACATATAATCCTTCACATTGCAGGTGACATTCGGGCATTTAAATTACAGCTCTCCATCCTGCCTTGCAGACTGCAGTGACTTTCTTGGCTTTAGAGTGTTTACTGTCCAGATGGCTCCTGTCAAATAAGAAGCAGGTGGCATCACTGACAAGTTGTTTGCCTATAAATTTCTTCAGAAAATCGGAGTCTAATTTCAAAATATTCTTAAGCTTGGTGGTCTGTAATATTTGAAGGTGTTTCAGTCCTAGGTAGTTTATATGGGAGCTGGAAAGAGAGAGCCTTGAAAAAGTTTCTCCACAGCTTGGAGACAACTATTTCTCATGTTTCCCTCACGAACTGTCACAGCCCTGATGAGCTTAGCTCCCACCTCAAATAATTGCCATTATTTCTTCTCCTTTCGTTTAAATCTCCAGCATTCCCTCCACTAGATGGTACTAAGGCAATACATTTTTCTTCACAGGCTTTCACAGCCATGATAACCATAATAAGTGTCCCTGCATATAGAAGGAGAAAAGGGTCAGACTTCTTGTAGTGCAAAAAACTTCTGTTGAAGTCTTTTATTAAACTATTTTATTAAAATATTTTTATTAGACCATTAAACTTTGTAGATGACATGCTCAAAATTCAGCAAAGAAAGCAGGTGGCCTGAGCAAGTACAGCTGATTTTGCATCTATTACAACAATCTTCAGTAGCATATATCATGCTCATTTTTCCATGTTTTTGTTTTCATTTGTCTTCTAAGGCTTATATAATGGAGAATATTGATACAGTAAACCAATTGTAAGCATTATGTTAAAATTAGATTCACACCACTATCTTTGGCCAAAAGCTACCATTAAACAAAAAAAAATATATATTTTACCTGTCCTTACCAAAGCATAATATTATTTGCTGCTGCTTATGGCAAAGCAAGACAAACCTAACACCTGCAGTTTGTGTAGCTGAATCCAGTATCTTGTTGGTGTCACTGGCAGCCAGCAGCCCAGTAAATGACAGTGCCTGTGCACTTCACAGTATTCGTGTGTCTTACAAATTTTTAATATCAGGTTTTTTCTACTTGTGTGACTTTTTTGATTGGAAGGCTGAGTGAGAGTGCAAAGAGATGAGTGAATCTACATACAGTTGCATCAGGATTTTTCTGTCCTGTGCTGAGCGTGTTGACTTCTTCCATAGACCATGGTTAGAGTGTACATCTATTTGGTTTGTAAGAACATGAGAGGAGGTGGATTACATTTTGCCATTTCTTCTCCAAGAAAAACAGGATTGCAATAACGTTTGTACAACTTGTGCAGCAATAAAGGAGCAGGATTCCCAGGCTGTGCTGGAGACTCTGACAGCTCATCTGATGAGCACAAAGCTGTTGGAAAGAAAAAAATTAAATTAACACCTAGCAGCTAGGGCATGCTGGTATGTCTCTTGGACTTTTGAACACCAGAATCACTGAATTCATTTTTTTAAATGAAAAATTTGCAGCCTCTTTTCTCTGTGTGTGACTGGAGGATTTAAAGCATTTTATATACTTTCTTTTCACACCCTCTGGTTGCAAGAGCTCCCAGACTTAAAAAAAAAAAAAAAAGCATTAGAAGAAACAAAAGATAATGTACTTTTCACATTATTTATTTCTTGTAAATCTAGAAGCTTTTGTTGGTCAGTAATCTATGACATTCCTCAGGAAACTTCAGGTTGACAGTATGCATCTCTGGACAAAATGTGTGCAAGAAAAGAAAGTAAAATGCAATTTCCATTGATCTTGTTATTCTAGTGTACAAATTTCAGAATTATATTAAGAAATATTAATTTATTAATTCTTAATGGAATTCTTAATTCATTAAGAAAGTCCCCTTCTTCTTGAGGGAAGACAATTTGAGTTAGTTCTACCAGCAGCATTAAAGCAAGATTAATTTTTTCCTTTACTTCCCTTTTTCAAAACTGGTACCATTTTCATGCATGTAAAGAGCTTTTCTGCATGCTAACAACTCTTTACTTTCTAATGAACCTATGACTGACAGAAAGTTGAGCTTTTCTTTCCTCCCACTAATACCACCATTGTATGTGTCGTGTTAACCAGTATTGTGTATCAGTCACAAGCTGACTCCTTTGTGCCTTTGTAAAGTATCAATTTAGTCAGCATTATCTGCTGGGGAGAGAGACAATGCAGCCGGTAAACGTGAACACAAAACTGTTGTAGCATTATAAGCCCAAAAAACACTGGTTTGGGAGCCCTGGAGCCCGGGAGGTGGCGAGGCTGCAGCCAGAGAGCTGCTGGCCATCAGCAGCTGCAGGATCCGAGGGAGCAGATGGGCAGCCAGGAGTGGACAGGCTGCAGGGACAGGCTGGGAGCTGGGGCTGAGTCCTCATGCTGGTTGGGTTGCTTGGCTGGGAAAAAACCTCTGCTATCCAGATCTGCCTGCCAACCTGCCCGTGGCTTGACTGTGCTGATGTTTGACCTGCCTGACACATTACCAGACTCTGTTTTGATTTTTTGCCTGATCAGGCTTTTCCAACGTTAAACTGATTTCTCTGCATAAACAAAACAACACCAAATGTTGCAGCTCAGCCGCTGGGCCCCGCACTCCACAAGGAGTCTGTGGCTCTGCATATCTGCAGATGTGAGTTAGTTTCCCCTTGGCCTCCAGGTAGACTTTAAAGGGGAAGGTTAGGCCAACACAGTCTCTCCTTTCATGTTTTCCTGCCTGGGCGATGGTCAGCAGAAACACCCAACCCCCATTGCACTGGAGAGGGGGAAGGCAGGAGCTCTGTGGGGTTTCTGTGTCTTTGGATGAAATTGTCCCTTTGTTAGTCCAAAATAGCTGAAATTGGGCAACTTTCCAAGCATGCAGTGAAAGACTTCTGTTTGAGACAGTGCTTAGAGAAGGCTGAGGATGGAGGGCTGAAAAAGAGGTGCCTGACTGGCTGAGTTCCCACTGGAGTGATTAATGTAATGTTGCTGGGATTTTACTGCATTATTAATGAAGTGCCAGGGTGCCTGGAGCACTGGAAAAACATCTCAGAAAAATTATTACTAAAAATCTGAATCAGTGCGTTGGACAACCTTTAATATTACTTTTTTTTTTTTTCTTGATTGTGGAGCCCTTATCATGCCAGAGGAAGCCTATAAATAAAAACCAGAGAGGGTAAGACTGCGGAGGCTGCTGCTCCCTCCACCTCCCCAAGTAGCCGTGGCCCCACTGGCATTGGGCTGGGTGTGCCAGGAGCCCACGGGAGCCATGCCCGGGGGCTGTGCACAGGCTTAGGGATGCACCCAGCCCCTCTGCATGCTCAGCCGAAGCCCGAGGGGCCAGGAAGGTGATGCCTGTGGAGTTCTGCTTTGCAGAAGAGTATAAACATCTGACGGGGAATGGCCTGTGCTGGTTTAGGACTGTTGTTTGTGTTGATGAAGCTGGTATCGAAGATGATCAATGTGAAATATCTCTACTTCCCCCCCTCCACCCTCCAAGCTGTTTTCTCCTTTTTTATTGGCTTTGTCATGCTTTTTTTTTTTTTTAATTTTCTTCTAAATTCTTAACTCCTCAGATCTGTATTTTAGTCATCTCTAATAGCAACTGCGGGTTTGTTTTGAGGAGAGGATTTTTTCTTTTTCTTTTTTTTTTTTTTTTTCAACTGCTGTGCTTTAAACCAGCCTTGCCTGCCTAAAGCTTCCAGTTGCTAAGCGACTTTTCCCCTCCGCCCTTCCCGCAGCCCGGTTGCCATAGCGCTGCCAGCCCTGGCTATCAAGTAGCAGAGAGCAGTCATTACTCAAAGGAGAAAAGAAAAAAAAAAAAAAAAAGAACCCAACCCCACCAAAATCCAGGGCTACACGAGCCAATCAACATTTTGTTTCCTTTTTAATTCATGTCTCCAGCCGGCGGGAGCATCCCTGTGCGCATCACAGCCGCGGTTTGGGCGCTGCGCTGTTTTCTTGCGGGAGTTTTTGGTTCAGTCTCTGCGTTAAACAGGACGGACTGCAGTGCTGACTCACGGACACCTGTGACGTTGGTCATGGCAGCACCACATCCTGGAGGATGTGCTTCCCAAGAAGCTGGCAGGCATACCTGTGTCTCCCCCTCCGTGACTGCCGTTCACCCCAGCGCAAGCAGGTGCTCTGCAGCTCTGTGAATCACAGCGCCGTTCCTTAGAAACCAGGTGATACGGGTAGAGCTTTTATCTCGGGGTGTTTTTTAGTAACAAGAACATCATAGATACATAAAATGTGTGGGATACCGTCAAAGACCTGAAGAATGAACACTGGTTAAAAATTAGCTTTTCTTTTCAAATCCACTCAAACGAAATCGTGTGAAGGATCGTATCCAAAGAAATAAAGAGTCTTCCATTTTATAAAGAAAATCTTATCCCTAGTGTCTTGGGTAAGACAAAACTTAATGCCAGTGCTAAAACATAATAAAAAAGGTGGAAAACCTGACATCTTTCAGCTCTAAAATTGTGAGCTGTCTTGTCATCAGTTTACTGATTACCAGCTTTACCAGCTGGATGCTATAAGGCAATATTGTGATCTGCTGTCTCTAGTGAGCCATGCCATCCATCATAACCAGTCAAAAAAAAAAAAAAAGTCTTTGACTTTATGTAAACAAAAGTGTGCAGAATAAAAATACCTTTTAGAATTACCTGTGTGAGAATATAAATCACATGAGTTACATGGAATTGATAGTAAGGGAGAAAGCGTCTTTTCTACCAGTAAGTGTTGCAGTGTTACAAGCAGTGGTTGAGTTGGACTTGGAATAATTTCAGTTGTTCTGTGACTCTAGTGTCCATTAATCACAGCACCAGCCTCTGCCTCAGGTTGTCAATGTAAAGCCTCTCTTAACATCCAGGGAACTTTCTTCCCACGTTCTGTAGCTGGTGAGTTATTGTGATAATAAATGCAGCAAGGAGCTAGACTCCCTGTCCTTACATGCCCTTCCATTTATCCAATCCAGCATCTGCCTATTCGAATAAGTGCATCAGATACAGGCAGCGTGCCAGCTATTAAAATGTTAAACCTACTGCCACGGAGCTGCAGTGTACATTTTGTTTTTCCCTTGTCCTTGAAAAGGACTCACTCCTGAACTAATAGGAGTGTGCTTAATGGTTCCTTGTCTTAAATTCCCTATTTACTCAACTATCTCTTCCCTGATTTGGTACTTTGTATTCCCTTCTCTTCATGCTATTCATGGGAACATTAAATACCATTCTGCAAGGAAAGTCATTTAAGACACAACCTTTGCCAGCTGTATGGAAAACTGATTTCAAAATCAATTTCTACTCTGATGAAGCATGCAAATCAAAATTTTGAGGGGTGGGAAAAGGATTATTTTAAAACTTCCTGTTGTTTAAATCAGGATGCTTTTGTTCTTAGGGGCTGACATGACATACCTTCAGCTGGGGGCCCTGTTGCTGTGGTAAGATATAGCAAAGGTTTCAATAAATTCACTGCTTTTTACTGAAAAAACAGTGGTTCTCAGCTTTGCTTTCTATTGTTTTAAGGGAACTCAAGATTTGAGAATGGCTATGTTCAATAAATTAGAAATTGAAGGTCTACCACAGACCACAGACCTTTTTGTCCTGGAAATATTGATTTAAGGAAAGTATTGCCAGATTTATTACATGAAGATGCTTGCATAATCACAAAACTTAGGTGACAAACCTTGTTCTCAATTAGATTGCTTTAGCTCTAGGATTCGTTTCATCCAGAAGAGAAATTACTGGAATAAAGGTTAAATATCCAAATCAGAAATATTATTGCTTGTGTTCCTTTATGTTTGAAATGGCAATAAAACAAATTGAACATTAACCTAGTAGGACCAAGGCATTTCTATTTGCATGGTTTTGACATCTGAATTGGGCAATAACTTCTCCATGTTGAAATTATGCAATGGTTGTTAGTCAGTCTTTCATTTCCTCAAGCATTTGTGCACAGATTACATCCGCATATCGTATTTTATTATGAGTCATTAAAATGCTAATCAACAAAAGTACACTACCACAGTTCCAGGAGAGATCTACATTGTGAAATGGGACTCCATTTTGATACCTTTCTCATAGCAAACACAACACATCCACTGAAATCCACACCAACAGCTTGCTTTTGAAGTCTACAATGTTCACTTTGTGCACTGCCAGTCTCCCTGTACCTTCTTTGTGCTTCTGTTTTCCTTCTGGTTTCCTAACCTTCTCTCCCTACACCCACCAACCTATGCTCAAGGTAAAATCACTGTGCTGTGGTTAAGGTGTTTCCATGAAGTTGCCTCCTCTGCTGTCTGATTCCTGTACTTCACCTCTCTGTCACATTCACCCAATTTTTTTCTCTGCTCACATAAAACCTTTGATTTCTGTTTTTCCTTTGTCAAGTCCAGATTTGTATTTCTTGCTCTGATATCTTCTCTTCCTATCCAACTCTTCTTTCTGATCCTGTACTAATTTGTCTTCACTACAAAGTACCTCCCTATGTCTAGTTTTTCAAGAATTGCTTTCACCATCCATAAATTCTGAAAGTCAAGATACCAATTTGACCAAATAGTACATTGTCCTTACAGCTATCAGACAGGACATTTACTTTCTCTCTTCAAACTTTTAGTAATGTTAACTTTACATCAGCAGAATTTCTACTTGGCTGAATCTTAATTAGTCTGATACTAGAATTTCATTCTGGAAAACTGCTTATTCTGTACCCCTCCTTTCTACCATTGCCCATATTTAGACATCATATGGATGATGTCCTTAAAATGAAGGAGAGTAGGTTTGGATTAGGTATTAGGGAGAAGTTCTTTATATAAGGGCTGTGAGGCACTGGAACAGGTTACCCAGAGAAGTTGTGGACTCCCCATCCCTGGCAGTGTTCAAAGCCAGGCTGGATGGTGCTCTGAGTAGCCTGGTCTTCTGAAAGGTGTCCTGCCTATTGCAGGGGGGCTGGAATTAGATGGTCTTTAAGGCCCCTTACAACCCAAACCATTCTATGATTCTATGATAATAGGATTCTATAATTCCATGGTTTTGGGTTTTTTTAAACTTTACTATCCGGAATATTTCTTTTAAAAATATTAATTCATATCTCGCTGGTAAGTTAAAATTACTCTATACTTCTCAAACATTTAAGTTAAAATCTAAAACTTTAATACAAATATTCAAAGATATTTTCCCTTGCTTAGGAAAAGTTAGTGAGAAGGGATGTCCAGTTTTAATTCATAGTATAATCTACCTCATTCAAAGACAATTCTATATAGGCAGGAGTAATCACCGTCTTTCAGTCCTACCAGAGCAATTATGTCCCCTTACCTTGGACTAGTGATCAGCTCAGTTCTTTGTGTCACTGGCTTATTTCCCCTGTATTCCTGGAGCCTGGGGCTACAGGAGCTGTATTTGTCTACTTCTCTGTGTTTTTATTTGGACATCGAATTATGTGAACTTAGGTCATGACTTCTAGAAACCCCAGGTTTATCTGACCATGGGCAGTAAAAGCAAACAATCATAAGAGCCATGAGAAATAAGAAAGTTGGCCTGAGTGAAAGAATTACTCTTACTCTCAGCTGATAACAGAGTCATAACAGGGATTAGCTGAATCTGGTTTAGATAGTTGTGACTGAAGAAGGTTGAGGCATTCTTGTTGCTTTCAAAATAAATATGTCGATCATCTGCTCTCATTGGCTCCCACTCCAGTTGGCTTACTTGAGTTTTTTAAAAGTAGCATGTCTGTTTGTTGTGCACCTGGTGCAATTCTATTTTTGGGACACTATGAGGCATTTTATCAAGTACATAGATCATACTGAGTATTGCAGTATTTTGAGCATGTGTATAGGCATGTCATTTGAACACATAGCCTCAAAGAAAAACCTTTGTCAGAATTACAGATCGCTAGATATTCATTATTCACCATTGTTTATATTTCTATCCAAAACATTTTACTATCTTTTTAGTCTGATAGCAGTTTTCTAGACCACTGTGCAAGCTTTCATGTTACATAGCAGTTAATCTCACCCAAAAATGGAACAACAGGTTCATTGTCTACCCAAATTCACACTGTTTGCTGTTCGATCTAATCAAAGAAAAACAAACACCATTCATTTCTATCCTACTACTTTTCCTTCCAGTGTGCTCTCCAGATACTAATACAGTCCACAGTGGAAAGCGGAAAAAAGAGCACATGCGGAAGAGCTTAAATTCCTGTCTGAAACAATTTGTGATAGAAAATAATAATATCCTCTAAGAGTAAATAAGATAAACTCTAGAATCTTCTATGGATATTTTGAAGGTCTGGCTGCCATGCATGAATGCTCAGATGTTGCTGTGATGGAGATCTTCAGAAAAGAGTGGTTAGATAAAAATCGGGGTCTATCCTTTGCTCTTTTTTTTTTTCTAGTTTTGTTTAAACTTTGTATGGGTTTTTTTTTCCCCTCAAGTTACAAACATGTAATGAGGTTCCTCTTAAAATGGTGGTGACTTTAGGTAAGAAGTTTTCTGAGGGCAGTACAGGATGAACTTTCTAATCCCTGTCTTGAAAAGTCATCAGTATCTGTTTTCAATCCCTTACTTCCATGCCTTTCAATTGTAGTTACCTAAGTAGAATTCTAATTTTTTCTTCCCTCTACAGAGACTAAAATGTAATAGCTCATGGTTTCAGAAATAAATGTGTTTTAGTTGCTGTTTCCACGTTTTCATCTCTTGTATAATTCTTTTGTTTTCTTTTCTTTTTGCGTGTTTTTCTTAGCCTAATTCCCTATTCTCTTGTAGATTTGCACTTCAGATTTTAGCCAGAGGCATAAAGTGCTTCTCAGAAACACTCTTGAAACTTCTCAGTCCGTTCCATGAAATCAGCATGAATGTTCTTGTCTCATGGGACTCCTAGAATAGATAAAAGCTTGCAAGGGCATCTACAAAGAGAAAAACCACAAAAGGGAAAAATACAATCAAGTTGACTACAACTCAGCCTGCCTTTTTATCATGGGTGAGAAAGACCATCCTCTTATCACAGAATCAAGGCCTCAGTCCAGTTTTCCCTGGAGACAGTGCGGTGTTTTCTGTGGACTTGGCTCAGAGCTGCATCAGTGCCCAGCACTCTTCCGCAGTACTCGGCATTGAGGCAAGCACTAATGTACAGTCAGGCCATGGCAATACCCCAGATCACGGTTTCCTTCCCAGACCAAGCAACTCTATGGCAATATTTCGTGTTTGTATGATTCTTTAGGGCTTTTATTTCTTTATCAAAGCTTTAAGACTACAGGTTTTATTTTTCGGGTTGCCATATGCACCATGCAGCCTAACTCTCAGTAAAAATCATTCAGACTTTCAAGTCAGGTACATACAGAAGGGGAGAACTTACACAGTTTTGAGGTATGATTTACAAGTAGCATTATTTCTCTTTCTTTTCAGTCTCTCTGTGGTTCTAAATCACAGTATTGCCATCTTGTACAACTTCCTTAGGGCAAGATGAACCTCAAATTAATTTAATCTGGCCTTTTAGGATCTATCTTGTTCTGTGGGAACCACCATTTGCACAAGCAATACCAAACATCAGCCACTTACTCTTAATACAGGAAGCAGAACTAACTTTTATTGTCATTATTAAATAAAATTTATCTGCATTATTTACAAGCCTGTAAACATGGCCTTTCATAAATAGATAATGAACTTTTCATGACCCTGAACATAGTGTGGTTAGGCCATGAAGTACAGAGGCAATCAAGCTTCTAACTCTAAGTTAGGTTTTGGTAGAAGTTCAGTTACTTCAGCATCAACTGGGAGTCTTTGAGGATCTGCTCACAGAGAGTATGGAATACACAAAAGCATTTCAGAACAATATACCTTTTAATATCACTGTTCCCCTCCCCTTGCCCTGGAAAACCCTGTAAAGAGCCTTGGTTGCTTTGTTCACATATCACCCTGACCTGGGCATGGAAGCTTCTTTGTCGTGCTCACTTCAGGAGTCCTTGAGGTGTAGGTGACGATGGGATGTTAGGGAAGGTGTGTGTACATCCTCCACCTGCACCAAGTTCTGAAAGGAGTCTAGGCAGTGACTAAGGACATCTGGGAACAATAATTCAAAGTCTTGGACAATAGAAATCTCAAGGAGGGAACTTCTGTTTGGGAAAAGTTCATGCCATCTCATTTTAGTTACTGTACTGAAATATTTGAATAACAATGCAGATTCTTGATGTTTCCCATAATGGTGTCTCCAGAAAGGAATATCTTAACAGGGCAAAACAGACACCTCTAGAGGGCTGTCTCCCTCCACTTTCCCTACAGGTACCATGGAGAACTTACCTTTCACTGGAGTTGCTTCATTTAGATGCCTTCAACCAGACATAACCACTTTGAGTTTGGTATATGGAGGTGATGACTTAGATGCTGAACTTCATAATTTGCAGGAGATCTAGGACAAACTTCTGCTCTCTTTCAGCGAACCGAAGCTCATCTTCAAACAGAGGGAAGAATGAGGCTTCCTTCACCCATTCCGTACAGTAAGTGATGAAAAAACATATTTTTGCACAACACTGAAGCAAATCAATATCTGGTCTGGCATGGTTTAGTTTAAATCTTTTTCTCTTTAGAACTTGTACAACAACTGCCAAGCTGTCTACTCAGCAGAGGAAAGAATGTGCCTATGGAGAGGAGACAGGGATTGTTGATGCACTTGAGTACACACTGTATGCACAGTTACCTATGTCACCACTGACTATCACTCCTGTAGGAAAAGTGAATCACCATTCGTGCTCAGCAACACAGTGGTTCAGGAGAAAAACCCAAAGTTTTTGTTTGCTTTATTTTTTTTATTCATTCCATTGGCTAAAGGAACTACATAATGTACTGTCTAATGTACAATACTTTACTATTTTCTGTCTTGTAAGGTTAGATTTTTTTGTCATCCGTTCAGTGAGTCCTAATTTTCTGAAATATCTCTGACAGAAACTTCCCTGTTCCCCTACCCCTGCTCCCAGTCGGCCAGATACAAATCTTTTCAAAATAGCATCTCTCTCCACCTGCACAACCCACAAAATCTCTTCCTGTGATGCCATAATTAAATAAATTAATGCATAGAAAAGGAAGAACCAACCTCAGGTGTCTTTCATTCTGTAAAACTGAGTAGGCAACATGTTAACTTTCACCATGTCCAGGACTTTCAAAACAGTTCCAGCAATCATGAATCTGTTAATTCCTTTAAATATATCTCTTTAACCTTTGAAGACCTTTTCCTAGCAATTGACAAAATACTTTCAGTAGCAAATTAACTGTATTTGCATCTCTTTACTGGCTTTTAGTTCAGAAGTTAGTAAACACTTTCATGCCATATGCAGGATCAATTTTTTAGATATATGTAAGAGAGTTTTTGAAGTAACTGCATTGAATGGAGTGAAATGTATTTATTTTAGGTTGTTTCTGAAATCATAATAATTCACAGTTGTGAAGTTTGGAAAACCTGGTGCTGCTGTACTTTAGCTTCAGTTCAATATCCTGCTGCTAAGATTTCTACCCTGCCAGATGCTGCTTGGGGCACACTGAGTCAGGGCTGCTGTCCCATCCCAGCCTCAGCCCATCCTCTGGAAGGTGCCTGATGCTCAGGACTGGGGCTGGCCCAGGTGTCCCTGGCTGGGGCTGTGAGACAGCCCTGGCTGACAGCCCTGGCCCTGCCACCCACCCAGCTCAGGAAGCCACCTCTCCCCTACCATCCCAGCCCCAGGGAGCAGCCAGTCTTTCCCTTCTGGGGAGGAACATTATCTCTGCATGGAAGGGGCTGAAAATAAACCCTGCCTTTCTTGAGAACATAAAGCAAAAAAAAAAAAAAATCTTTATTTGTAAGGACATCTGAGGATTTCCCTCCACATATTCCTTTCTGCAAGGCTACTGCATGCTATAACCATCAGCAGCTATCATTGCTCCACAACAGGTCAAAACAATGAAAATCAGTACCACAGCACAGCTTACACTGAGAATTCGGGTAATTTATAAGCAGTAAGTTTTGCCAGAAGTGTTGAGATTACTGCTGAGCAGGGCTATTCCATCTATGAGTACCAATGATCTCTGTTAAAAGTATGGCCATTTCACATGCTTAAATGGGCACAGGAAATCCACTATTTTGAAGATGGCACTGCTCTGACAGTCTGTGAATTTTCAATGGATCCTGTTGTTTAAAAGTTCAAAAGTAAAATGTCATTAAAGGGCATTATTATCAGGAGTGGATGTGAAGAGTATGGGGGTACACTCATGCACCCAATCACTCGCCCATAGGTGAGAAAACATGACTGGCAAAGGACTGTCAGTAGAAAAGCAAGAGGGAAGGAAAGACATAGGAATATTTTGGTTGGCAAATGTCATTTTGCACAGTATGAGTTCTTGTCAGACCTAGGATTTTGTATCAAAAGTGCTTTGGATCTTGATGAGCTGCACAGCTGGAACAAGTAGATGTAGAGAATTACTACACTGTTAATAGCTCAAGGTCTCCTTCCTCTTTATTGCTCTCACAATGGGTCATTGATAAGAGCTAAGATGTTTGTTTTGGTTAGTGGGTTTGGGTTTTTCCCCCCACTTTTAGCCATTTGATAAAACCACAGCACTATTTCCCTCCTCCTGTGTCCCTGACACACTAGAAAACAAAGACAAGGGAGAAGGCAGAACAAAATAATAGATGATAAAAATGTGAGATGGCCACAGTGGTGCAGTGGAAGCACAGAAGTTCAGAAGTAGAGAAGAGTAATGCAATACTCTGGGAGAAGAGAATACATTAATTACAGGGACAGTTTTATTTATCCAGTCTCATGTTCTCATACAGTTTTATTGATCATAGAACAGTTTAGCCTACCAGAAGGAATGTTTTTTTTACCCCGCTGTGTACAACTAAAAACCTAGAGATATTTTACCGTCAGTGGGGTCAACAGAATTTATTTCTTACATATAGTGCCATTCCAATACAAAATTTCAGCAGTTCTAATTGCCATTAATGTTTCTACTGATAAATGCATATAAACAGCAGTTCACAAAACTTCAATTAATTAGTTTGAACCTCTTCTGAAGTTCAATAAACCAAGGATACAGACACATCTAGACAGTTTTAATGTCTCATCAAAAATATTGATCATTGCAATGGCTTTTTTTTTTTACAAAGTCTTCAGTGAGAAGATAACCTCTTTCTCTTTCTTTCTCTTTTCCCTGTCCAAGGAGCAGGAAGAGGGTTCTTAACTATACTGCAGAAAATATGGAAAGTCTCTTAGTAAATATCCATTTTCTTTTCCCTCAAGCGGGAAAGCAGTTAATCTTTGTTTTTTGCTTAGCAGAGCTATGTCCCTATATAAGATTTGGGTCCTGACTTCTGTCACACAGTCGTGACTTAAAACATTAGGAATTGCACTTCTTGTCTAAAGCACTTATTACCTGAGAAAAGGATCTTATTTCTAATCACTGCCTTAGTATTAGTGCTTCTAAAAATAACCTTCTTGTCTCCAGTCTCGGCTGTATTCTTCCAGTGCAGTTATTGAGAACCACTGAACCTGAGATATGGTTATTGCCTGTCTCATTAGGTCAGTCTCACACTTAATTATTTAATGTAAGTTGTGTTGACATTGCAAAGTTAGGCAATTTGTCTCTGCTTTGGCTTTCTTGGTAAACCCTGAACCTTGTGCTTCTGCTGACAAAACACACAGATTTTTTTTTTTCCAGCTGCCTAACAGTTTCAGGTTTTTTGAGCCACATGGAGAAAGAGTGGATTTCTTTTTATCTTTCTCACTTATGTCCAGTATTTTCTGCTTCACTTGACTGGCTTATTGTAGCACTCCTTTAAAAAAATGACAGGATATACATTGAGATTAGGAGCCAAAATGGTCTTCAGCTTTCCTCAGAGAGAAGCATGCCTAAAATAACATCAGTTTTGAACACTTTTTTATAACTAATATCACTTAACAAAAGCCGTTGTGAAACGAATGAGATGACCTCTACATTTCCGAATAGGTCATTTGGATTTAGTATGCTGTAAATATAAAGATACTGTTCAGTGCTGCTGCCAACATTTCCACAAACTCAAGACACTTAAACAGTCCTTGGCACAGATACCATTAGTACCAAGTGAGCTGTGTCTTCTCTCACAAGTGTGAGGTCTGACAACTTCAGGGTGCCAATTCTATAGTTCTTCTATCAACTTGTGTACCAAACATACTGGCAGTCTGGATGTAACTCTTCCCCTTACTAGTCTGTGAACACAAGACTGTTTTATCAAAACATCATCCTGAGATTATGTTTCAACACTCAGGGAGAGGAAAATTTAGAAGGATTTGCCATTCACCAAATGCTATAATGACAATATCGGTACCTAGCTTGGCAAGGTGTTGTCATCATAAAATCCCAAGAATGTATTCTTTCACAGTCATCTGCAGATTTTCAGGCAGGTGCCTGTTCTGTGCAAACAGCTCCACAGATCTCTGAAGAAAAATTGATGATCCTCATCAATTTAGATTGTTTTTCTGGTTCATTTAATAGAATTTTTTACACTGATTGTCTGTTGAGCTCTCCAACAAACAGGTCCTAACCTTCTAGGGACAGTTGCTGTGCTCTGTATCAAATTCCAAGAACTTTGCTAAAGATGATTTCTTGTCTTCTGCTCTCACAGAAAGTCAACAAAGTGCTACCAAAATAAAGTAACATGATCTGGCTGAGACTGTGCTAATAACTAAGTCCAGATCCTCAAATGTTTTCAGCCCTACTGAAGCCCTGTTAAAAATGCATAACTACTTGCAAGAGCATGGATCCACCTTGCATGTCATATATATAAAATTTACCACAGGGCTGCTCTCACAAACATGGAGGATGGAAGGTAGAAGTCAGAAAATACGTATTCAAAATTGTATCACTGGAAGGCAAAAATTTGAACATAACTAGACTGAGTAACTCTACGCCTTCCTAAGCCAAATCATCAGAGAAATGCAACAGAAAAACCCCCAAACATTATTTAAGATGAATAACTGGTGCAAAGAAGAGAGGAGATTGCCATGTATGAAAGGCTATGCTGCACAAAGAACAGGTAATTCCAAAATGAAGCAATGGAGCTGCTGCCATAAGCCAGGTTGCACAAATCTCATGAGGAGTAGCTCCAGCAGCTGGGGTTCTTTATCCTGCAGAAGAGGAGGATTGAGGGTGATCTTATTGCTCCCTACTTCTGTCTGAAAGGAGGCTGTAGCCAGGTAGGGGTTGGCCTCTTGTCCCAGGCAAGAACAAGAGAAATGTCCTCAAGTTGTGCCAGGGAAGGCTACTGTTGGACACTAAGAGGAATTTCTTCACAGAACATGTGATTAGACATTGGAATGGGTTGTCAAGTCACTATCCCTGAAGGTATTTAAGGACAGGCTGGCCATGGCACTCAGTGCTGTGGTCTGGTTGACAAGGTAGTGTTTAGTCATAGGTTGGACTTGATGAGGTCTCAGAGATCTTTTCCAACCTAATTGCTTCTGTGATCATTCATTTCTGTATGAGGCAGGGGGAAGAGTAACCTCCATGGCTGCAGGACATATGAGAGGGCTGAGAGGGAGAAGAATGTCTGGTCTGTTAGAGCCAGCTCATCAAAGAGGAAAAGACTTTTAGAGAACAAGAGGGCTGTGCTGATGGGACAGAATGTTAAAGTGGGAGAAACCACTATAGATCTGCTACTTCTCCTCCTGCTTCTCTGGGTCTCACTTCCACCCCCAAAACAGAGTAGTAAATTCATAACTAAAATTATAGATTGCTGTCTTCCTTTCTCTCAAAGGGAAAAGATTCTGCCGGGCAAGGGTGGGGGACAAGCAGCACACAGAACGCCCTGTCCCACCATCCCACTGACCATCCCTGGGGACTGTCCCACAACATCTGAAAAGCCCAGATCATGGACAGACACACGCTGTGATGAGTCTGTGAGGTCTCTATCCCAAACCCACGGGTGAAGTTCAGTTGCATCCAGCACTACTGTGTGCAGAGAGTACTTTGTATACAGGATAATGTCACTTGTCAGCAGTCTGCTCTGAAATGTGTGTGTGTGTGTCCATGCCAAGAAGTGTTTTATGCACTGATTTTTTTATTTAATTATGACAAATACTGACTTAGGTCTTGTTTTCCAAAGTGATTTGTTTTGATGACTTCATATACTGGTCTGCACTCCTTGCCCAATGGTGGGAAAATGGAAGATGTCACTTCAGCTCCATACCCAGAGCTGGGTACATTAGCTTGGCCTAAATCTTTAGATATGACACTTTATCTGTCCTGAAACAGAACAGACACATTCTGTGATGATGCATCTCCTCTGTGTGCAGCAAAAGTCCCTTTGCAGACAATTCTTTCTCAGGAAATCTCCTTCTATGGGATTCCATGCCTGTGTGCATGGAATCCCATAATGTGAATGTACTTGACTTTGAGTAGGCATCTCTCATAGAATTCAGAAGATGCAGGTGTTGTTCTTGGTCAAAATGCAAGCCCCTCAAGTAGACAAGAGGTAGATGGTTACAAGCTGGGACAGACAGCAAGGTCATGTCTGAGGGCAGCTGATAGCAGTCAGTGTTGTTCTGTAGTAACTCTAGTGACTTCATGGTTTTTTACCTTACTCTGCATGCTAAGTAGCTTACTCTTTCACTGAAGGGTAAGAAACCTCAAATTACCTCATGCACCCCACAGCGTGGATCAACCCCATGTCTTTTAATTACATATTGTGCTAAAAGGTGTTAGTTCTAATCAGCTTTTAATTTGCTACCTTACAATTTCACTGAATGCCTCCATAGTCTTGTGCTGAGCCAGAGAACAGAGCTATCTCAACAAAGGTTTTTATCTATCTTGCTTGTACCATTCCTTACTTTAACTACTATTATCGTGTTCTCTTTTAAATGTCTGCCGTGTGAAACTAACTCCCCCAGTCATTTCAATCTATTCATGCATGGGTTTTCTGCACTCCTAATCAGTCCTGTTGCCTTCCTCCCAATATCCACAACCTCTTCTTGGTACTGTGTTCTGTTGGCAGATGGTGAAAATACTGCTGCAACCTGTTTTCTTTTGATATAATGGGTATATAGTAATTTTTGTGTGTGTGTGTGTTTTCTCAATGCACAGGCAATATAAGGACAGGTTTTGATTCTGAATATCACTGCATACTGAAGAAAGACTTTCACTTGAGTTGTCCCTAGTGGTAAACAGGTGTCCTTCCCGAATAAGAATTCCAAATAATTCCAAGTTTACCTTCACATGTCTAGCGACATTGAGCTTAATCTGACATTATGGTATTTGCTTGCCTCACTAGGGAAATCCCTCTGATGTTCCTGGGGGTCTTTTCAGGGTTTGACCAGCCTCAATAGCCATCACAACATGTGGCTCATAGCCAAGTCTGTAACTTGAGGAACTCTTTAAGCCAAAATAAGCTTTCAGTAGTCCCCAGCTGCTCGGTCTCTGCTTTTTGGAGCCGCACATGCTTGCACGGTGATGCCATGAGCCAGGCTGGGTGACGGGCCCAGCTGGAGGCTGACACGGTGCCTGAGCCCATGTCCCATCCCACCGAGCACGGAGCTGGGCAAGCAGCTGTGTCCACAAAAGGGAGGCAGCAGTGCAGAGGTGGCAATAAGCCACAGACAGTGGAGGAGACTGGAGACCCCTTCTTTCAGTGGCAGCACTTTCCTAAACTGTCAAGCAATCTGTGACTTTGCCTTTTTCAAGAATGGCAAATTGTGTCCAAGCAAGCTTTATGCAGAAGTATCTGTAATCAACAAGCAGCCTGAGGATACCCAGGCTGAACACCTCAGATGAAACCCCTGCCACAGGCTGTTGTAGTGTATAATCATGGTTTTATGTTGCATTGAAAATAGTCTGTTCTGTTTCCCCTATTTCAGTTGGTAGCGTGGTCTATCCCTCTTATCAATCTCTCCCCTTCAGCACCGTTCCATTGGCTGTGATGTGTTTCTTCCCTCCCCTATCTCTGGGTTCAAAAAGGCCCGCTATTTCCTATCCCTCTCTCTCTCTCTCTCTCTCTCTCCCCCCAGAATAAAAGTGTGCTGGACATGAGCCACTGAGTGAGAGCCTTTTCTGGGTTTAGGTTCTGTCCATACGCAGTCCCGACTCTCTTCTGGCCCGGGCTAGGCTTATTAGAACCAGGAGAGACTCGGGGTAATGGCACAACAGGTGGCTTTGCTGTGTGTGTGCCTCCCTGTGCCCCAGAATTCTCCTTCCTGGAATCTCATCAGAAGGGTGATTTCAAGAGCTTTCATCCAAATTTTGGTATGAGATACTTGGAAAAGCAGAGCTGGGGTGTTCCATTAAAAATCAAATTGGATTGGTTCAGTATATATCAAACATCAGATACATAGCTGAGGTTATTAGGAACTTCCAACAATAAGCAGATGAAGAATCATTAGCCTTGAAAACTTGGAGGATGAGATTATAAACATACAAGCCAATAAATCACACAGGGCAGTTTTGCAGAAGCTGATGTGGTATAGCAGCAATTTGTTTATGCTGTGACAGGACAGTTGGATTAGTGTCAAATCTTCTTTGGGATAAAAGATTTTGGGTTTAATACATACTCTTTCCCAAATGGCTTCTATGCAGCCTTTATATCGAACACCTCTGGTCAGTTTCAGGATTACAAATAGAAAATCTAAAATAGATGAAAATGATAAAACAGATTTATTGCAGGATTACTTCAAGATGCAGATTTGACATTGAAAGATCTCCAGAGTAAAGCAGCATTACATGATTTAAGTTCAATTCTATCCAAATACTTTTTAAGTTTCTAGTATATTCTTATAGCCTCAGCTTTAATCACATCTCCTTTTGAGAGAAGATTCCTTAAATTATGTCTTTCTAAGGGGGACTTCACAACTAACATGGTCTTTTTTATTAGCTTTTCTAAAACCTTGACAAAAATTGTTTAACCACAGAAAGAGTAATAAAGTTGGGAGGCACAACACAGATATAGAACCTTATGATGAATGTAACACTTCTTCAATTGCTATGAATTGATTTGATGCCACAAATTGCTACACTTTTGAAAGTCTTCCCTGCAATAATGCCCCAAATATTTGTAGCATAAAATGCAAGAAATTTAAAGTAATGATGAAAATAAGAAACTGCAATTGAAGCAATGAAGAGTTCATATTAGTCTACTGTCACACCAAGCAAAAGATGACATGGCTACTTAAAAAAATTAGGTTTAGAAGGAGGTGTAAGGAGTATTTTAGGCGTTGTGCCATCTGTCCTTTTGTCCTAGTTTACTCTGGTTTACTTGTCACTACCAACATATAGGTAGACACTTCATCAGACTAAGTCCTTTCCTTCTTCCTGTGCTTGCTTTCTATTGGTACATCTCAGACCACCATTCCTGTTGTTCTTCACATATTACAAATCATAATTTCAAATGTAAATGCCAATTGGAGGATCAAAATATATTTTTCCAGACTGTATCTCTGCTTCATTAAAAGTAAAATAATAAAATAAAATAAAATAAAATAAAATAAAATAAAATAAAATAATCAAATTTGGCATAATCACTTTTTTTTTTTTAGGTCAGCTTTTTGTAGGAAAAGAAGCTTTGATAGTGAAGAACTATCTTTTACTTGGGATTTTTTTCTTTTAATAGTGGTCTCTGCTGCTGTAAACCAAAAGAGTGATAATTACTGTCTCCTACTGTTTACGCCTGCTGCCATCTACAACAATGAGCTATTATTATTCTGTCTGCTAATACTTGGAAAGGATACCAGTTGGAGAACTAATCCAAAATACAGCAAGTAAAGATCATTGTCACAAATGCCTGAAATGGAGACTTTGTTACAGATGTTGGAAATGAAAGGATTTAATTATATTGGATCATTCAGTCCATCTGCCCAGACTGGGCTTTGCTGCACATTCTCTAATGTTACACATAAGTGCTGGAATACAGTAAGTATTAAATATATCATTATCTTTGAAATACATTGTGTTCACCCAAAAATCCTTTCCATCATTATGGTGCTAGGTAGACCTGGTCTTGAACAGTGGTCTGGTTCATTGGGGCTTTATGGCAGTGTGCTGATCTTCCTGATCATTTCCACATACTGGCCTGGAGTCATTGTGAGGAAATTGCTAGATTAGACAGGCTTTCTGTGGAGAGCTAGACTGAAAAATGTCCTAGAATATACTGTTTGGGTCTTAATATTTTATATTTTCTTTACTTTTTGTTTTGTTTTGCTTGTTTCTTGTTAAGGAGTTTGGCTTTTATTGAAAATAAGTCCCCACCTTTGTAAAAACTGTCAAACTGCAATTCTGCATCTCCATATGGTTTCTTCACTGGGACATGTTTTTCAGATGATCATGGTATGTTCACTGTTATGCTTGTGTTCACTGGTAGAAATCCAGAAGACAAGGACCATAGAGAGTTCCAGCATCTGGATTTCAGTTTGTTTGGCATTTACTGCCTTTGGCACTAGGAAGGCAGAGAAGCTGCCATCTTCAGCAATTTGGAGGAAGGTGTCTCCCAGCCACCTGGAGTGATGCATACATCACCCTGCTGAGTGAAGTGATTGAACAATCCTCCTTGTACTTGACCATGAGTGACATGGGATCCCCTGCACTCTCTTTTTTTCCAGTTCTCTGCTGCAAGTATATGTCCCAGAAGCCATGCTCCACAGAAATGATGTACAAGCCACCTGGCAATCCTCCTCTTGCAGGTGGTACAGGACTCCCTCCACCTCTCACTAAGTCTTCTTTTACCATGTCTCATTGCCTTCATCCCTCTGAGAAAATCTTCCTGTATGTCACTGACATCTGTTGCAATTGATACCTAGTGTTAAGTAGTAGAAGTTGTTGGACACTCACAGAAAATGTCACCAATGCTTCTTGCTGATTAAAATCCATAAGCCAAGCACAATAATGTTTCGGTATTTCAAATAAATTTTAATTCTTGACTACAAGTCTTTCAAATCAGGCACTCTATAGAGCTTAAACTTTTTTCTTACTTCTTGGAAATAACTCTGACTGCAAAAATTGTTTAATTCCCTCATGACATGTAAGGGAGAAACCCTCAACATTTTCTTATGTAAACTCATAAATGACAGCAGCTATTTAAATCTATTTGATCACTCAGCCTTTCAAGTCATCTCCTTAACTAGATAGAAAAGTTTCAGTAGGATGTTAAAATGTTGAATGTATGTGGGAGGGATCACAATGCTTCACAATGCTGGGGACCAGGAAATTCTGTTGTTCATAGTGCATGTGTAAAAGATAAGGAAGTGCTTTCTTACAGTGCTTACTTTTACAGTTTCTTACTAAATGCTTTCTTGCAGTTGGTAAGGTATTGATTAAAAAAAAATAGGGGATTTGAGAAGATACTTCACTGTAAGTATCTTGTTCAATTCATGTATCTTGGATAACTGACTTGTAGCTCAGTTTTAGATGCCTGTTGAATAACCATTCCCTAAGTAAGATTCTTTAAGAGGTTAAGGGGTAGAGATCTTCAGAGACACCCATCTCTTTCTCTTCTTAGATAACTTGGTGAACCAGCCTTCATAAAGTAAGGGTTTAAATGATAAAATGCAGCAGTATTGTAGGCAAACAGTGTTGCAGATTCACTAACCACACTGCTGGGTTTTTTTTTCCAGCAGTGCAATTCCTTAAATTGTGATTGTTGTAATCTAAAATAATACTGCAGTATGCTGTTTATTGTATCTTTTATGTAGAGGTTTCTACTTGTGGTCTACAGCTGTTTAATGGAGACACTCAAAAGGTAACACACTGCTCCTGCTGATCAAAGACATAAATGGCCTGTTTGGTCTCCTGGTTTATTCAGTGTATGCAAATATTTCTTGTTTTTCCCTCACCTCTCTGTCTCCCCATTGTTTCCTTGTTTGAGATATGTTTACTGTCACTATACATTTTTAATGAGGTGTCCATAGCTGCTTTCCTAAGAAACTATTGATTCTGTCTGTGCCTGTCAGTCAGTCTCAGTCCTCTTTAAACTCTATATCTATTGAAGCCATGGCTCCAGTTCAGCTAAATTTGTCAAAGGGATTGAAAGGTGATGTTTTTGTGAGTTTTAAGGAACTAAAAGCTTTGTGAGGTAGGCAAACACATCAGCAGGCCACTGTTGGAGAGACTCCAGCATGACTTTGATCTGTTCAGCTTTCCTGTTAACCAACGAGCGCGGGTGTTCTGGCCTGATGGTCAGAATCCACACAGCTTGGAGCAAGGCCAAGCACATGATATGAATCACATTCCCCGACAGTCACCCTTTTGCTAGACTAAGCAATCCAAGGCCTTTTCGTTTACTCTTGTAAAACAAGCTCTCCTTTCCTTGGATTATCTGAATATCATTTGCAACTGCTGGAATTTCAGCCCTTCTCTCTTAAACGTGGACTGGCAGAGCTGCCCACTGGACTCCAGCTGAGGTCACATTAGGACTAGGTGGTGTTAATTTTTTCTTGACTCCAATAGGACTATTTTGGCTGATTTAAGACATTTTGAAAACCAGAAAGATATCTCTAGCACACTGAAGATGACTTGTCTTGGGCTGGGAAAGTCAGGAGTTACTAACTTTAATTTTTTTTCCTTTTATTTACTTGATGTTTTAAGCAGTAATATCAATTTTATGAAAATGGAACTCTGTGAAATGCTGGGAAGTATTTCAAGGTTTTGTTCAGAATTTCTCTTTTAAAGGATATTAATAATTTCTTCACTTCTCCCTCATTTAGTTTGTAGGAATAGATCTCACAGTAGCAAATTATACTGCTTGGCCATCCAGTCCTCTGTACCCTCCAGGAAAAAAAGCTATTTTTTGAACAAGCTGTTATAGATATTAGTCTTAGAATGTCCCAATGTCTGATAAGAAAGAGAAGGATGAGTGCAGGCAAGCAGCTGAACTAACTAAAAGACAGAAAAAGGGAAAGCAAAGCTCTTTTTGCCTTGTGACTTTAGAGATGGCTGAGCATTTAATGTTGGGCATTGATTCTTAGAACTTAAATATATGCTTGGACTATAATTTCTAGTTACTAAATGATTTTCTGGCTGAGGAAGTGGGTGTGTAAGTGTCTGGCAAGTGTCCTTCAAACTTGTGTCACAAGAGAAAAACTATCTTCTGCCCTGTTTGAAGTTTCATTTTTTTCAAATAAACTTGTAGATTTTTAGCTGAAATACTGAACATATGTTTGAATTCTCTTCATCTTTTCTTCCAGTGATAAAGAGAAAAGAGTAAAATGAAAACAGTTTTTCTTTTTAATAAGGGAGGATTAATTTTTCTACCTAGCAGAGAAGTATTGAGTTATGCTATTTCATATGAAAGTCAGTTCTCAGTAATGAAAGTGTTTTTCCTTTTATGTGATAAGAAGGGCGGACTATAAAGTAGCAATAAAAAAAGAGGAATAGGAAATATATTGCTATAAAGAGCTACACCGTGTGCTTTTTGTTAGGGTTGTTTTGTAAAACCGACTTGCTGGAAGTAATCCACAAATAGGCTTAAAAATAAGCCTCAGAATTTCATTCTGAATATCTCATCAACAACAATAAGGAGAACATTATGCATATTGACGGAGATGAATCTTTGTGTCAAGTATTCGCTACAGTTTAAGAGCTGTTGCTTTTTTAAGTGTGTTTGCAAAACATCTTTGGACCTCTATTTTGACCTCTTATGTGAAGGTTTCCCATGATTTCTATTCATTAACATGAAAAAGGCAATCAGCCACATACATTTAGATAACCAAAGCTACAAGGAGCATCTGTTTTCCAGACATCTCTGTGTTGTACGTGACCTATGGTCCGATTTGGCTGAAATCTGATAGCGTTGTATAATTTCACATGCCATCATTAGAACATTCCTCCGAGGGGAAAAGGAACAGGCCCCGAGCCTGGGAGCGGCATCTTTGGATTATCTTCCTGCTCTTAAGGAAGCTCCGTGCAGAATCACATCCAGCACATGTGGAACAGCGCCCTGAGGATGGGCACACAGGCTTTGGTGGGCAGGCATGAGCTGGCCTGCTCACAGGAGCCCCGTAGCAGTGCTAGAGCAATGATCAGCTCGTCCCAGGGCAAGGTTTAATAGCTGTGGTTCAGTCAACCACAGCAGCAGTCTCAGCACACGGGTTTGCGCAATGGTTTGCAAAGGCACGCAGAGACATCCCCTCCTCTGGCTGCAGCAGGCCTGCACATGCGGAGAGAGCAGAGACCACGTGCACGTCAGCCAGCACCATGGTGCATTAGGAGCAGATCAATAGATCCACTGTCAACTGCTGAGCCTCCCACATCTTCCATCAACGCCGTCTGAAGCTTGGACTCCCAGTAGGGCTAACGGGATGGTCTGGACCAAACGTCTCTGGCACACACGTGGTTAGAAACTGTCTGATGTTAGGTTTGGGCGCTGTGGCTTGGACCCCCCTCATGGGGATAGAGCACATTTGGGGAGCACCTGGTGTGGGGCTTGAGATTTAGCTTCTCTGAAGGAAATACAGTTTGTATATATAAGCCCCATTCCTTTTACGCAGCAATGTGCAGCAAGTGTGACCGACAGGGGAATTTGATTCAAAACTGCTTTAAGGGTTCAAGCCAAAATCTCAGTGAAGACACAGGCTAATTAATTTTGCAATTATATTTGCTCACTTGTTCAACATTTCCTTCAGATCAACAAGATGTGTACAACTTATGTACAACTCAAAATCTGGTGTCATTCCATATGCTTTCTCTTGAAAGAGCGTGTTAGAGTAGTTTGAAATTGAAGAATGGGCCATAATGAGGTGGAAAAATCCCAATTTTTATTTCAATGCTTTTCTCTGGGAAGTAACGTGAGTTTTATCAATATTAATTTTACTTACATTGTGATGTTGCATAAGTAACAGATTTAAGTTCCAGGGAAGCAACTCAAACTGTCAGAAGTCCTGAAATTGTGACAACCACTGCAACATGATTGTTCACACAAACTTAAAAGTTATATTTTTGTCAATTTTTCTGAGTGGTATGCAGAGAAGTTTGGACAAAGACAGTGATTTGAAAGCAAATCCTACTCAAACCTTTTGAATGCTTGGCAACCTCTACCTTTAAAAACTTGGGAAAAATGCAACAGCAGAAGATTTTAAAGTATGTGTTTTAATTGAAACCATAATTTCTAATTAACACTGAAAGTTATGCCTACTATGAAAGGAATGCAAATTATATCCACTGACACCGAAACAAGAAAGAATAAACCAGAAAACAAGTTCCAAGCTAATCCTTTTATCTGTGATTCAAATCAAATCCAAATCAGTAATGTCTGAAAGCTGTTATCACTGGGATGACCATACCCTGATAGAGGTGACGTCAGGCTGATTTCCCTGAAGACTGATGTGTGTATCACAAAACTCCACTTTGACCACATGTAACAAGTACCTCAGGTATCTGGAGAGTAAGCAGGTGGAGGAGCACAGAGACAGGAAATGCCTTCTTGTCCTTGCTGATGCTTTCATTTGAGGTGTGGGCAGAATGGTGGGGGCACACACAAACCTGCAGTACTGAAATACTCAGCATCACACCTTCTCTCTGAGTTAAGGTCTCATAGCTCTCCCTATCTCTCACCTTTCACAGCTATGCCATTCCTTTCTTTAAACAAACAAATTATTTATTTGGACACAGGTTGCATGAAAATTGAATAGTAGAGTAATATTTTAAAGCAGTTTACCAATTTTTAGCACAATTCAGTGAACTTCAAGGGTAGTTGCTGTAAACATTTTTCATAAGTTCCAACATAAAGAGCGTATCTGTAAGAGTAACTTAGATCTCCCATGCAAATCCTGTAATGAAGACTTTAAAAAAATAGGAAAAGGGAGAGAAAAAAAATCTATGCAACATTACAATAAAATAAATTCCAAATTTTTGCCCCATATTTTATTAATCAGGAGTACTTTTATGGTCTGGCATGAGGCGATTCTAGGTTTACATCTTAATAAATGAAGACAAAAGTCTTTAACCCATGTTGTCTACAGGTCTGGTGGCAGAATTATTATGTTGAAGTTACCACTCCAGATGACAGAAATCTAATATGTTACCAACCAACCAACCGACCAAATATAAAAGGAAAATATTAAAAAAAAGGCATCATAAATAATCTTCTGTAGCAATACTGAAAGTGTTTTGAAGCAACAGTTCATTCCTTACTCAGAAAGCTGGAGGCTGCAAAGGTCTCCCAGATTACCATAGTAACTAAAAGAATAATTTAAATCTGCCTTTTAAAGGGTTGTAAATAATGCAAGTGTAATAATATCAGTTGCTGCTCATTGCCATTTCACAAGCTTCAGAATTTGAAGAAGACTGTGGTATCACCATTCCTCTTGTAAGGAATTCCAGCATAATAAAATGTTGTGTCCAAATCTCTCCTTTTTTTTTTTTTTTTTTTGGATCTATCTGTTGACAAACGAGAACTTGTACAACAGGCTTCATTTACATGTCTTTTTGGGAACCTGAAATGGCTGTAGATATCCACTTATCTGTTTGTCAAAAAAACAATAATCCTAAAGGACTGAGAATATGAATCAGACTCTCCCTCTATCTGTGTATGTACCAAATGTTGAAGAATCTTCTGGAAGCATTACAGTACTAGTACACAGCTGCAAACAGTGTGTAAGGGTCTTCTGCGTTATCTGAAAGAGTAGGAACACAGAACTATATGGATGCAATATTATTAAAAATATTACCAGAGAAAATATTTTAGGAGGAGGTTTAAATGCATGGACGAAATGGCACTGATGATCTTGTAAAGACTGCTATAGGTAAAAAGGGACATAACACTCTGATCTTGAGTGCTGGTATGAAAAATATATCAGGCCAAGAAATTCCCAAAGAACCAGAAAGATAACCTTTTTTTGTGATATAGAAAGTAAATAGTTTTTACTCCCTTTGACAGCAATCAGATGGTTCTGTATCTCATGGGTCAACTTCTCATTGTCACGGTAATCATGACAGGAATGAGAAAAATGCCTTCTGAAAGCAAGCTGAAAATTATTAGCAAATTGAGTAAAATGATGCTTAGAAATTTTTATTTTCTTTTTTTTTAGCAAGCAGCCTGTACACATTTTTGTCTCATCTAACTACAGGGGTGGGCCTCTTCAGATACAGGAATGAGACAATTCCAGTATAAATCCTTAAGACAGTCCAGCATGTATGGAGATATGGACAAAACTGTTTTCTTTCCAGAGCCTCTGTCACTCACATTCATCTTTCCCCTGCAGAATACATGTTTTCTCAAATCCATCACTCTATCTGTGATTTCTGGTGTAGTCTATTGCTTGTTAGCTTCTTTGCAGGGCCTAGAAATAAAGTCTTCCTTTTGCTTAGACTTCTCTTGAGCCCAGGCAGCCTGATGCACAGAGAATATGTGGTGTGTGTGCTAAGGTTGCTTGGCCATGATCCAGGCAGCTTTTATGTCTTGTCCTCAGGGGAAATGTGCCATTGCTGCCTTTTTTTCCTGACATGTGAGGCACCATCTCAGGATAACTATCCCTAAGATAGTAAACCAGAAATATTTATCACTGGTATTTGCTGTATTTATCACAGGCTCAATGGGAGCAAATAGGAAAACCCTTTGGTATAGACATATGCATCCATATCAAAAGACAGGGAAGAAAAAGGACAATGTGACAGGCAATATTTTCGTATATGCTCAATACAAAGAAGAGACTTATGTGCAGATTATTAAGACACGAGTCTTTGTATTGAGGTATTGTTGGGAAGCGTGTACAAACTCTATGATGGTGCAGGCAGGGAAAGTGTAGAAGAAATTAGATGGTATGGGATTGGTATATAGGATGGTATATATAGGATATAGACCTTATAATAGACAAGACCTATGCAAGTGGGCATAGAAGGCATAGAAGAGAACACACATAGGTCTAATCAATAACACAAACAAGAGGATTTACTTTAATTTCTGACTTGATATCATTCTCTTAAATGAATATAATCCTTAGCCTACTAAGCTTCAGTCTATCATTATACTGAATTCATAGCACTTGCTTTGTACTTTGAGAAGGTAAAGTGCTGTGAAGTATTGATCATGCAGCAAAAAGATGGCATTGAGTATTTAAAAATACTGTGGTAGTTTTTCCTTGGGCGGAAAAAGTATCAGTCTCCCAGCTCTTGTTTTTGGCAATGAGAAAAAGAAGCTCAAAACTCAGATTCCCCCCAAATTAGTAATTCTGTATAATCCTTAATTTTCCAAATTTATTAGAAAGATCAGTAACAGAAATAGTTCTGTAACAACCCCCTCAGTTTATACAGAGTGTATTCTTTTACTCTCCAGTGATTTTGTATCCATTTTGCCTGATTCATTTTTCTTGCTGTGCCACTCTTACTTTGTATTATCATTCCAGTGGATTGAATTTGCTTTGCAGAGAATTCAAGTGCCACAGCAATGGGACATTTACTAACGTTAGGTAAACAACACAATAAGAAGGGCTAAATTCTGATGACCTTTGTTATTACCTAGGAATTCACATGATTGCAATTTTTAGCTGCAGCTGGATTTGCAATCCAGTTTTAAATCCAATGAGAATTTACAGAAATATTCTGATATAATTTCAACCCTATGTAGCTCTCTTAAGATATGTTGCTCTAAAAAATAGACATTCATTTAAAGATGGGTGATTTATCCATGAGATTAAGTCAAATGAATTTATATTGTATATTTATATAATATCTAAGATAGTATAAACTAGCATCACAAACCACAACTGAATTTGCCATGGTGAAGTACCATGTTTCTATAATGCTTCCAGGAGAAACAAATTTCACAGCTGCATTTTTTTAAAGTTGATTTTGGTTTTTTTTGGTTTTGTTTTTTTTTTTGTTTGTTTGTTTGTTTTTTGAGAGGGGGGAATGAGGTTGGTGGGTTTGTTTGCTTGTTTTGTTTTGTTTTGTTTTTCCAATAAGGCTCTTTTAAAATTTTTAGCATAAACAAGATTCTAACCTAAGTAACTAGAGGACTTCCACCATTAAGGTCTTTTGCATTATATTGGTTAAAAAAGGACACTCAACAAAATGTATGAGAGAAAAGCTGAAGATAAAATTCTCTTCAGATTTGTAAAACAAAGTAGAGAAGGACAGTTAAGTGTCAAGGCATACATTCAACATACTTAAGGCACTGTTTTTACCCTACATGCTGTAAATTTGGTCCAGACTAGCCAAATCACAATCAGAAATATCATGCTGCCAAATCAGATTTTTATTCCATATGTCACATCTGTACAAGATGTGAAATCAACTACAAGGTTTCCCTGTTTACTGACAGATACTCTACAAGTTAACCCACAGATGTGCTGCTTCTTCACAGTGCAGTGTTGAATTCATCCACATGATAGCATATATATGAATTGTACATTAGTGGTGAATTATGTAGATGTGAAAGCATCACTTTCCCATCTGCTGCTTCACTTTGTATTGCTCTATCGATTTGGAAATAAAAACTCTTCTGGTACTGCTCAAATAGCTGCTTACTTCCAGCTCCATGTTTGCCAGAGTCACCCAATGTGATTGTCTCATCTGCAGTTCCTAACTGGTTGCTATGAGCCTTTTCTCTTTGATTGCAGATAGATTTCTAATACCCAGTTCAGATGGTAATTGGAACTGGGGCATTCAGAATCACCTGGCTGTGAGTCTGTTTCATTGTAGTTGGGAAACTTCTGCTTTATTTTATTTTTTTTTTTAATGGATTGAAACATTTAAATGGGTTTGCTGCCTCCTGTTTTCAACAGTCATTTTTCATGTCAGAATTTACATTGCTTACTTCATTAAGTCAGGTCATGGGGTTATACAGGGCAGAAAATTAGAAGACCTAGAGCACAGCTAGAACTTAATCTGGTTACTGCCACAAAATAAAAAATGTTTCTACAAATGCATTAGCAACAAAAGGAGGGCTAAGGAGAATCTCCGTTCTTTATTAGATGTGAAGGGAAACATAGTGACTAAGGACGAGGAAAAGCCTGAGATACTTAATGCTTTTTTTGCCTCAGTCTTTAGTAGTAAGCCCAGTTGTTCTCTGGGCACCCAGACCTCTGAGCTGGAAGATGAGGAGCAGGATGAAGCCCAAATAATGCAAGGGAAAATGGTCAGTGACATGCTATACCACTTAGAGACACATGAGCCTATGGACCACAATGGGATGCATCCCAGGGTATTGAGGGAAGTGGCAGAAGTGTTCACTGAACCACTTCCCATCCTGTAACATCAGTCCTGGCTAACTGGAGAGGTTCCAGCTGACTGCAGGCTACCAGTGTGACACCCAGCTGTAAGAATGGTTGGAAGGAGGAGCCAGGGAACTATAGACCAGTCAGTATGACCCAGATATTGGGTAAGGTCATGGAGGAGATCATCCTGAGTACTGTGTGCTGCATGCAGTACATGTGGGGCAGCCAAGAGATCAGGTTCAGCCAACATTGGATCATCGAGGGTAGCTCCTCCTTGACCAATCTTATCTCATCCTATGACAAGGTGATGCATCTAGTGGATAAGAGAAAGGCTGTGTATGTTGTTTTCTTGTACTCTAGTAAAAGCCTTTGAAACTGCTTCCCACAGCATTTTCCTGGAAAAAACAGCTAGTCATGCCTTGGATAAATGCAGTGGTTGTCTCTCTGTACTCAGCACTGGTGAGGCCACACCTCCAATTCTCCAATTCTCAGTTCTGGGACCCTCACTACAAAAAGGACACTGAGGTGCTGGAGCATGTCCAGAGAAGGGCAATGAAGCTGGTGAAGGCTCTGGAGCACAAGTCCTGTGAGGAGCAGCTGAAGAAGCTGGGGTTCTTTAGCTGGCAAAAAGGAGGCTCAGGGGACAACTGATCTCTCTGCAACCACTTGAAAGGAGAGAGTAGCCAGGTCAGGATCTCTCTACTGGACAGCCAGCAACAGGACAAGATGAAATAGCCTCAAGGCATGCCAGGGGAGATTTAGACTGGATATTAAGGAAAATCTCCTAATGGAAAGGGTTGTCAAGCACTGGAACTGGCTGTCCAGGGGAATGGTTGAGTCACCATCCCTGACAGTATTTAAGAGTGTAGATGTGATGTTTAGGTACATGGTTTATGGGTGGACTTGGAAGTGTTAGGTGAACAGGGGACTTAAGGATCTTAAAGGTTTCTTTGAAACCTAAATGATTCTATGATTGTGTTGGTTTTGTACCTTCTTGCTTCCAGAAACTCTCACCTGTTTATTCACAGCATAACTGAGGCTCATGTAGATAGGAGGGCACCTACACTTGTCAGTGCATTGCATGTAGAAGGAAATTAATTATTTAAACTTTATTCATTTGCAGAAGTACTGTATAGGTATAAAAATCTGACATAACTCCTGTGAACTTGTGTCAGTAGATCTAGCGATTTGTTATGCATTCATTGAGCATATGCCTATAAGATACACCTTTTGCACACTTTAAAAAATAGCTAAAAAGGCACTAGATATCTGGATTCATTCTCTAGTTCAAATGATAAACTATAAAAATATTTGTCTTTTTCTCTTGGATAATTTTAAAATCAAATTTTTTAAACAGCTATCATGCTTAGACATTTAATAGGAGAAATGCTGAAAATGTATACTAGATTGCAGAATAAATCTCTGTTCCAGAAAAAAACCAAAACCCCAAACCTACAAAAAACCCCAGAAAACAAATGTGTGTTCCTAAATTCAACTCTATTCAGCAAACCATTTAAGCATACCAAGGCTCCACTGGAACTTCAAGACATACTTAAGTGGTCTGAGAAATAGCGATAAACTTAAACAAATCATTAAAGTTAAGTGCTTTGTTGAAACAGAATTCAGTGTTGCAATTCCCACCCTGTAAATTATTAAATAGATGTAGGTGAAACTGTAAAGTATGAACTTTAGCAACCTTTCTGATGGTTCTAAAAAAACTTCTCTGGCAAGGACTAACAACATCTAAAAATATGTGAGCTGTCACTTTAAAGAGTTAATGCTTTGGTTACATTTAGGTACAAAAATGGTATTTTAAAAAGGCATGTGGTGAAACAGATGTACAATGAAATTTTATATAAAAATAAAAGAATGTTATTTTTAAAATACAACTTCTTCAGCAGAGAACCTGCAGCACTAACTTCTGCCCTGTTTTATATGACAACATGGCCATAAGACTGTGTCTGATTTCTTGATGCTCTGAATGTAGGTGAATGTGGCCTGGATGTAAGCCCTATTTTAATGCACACCTGGTTGGATTTTTGCTGTTGACCCTACTGGCCTTAAAAAGCTATGGAGTAAAGCACACCTGAAATATGTTCTCCTGTATATGAGTTGTCAAAACATTTGGGTCTTAGCAAATGACAGTATGTTTTATGGTAAAGCTTATGATCTACATATAAAGCATTGAGATGGAAAAGAAATACAATTGATTAATTCTAACCAAGGAATGTTTGCTGGATAGTTTGCATGGGGAAAAAAAAAAGTGATAAGCTTCAAGAAGAAGGATTATTTTCTTTTTAAATCTTAATGCAGTATGCCTCCTTCCAAAGGGAATGATTCATTATAAGACCTTCTCTTGACAAAGAACGGTTAATTGTCACTCTAAAAATTACCCTGTTGTTTATGTATTTCTCATTAGAATCTGATTACACTCCATTTGCCTAAACAGGCAATGGTAGCACCAATGTTCATCTGTGAAACTCTAGAAGAGCTAATTACCCAAAGCTTAGAATAATTGTCAGCATAAAGGACAGAGAACACGGCTTTGAAGTAGAAAGCATTAAGAGAAACTGCCAGTCGTTCAAAGATAGCCACTTGGATATGTAGATCAGCACGATTTCATTAGCATGTAAAGCTTTTACTGGGCAGAAAGCCACCCTGGTTAAAAAATTAAATGAGGAAATGAGAAAATAGAAAATCAATTTGTAAAGACTCAGGTGGGGAAACAAAGTCATTAATGTCAGGGATTAAAAGCAGCAAGAAAAGAAAAAGTTACTTGCTGGAGTAGTAGCAGGCAACCGGATTAAATGCAGTAAAGGGGCACTTAACACAAATATTAGGAGGAAGAGCAAGGAAGAATCTTATCTCTAAAAAAAGTACACGTGAAATACGGTAGGTAAACAGTACAACAGATTTCTGGTATGTGGAACAAAGGGATTACTATCCTTGTGAGAGAGAGGGAGAAAAGAATCACCCACAAGAAAGCTAGCAGGCCAAGTTCTGCTGAAATCAAACTTCAGTCCTAACAGAGTTAGGCAAGAACCTGTCTTCAGCTGCTAATAAGGCATTTTCCTAGGTTGTGGGTAAATCCAGAAGATTATTGTCAAAGTTGCATCAGTTTTGAAAAGCTTGAAAGGACTTGTTGAATAACTAAAGGTGTTATTCTTAGCCATAGCAAAGAGATTGCTAATTTTGTATTTTATTAGCAAAAAATTAGCGGTCAAAATACAACTAAGATCTGTCAACACAGTGCACAAGAAAATAGTTACTATAGTTCTTTTTCTGGGGAGTTTGTGTTTCCTTCTTTGTTTTGAAAACTGTGTGATTCCAAGTGCTACAGACAAGTGTACAGACAGGACAGCCATTAATTCCTTCAAAGCTTCCCAGTCAATACAGCAATAACACTTTGATTTAAAAGAACTTCCATTACATGAAATTAACATTACACTGATTAAAAACTGACTCGCTTTTTGATCTCCAGATGTTTTTGCTAATGAAAAGACATAAACAAAAGAGTTACTGTAGTGATTTTTCCCCCCAGAAACTTATTTTTGTGCTTAGTACTTTTATCAATGATCTAGACAACATAAAATACTATGTCAAATTTGCAGATGGTAGTAAATACTGCAGAGAATGTACTGCTTTTGCCAGTGAGTCTGAATCATCTCATTGAGAACCACAGTCCAGCAAAAAAAAAAAGTCAAATTAAAAGGACCAAGTACAACGAATTACACATGGCATCTGGCAACATTAGCTGTATGTATAGAATAGGAAACTTGGGATCAGGAAACTCCACGATGTTACATACATAGAAGAAAACTGCATAGGACAAGATTAAAGGCTCAGCACTGGGAGTTTGCTTGGGTCCATGTGGTTTAATGACTACCTACCACATGGTATCATTGCATGACACATTTTCAGACAATACTGAGCACACAAACTCACACCACTATGTTCTAAGGTCAGGGAACAACTGTACACACTAGGCAGAACAAATGTGGCCAGTTTTAAGGGGCATAGAAGAAAGTTTAACCATTTGCATACAACACCAAGTGTCACTTGGCCACAGGGTCAAGTGAGAAGAGTCAGGGTCAGAGGAGTGTCATATGTAGGTAGTATGGAGATGTCCCTCCACGGTCCTGCTGGAGGACATGAGCACTGTATTGCCCTGAGCATATTCACTACATTTACAGCTCTTCATTAAGACAATGACTGTATTAAAATCTTATATGTCTGGGCTTTGGCTGGTTGGCTGTCACAATATGGAAAGATTTCTCTCTGGTGCACAATAGCCCAATTTTACTTTGTGGCTAGAGGGTAACTCTAACACACTAGAAATGATCTGGAATATTGGTACGAAGCACTAATTTTCTGCAATTACATGGAGATTCTTTCTTCTCTGATGCTTGTCCTCTACAGCTTTTTCACACAGTGAATGAAGTGCCAAAGAATTCAATTAATCTATAAATGGGAAATAATTTGCTTCCAAGTCAGGGGTATTTTGTCTTCCTCTGAAGCATGGGGCAACTGTTTTCTCTTGGGATCATCTGGCAATATGGCACCACTACAGATTAAAGAAGCCAGCCCCTACTAGGCCTTTGGTCAACTTCAGCTTCTCCATTTATTTGAGCTTAGCATGCAAAACTCAGTCTGCTGTGGGATAAGAGCTTCTACTGTGATTGCTGAAGATGACAACAATGTCACTGGGCTGGCTCTCTGTGGCTGTGCCTTAAGAAAATTCAATAGCACATGGCACATGGTATATGTGTAATATTGATTCAATATCGCCTTGAGTACTGAAATAATGAAAGACTGCAAAACTTCCTAATAAATGTATTGTGAATGTATTTGAAGTGTTATTTCCCAAGAGCATCCTGAACAGATGGGGCAGATGCTGCAGTTGTCGTATGAACAAATTTAATGTTGCATCCATGAAAAAAAGACATTGCAAAACTTGTGCAGAAGCAGTAGCTTGCAGACTTTGTTTCCTTGGATGATGGCATTGCACAAACCTTGGGTGAATTGTTTATGGAAATCTTTTGCTCCACCACTTAATAATAAAATATTTGTGCAATTAATTTGCATTAATTCATGTTTTCTTCTTACTATTAAAAAAAAAAGATAGGGAAAAGAATGAGTTATGACCCTAGCAATGAATCCTAATGGCCTCTGTATGTATATATATATATCAATGCCCACGCACAGGAAAACTTGATTCTCAGCTGAATATTTCTATTATTTAAAAAATGACATAGGATTGAACTGACTTGATGGCCTTTGAAACAGAAAATTTATCTTAACTTATGGAGACAGGCATAATGTCAGTGAAATCATGCCAGCTTTCCCTTCCCACAGTACATGAATATATAGATACAAAAAAAAGGGTAATTTGTAAAGTTTCTTCTTATTGATAGCCTTGAAAATAAAGGGGCAAAGAGAACTCATATCTGAATTCAGGAGTTTGCCATGGTCTGAAACAGACTGTTGGACTTTCTCGCTAGCCATTTTTATATAAAAGCAAATAAAAACACAGATTATGCCGGTAAGGGCTCAAGTTATTTCACTCCATACATCCTTCCCTTGTAGGAAATTCCCAAGCCGATTTTAGGCTAGAAAGAAAGGCGCTGCACGGCATAGAGCTTGTGTATGCCAGGTTTCTACTGACACTTAAATCGAACGAATTCCGGGAATCCCCGTGTTTGAAATTCACGTGTAGAGACACATGAGGGCACTACTGGGCGGGGGATGGCTGCTGGTGGAAAATGGACCTGTGCTGGCCCCTTCCGTGGGCTAGCTCGTAGGACTCTCCTGGATTCCATGGCTAGTGGGCAGCTTCAGGGCAAGCCCCGAGGTACAGCTGGTGCAGCAGGGAAGGCGAGAATGGAGACTGGAAACACGGATCTCGTGCTCTGTTAAAAGATTTGCAAGATAAGCAGTCAAGTTTCTGCAAAATTCAGCATAATTTCTGAATATCATTTTATAAAATACGAGCACTTCTATTCAAACATCTTGTTTAAATGGTAAAACCCCCTTTAGTCCTTGCAGTACATTTGTAGTGAGAATTAATAATACAAATAAGACAAAAAAATCCCTTCAAATAATGGCATTTAACTTTATCTTTCCTTCTCATCAGTTTTCCAGGCTGCACCTTTCCAAGTAAGATAATATTGACTAAGCCTCATTAAACTGATTGAGAAATAATTTTTAAAAGAAAAATGCAAAATTAATGATCCACGATGCAAGATCAATAAGCCACTTCAGAATGTACATTGATAAACTATTGCTACTAAAAAATACTCTCAATTTGGTATGCAAAATGGACAAGATGGGAGCAAGAGCTAGCTAGGCACTTAGGAAGGCAAGGAATTCATACAGGGAATAATTGGTGAAGAAAGGATGCTCTTGGCACTGACCCATTACTCAATGAGTCAGCATGAAAGTGCCACTGCAACCAAAAACAAAAAAAAAAATCACATTAAGGGATTTATTGGCAAAAATTGTATATGTAAGTCACCATTAATTATTCTACTTTCTTCATTACCACTGAGGCTTGGCCGCTCTACAGTGTCCTATTGTGGATGTTACATTCAAATAACTGGAGGAGAACAACAAGAATGGTACAAGTTTGAGAAAACATGGCAATTTGGTTCAAAAAGTAAAGTCTGAAGGGAAAATATTATTTTAAAAAATAAAAATTCATTATATCTTAAGATGTACATCTAAGATTTTCATAAATATGATAACATCAGTCATCCTCCACAGACAAAAGAGGAAGACAAAATTTAAACAGGTTAATTTGGAGAAAGAGGGGCTTGCTCAAAGCCAGTCGATGGGGACATCAATTTGCCTGAAGAGAATAGGCACCTCACAGGTGGTTTTTAAAAGCAGGGTAAAAACCTGTGTTCGATTTGGCCTGGAATATATTTAATCCTGCTTCTGGGAGTAGATGCTTAATAGAAGGCCTCAGGAGATCCTGCATTTTATGGTATCAGCTGTGCACTAAACTCTTATTGATGGAACATCCTGTTGAGGTTTTTTGCATATTTAACAACTTCTTTAGTTCTGCTTTCTCTCATTTAATGAAGATTAAAAACAATGTGACAGGAGAAATAAAAGTTACAATATAATTTATTTTCTTTCACACAACTGCTATTCACCAAAATCAAAATGCTACAAAAGGAGGGAAGGAATAGATAGAGATGTTGCTATTTGCTGCTTCTGGTCACCTAGAGGCTACCATAATCAGCATTGGGTTATGCTGGAGCAGCAGCACATTTTAAAATTTTATTTTCCACCCTAATCAAAGCCATTCTCTCCTACAAACTGGGGAAGGTTGCTTACTGTACCTGCATCCTCAGCAAGGCTCTAGCTTGGCTGTGTGTTTACTCCATTTATTCTATTTCCCTTTCAAAGTAGAACAATATTACCATAATTTTTTTCATTGGGTATATTCATACACATTTAACCATGGGGTCGCCTTGAACAGACTGGTTAGAACTGGCTTCCAATTAGCCTTAAAATATTAATTTGTTGCTCTGTTCTTACTTATATTAAAAAAAATGTTTTTCTTTTTGTGTCTTTTTTTCAGCCTCCTAACACCGAAAGGATGTGGCTAAGTTGAAAGGGTCACTTTCCTTCTGAAAATGTAACACATTTTTCAGTAGCAGTTCAGTTACTGATCCTTGTGAAAGACCTCAGGGACAGTCTAAAGGAATTTAGTTGAAATTGAAATGCAGCTGCTTTCTGATTTATTTCCTGCTCCACCACTCTTACATTGGGATACTGCAGCGGTTAAGATCCATCGAGGATGGGGCAGCTGTGGCCTCACCCCTGGACGTTGTCTGACTTTCTGGAGAGCCTGTTCAGGGACCTGAGCAGCCTGGGAATGAATTGTGGGGTTTGCCAGATGAGGGTTCAGCGCTGCCAGCACGCAGAGCAGGGGTTCGCTGGGATCACGGGGGGCCGGGGGTCGCTGGGGAGGCACGGCCGGAGCGGAGCTGCTCCAACAGCTCCTCGGCACCGCGCCTTTAGCTTCACCTGGCACTAGAGCACGAGCACAGTCTGACCGGCTCGAGGCACACCGGGAATCGCTGCAGCACTTTCTGGACGGGAAATATTCCGTGTTTCTTAGGGAAAGGTGCCAACCCTTGTTCCAGGGACAGCGGCCTGTGGGAGAACGGGAGCAGAGGGGTACCGGGGGCCTGCGCTGGCTGCTGCGGGCGAGGGCAAGAGAGCCCATTTTTCGCCTGTGAACGACACTTCACAGGAACAGAAACTGCTCACGAATTCGAGTCAAAATGCGGGAAGAATATGCCCGGGGAACCAAGCCACGCGTTTGTTTCCTCCAGAAAACCGTCCACGGTAACCGGTGACACGCCATAGCTCCAGCAGTCAGAAAGAAGCCGAACAACACGACGCAAAACCAGGATTTTGGCCGCTCTGCAGCACCGCCCGCCCGCCGCTGCCCCCCTTGTTTTGCGGAGGAAACGCTCGGGCCCGTCCCCGAGGCGGGCCGGGCTGGAGGCAAAACACCGCGGGCCGGCCCTCACCCCCGCCGGAGCCCCGGCCCCTCGCCCGGCCCCGGCGGCGGCCGGACGGCGCGGGCTGCGGCGGGCGTGCCCGGCCCCGGGGCGGTGCGAGCGGCGCTCGGCCCCGGCAGGGAGGGGCCGGACCGCCCCTACGCGAGGAGCCGCCGCCGTCGCGGTCGCGGCGGGAGAGGTGACAAGCTGCCGCTGCGCGGAGCCGCCTCCGCCCGGCTGGGAGAAGCGGGTGTACCCCCGCTCCGCTCTCCGCTGCGAGGTAAGGCAGCCGCCCGCGCCGCCGCCAGTTCTTCCTGCGCCGCCGCCAGCCCACCCCCGCTCCGGGGCGGCTGCGGGGCCACGGCGCGGGGACAGCCCGCGTCCTCTCGCCGCGGGGCCGGGCCGCTCGGGGACGCGGCGGGACTCGGGCTTGCCCGGCGCCCCGCGTAGGAGCCGTGGCAGCGGTGCCGCCGGCCCCGGGGGAGCCTGGCGGCCGCGGCGGCCCGCGGCGCCTCCCTGCGCGGGGAGCTGCCGGCGCTGCCCGTCCCGCCGCACCTGGACCCGCGGTCCCTGCCGCCGCCGCCGCCGCCGCCGCCGCCGCCGAGGGCGCGCGAAGGCGGCCCGAGCTCCCCGCCCGTCCGGGTGGGTGCCCGCTGCCCCCTCCGCTCGCCTCCCCTGCGCTTCCCCGGGGAAGCCGCCGCGGCGTGGGACGGGGCGAGAGGCGGCGGGCGCTGCTGCCGGGCCGTCGCGTCTGGTTCAGCGGTGATTTATGGTTTTGTTAACTCAGCATTTGGCACGGCGTGCGAGCGGGGAGAGCGGCGAGCGGGAGTCATAACTTTGTGTTACTTCTGGAAGGGGAAGGGAAAGGGCCCCGTGGGGCCGTGGCCGCCCCAGCGGCTTCCTCCAAACCCTTCCCGCTCTGTGCCAGCCCGCTTCATCCCTGCGCCGGGGGCTCGCTGCAGCCAGCGGGGAATAGCGCTGGGCAGGTTCGTGGGGGGGACACGACACGGGACTGCCACCCGTGAAGGTGAGTGTGGCAGAGGGGGAAAAATTATCCGAATTAAATGTTTTTCTTCTGGTTTTGTGTGGAAACCCTGTATATTTATTCCTTGTTTGTATACAGGTATTTGTCTGTGTATACGCAGAATATGCACACGCATTTTTTGAACTACGAGAAGATTGCCTATAGGCTTCTGTTTCCAGATGTTTCGTTTTCTGTTTCTTTTGGGCATATTTACATTTCTGCTGGGAGGGAAACAGCCAGCAGTAATGTGGCTGAATATGTATTTGAACAGTAGCGAGGAATAACTTGTGTGCCTTTAATTCAGCTGCAGAGGATATCCATGTGGGATTAATATGCTTAAGTGATCGTGTCACACTGACGTATCTTGTTCAGACTTGTAGATTTTTAAAGCAGTGTGGACTTGTAGGTAGTAGCGGAAGTGTAATTAATTTTAAACATGTGACTTGGCCTAGTGCTTATGATTTTAACGTGGTATTCGTACCTTGGTAAACATGCATAGATTTAGCCATCTGTCCTCTATTTTCCCTTCGTGTGTGCACGTACCACACTGTGCAAATTAAAAAGTACTGGCGGTAAGCTTTAGGGCCAAATACATATTTCAACTCTTCTGGGAAATGCTCTAAAGTTACTCTCAAGGACTAGTGGAAAGAGTCTTTCATACAGTTTCTGAGTATATTTAAAGTTTAAAAAAATAGTTGCTCCAGCATTCAATATGTCAATTTGTAGCTTGTATTTGGCACTGTTACTATTTGCATTCATGGAGTGCAGTTGATACTGCTGCTGGAAGTTTTTCCCACTGTGGACAAGGCCCTTTTGTGCAGCGTCAACCTCATGCTTTTAGAGGATGTAGGAACCCCTGGGTAGAGCCAGCCCTGCAGTTTCTCTCTCCAGTGATAAGGTGGTGGTAGGATCCCAGCTCCAGTGTTGCTCATTGGAGAGCACAGCAACAGAACTTCTGCCATGGGCTGGAGCTCCTAGTTGGGGCACGCCAGTCTTCAGCACTTGCCGTAGTTGCAGGCTTCTGCTACAGCTTATCTACATGTCAGTGGAATTTGGAATAGCAGTGGGGCACCCTGGTGATTTGTACAGTGCAGAGGTCTGTCTGTCCATGCAAGGTAGCCTGCAGGATGGTGCCTGTTTTCCTGCAGCTGAAGAGATGGGCTGTTTTGTTGCAGTATCCCTGCTGTCACCAGAGGAGTGGTACCTATCTGCAGATAGGTGGGTGGATGATATAACATGGGTCACTTCAACATACCTTCTCCTCTGAAACTTACCTTCTCTACTATTTATGGCCTTCTCTCTGAAGAAACGGTCTGGGTTTAGTCAATAGCAACCCTGCCAAAATCTCTAAACTTTGGAATTGGTATGTTTAGGATTGTGATGCTGAAATCTTCATCTGAGCATCATTTTCTTAAATTTGGCTTTTATAGAATAACAGTTGTCATAAGAAGATTAAAAATAAAGTCTACTTGCTGCTAACACTTGGTGGGTGAAATTTTCATCTCTTATACTCCAGATGCTCTGCAGTTTCTCTGCTGGTTGCAGTCTCTAGAATTGTACTGTGCAGTACTAAATGCTTTTTCTCCTAACCTAGGGATTCTTAAACTGTGGTAATACCTACCATAGCAAAAGTAGTACATGAATCCTGCTGCTAATGGCACGTGACTGCCGTTTGGGGAACCTTCTTAATCTTGCTTTTCCTTGGGTTAAAAGCTTGGTTACAAGACACTGGGAAAAGTTCTGTTAACTTTTTGTCCTGATTTATGGCAGGAAGAAAGAAAAAACGTATTAAATTGGTATTCCCGTTGCTGCCTGATGGTGTTAGATTTTTTTGCATCCTCTGGGTATCTCTTGGAATCTCAGCAACACTACATGGTTATTTTACTCCTTATGCTGCCAAGTAGAATTATATAGCCTAATTTATTTAGATTTGGCATGTTCTCACTGAAAGTCATTCCATGCTAGGTGAATGAACGGTTTTCTTGTTTATATTGCCTTCCCTCCACTACTCCCCTTTTAATAGGCCCTCACAGGTCTTAATATAGTTCTACTTGAATGTTTCTGAATTTTGTTGAATCTGGCAATAAAAATAGAAATAAAGAACTATGAATCACATTAAACTTGTTAGCAAAAAAGGTATTTTCATGCTGTCAGTTACCAGGGTAGAAATCTCACTACTCATGGCTACAGCCAGTCCCACAATCACATTTACTTCTCTTCTATAATTTTTTTTTCCTGACAGTTTATTGTTAGCTCTCTGTGGCTGAAGTACTCAGTACAGATGTGAACACACTGCCTTCATCTTTGAAGAATTACAAAGTCACCTAATTGGCTTCCAGATCACACTGTATCTTTCTTCATAGCCCTCTATCATAATTCAGATTCTTCTAGCCTACTTATTATTCCTTTCCAGATGTCTTTTAACAGTCGAATCTTTGCTGGATCACTTTTCCCCTGAGGAATTATTATTTATTTTCTCAGAGGCATCTAAGAAATAAAATGACTGATGGATTATTTTTCCCCTCCCATTACCTTTCTTCAATATTCTCCCACGTTCATTTGCAAGTAGAGCTACTTAGAAAGTGTTCATTAAAATGTCATTGAAATGAAAGTCAAGACAGAGTGTTAATCAAAAATGCCTTTCAGTTTCAAGTCACTCATTTCTCACGAATAAACCTTTAAAAACAAAAATAATCTCTTTCTTGTCTACTGCCAATACTTTCTTTCCCTATGTATTTTGCTGTCTCAATCATTGTGGTTGGATTGTTTGTGATAACTGGGTTTGACAGGATCGATTGGCTTAGGGCTTTAGAGAAACACAGTATCAAAACACTCAGCTAGCTTTGGGATAAAAATATATAGCTCAATTAACTACAGGTACGAAGAAAGAGTAGACCTCTTCAAAAATCTTCAAAAGTGCGAAAGAACTCATCTTGCCTTGCAGGTGCATGCCAACATGTTGAGCTCATGTTGGGTGACTGATGGCAGTGATGGATGTTCCTCTGCCCAGGCAGCCCAAGGTAGCCCTGCTGCTGCCAAGGGCTGGAGCCACAGGGTGCTGTGTGATAGCAGGTAGATGTTTGAGCACTGTGAGGATGCAGCCTGGAAGTTGGGAGGATGATGGTATGATGCTGTGTTACTGGGGAAGGTCATAACATGTTCTGGAGTAACCAGATTTCCTACACTGGAAGGGTTTATGGGCTGCCCAGAGTGCACTGGGGACACAGATGGCTCTTTGCCTAGATAGAGCTGAGACAGCAATGCTGTTATTGAGTAGCATTTCAGTATGAAAGTATAATGTCAGTGTAAAGTCCAGAAATACTTCTGACCTATGACCAGCTGAGATCATGTATCTTAAAGCAACAAACCTAGGGTCTGTCTGTGACTGCAAGCTCTTGACAGGGCTTTCCTCTGCTCTCCACTGAATTACAGGTTTAGGTTTAACTTCAGCTATTCCTCCTTGTTTGGATGGTGCTGCTGAAACTTAAATAGGTATTTTGTGTTTTCACAATGGCAGAATTTGAGACTGTTGCTGGCTAATCACCTGGCGGTTTGACACTGATGTTAAAAAGTAGTGTATAGGGAATTGAGCTTTGTACGTCTCTACAGTGGAAGGAATAAGTGATATGGAAGCAGCTTTCTACTGCTGCCTTTTCTCCATTGCCCCTAGTTTATCCAGGAAGGACCCAAACTGTTCATAATATTTTTGTGGGCCCTTTTGAGGTATCCCCCCTGGTGAGAGACAGATATGGTATCAAAAAGGAGGTCTGTGAGCCTGAGTTTTTATCAGCCCATACCTCCTCTGAAAGGAGGTAATTTGAAATGTAGGAAGATGTAGTTTGATGTCCCTGGTCTGTACCATTAGGCTTACTGAAGTAAGCCAATAGTTGGTTTTGGTGCCTGTCTTTTTCAGGAATGGGAGACTTGGCACTAACCTGTGGTTGCTCAGATGGTATATCAACAATGAGTTTCTTCAGCAATGGTAGTACTGTTACATTTTCAAGGAGGACGAAGACTTCCAAGTATTTTGTTAATGATTTCAGACTTGAAGGAGAATGGTTGAGTTCACTGGTCTCAGAGAAAAAGACACCCTGTTTTAAGATTAGGTGATGTCTAAATGTGGTTGGCTTGAGCTGTGTAAACTGGCTGTTGGTGGATATGGGCGAGGTGTGGTTTTGTTTCCTGAGAGAGCTTTCCAAGTGTGCGTAAGGTTTACACAAAGGGGTGTATTTCCTTGCTGTGCAGTATGTCTGTGTGGATGTCATAGGCCTTGAGCATGGAAAGCCTTAGCATAGGCTTTGATGCATTAGTTATTTCAGCATTTATTGGCCATTCGCCATTTGGGAGTTTCTGTCCTATGTGTAGGGTGAGATACTGATAACATCAGGGTGGATTTTGGGTATGTTACTGGAGCAGTCAGGAGTTGACTGTGATTTTGATCATTGCTGATGAGTGGATCCCTGAGCCCTCGGGCCCTTGCCTGCTGCCGTTGATGAGATCTGCAAGATTTTGGAGTTTCTCAGTTACTCTGCTGAGGCTCTGGTTCTTGGGATGCTGGTCATACTTTGAATGAGGCAATGTTCTTTCCATAACTGCAGTAGTGTTGTGATATCCATAACATTCAACTTCTCTGTCTAGTGTTAGGTCAAAAATATGATCAGCTTTGGAGGTTGGTCCAGTTGTGATCTGTGAAGGTGCCAAGAGGACTATGATGAACTGGCTTTTCTTAAAAAACACAAGGGATAAGGTTTGGGGATTTTATAATGTTCAACCTTGTCAAAGTATCTGCTGAAATTCTCAAGCAATTTGTAATTCTGGGACATTTTGCTACCTTCCATTGCTAGATATTAATGTTAGCCTTCCTAAAGCTGTTTGATTATTGTAATCTTTGAGTGAATGAATTTTAGCTTTGGCTTTTCAGGTTAATGAAGTCTAATAAAGGTGCTTTAATATAAGCACCTTAAATTTCACATTTGCAAAACAGGTGAACCAGAGTGCTTCTCGGTGTCTGCTTGTCTTGGATGCTGTATTGTGAGGAGTGGGGAAAAAATACATGGGATTTATATCTCATCGAGAGAGCTGTGGGTGATGCAATGTATATCATGTATTTCACTCTCAAGATTGTGTATTGCCTGTTGGCAGTTAGAGGTAGGTCTTACATTACTCAATTCATTCACTTAATTTCATAATGCTTTGTGCTCTTTGCTCCCTGTTTGTGGTGGAAACTATTTCTTCTGCTACGTGCAGCTACCAGAAATTACCTGATTTCTCTGGCTCTTTCTCTCCAATTCCTTTGAAAACCCAGTCCAGTTTATACCATGGCAGATGAAGCGTGCCATGTCATTCGGATTGCTGGGTCCCACAAGAGGCATGTGATTTGTCTTGGAGGCACAAACTGTTGAATCCTAGGAATGGTTAGACTTGGATATGCCTCCTATGGGAGCCATAGTGAGTGTGGACAGGAAGGATGAGGGCAGGGTAGTGTTAAGATTAAGGCACATTTCATCAGAAGATCGTGTTGGTGGTTTCAGGTAGTCATTTTTTATTTTAAAATAACCTGTCCTTGCTGTGAGTTAGAGGAAGGGAGGAGAAAAATCTGTCCACTTCCTGAGCTGTAAAGAGGCCACTTGACTAATGGTGTGGCAATAACTGGAGGCCAGAGGTGGGTGGATCTCAATACTCCTCCCTCACAAAGCAGCAGAAGAGTTTGGTCATCTGAATTGTGGTGATGGCCCTGGGGCTGACATGAGGATTACTACAGCACTTTTCTTGCTTTCTGGAAAGCTTACGCCATCCTTATTTACAAATTTCAAGGATGACTGAAGTGTTTCTTTTTACATGGTGTGAGCAGTTCCTAATGTGGTAGAGCTGGTCCCCACTGCTGCTGAGTGGAGTCTGCTGCTGGAAACAAACTGGGATGGGAGAAAATGTACTTGTGCAGAACTGTGCAGAAGGCTTTTAGGATTGCAATAATGAATTTTCTAAACAGGAGGAATAATTGAAACTGCTGTAGTTCCACTTTGCTTACTCCAGCAAGATTTTGTCAGCGGGCTCTTAGTTATTTGTTGATTTCTGCACAATTGATTGAAAAAAGGAGTAAAATGAATGGGTATCCATGAAGGTTAGGGGTTTTATATATGCATATATATATTTTTTTTATTTTTATTTTTTTTCCTGAGCTGCCAGTACTCTTGAAGTTACATTGTCTCAAAATGAAGTCTTTGGAGATGGACATAATTGGAAACAATTGGTTAAAATTTGGGGGTTTTTAAAGGACCTATAAAAAACTCCTATAGAAAATGAGCACTGGTAACTTCATTTTTTATTGTTAGGTAGCTTGATCTTAGATACATTTGTGAAATAGAAGTGCATTCAATATGCAAAATACCTGAAAGTACTGAAATATAAAGGTCTGAAATTCTGTGGACATTTCTGTAGAGGATGCGGAATTTTTAACATATTGCTTCTGTCAGCAGTACAAAGAGGAATCAAAAGAAGCAAATGCAAAACATCTGAGTGGTACTCCCTTGTATATGCAGCCAGGAGTAAAGGGAAGACAAAACTAGAAGTCTTTCTAGTTTATCCAGTGTTAATTGAGCAGATGATCATGGCTTTTGTCAAGGCAGTACTTCTAGCTCAGATTAAGTCCTATTACCATGTCTAGTTCAAGTAAAAAGTTACTTTCATGAGTGGGGGTCTAGGTTGAAGGAGCTGGGCCTATTTGCTTGGATGAAAAGTAGACAAGGGACAGTCCAGTAGCTGTTACAGCTATTGGAGGATGATTATGAAATTAGTGGGACCAAAATGTACTTAGTAGTGCCAAGTCACATCAAGGGAGAGTGACAAGTGTTTATTTGGAGAATTGTTTCTTTGGAGATTCAGGTTGTATATTGGGAAAATCTTGTTACTAGGAGAGTAGTGCAGCACACCAGCAGGTCATCCAGAGAAGCAGGTATCTGAGCAGGACTCATCAAGGCAAAGCCATGCTGACCCAGTCTGCTCTTGATGATAGTTTTCTTTAAAAACCTCCTTAGGTTTCTTACAATAAAAGTTTCTAGGAGAACTCCCACCCCCACCCCCCTCCCCCCCCCCCTTCTTTCTCAAGTGAAGAAGTTTTTAGACAACTTTGGACTAAGTTGACCAGCTACTGTGGGATGTTTGGTGGTAAATTTATTTTCATGTCCTCAATACAGATTTTGTAGTTTGTACAGTAATGTTTTAGTGTGCTATACTTAGATTAGTATTGTTAACCTAAGTATTTATGACCTGAGGACCAGCAGAATATTTTTGTCAACAGGTTTCTTTTGTTCTTGCCTGTCCCTGAGGGAAGGGGCAGAACTCTTTGATGGTTAATACAATCTTGCCCAAGATTGCCCAAGAGGCAAACCTCTCCTCATGGGTCTGCCGAAGAGAGCTTTGGGGGATGAGGTGGCATTACAGTTGCCAAAAGGGCAGGTGGTCTTCAATGAAATTTAGTTTAAAATATTGAGTTCATAAGATTGTACACCCCATAGCAAAAGATGTGTGTAGTCTTCATGTTGTACTTTTTCCTTGCATTCCCCTTTGCTTAGTAGTACTACCTTTAAGTAAGCCAAAGGTAGCAGACAGGTATCTTCTAATCTTATTTTGGCTCTACTACTATGTATTAGTAGTCATATTTTATCCTTATGAGAACTGTTTTGAGGGGGAACAGTCAAATGAATGGTTTTGTCAATTTAGAACACTTTTTTTTCTTTTTTGAGAGAGAGAGGAGAGGAGACTTGGAGAAAAATACAGAATGGGTGAAGTAGCTGTGTTAGAAAGCTGGATGCTATCCCCTTAGAGACATTTCCCTACAAATAAACTCTCATGCCATCTTTGGATCTCTGGTGAATGAAGTACTGTAAGCATTTTGATTTTTGAGGCATTTTTTTCTGTAATTTGTTTCATTTTTCTGGTGGTGGGTTTAAATATTGACATGTGCTACTTGAAACATGCTGATTTCAGAGGTCATGTTGTTCGATGCCATTTTATCCCACACAGTGCTTCTGCTAGAGGACCTTGTTTCTTGCCCTGTATTACTCATACTTGTTCGCTTATTTTTTTTTTTTCTGTGTGAAAACAATTCTTGTTTCTCTTTGTGTTTACAACTACTTATTTCTTGGTTTCAGTTACATTGCATTTGGGAAAAATGAAGGTTCATGTTCATGTATATAGTATTTTGTGACAGAGTAATTAGGCAAAGATCCACATGTAATGTTTAAAATCATTATACAACAAAGTGTTCCTGACACTTCACAGTAATCAGAAAACAAGCTGAAACAAAGCAACCTCTTTTGAGGTGCAAATGGAAATTTGGTGTAAAACTCATGACTGAATGCATCTAAGTCTGATGTTTGAAGAAAAACTTGCCTAAGTGAACACAAACTCATAGACTTCACAAAACAGAGCTGCCTGTTAACCAAAAGACTAGTTGCTTGCCAACAGTTCACTTGGCATAGCTTTCTCCTACCTGTCATCCATACTTCACAGAAAGAAATAAAACCCTGCACTTACATACTCCAGACCCTTTCTTCTTGCCAAAGTAATGCTTTTTTAATTATATAGAGTCCTCTGCTCTTACATGTGTGGGTTATTAATTGCTGTAAAAGGGTGAGGGTTTGAATGCTGCTCTTACTGATTTTAAAAAACAAAAATTATCCAATTGGCTTTCATTTTCTGTGAAGTTTCCTGGAGCCTGTTTTCTCTGCTTACAGTTGAGATTGCTTGCTGATTTTGCTGCATGCCCCTGAGCATCTACCCTACAGAATCAGGCTGTTAAGAGGCAGTTTGTAGGGAAATGGGACGCAGCATTGTCTGTTAAATTAGGTTGTTTTACACCTGTAGTAGTGTGCAAAAACAATAGGTTAATTTTAAGGATTTAGAAAGAGCAAGTTGAATTATTTTTGTGCTAATTGAAGATGGGAAAATTCAAAATGTTTCAGTGGCATTTTTCCCCTTTGGGTTTATAATGGATTATTAAAATAGAGCTTTTGATTTAAAGGATAATTAGAGAGTTCTTATTGCATCACTCATTTAAAGATGTATTATTTGGAGCCATTGCTTGAATTATCTGCAGGATTTCAAATATATTTGAGGCTGATAACTGAATCTTCATAGATTTAAAAAATACTGGGTTTGTATATCGAAAACTTGCTCGGAATATATCTATCACTCAAATAGTTACATGAAGTATTAATTTTGGTCATTTAGGAACTTCTTGGAGGACAAATCTTGCTCCTGTGTCTTCCCAGTAGGTTGGAAATCCCCAATATAAGGGGCAGAAGTTTAGTATATGCATCCTCCACCACATTCCTTGAAACACAAGAGGGTTTTCCTGTGGCCACAGGACTTTGCGGCTGAGGTTAGTAGGTTTTATGAAAAGGTGATTTATCAAATGGTTTCCTCCTGTTGTGGGTTTGAATAGGAACTACTCCAAATCTGAGGCCAGAACAATGGGTATGGAGGAAATTAGTCATGGAAGGTCTGAGGAGGAAGGAGCATGTTTTTATCAGCAATGGAAGAACTTCCCAGTATATGGGGGTCTCACTAGAGATGATTTATGCATCAGTGGGTAGTGCTGGACAACAATGCACATTTGCGTTGTTTCTAATTGATATTAAAAACCTAAAGGCACAACAACTCACTTTCTTCTTAATTTGACACATTTAGGAAGTATTCTTCCTAACCACATGGATTTGAAATACATTTTTATGTAGACTTAAGCATTTGGTGTTTATTTCAGCCAAAGTTGAAGGCTCGAGAGGCTTTCATCAGGTAGGTCCCTGGCTGTGGTATGTATTGTACAAACTAGGGGAACATGAAGTCAGTTAGCAGAGAGAGATTTATCTCGAATTTATGATTTATGTTTCTGGCTTAAATAGTGCTCGTACTTTTACACTGCAATTCCTTGTGATTCATAAAACATATTCTGGATAGGGTTCAGCAGCTGATGATTAAGGGTTTCTGTTTTGTGTATAACCCTTTTACATTCTGCTGGAAGATTTGGGAAGATCTGTTCTGACAGGAATATTTCTGAGGAAATGGCTGCAATTTTGGATGGGTACAGGTATCTAAATATAAGGCATCTAAAATGGTACTAGACAATTTTATATCTGGGACATCTGTGTGGGGCTGGTGAATACAAGACATACCAGTAACCCAGTCCTTCCAGCAATGGCCACTGAAGGCCAACAGAAATTCCCTAGAGCATCTGGAAGAAAGTAGATATCTGGGTTTGGATGATTAAAATTTCAGTTTTAATGTTTTAATGCTTCTGTGATTTGGTATTTCAGATGAGCAAACTGAAAATGTTGGTTTTTTATTCAGCTGTCATGAAGAAAAACAGAATCACTTTCCTGAAAAAAACTTTTGCATAAGTCAGTGTTCTAAGAGTAAGGCAATGTAGGTGGTTTGCCAATTTATTTTGCTGAGATTATTATTTTGCTGGTTTATAATATCTGCCTTATGGAGTCAGCAAGATAATGGTTATTTTACCAACCTCCCCTCTCCCCAAAAATATCCCCGTCCAGAGTGAAAAGAAAATCAAGAAGAGAATCCCAGTTCAACTCTTCTTAGGTTAATTTGGTGTCAATCAGTTGTTCAGAGGAGGAAAGCATGAGTGTGTGCAAAGATTGCTGTTCAGTCAGAGGAAAAAAAAACCCTGGAACATGTTCAGCATAGCTTAGAGAACAAGCTTATGTAGCTTATATAGCAACATAGCTGGAACATGCTTATGGCAAGCTGAGGATTTACACCAAAGCTGTAACTGTACATTGTCAAAATACAGGTGTCCTTTAGCTAATGTCTTTGGTTATTTGAACTGAATTTGAAAATACAAAGTGCTATCCAATGTATGTAAACTGAAATATCTAAATATTTATGTTCGTAATAAGGCTATGTAGTAAGATTTCATCTCCTACATGTTTAATGAAGGACATGATAGAAGAAGCCTAAGGGTGGCCATCTCAGGTAACCAATACAGAAATGCAATTGCTTTTAGGTTATGATGGAATCTCTTAGAATAGCTACTTTGGGTTAGGATGAATCACAGTCCACAAATGCCTATTTCTCTTCAGTGACTATAAAGAGAGAGGGGGAGTAGAGTGACTCAGTGAAATGTGGTTGTTTATATTTGGTCAAAAGTCTTTCAAGCTAAGTGCATAGGGCTACAGTTCTGAGGCAGCTCAGCTCTCCACGGCACCTGGTGTATGTGTCTCAAACATTCAGCTGTAAAAGCCTGGTTGGAGTGAACTGCCGTTCTCCTCTGGCTGATGCCTTCATCACCCTTCCCAACGGGAACCACCCTCTAAAGGAATGGCGCACATATACTTAGTTTCCATTCTGATGGGGAATTGGTGTCATCCTAAAATAAAGTCAGGATGCAGACTGGATGTGTGCCCGAACCCATGTGTTTGGATCTCACTGTTTAGACATGGCTTAAACTTCTTGTGCAAGCAGTGGAAGGAGAGAGAGCATTTGGAGAGCATCCAGGAGCCACCTTAATTTTGGTAAGATTGATTCCTAACATGTAACTTGAATATGTGCTTGTTTCTGTGGAGTGTTTCATTTTATGTTTCTCTCAGAATATATATGATGAAAATAGAATAGCCTGTTTTCCTTTTTGTGCACAGACAATCTCCAGTTTTCCTAGGGTAGGGAGATGGTGGGATGTCTGGGAGGTAAGAAGTTAAAACAGTTGAAAAGCCAGACTTAAAGTTCTTGTGATAAGCCTGTTTTTAAGACAAAGATTAGACCTGTCCTTTCAGAACCTGTTGCCAGTTAGTAACTTGGAATTTTGATATTACTCTTTGAATTTTTAACTTAATAATGATTTCCGCCATCCTTCAGCCCCAATATAGAGATTGAGGTATTTTGCAAAAGCTGGCATGAGTGGTATTATGCATGAGTGCCTAGTTTCAAAATCTTGGCAGCTGTTTTGACTTTTCTTTATGCTGTCATTCAGACTATAGCTACCAAAGCTGAATTTTGCTCATAGTAACAGTTGTGGGAAGTTACTAAGGGAAGAGTCTATTACTGACACAGGAAATAGTTTTGCAGTTCTTTTTGTCATTGCCAAACTTAACCAAAACGTCACTGTTGCCATAGGTCATCTAGGCACAACTCAAAATAATCAGTCTGCTGCAACTGAATATCACATAAATTGCTTAGTGACTTAACTGCTAGTGTTACATATGTTCCACCCTGCTTGCAAAACTCCCTTTAAATTGACAAGTTTTGTTGTTTCTGGAATTAGACCTAATTGCTGTGATTGAAGAGTAAGGAAGGAAAAATAACTGTGTGGGTTCTGCATTCTTCAGTTCTCCTCCACTTTATTACTTCCAAAATAGTCCACTTTTCTCCAAAAGTTGTATCAAGACCATTCAGAAAATTGTGTGTAATAGTCATTGATAGGAGAATTTTTCCCTTGATTCATTAATTACAGGAGCATATCAGGCAGAGCAGATGGCATTTTCAGAGTAGGGAGTTTACCTTTGTTGTTCTTTGTTGAGTTTGACATCTGAATTTCTCAGCTTCTCTAATATGTTGTTGTTTTGCAATTAAATATATACTGTAGTTGTATAAATCATCTGACTGAAAAATGAAATTCTGGCCTTCTTCTTTGTAACTGATGTGAAAAATGAATGGGTGCATGAGCACATCTCCATTTGAGAACTATTCACTCCTCAACGTACAGTGCAATTATTTTTAAAAATTTATTTTTTTGCAGTCTATGAAGTCATGCCTTACCATGGCGCTACTCAGGTGCAATTTTTGAGAAAGAGCATATATTTTCTCTTGAACTTTTTGATGGGCCTTAGCTAAAGTGTTCACAAATTGAATGTGATGTATTTTCAGCACACCCAATTGAGTTGAGGGTCTTCCAATCCTTTGTCATGGGAAAATCTATAACATAGTAAGTCACACAGGGATCTGGGTGGGTTGTGTGGCTGTGTGTTTGTGGTTCGGGAGTCCTAGGAATGCTGTCTGGAAGCGGCCCAGCCCCGTTTGACCGCAGTTAAAGCTCTGCAGAGGCTCAGACCGGTGTGTGCGCTGTGAACCAGTGACACTTGGAGTTGGCTTGTGCAGGCGGTGCTGCGCCCACGCCTTTTCAGGGGCTGTGTTTGTGACTTGCCTTGGGTTTGTGGTGGGGAAGGGTTGAGGGAACTCGCAAGGTTCCTGCCTCTTTTAGAGCAGACTAATGGGCCGCAGAAGCTCCGGGTGGGTGCTGCGGTTTGAATGTACCCGTGGTCTGTGGAGAGGGGTGGCTGGCTCCTGCTGTGCTGGCTGGTGCTGCCTCCGCTGCTTACTCTCCCGTGTCTGACAGCGGCACCGTCTTCTTCTACGTGTTAACCTGCTCGACTAGTCCAGCCGGGCTCTGGCTCTTGCATCTATTCCTCCCTTTCCCTCTCATCACTCTCTCCCTCTTCATGCCGTGTTTTGGCCCACCTGACCTTTCCTCAGCGTATTCTGAAGGGCTTGTCTCACACACGTCCGTGGGGCACCAGCCTAAGGGTCATGAGAGCAACAGGCGAGGTTGTCTTCCTGCTGTCAGCTCCAATGTCTGGTCTCTGGCAGATGGGAGCAGCAGTTACAGGGGAAATCCTGCTAATCTCCTGTAACTTGAGCCCATTACATGCTCAGTCGCACTGTGGGCTGGTGCCTTTCCAGCCGCATATGGACGGATGGCTGGAGGAATCGGACGCTTACCGCAGAACGTTTTCCGAGATTTGCGCTGTAGGGATCAGCAACAAAAATTAAAAAGATGCCGTGAGTCAGCTGAATATTGGCAGGTTTCAAGGCTTTGTCAAATAGGAAAATATTTTCATGTGCATAGCAAAACATATAAAAAACCTCGACATATTAAAAAGCCACCCTCAAAAACAACATCAAAAAAATAAGGGATTGGCACTTTGCCAAATTTCAAGGCTGCCCCAGCATGGGCAGAAGAGCCAGAATTCACCAGTGAGTTACAAGGATGGCAGAGCAACATGTTTTTGTCTAGGCTATCTCAGAAATAGGCAAACTGTGTTTTGGCAGAAAAGTCAGTAAATCCTGCAGCAGATGTCCAGCATGGAAAATTTTTAACAAGAGCAGCTCAAGTTTGGCCGAGTCAAAAGAATGTGGAAAATCCTGATGAGATGCAGCAAGCCATCTTAATAATGGGTGGAGTTACCACCCTTGTCCCCAGGGTCTCTCGAACCCACCAGAATCAACTATTTGGTTTTTTTGGGAAGGTGTTTATGGTTTTTTTTATTTTTTTTTTTTATTTTTTTTTTTTTTTAATGTAGGGCAGAGTAGAGAAGAATGGAGGGGGTGATTGAACAGAAAGTAGGGGCTGGCCGGCAGGAGCCTTCTTGGCAGGAACACGTTTCAGCCATGCCTGGAAAGGGAGGGTTTTCACAAATTGTGTGGGAGATGGTGGAGCCCAGTTGCTGCTTGCTGGATAAAGGAATAATGGATTTTTGGGAAGCTGTGTTTATAATATGCAAAATAGTCCACAGGAAACAATGGGGCCTTGGGACGGAGCTGCCAGTGAATGAGAGCTTTGTTTTCCTCTTGTCTATTCATATTTCTAAACTTCTAGTGGCATTTTAAACACATTTTACACATTTTTTGCGTAATGGCTTGAATTGCCTAAACTGCTGCCGAAAGTACTGTTGCACTGCAAACTTTATCCCTTTTTGGATAAAGATTGACTTTCAGCTTAAGCTCCTTTTTGTATTTTTCTTAATTGCAACTCTTGTTTAATAATCCTTGGCCACTTTGTTCTCATGTTTTAAAACTTTAGAAAAATTCATAGGAAAAGTGGTTGACAGCAGACCTTGTGTACCAAGCATGTCAAGCTGCTCACAGCTTGACTTGAAAATGGCAACTGATATGGTAGTCCTTATGCCAGAACCTTGACACAAGTGAACAACAGTTTCAATCAAATTGCATGGACTTCAGTTTAGATGCTGCTGATGGGATTTGTCTGGGATATGAATTAAAACACCATCATATAAATTGTGTTTTCATTGAGAAGTATCCCATACCTGCAGTTCCTAAAAACTGGTCTGAAATAATTGAAAAGACGTTATGGTTGTTTTGCTGTTAAATGCAGACACTGTGCATAAGATTATGCAGTATTAAAATGAGAATATTATCCAGCCTGAGCTGGAGTGTGTTATGTTAAAATAATAAGAGATGGTCTGATTTATTATGGTGCATGTCTCACCTTTGCAAATAAAACAGCACCACTGCAGTTTTGCAGTTTCAGAAGTGTTGTTTGTGCATGCGTTCACGATTAGCAAAAGCTTTGAAAATCCTTGTGCAAGAAATGGTGAGGCTGCTGTTGCAGTGGAGGGAAAGGGAGCTGTTTGCTTTTGCTGCATATGTTATTTCATGGAGCTTTGCCTCACCAGTGGAACTCCTTCCCTGTGCGAGGGAAATTCCTGGTTCATTGGTATGGATGCATTGTTTTTACACATTAGAAGTGCTGTGTTGCTGTGTCAATCATCTCGTTAGGATCAGTTTAAGAGCAGTAGGGCTGACGAAGCTGGGTGTGATTGGCTGCCATATGCTGGGAGGGCTCTGTGAGAAGGAAGGGCTGCAGTCTTTCAGCAACAGAGTTTAGGCTGTGTCTTTGCTTCATCATCTGAGGAAAAATCCCCAGATAAGTCACAAGGCTTCCTGAGGGGGAAAAAAAAAACCAACAACAACAAAAAAAAAACAACCAAAAAAACCATTACAGGCTGCTCATCGTTTCGTGTGAGAATTAGTTACCATGATGCGATGGGAAAGATATGGCTGTTTGTTTATATCAGATGTTCCTGTTCACGTTGGGAATGTGTCGAATAGACAGGGCTAAACAAGGTAGGAGGATCGTTGTCTTTTATCGAATGTTTCAAGAGTTTGCTGCAGTATACTGCATACTGTGTGTGTTGCTTGGGGGAGTCGGGGAAACACTGTTTCTCCTGTGAATCGTTTCTATTTGGGTGAAATAGGTGGATTTTATGGTAACTTGTTTTCAAAGGGTATTAATTTCCAGTGTAAATAGCTGTCTTCAGAAATAGAACATGAGTATATGCATATTAAAACAAGTGAAAAAAGAAATAGGTCAGTGTGTTTCAGTAGTGCTGCTACCCTAATTGGATTTTTAGCTGGGTTGTTGTCTGGAAGGGCAGCCTAGCTTTAAGAAGGAGATAGGAGTCAACCTGGAAATCTGTGAAGTTTATAGCAGCTATGTTTGAAGATTTAGGTGAATTAGACTGGCTGATCTAAATAATTCCGTATCGGAAGCTTTAACTAAAGCCAAGACTGATTGCCTGTTTCAGATTTGTATGAGTATACAGTGAGATTACAGTATTTTACCCTGTTATAAAAGTACGGGTGTTTTTGACTGTGCTGTGATTCCTTGTGCTCTTCGAGGAAAGCAGGGGGAATTTTTCATATTACAGTTTAGCTTATTGTAGCTTATTGTAGAAGACTGCCCTTTCCAGGTCTTTGTCCGGGCAGCAAAACAAAACCTGTACATGAAAACAAGGAAAACAAGGTTAATAATATGTGATGCAATTATTTGATCTTTATACGTTTTTAATGAGAGAACACACAGCTAGCAGAATAATTTAATGAGCAGGCTGGCTTTTAGAGCAATGATTTCACTGTGCTAAGGCACATCAACTTTCTTCCAGAGGAGGAGCCTCAGGAAGGAATGGAGAACACTTATGTTAAATGCTCTAGAGAGAAGGAAGAGATATTTAGGCAGAAGTCTGTACAATTCTGGAAGAATATTGTAGTTTTTAGTTGTTATTATTATTTATTAGATAGGAAGCAAACTTTAGCATCATGTTTCAGGAATGCTCTGGGAACATTTCCCATCCTATGATATGCTGAAACCTCTTCAACTTTCTCAGACTGCCATATGCACTGATGGTGCTCAGTACCTCTCAGGATGTCACCCAGTTAGTGATCTAAATTAACATATTGACTTCTGTTGTATTACAGCAGCATCATTTATATGTACAGTATGTAATATAGTTGGGTTTTAAATGTTTTCCCCCTAAGATTACCCACTGGTGAGGCAAAAAGAAAACGTTGTCTTCGTATTTATCCTGTAATAGCCATGTACATTGCATCTAGATACTTATATTCAGCTACGATGTTGATAGAAAAAATAAGTACGTGTACTGAGGAAGACCAAAGATCAGTTTCTTAAAGAGAAATCACACAGGAGGACCTTTTGCTGCCTAAAAAAGAAACTTTCAGTGATGTAATTTTAGTGGGAAAGTTTCAAGATTTCCTTTATTCTAGGAATGAGTTACGTGAGTTTTAACAGTATTGTGGCAAATAGGCCCCTCTAGACCAACTGTCCATAGACCAACTGTCCATTGCCCCTCCCAGTTTTCAAGGAGAAGTACAGGACGTACACTCAGAACTCCTGATGTCACCTCCCAACTCCTCACAGCTGACTCTGCTCAGAGAACGTTGATACGACTTCCCTGCTCCGTGGCCAAGTATTTTCTGGGGACCTGTGGCTGGGTTGTTGACACGCAATTCATGAACCAGTTATTTTTGAATGCTATGGTCTTCTAAGTAAAAACAACCTTGTGTCTTCTGAGAATTTCAAGATCTGCTAACACTTGAGACACATGTCAGGATGTAGAACATTATTATTACAAATCCATAGGGTATGGATATGTATGTTTGACTCTCTAGTGCTGTTGATGCTTAAATGTGTTGTTTGTGTGCAGATTGTGTTAAGCATGTGAAGCAGAGACTGATAATTAGAAGCAAGTAAAATAATCTTATTCAAGCTATAAAATATGAGACAAATATTTAGGTTTTGCAAGTAAAACTGTTTCCATGCACAGCTTTCAGAGAAAACTTTTCAGTTTTCTGTTTTGAGGCAATCTCTTACTTTCAGATAATTTCCGTGTCTGGTTTCCACACCCTGTAGATCACAAAATCTAGAGTTGTCTTGTTATGCCTGACTACCAGAGTGAAAATTTGCATTCGTCACTTAGTCAAACAGTTTGTGTCAAACTACTGACAGACAATCAAATGACAAAAGGATTAAAAAATATATTCCCTGGTCAAGGTGCATGCATACTGCTACTTTATATGGTTAGGTAAATGAACGTTTGGCTTAGAGAGTAGAAATGGTACTAAATATTCTGTATTTGCATTTATTTGGTATATAAAAGTATTTCAGACAGATTCTGGTGCCTCCTTTAATTTAGTAATATCTTTTCTGCTTAATTGCTCTGTGTATTTCATCAGAGCCTTTAGTGTGGTCACCTACTGATGTGCAGTGTGTCTGTTTTCAAGGAATAATTACTTTGTTTAGAATTACTCTATTTTCCTAAGATAGTATTTTCTAATGAGTTAGAGGTCCTGAAGGATAGTGCTTGACATTAGAGTGTTTATAAAGGCAAATCAACTTCTTAATTTGTAAGTGTACATTTTACAGAGGTGTGAGATAATTATGTTCTACCATTTTTCTTTCTTTATTTTTTTTTCTGAGCAAGAAAAATGGCTCTTAATGTTGCGTGCAATTTCTGGCACTTCGGTATCACCTCAGCTGTAAATGAATCTTCTTCTCTGTTGCTCAGAAATATGTCAGAAATAATCTGTACTGTGTTTATTTGTAAAAACTCTGTAAATTGTTCCATTTTTATAATACTGAGAGACAAAAAAGTAGTGTTTAATTTGAATTACGTATTAATTATTTTGCATACAATTTTAACACATTGCTAATAGTTAAATTTCACGTGATAGCTATTACTGATATCATGCTTCCTAATGTTACTAGAAATTTCTGTCTTTGAGGATTGTTTTTTCTCTTCCAGGGAAGAAACACTTTTTTAAAAGTCAAATTATTTTTCCCTTTTTTTACAAATATAGCTGTTGCAAAATTTTAGCAAAAGAGAACTAAATCACTTGTTTTAAAATTTGTTAGTATGTATTTTCTTTTTAAAATGTTTGATTGTGAAGCTAATTTGATATTTTTAATACAATGTTTTATGGTTAACTAATGTGCACCATGGCTATGTAACTGGTCTGTAAACAGGCTGAAATTACAGCCTGAGGAAAATAAAACTCATTTCAAGAGAGTGTCAGTGCTGAAAACTAGTTCAAATAATAGCAGTATTAATGATTTGACTAATTAAACTAATCTCCTTATAAATTACTAGCAAATGCAGTGACAGTTGTTGGTTATTGATATACAGAGTCTTCTTTTTAAGAAATCTTTTAAAACCAAACTTTTTGGCTGTATTTGGAGTAGAGGGTGCATGAGAAGAAAGAAGTTATGCAGCCCCTTTCTAGAATCTGCCAACTTCTTAATCGCCACAATTTTTTATTATTCTTCTGTAACTGGGCCATTAAAACACGGAGCTCTCTCTCCGATAATGCTAGCGATGTCAAGTTCTTAGTTCAGTATTTCAGGCATGCTAAAAAAGGAAAAGTCTGGGGCTGTGAAGATTGAAGAGCACGCCTAACAGGGGATTATATGAAAAATCCTTATAATAACACAAAGAAATACTAATTATGTAGGGGACTCTTTGTGCTACTGATGATTACTAAAGCTGTTGAGAGCTGCCAGTGTGCAGTTTTGATGCTTCTGAGGAAGACTTGTAGAATTCCTGGAGTTTGTAAGTCTGGCAAAAGACCTGGTGGGCTTGTGATACCTGAAACTTTGCCAGTTAGAAGAGCTCAGCTGTAAACAAATTGATAAGCACAGAGGTTCATGTTCTGTCTGTGATTAATTTTTTTCCTTTTTTTTCTCCCCCTCCCTTTTCATACCTAGATGCATGTCCACAAATACATGCACACATAATATACACACACCCATAAAAATTAAATTTTTCATCTTTGTGATTTTTGTACTAAAAAAACAATAGCTAATAAAGACAGTGGGAGGGATTAAGTGATACAGTCATTGCATAAAGAAGTGGATCAAGAAGTAGGAACAGATGGTTCATATCAGAGTCTATTAATTTTTTCTGGTATAGATCAATGTGTTTTTTTCATTGGTTTCTGAGTGGATGATAAACATTTTGGGAAGCTTTTTGGGAAGAACTGGGCACCTGTTTATGAGTTCAGATTGCTGAACTCATAAATAGAGACAAGGTCTGTCTGGAGGTTCATGAGCTGTTAAATCTGTCCTGCAGGGAATACAGCACCTCTGACAGTAGGCAGAATTAGAGAGTACAAGTAAGGCAAAATGCAGAAATGTTTTCCTGTGGTAGTTTTATGGAAGAAGAGAAGAAAGCTAGGATGTGGTTAGAAAAGCCTTTTGTCTTTTTTTCTTCTCCTTTTTTTTTTTAAATGGGAATTCTGAAGGCAACTTTTCAGTATTTTTTTGTGTGTATGAAGTGTATGATCGTTTTTAAAAGGTCTGGCAAATATTTTTTTTTTTGACCCTCTAGTGTTCACTCCTATCCAGACTGCATACATTTTAACTTGAGCTTCTGAGGAATTTTATGTTGTTGATTTTTTCCCCTGCTGCTCTGTTATATATGCTCAAGGTATGTTGAATGACTCAGTCCCCCAGCCCCTAGTTTTCTGAATCTTTCATGATTTATGTACTTTATAGGTGTCATGGGCAGTGTTTTGAACATAGTCAAAAACTAACCTACAATTTCCAAGTGGCAACTTTTCCATTATTTTCCATTGTTTGGAAGGATGAAGTTTCAATGCTGGGTTTTCGCATGTCAGGCTTGTGCCTTCGCAGTTTCTTTTGGCAGCTCTCTATGGGAGGTGGGTAAAGTGGCTGCCTCGTAGGACAGCAAACCCTGTTTTAGTCCATTAAAATATTTTTCGGGTGTTTCCTTCCAGTTTTCAGACTATCTGCAGTGCTGTTATCAGTAGCTATATGCATATTTCAAGCCTAGAGCTGCCTTAGCTTGTCAGCAAACCCCTCTGGCTGTGCCCCTGGCAGGACAGGCAGGCTCACTGCTGGCAGGAGCATACTTCTGAACCCAGTTAATGATTCAGGACTTCAGCGCTGCCTCACTTATTTACTTAAAAGGCTGTGATAACACGTATGGCGTTTCTCTGATGGCTGTGTTCACCTGTGGCACAGCATCCCCTGCTACAGCCTCTCTCTGCTGTGACAAGACCAATGTCAGCTTCCCCACCTTCATCTCCTCACCCTGTAGCCAAAAAGTGGTGTGGGCTGGGGCAGCTCCTCCAGCTGGCATAAGGCTTTTGCAGAGGAGGACGCCGGTGCGTGGGCTGCTGGTGCTGGGGATTGCGGTGCTGCAGTCCTTATTGGCATGCTGAACATGCTCTGGCAGCACGGCGCGCTGCTGTCCTGGAGTCTAGTGCTTGTCTTTAAAAACTTTTTTTTGCTTCGTGTGTATTTTTTTTTTTTTTTTTTTACAATTCCCTTGTGTATTTTAGTTCCCCTTTACTAATGCTGGGAAACACTTTGAGGGTGGATTACTTTATTGCCATAATTTTAAAGGAGTTGAGGTAGTGGCTAAAAACCTCTAAGATTTTCTGTCACATTGGAGATGGCATGAAAGGCTTTGAAAGTGGCCCCACTGATGTGTTTATAAAGCCAGTGCACTTTCCACTTCCCCCCCACCCCCCCTCCTTTTTTTAAAGACCTCATTTAATGCTCAGGACTGTGCAGAGGCTGCTTTCAAAAGCTTTAGTATCCACAGTAGCAGCTCTTTGAAGTGGAAACGCCAGCGGGGAACAGGCCTTCAGCTTAATCCTTGGTGTAAAAGGTCCTAAGTGGTAAAAAGCCGCATCATCCCTCTCCATGGGAGGAGCTGGAGAGCGATACCTGCAACTGAATCTGTATCCTGGACCTGGACATCATCCATGGAGCCAGAACTGGTTGGACACTTCTGTAGGGCAGGAGGGATGCCATCCCTCTCATCTCTCTGGTTTTTCTCTCTGGTTCTGTCCCAGGTTCTTTCCCCAGTTTCTTGAGGAGGAAGACACAACTGAAAGGCGAGAGAGTAAGGACTGAGAGCAAACGTTTTAGTGCTTGGGTTTGTTTGCTCTCTCAAGTTGGTAAATCTTTCTTCTGAAGAGCAGAGCCAGTGGCACAATCAGTCTAATAGTCCTTTGTGGGCATGTCTGTCCAGTTACGTTGGTGGCTTCATAGTGGCCCCGGGTGCTTGTCTTCCCTTTGGCACAAGGGGGGGTGTAGGAGATAGTGCTTTTTGGTCACCAATGACTCATTTAAGTGTTCAGAGCCAGGTGGGATAAATCTGTCCTCTCTGAAATAGATTTGTTTGAAATAGGAGATGAAAGTGTTGAGTTTCTTGTGGTGGGGCTTGCGTGTGTCCCTATGGATTTGTAGCCAGTCTTGGCTGCAGAGCTGCGCTGCTTGTAAGGAGCTGCCTTCCAGAAATGAAGAAGGCAGAGGACAGCAATGCCTTGACTGGCACATGGCTTGAGCTACCTGGGGTGAGAAGACTTTTGGGGAGGGCTTTGCTTCTAAGACACAGCAGCCATTGTCAATTCTGATGACTATTTAAATAATCTGATTTTTAATTGAAAAGTTATTTTTTAACTTGTTGGTATTTTTGACCTTCAACACATCGCCTTCCATTTAATTTCACCCTTGTGCTGTTTGCTGTGTGCAAAACCAGCTGTCTTTACTATGGCTTCCCCACTGGTAAATGACTGAACACTCCCTGCCTCCTAGTCAAAATCTGGCAGTCCTCATCATCAGTCTATGTGAATTTCATATTCTTTCTGTTGTCAAAAACCTTGCTGTTGCCTCTTTGTACATGTAAGCCTTTCCACAGTGCTGATGGTGCTGTTACTGTTCTCTCACTCTTTTATCATTCCAGAGTTACATGCTCCATGACTATACACACTAGTGTAATTCTTTTTTGTTTTCGTTTGATAGTGCCAAATGTTCTGCTTATTTTGTACTCCATCAGCTGCTGAATATTTTGCAGGAGTCCTCATCGAATTGCTCTAATGTCTACACGATCTTTCCTCTGTAACAGTGTCTTGTTGGAAACCTAGTGCTGTGTGTTTGCTATTCATTATTTGTCTGTTTTTCCCTCATCTACCTTATTGCACCTATCTTTATGTTAAAACCAATGTAATTTGTCACCCAGTGAACTCATTATGATGAGATCCTTTTGTAACTCTTCACAATTGGCTTCAGGTACGACTTCGCAAAAATTTTATGTTAACTGCAAACTGTCTTATTGGTTATGGCTATTGTTGCAAAACAGAGAAGGAAACTCTCTTGGAAAACCTAATTATGAATATTGCAGTATATTATTAGAAGTAAAACAATATTTAATCGTGTGAGTTTGTTGTGAACTTCTGCTCTGACTTGAGTCTTCATACTGTCTGCAAATGCTTGGCACTTTTAGATGCTCTTTTAAATTAAATTAATTTAACTTCCATAAGGCCTATGTCATCACAATTACTGGGATCCACAAAAATCATCAGGTTACAAAGATGAGATTGTTAATTTGCTTTCATTTTGCTGAATTTTGAGCTTTTAGGGTTTGTATTTCCTAGCCCTTCCCTACCGTTGTCAGAATTGCACTCCTTAATGAAAACTGCCAGTTGCTTGTAAACATACTTGTAGGTGATAAGGTTTTATGAAATGCATTTGGTGTTTTCAGATTTCCAGTGAAATGGGCAAGAGATAGCTGTGCTACAGTAGGGTTCTCTTCTTAAACTTGAAGATTCTTGTAATAGGAATCAATATGAAGTGGCAGTGATTTAGGTTTTTTTGTTTGTTTGTTTGTTTTGTTTTTTTTGTGTTAAAGAGAAATGAAATTAAAACAGACTTAGTCGCAATATTCTGCTTTGGTGAAAATAACCACCTGTATCTCACCCGTCTGTGCCTCCAATCACTAAAACATCAGCATACTTTTCACTTAGGGGAAAGGTACATGTGATGATTATAATCTTTGAAGTGCTTCACTGGAAGGTAAAAATTATTTTCCTGAAATAGGACTTTAAAATTTGTGGACAGGTTTCTACTTTTCTGATTTCAAAATTATTTTTTTTAATTTGGGTCGGTATTTTGACTTCTGTTTTGCAGTTAGGAAGTTTAGGGTACACAATGTGCAGGATTATTCATTAATTGTTTTCCTGATGGACTTTGTTCATCTGGTAAAAAGTTATGGGACCTTAAATTGTGGGTTTCCATTCAGCTTTACAGAACCATAATAATTAAATTGACTACTCCCCCAGTATGTAAACTGAGTAAACTTTTTTTCTAAGAAGGCATAGAGCTAGAATACCACTGCATCTTTATTGTCTCTCTCTTTTCTCTCTTTTCAGAGTATAATTTTTGGGATGTTGGGGGTTTTTTGGTGGGTTCGTGGGGGGATTTGTTTTGATATGGGTGTTTTGGGAGGTTTCTTTGTTTTTGTTTCTTTGTTTTGTTGGGGATTTTTGTTTATGGGTTTTGTCTTGTGGTTTGCTTTTTTAGGGGTGGGGGTTTTTGGGTTTTTTGTTTGGTTAATTGTTTTGGGATTTTTGTTGTTGGGATTTTTTTTTTTTTTTTGTGCTGTTGTTTTGTAGTGGACAGTCCTGTCCAGTTACTATAAAGTGGTACCATGGTTTCTGTTCTTTCAGCTGATGGGCACAAGGATAAATGTGGAGAAGAGCCATTGAAGTAGGTTTTCAGGATTTCTAGAACCTATGCATTGTTATAAAGTGGTTATCTCTGTGAAAGCCAAATACTGTAGTGCAAACTTTGCAGCCAATAGTCACAGAGGATTACAAGAGGGCATAACTTTGACAGAGAGGGAGGTGGTTTATTTATTTGTTTGTTTTAGTTTGGTTTGGGGTTTATTTTCTGATCTGGTTGGATTTTATGTCTCACCTGTTTTATACTGAAAATGTTGTGTGAAATGGAAGGAGTTCCAGTTCCTACCAGGTGTCAAGAGACCAGAGCATATATAGGCTGAAGGTTAGAAGTTATAAAATCTCTTATTTAAAAGCTAAGCAAATATTGCACTAAAATGAGGTACATTCAAAACATGTGTTTAAGTCATTTTTGAAAACTTGTTTTTGGAATATCTCTGAGTGGTGTTGATGATGTTACTTACTTGACCAAATCAAATTGATTTTTTTCTTTTTTGCTATTTATTCACTTTGTAAAACAGAAATTTTGACATTGTCTTTCAAAACTAGTGCTGTGTATTGAGTTGATATTTATGCATAGTTAAAGGGAGCTCTTAAATTATGGTTTAACACAGAAGTTATGTAAGGCAATATATATTGTAAAGTGCAAAACAAAGTGTGTCTTTAAATATCCTTCTGCCACTAAGCTTGAACTACAACAAATTAATTAAGCTTCTGAAAAGGAGAAAAATGTTGAGACTTACTTTAACCAGTCCAAATTTTCCACTGCAATGTGAGCAGAAAGCTGTCACTTGCCAAAAGCCAGTTGCTTGTGCTCAGTTGTCAGAAGCATCTCCATTGCTTTGGAAGTGCTGGCAAATGCCAGGCTGTGCTTACCTGTTGTGCCATCCCCAGCAGGGTGGAGAAATCTCTGCAGTTACATGTAAGCAGAGATAGTAGAAAAAGGTCTGGAAGAGGGCTCTGTCAAACCATTTATAGGAAATGTGTTCAGTTTTCACTGCAAAACATTGCAATTCATTGTGCCAAAGCATGAAGGCACTTGATTTTTCAACGTTTTAAAGACATTTTTTTTTTCTACTGCTTTCTTTACAATAAATAGATGAGTTAAAGTAGAGGCTGTAATTTTAATATTGAGAAAATTTTTGATTTAAGGTGGGGACATGCCTGACTCTGAAACATAGACTTAACACTGCCTAACCTGTCAGCATGACTGCCTAAATCTATTCCCTTTTCAACTTCTAAGCTAAGAGAAATTAAAACAAAGACTCCATATATTGAAGTTGCTTTTCAAGTATACTGGCTGGAGTTTTTTGTTGCGGTTTAGGGATTTTTTCCCTTACAGAAACATGAATGTAGTTTATGTCCTCTTACTGTTACAGACAAATGAACTATATGTATGTTAGAAAAATGAGTATGAACTCATCCAGTGTCCTTACTGTAGGCCAATAAACTTTCTGAGCTTATTTCTGTGTAGCCTTTCTGTGTTTAACTACTTTATCTCCTGTTAGTTGTAAATTAAAAAAAAATAAATAAAAAGGTTATTCTCTAAAATGAAACTGAGTTGAAAAGTAACTTTCTACAAGTGGCAACGGGTGGTGAGCTTTTTGGACTGAGGGAGACATGTTACACTAATCAAAACAACAGATCAATATGACCCATTTTTATTGGGTCAGTGCTTCTTAATTGGTGCTCAAGCAAAAAGAAAGGTCAGTAGTAATACTGCACACCAAACCCAAAATTCGTCATCCTGGAGCTCAGGAAAAAAAGAATGTTTACTTGGTAGGCAATGTCTGCAGATGGTTATTGTGCACTCCTTACAGTTGTAACTCCATTATTTGCCTCAGGATTAAATAAAAGTATTCAAGATTTCCAGGAAAACAGACATTCAGCAGTAGTTGCAAGTCATATGAGAAAAGCTCTTATTTTCTTTTCTGCTACCAGTTGGAAAAACAGTTTAAGGGGAAAAGCATTCTCTTTCTGAACTAGTGATAGCTATTTGACAACCAAATAATGGTTCACTAAATGCAAATTTATTTTATTCCAGAAAGAATGAGCTTGCATTATGTATTGTCAGATACAACACAGGTAGCCTTTGAAGTTTTTAATGTTGGTTTTGTTTAGGGTTTTTGTTGTTTGTTTTTTCTTGTGGACAAGTGCATGAATTTTGAAAATAAAGTTTCTTACTGTCATCTTGATATGGAACATGATTAAATATCGTCTTTATTTACTTTGGAGGACCAAAGATAGGCAGGAAGCCATCTCTGTTTATAGCACAAAAAGGCAACCTACCTTCAGAAGAGACTAATAGAGGCCAACCTGTTAAATATACCTTTTTTTCTTCAAAGCCATGCTGAACCCCACATTTCTGTTTTTTTCTTAACTGGGAAGGGTCTTTGAAAAAATGGCTTTTAGTGGGTCGGAACTACTGTCCGAGTGTTAGTATAAAAACACTATTTAAAAAATATAAAAAGAAATCATCTTTGAAGGTACGTGTTGACCAAGTTAGGTCAACAGTAAAGTTAAAGTTAGGTTGCTGCTGCATCTTTTTAACTGCTGTAAGATATGAAGTATTCTGGCATAGGCACCTAATCAGGCTTTGCAGTATGTCCTGTGAGATATTGAAGCAGTAAAGCACTTGCATATGTTCTGCTTCATGAAGGTTTCTTTAGTTTTGGAAGTTAATAAAGCTGGTGTTGTGTGTTATGCACATGCTGCTAATGGAGTGAAAGGGGAATTGAATCCTTGTGATAAAATGGACTCTGGTGAAGGCTTGCTTGGGCAACAAAAACATGTTTGAGATGCTTGTGAAGTGCTTTGGGTCTGGTAGAACACAAGAGTGCCTTGCTTAGGCTCCTTTAGGCAGGCTCTCAGGTATTCTTCCTTCTCCCTTGGGTTGCTAAGAAAGATCCCTGCTTCTGGGAGTGTTCGTAGGTGATGCAGCTTGGGGTGCAGAGGACGGAGTCTTGGTGTGTCTTCCTCTTGTGGTAGGTTTAAAAAGTCTTTTTTTCCAGGCTCCACTTTTGCTGGAGCTTTTAGTTGAAGACATTCAGGAGTAGTGGTAAAACAACACAGATTCTCTTGGAGGTTTTTATAATCAATCATCTTACTCCCCAGCTCCAAATGTGGTTTTCAAGTATTTGTGAATCTCCAAAGAAGTCTTGAAGTGTTTCCTTACATATCCATATTCCTCTCCTGAGACTCTATGCTTTTGTCAACAGCTGTGAGAGCCAGTCAGGCTTCCTCTTGGTATCCTACTTTTCATGCACATCATAAAGGACATTTCTGACAGAGCAGCATTTGAAAAAGGGATTGAGGAAATCCATGGAAGAAAAATGCAGCGAGACCTATTAGATACAAAGACATCAGTTACAGGTTGTTGGGAGGAAATTCATGGAAATTAGCACACTCTACCTGCCCTGGTTCTTCACTCTCCTGAAGACATTTAGTATGAGCCATATTTTCAGGCTGCTTTTTGGGTGAGATAGACTCTTTTTCTCATCTGCTAAGGTCATCCTTGTGTGTGTTTTTATCCTGTACTCAGGTACAGGTGGGGAAAATGGCACAGGAATGCAGGTATTTTATCTCAGGACAGTGATGCTGCTTGAATTTAGTATAGGGAATCTGTTCAGCAGAATGGGTTTAGCACTTGAGAGGCAGTCGAAGGTAATAGCATTAGGTAGTGCTCTTGCTGCTCTTGCCTCAGGAGCTTGGTTTGGATGTGCCATGCAACTTCCTAGAGCTGGGTAGTTTGCTGGAGTATATTAATAATAATGCTGTTGGCAGTCTTAAAACATGTGCAGCTTGTGAATTCAATGTGTCATTAGTTTACATACAGTCCTTGCTTTATTCAGACTTATCCTTGTCTTTCAGTGCAAAGGGGTGCTGTTTGTCACATAAACAAATACGTCTGCAAGAGTTCTGCCTTCTTGGCTTAGAGCAAAACTGGACTAGAGAAAATAGAAAATTGACAACAGCCTGAGCTCTTTTAGATTGTGCTTCTGGGTAACAGCATGTTATCGGTCTTTTGGCAGGTGAGAACAGTCATTTGATCACACGTTCCCTCCATGCCAGTCTATAAAAATTTCACACTACATAAGCACACTTTTCTATAAATATTTTACTGTCCTAAAAAAACATAAATACAATGCATGTCTGCAGCTGGGTGTGAGTGGAAGCTCCTAATGCACTGGGGTACCCTTTCCTGGGGAATTGGGTTTGATTAATAGCTATTACGTGCTGCACTCTGCCAAAAGCAAAACATTTGTGCCCACAAGAGGCCAAGTGGTAACGTCATTGCTGCCGGGGATGATTAACTCTGCTTGCCGAGGCACAGAAACAGAAATTGCTTTTGCCCTCTTGTCAAGGTGGGAACAGAGTTTGTGTATGAAATTCATACACCTAGAGGATAAAATCAGGTTAGTTTGGACTTAGAAAGTGTTTAAGTCAAAAACTGTGAGAAGGTACAAACCAAGAGAGGAGGAGTAGAATAAAAACAAAAGTAGTTTGCTAGAAGAAGAAAACTCTCTTCTGCAATTGCACTTTAACTGAAGCATAATAAGCATTGGTTTTTCCAGCATGACTTTGAAGCACTTTGGTATTAGAAAATACTCTTGTGGGCTGTAGTCATCCACTGGCCTAAAGTTCAGCAGAAATATTTCACGGTCCATTAGCAAAGTAGTACAGTGGGTTGCTGAAAAGGTCCCAGGCTGTGTCAGTGGTTTCACAGCCGGTGGTACACCTTCCTGCTCACCTAGTTCCCTGGGGACAAAGGACATTAGTGTTATTATATTGTAAAGCCAGCTTCAAAGGGAAGCGGCAGGTTTTTACAAGAAGCTCATTGCCATACTGTAAATAGGGGGGGACATACTAAAAAGCCTGAACCTGGCACATTAGTGATCGTGACAAGGAAACCATGGCTCATTTAGCAAAACTGATTTGAAGGTCATGCTCAGTTTAAATAAAGCAGACTGGTGTTTTCTAGTCTGTCCCTGGACTTCAGTCAGCTTAACTAAAATAGTAGGATCGTCTCTGTAAAGTGTTCATCTGAATTACAGTACACAAGTGTTCATCGCTGGCTGCATAACAGGCAAAAAGGTGTGGCAATAGTTGATCTCCAAGTCAAGCAAATAAAATAAAGAATGCTTTTTTTATAAGTCCTGACACTTCAGACTTCAGCTGATTCATGTTGAATTAATACAAGAACCAGGATTAGAATTTTAGTGTTTTTGGCTACCAGCCACCTGATCAAACAAGTAGGCTACTTCCCTGATATGACAGTTCTGACTTCTTCCTCATTTGTGCAATACTGGTTTCCTCAATGTCACATGGGAGCTGCTTAACATCTTAAAGTGGAAAAAAATCCCCTGAAAAATATTAAAGAAATATTCATAAGTTTTGTTTGAAATTTATAGGAAAAAAATGCATTCATCATGCTCTACTGTAATTGAATGGCTCTTCTTAAAATTGTTATGGGGACAGAAAGATTTCCCATTCATATTTGCCATCAAAGAGTGGATGATGTTTCATGGAAACCTGTCTTATTTTCTTTTGTTTCTTGAATTTAGGGATTATTATTTTTTGTGACTCTACAATAGTGCAGAGGAGAAACAAAAGCTTGATTCTGGTTTTAATGCTGTCATTTTACGTAACTGTGCAGACACACTCTACTGTGCATTGTCCAGTCTTACTAGATATCTAGTGTAAGGGTGAATATAAAAAAGATGAATATTAGAAATTGGTTTAAAGAGAAGAGCACAAAGCTGACATAGTACTCACTGATGGATGATACCTCTGAACTGTTATATCTCTTCTGGTCCTGTTTTCCCTAGTTTGGAAAGCTGTTGGGATGAGAAAAACCTATCCACCACAGGAGAATCTCCTGCATGTTCTTTCTTTAAGATGCAGTTTATTCAAATGTGATTAAGAGGCATGCTGTCACATTATTTGTCTGTAAAATTGCTTTATTTTTTCTTTAATTCCTGTTGGCATCTTTTGATGTAGGATCCCCTTGTATGGGCTAGTGGGGGATGTTGCACAATGAGGCTTAAATTAGTGTGTGGTGCCTGAGAGCCAGTCTTGCTTTCCAGGGACAGGGAGCATGTCCTGTGGGACACAGCACTGTAGCTAGAGGAGCCAGACCTGCTGCAGGTGGGGTGCCCTGTCCTGCCTGCTCTTCTCCCTGCTCCATCAGGAGTGGGACGTGAGCAGGTGGCCATGTCTCTGTTCAGTTGGCTGGCACGTCTGAGGCAGGGTGCATTATGCTGCTGTGTTATTCTGCACCTGATGAGGCAGATCAGAACGGATCCAGCTGTAGCCTGGGATTAAGCTGCAGTCTTGCTTTCCTCAGCAGGGAGTTTGGGGGAGCTCAAGAGAGACCTTCACAGGGGAGTTAAGGAAATGGCAAGTAGCTGGAATTGAAAGCAGCAGCAGTGAGCTTGTAGGGTTGTGGCTGTCCTCTAGTGGGCATCTTCTCTTCTGTTTGGAATCCTTGAATGCTATTTAAAGCAAAAACAATGAGGGGAAAAGGACATTTAAGAGTGCAAGAATGAGGTCTAGTTGAAAAATGGAAGCAAAGTTCCACCGTCTTCTTGAGTAAAACACCTGCCAGTGTCTCCTAAACATATGTCTGTGTCCTGAATGATTTGAAAGTGGAGTCCACTATGCATCTGCAAACAAGAGGTGACATGGTGGGATTTGAATGCCTTTTCCTGGAATAAGGATAAGGGTTCAGTAGCTGTCAGTCTTTGAATATCTGCATTTCCATTGTGAATGTTCAGGATACGTAACTTGATCTGGTTACAGAAGCGTTCCTATAAGTGTTAAACTTACACAGGGAATCTTTCCACTGGGTTTTGTCTATAAACATAGTGAAATGCAAAGCAAGTTTCCTTTGCAAATAGGTCAACTGCTGAAGAAGCAGCAGCTTTTTGAAGGAACACAATTCTTCTTGTCACTAGTCTGAAGATGCATCTGTGGAGTGAGGCACATTGGTTAATGTGTTTTCAGATGTCCTGAGGCTTCTGGAGATGGTTGTGTTTCGTCCCACATCATCTGACCCAGGTGAAATCACTGATTCAAAACTAGTAAATCCAGATTGAAAGAAGTGGCTAAACTATTTATTTCTTAGAGATCAGTTTACTTCCTGAAAAAAATGAACATCTTGAGAATCTGAGTTAAAGTAGTATATGGTCAAGACATTGCTGGTTCATGAACTTGTGCTGTGGAGTGTGAAGCTAAGTGATGCTTATGGTTAACCCTGTCTAAGGGTAGACAGCCTGTTCTCTGCTGTTTGTGGCTTCCAGCCAGACCTTAAAATTTTAACATGAAGTTCTTTGGGCCTGGTGTCTCCTGCAGGGTCATTGTTATTGTGTCTTTGTTTAAAAGTTTCTGAAATTTAAGACTATGAACATGATTTTCTGGGTGAAAGCAACATGAGTTTTTGTTTATGTGTAAATGGATAAAAGTTGTAACAGCAACCTGCTTTGGGCCAAGGACGTAAAATTGTACAGTATTGTTTCCCTGGGGTTAGAGTTGACCTTGGTCTTCCTGAAAAAGATCTCACATTTGGCTAAGAAAACAATTTGTCTCCGAAGAATGACAGTAAATGCATTCTGGGTTTGAAAACTAAGTTCTCAGTACATTGTCTTGGCATTGGAGTATCCAGAAGGTCAGTTCTGGTGGCTGTAGATAGGTCCTGAAGGTGAGTTTTTTTCTGACCTGAGTTCATGTGTTTAATTGAATTTGGGCAGCAGTCTGTAAGTCAACTTGTTTCTCCCTGCTAGTGACCTAGAGAAGGCTCACCTTGCTTTCAAAGCATAGTGAGTCTTGGGCTTTGTGGGTGTTTTGGTTTTTTGTTTCCTTGTTTTTGAAACGGAGCATTGTTTACAAATCATAAAATTTGTAAGACTAATTATATATTTAGTACATCTCTTCTATCTGGGGAAGAAGAGATTATATACTTAAAACTGCACAGTCCCTTTTAAGTACAACTGAGGGTTATCTAACTTTTAAATTTGTGAGCTTCTTGTATATTTATAGGAGCAATATGTGGATCATGTTGATAAATTTTGACAGGAGGAGCAACAAATTGACCCCCAGTGTTGACATCTCTTACTCAAGATTTTAATGTAATGAATAATACAGAGTGTTTAAACCTCAAAAAGTGTAAAACTGTTTTAACACCTTTTGAGTGGACTTAGTGGTTCCTCTATAGAGATCTGTGGTGAGACGGTGTTGAAGACTGTGCTCCTTTACTGAAGATGAGGTCTTTGCTCATTACTACATGTTATCTATTGAAGCGTGAATACATCATGTCCAGGAAGTCTCAGCTTCACCTTTAGACAGATACTGCATAATCCATTGCCACATAATCTGGCTGATAAGTAAAACTACTGTACCAAAGTACCTCATATTTTGTAGATAGCAGGAGCTCCTATTTTCCAGCTGAAAGATCCAACTCGTTTGTAATAGGGCAGGGCTTTGTATTCACTTGCAATTCCCAAAGATGAGGCCGTCTGCCCCATATTTGTCTGAGAACTTTTTCTGTGGGCTTCTAGTGTCTGTGTGCTTTGTCATGTTTAATAGTTAAAAGGATTTTTTTTCATTAACCATGGCAAAGGCCTTCTACTTCTATGCCTCGCTAGCTTTCTGCAAAAGGGAAGTGATGCTTATCCTAAAAAGGATCAAAAGCTAAATACCTTTTACAAATACATGTCCATGAATTTCATTTCACTTAACCTACAGAAAACTGCATTTGTAAGTGTGCATTCTTGATCAATTCCATCGATTCAACTGTGTGAGACACTGAAAATAAATAATAATAGTTGTAAAAGGACAAAAAGAATTTGTTCTTATGTTGAGTACCTCCTTCATCTTCAGTAAAATGTTTTTCAGCTCAGTTGTTTGTAAGTTTTGATAGTTTGTTTAGCTCCAGTGGTGAGTGTTGTCTTGAGTTGGGATCTTTAATGATAGTAACAACAAAACAACTAAACAAAACCATCAAGCAAACAAAACCTTCTGCCAGGATAAGGGACACTTGGTGCTGAGAGCTGTGTGCAGGTGAGGTACCATTGGTTTCGGCAGGACTTCTAACTTTGGTTGATACATTGGGACACAATTAGAAATAGTGGGAAGAAGAGCAGAGTTTGCATTTTCGGCAGCCACTGGTTTTCTCCAGAGTAGTGGATTTTGCAACACACAAGGTCAGGGTAAGCTATGATGTTAATAATGGTGTGTGACCTGGCAGGCATTTTATTGAGGATTATTATAGTTGTTGTTATATTTTCTTATGTAAATTCTATTATTTTCCCTAATTTATTTCCCTGTTTACTCAAACTGCTGGATTTTTCCCTGTATCTACAGTATCTTCTGCTTTCCTTCTAAAATTTCCTCTTGTCCCTCTCTCTTCCAGCGTTCACAACCTTTCTCCATCTTTCTTCCATTTCCTGTGAAGTCTCTCCCTTCCTTTGCTTCACAATAAGCCATTTCTTTTTCCTACCTTCCTCTCCCATTTTTTCTTTCTCTTGTGAACTTTCCTCATATGTTGAATTCTACTTTTCTTGACTTCTCCCATAATTTTATTCCCTGCTTTGTCTTTTCTCTCTCTTCTCCTTGTTTTGCATCCCCCATGTTCAGGTTTTCAAGGTGACATCTCTTCCTTCATCCTCCTGGTGCAGGCGATGGGCAGAGGAAGTATGACAGCTGACTAGCATGTGGTTGTGAACACATAGGTCATGTAAGTGGTAGGGATGAAGCACTCCAAGTTACTCTATCCTCACCATGTTTGCACTTGCCTTCCCTGAAGGCATCACCTCCTTCAGAAAGGACTCAATTCTGTCTCCTGAGTCTTCACCAGTAGAAACTCCTGAGGCACACCTGACTTGAGAAATCAGGAGGCATTATGTTTGACCAGATGTGGATTTTTGAGACGAACTTTACATGCTTCCCTTTCTTTAGAACATCTTCATGTAACATGAGGGTAAGGAATAGGATGATACTCTGTTTCACTCCTCTATCCTTCAATCTCAGATGCTTTTTGGTATGAATTCTTGCTGTAGTCTCACAAATCTTGTATGTGATTCTGCTGTGCACTTCTGTTTTTAAAAACCATGGCTACTACCATTTCTATACTCTGTGCTGTTTGCTTTGCTGCTATGTGTTGTGTCTGGTTTTTTTCAGTCTTAACACCTACTACTTGAGAACCAGCTTTGTCAATTTTATGGTGTGGAGCCCTGCAGAGTATTACTACTTGTGACTTTCAGCAGTGTGCAGTATAACATTTACCCTTTTCCCAAAATTTCTGTCTGTCTCCTACATCTATTACTGGAAACCGTTACTGACATTTCTGAGTTGGAATCTGTGGCCCTAGGGAGAGTATTTCCTTTTCTACATTTAGCCAGCTAAATCATCAGCCCAACAAGCTATCAACTCAACAAGCCCTTGTGGAGAGGCTCTTCTTGTCTTTGCTGCTCTCTTTCCTTTTCATCAGTTATGAGTATTTTCTCACCTCTTTGTATGCTTTCAGCTTAATCTCATTCTTCATTGATGCTGTCAGACAACATTGATGGAATATTTAATTTGAGGAGCTTGTAATTTATGTACTGTACTATAATTGCATGGAATTACTTCAAAATGTATACTGATTCTCTTGCGCCTTGTTGTTCTTTATGACAACTAAAGCTAAGTGTCATCCAGACCCATCTTATTGCACATTGGACTTGAAACTGAATTTCTGAGCAATTAGCATTGCATTGCCTTTATTCATGCTAGCAGTAGGAACTTTCGGTGTAAGTATTACTCACTTAGTAAATCCCCTTCCAGTAGCATTGCTAAGTAGTAGAAAAGCCTTTTGATGTGAAGACCTAGAAGTCAGAACTGAGATCTGATCCTGCAAATGGGTGTGAGTAATTCTTACCTCATTAACTAGCAATACTGACTTCAGTTAAGACCAGAGAATCCAAGTGCAGAATGGTAATTGCTCTGACATGGAAAAGCTGACAGTGTTTTTAGAACTATTTTTATTGATGTATTTTAAAAATCTCACTTATTCCGGTTCTTCCCCTTTTGTTTTTCTTGCATGAAAATAATCAATCAACTGTTTCTGGCTGGTATTTGCAAAGTAGAAGTTGTGTTCCTCTGAAGCTGAATAGAAGGAAACATCATGTTCATGGTTTCACTGTCTATGTATAAAATATAGTTAGTGGTTACAATTTTTTGTAGTATCTAACCCTTTGATTTTCAGATCTGTTTTTCTGCAAAATATCCTAGGTATTTTATAGTCCCCAAGAAGTTTAAGTGCCATATTGGAATCTGAGGTTTTGATGCTGAAGGATGTATTTTCTGATGTACACAAAGGCTAAATAAATCAAAAGAATATTTAGATAAAGACTGCTTCATATTAGAAAGCACTCATTGGAGCATGTTGACTTGGTGGTTGAGCTCTTTCATAAAGCCTTTATAGAACGACTCTAGGTTAACGGGAAACTAACTGTTGCCTGCATGTGGAAGGTTTTATTTCCTATAATTTTGGAATGACATTTTTTGCTGTTTTTTTCCTTGAGAAATAGAGACACAAAAAATCTGAGCAGAATACTGCTGTCCTCATTTCTAAGGAAGAACAAATAATGAGTAACAACTTCTAATGCAGTAACACAATCTTAAGGGCCAAATGATAAATTAATGGAAACAGGTTCTTGTATATGGTTTTGGAGACCAAGCACATTTGATTGAATTGTTTCACAACTAGCATGCCTAATTATTGTGTCTGCCACATTCATTTATTTAAATCATTCCCAACTTTTGGATTGCTGCCTGGAATATTACTGCAGTACATGTTTCAACTGGTTATTCCCTTGTCACGTGTAGCTTCACAAAGGAGGATGTTTGTTTTTTGTTTGTTTTTTTTTTAAAGTGTGAACTTTGGCTGTATGTTTATAATATATGATAAAAAGGGGCTATAGGTTTCATAATGTTGATTTGAATGAGTTGCACGTGAACTGATGCTGTATTTATTTTGTCAGGTCAGTGACTAAAAAAGTGCCTTTGCCAAGTCACTTTTACGAGCGAGGACTGCTACGCCTGTGTTCTCAAAATCCCATCTTTGCCAGCCAGACATTGCCTTCACCTTACACCTGGCAGAAGATACCTCAGCTGTCTCCATTTGCCAATTAGTTGATGGGAAACTGAAAGCAGAAAAAGGATTATTGTTATTATTCCTGGGACATGAACAAATGACTACATTGCTTTTCTCATGTAATCAGTATCGGCAAGCAACCGTCAGAGGACTGCTATTCTGTCAAGGAGTGCCATTGCATTGATGGACCTTGGCTTAAAACCAGTGCATCCGTGATTACAATCAACAAACCCACGTGTTTTACAGACAGAAATGCGACTGAGCATGTGTTTTCCCAGCCAAAAGTCTACAAGTGGGACTTAATGATTGATGAGTGACTGCTTGCTGATAAACTTTCTCTGCTTGTTCTGCTTTGTGTGTGTTGGACGCTGTTAATCGTCCCCCACTGTTTGTTTTTTTTAACTTTCTTTTCAATTAGAATTGAAGTTGTTTTTGTTTTTGGTTTTTTTTCCTGATCCCCCCCCCCACCTCCTTTGTGATTAGTTTTGGAAATTTTTTCAGCATAATTCACCTGACAGCAACTTACAAGTTCAAAATCAGCTTCTCATCATGGCTTTGAATGTTGCTCCCGTAAGAGACACAAAATGGCTGACATTAGAAGTGTGCAGGCAGTTTCAGAGGGGAACTTGTTCACGCTCTGATGAAGAATGCAAATTTGCACACCCCCCTAAAAGTTGCCAGGTTGAAAATGGAAGAGTTATTGCCTGCTTTGATTCCTTAAAGGTAAGAAAAAGAAACTGCATGTATAGTGAAAATGCTGCTACATCGTAGTGAAAGTAAAATAGGAATTGATGAGTGATTTGTTCTTGGTAACATGCATATTGAAACAAATGTTGTTTATCATAATGTTTGTTTACTGAAGCTTTTAAGATTTCTTTCTAAGTTTTTTTTTTTTTTTCAAATGTCACTATGTTGTTTACAAAAATTGCGTGTGACTGTGGGATACAGAATTGGTTGCAGCTGGTAGGACAATTGTATTTTCCCAAGTACATTTTATGAATTATAATTGTTTCATGGTAAATGAAAATACACAGTGGCATAATACTATGCCGTTCCCAGAGTCCTAAAGAAATAAATCATAGGGAAAGAGTGCAGATTTTTTCATTTAGATCAACAGAAGTGAGAAAAGGCTATCCACTACTTCAGATTTGACACAAAAAGTTGTTTAGTCTTGGTATTGGAGACTCAGGTAAAATAATAGCATTGGAAATTACATGTATGAATACTGCAGATATGAGCATAAGTTTACGAAGAGCAAAGGGATTCTCTTATTTGGAGAATATTTTGCAATTATGTTGTTCAGGCATCAGCTTCTTCTGACTTACTAATGACATCAGACATCCTGTAGAAAACTATTTTAAAAAGTTCAGTGAAAATAGTTTATGTATTGCATAAAAGAAGATTAATGACCCCCTGGGATTTGAGAAGTACACTGTGTTTTCCATGATGATATATTTGTGTTGTTGTATCAACAGAAGGAGAAAGTTTATTTCATATAAATAATTAAAGGATAGAATTGAGAATTTCAGATTTTATTTTGAAAGTTTTACCTACAGCTTTATCTTCTGGGCATGGGAGAATATCTTGGCTTGCTATTTTAGCTTTGAGGATCAAAATTTCAGTTACCAGCAACTCTTTTACTGTGAAAACATCAATCTGAAAGAAAAGAAAACTCAGGGTGGTTTATTTACATTGTAACTTATATATATATATATATATATATATATATATATATATATATTGCAAGACATTGTGCTAGGCAACTACCTTCTGGTTTTTTTCTAATTTCTTCTTTTGTTTTGAAGATTTAGAAGACAGTATCTCAGGGGAAATGTTTATGAGAGGGTTATGTTCTGTATATCCTATAAGCCAGAAGAGCACCTTTGGAGTCATGGCAGTATGTCATCGAGGGCTACTAATGACCTTAATCCATGGATTACTGCACAATAAACTCTAACAGCTTCTTTGTAGATGTTCTTATGTTTTGGTTGTCTGCCAATGGGATAATTTTTTTTTTAAACAAGCAGACTAGTGTCTGCAGCAAGTGGGCAATACTCTGATTTTACAGAAAATAGACAGGTCAGTAGAAGGGGGTTTTTATGTACTATTTTTATGTGTTATAAAGTCTCGGGTCTGTGTCTGGGTGTCTGCAGATAAGCAGCAGGACTCAGTCACCCCTGGGCTGGCAGGACAGTGGCTCTGCAGTGAAAGAGGTGCTGCTGCTGCATCATCCTGGCCAAAACAGTGATGCACATGTCCTCGATGCCTGAGGACAGCATCCCTCTCCCTGCTAGTACTGGGCACTCATAGTGAAATTGCCAGCTAATCAAGCTGGAGACTTCTGCTCAGGAAGGGTTATTGTCTGCAAATAAAAACTGGAGTCACAGACTAAGCTAATAATACCATGAAGAGAAATCCTGAGGGATCACAGTGGATAACTTACTGACAACCAGCATCATTGCTCAGTGGAGAGAAGTCCAAAACCCTGTAAAAAGAAATGTAGTTAAAGCAAGCAGCCGTGTTTTGACCTAGTGTGGGAGGACATGTCCTGAAGGGCCAGCCTACTCGAGTGCAGCTCTGGTGGCTGAAGTGGTACTGCTCTGTCCCACTGCCTATCATCACCTTCTCTCATGTAGAGGAGAGCATGACCCATGCCTTCCATCTTGCATCTTCTTGTTGATTCTAATGGGTTAAATTGCTGGGAAAGATGGGATTATAGCAAGAATTCAGATTGTGCCCTGAAGCAGCAGAGGTGGAGGCACAGGTTTCTTTACACCAACTCTGCTGCAGATTGAGGGAAATCCAATAGTGGGATGACAGTGCCTACAACTGCAGCAACGTGGCTGTGAACATGAGTTGGAGTTGTGCATTCCATGTGTTACCTGATTCTGCTGTGCACAGAAAACTGTTTGGGATCACTGTGAGTGCACAGCTCTGGGCTGGGCTGACTGGTGTCCTCACAGTCATTATCTCAGTTATTCAGAAGAGTGTTTGTAAATTGACATCCACAGCAAGAATGTGTGTGCCTAGTTAGCTCAGTTTGCTGATATTGCTGGCTGAGGGACTTTAGGTTAGTCACATAAAGTTATTTGATATGTAGCTTTTGGAAATACTGCTGTTAATCATACAGTTTCAGAATAAGGCTTTGGCATTCAACATGTGGGATGATGTTTCATGTAAATGAACAATCAGAACAGTCTAGAATTATAGATAAAATCAGAATTTAATTAAAAAAAAAACGAGAGCTATTTTCCTTGCTGAACACTGAACCACAATTTAATGCAGGCAATTATTTAGCATTTATTTACATAGCATCTAAAGTTCTGGAGACTTAGCCTTTTAACTATCTTGGTTTGGTGTACCTGCTGTAAAAACAAATTATGCTGAGTCTCTGCATAAACATCTTTCTACCCAGAAAAGACAGAATTTTTTTTAGTCTATGATGGAGTTATGTTATATTTAGGTGATGCCTGGTAGTTACAGCTGCTCCCTTAGAAGTCAGTCAAACACAAGGACTCTGAGACAAGCTCTCCTTTACACACTGATTGATCAAAAGAGCCCCTGTTCTGCATATGCTCCCCTGTCTGCCATCTTCTTTCCAGGTTTCCAGGGCAGACAAAGGAGCATGCTATCAATATCTGCCAGCTGGATCAGGCTACCAGAGCACCAGTATGAAGCTGCAGGAGAGAGTCCAGTGAAAGGTCACAAAAATGATGAAGAGGCTGAAGCACCCCTCTCATAAGGAAAGTCTCAGAGAGCTGGCACTGTTCAGCCCGGAGAAGGCTCAAGAGATTCCCATCAGTGAATGTAAATACCTGCAGGGAGGGTGCAGAGGGGACAGAGCCAGGCTGTGCTCAGTGATGCCCAGTGACAGGGCTGGAGGTAACAGGCACAACCTGAACCACAGGAAGATCCCTCTGAACATCAGGGAACACTTTTCACCGTGAGGGTGACCAAACACTGGCACAGGCTGCCCAGAGAGGTTGTGGAATCTCCGTGCTTGGAGATCCTCTAAAACTGTCTAAGATGTAGTCTTTGGGCAGTTGTGTCTAGGTGACCCTGCTTGAGCAGGAGGTTAGACCAGATGACATCCAGGGGACCTTTTCATCTTCAGCTGTTCTGTGACTGTGTGACAAGTGGCACCTTCACACAGATTTTCACATAGTTTTAGAATTTTTCTAAGCTAGCAAAAGCTGGCTTTGGTACCAAAGGATGTAATCCCAGCCAGGGACACTTGCCTCTATGTCATGCCATGCCCTCCTTTGTGTTCCCACTGCTGTCTTTGTGATTGTGCAGTGTACCAGATTGGAAACATAAGTTTTTGCTGTGGTTGCTGCAGAAGAGAGAAGGGCTATGTGGCACCAGCAGAGCACTGAATCACTTCTGCCAGTGACAGTGCTGTGGCCTTAGGCTGGCCTTCCAGGGATACATAATTGCATCATAATCCAAATTTTTCTGTATTAAAGAAGTATATTTGTAGTTCCGGTAGTACCAAGTAAAAGGTCAACAGAATTTAATGGACCCTGTTTACTTTTAACTGAGAAGGCGTTTTTGGCTCCCTGTACCTGTCCTTGCAATACTTGATTTTAAACCCAGCAAAAGTTGCAACAGCAACCCATTGGACTGATTACAGCTTTGAGGAGCCAAAATGCTCACTGAGGAAGACTGTCTGGGCTCTGAATATCCTTCATCTGTGAGATGCTGCAGGCTAGACAGAAATAGCTAAAGACTAATGAGCTTGGGTCAGATTCAGGCCAGAAACCTGCTGGTTTCAAGCCAGGTTCTGCTGCATGGCCTTCTGAGAGGCAGCTCAGTGTTTGTTTCTCCCTCTTTGGTGAAGGACAGAGTCTGCTCTGTTCTGAGCAGGGTGTTTGTGGGGTTTTATGAGAATGCAGGCGGATCATCCCTGCTCACCCTGTGGATGGTGGATGTAGCAGTTGCACAGATGTATGCCCCTTAGCTGCCCACAACATTGCTGCCAGCAGTGAGGCTCCCACATGGCTGAGTCACCATGGCCATGGTCATGGGTCACCACTGGCCATGCAAACACACCCAAAACTGTACTGGGCAAGTGACCTTGGTGAGCCTAATGTGAGGATGAAAGTGCCTACAGGCTAACTCAGTTCACTGTGCTTGAGGTGAATAAAGGTGACCTTTCCTGGCAGGGTCCCAAGCCCTGGTGGTGGGTGGGAAGATAAAGGGATCTGAGGAAGCACTGCCAGAGCCTTTTATGCCACTGTAACCATCCTGAAACCTTTCTGGAGCCCTTACAGGCTCCCCTTTGGATGCCTTTGGAAGGGTCTGTGAAATGACCTGTCTAACACTAAAGTTTGAATTTCAGAAACTGCTTCATTTGTTTTATACTTCTGTTTGGGCTGAAGTAGTTTAATTTATAACTGAATAACGTGGATGTATAACACTTAATATATCACATTTAGATTCCTCCAAGCTGGACAATATAAGCAAGTCTGTTTTCAAGGCTTTCTTGTCCTATTAGTAGTAAAGAACAAAATCCTTTCAAAGGAATACTAATATATAATATAATATGTGAGGACAAGAACATGGCACACTTTGCTGTATTTGAACTGGAATAATTTAAAAAAAACACACATTAAAATGAATGGTGACGTTCAGGAGGGTGAAAAGGGGAAAGTTTGGCAGATAAGAAAACCCAGTCATGTACATTTTGGTTAGAGTTAACTTTTACGTCTGCAGGCAAGTCTGAATTTTCAGTCCTGATGTCATTTCTTGACTCAAATTTATACCCTTTCTGCAGGTCAGCTACTAGAAGGATATATTGTCTAAGTTAATAAGTGGTATCTTGAAGATACTGTTGCAAGTTTTATGGTGGTAACAAAGGAGCTAAAGCTTCTTTAGTGGTCCAGATAACTTTTTTTTTGGTTTTTCATTAGTGTTCAAACACTTTGAACTCTTCTATTTATTGAGCCAGCAGACTACTGTGAATTGGTCATCTGCATTTTCATGAAAGCCTTTTAAGAATATGTCTATCTGATCTCATTTGGCACCATAGAATAAAAAAGTAGCTGAAAGCTGAGCACAAACTTGCTTACTAAGTTAAAAGGTTACTGGGGGGGAAAGAAACTTTAGGAAAATCCACTATGTTGAAAGATCTGGAACTGAAAATAATCTTCTTAAGATGGCCTCACCTTTATTTAGGAAAAGGGGCAAAAAGGCTTTGTAAAGTGAGCAGGGTGTTTGTATGAGAATGAGCTCAGAGTTGGGAGGCAGTAGGTAGTAATTTGTCTTCCTGTAATTCTTTTGTGGGTCTCTGAATGTTTTACAAATGTCAGGTACTCAGGATCATTTCACAATTTGAAATAAGTAATACCTGCTCACATTTGGTAGGTGAAGCATTTTGAACAGACTGTAGATGAGCATGGAAAGGTGATTAGCTAGTTTTGTCTGTACTAGAAAGCATTTAAATGAGTGTTTATAGTGTCCTAGCTGGCTGAATTTCTGTTCGTCACTTGGTTATGTGGTGTGACACTGTTCAAAGACAAGGTGAGTTCAAGGACTGTGCCCTTAGCTGGTGGGAAAGAATGACTGAAATGGGCAAAGTAATTTCTCTTGGGTGACAGAGTGGCTCATACCTCCTGGGCCCATGAATTTTGCCTGCTTTGCTTCACAGTGACCCAGTTCCAGCAGGATGTTGGGGAATAGGCTGCCCTTTTCAGTAGTTGTGGGCTCTGGGGATGTGGAACTTGCAGGGTATAACTTTTCAGATGGAGGATACAGAGTCCAGGTCTCACTCTTCCTGCAGAGCAACTTTGGTTGTTGGTTTGGTGAAAACCTCTGTTGTTTTTTTTTTTTCTTGTAAAGCCCCCAGTAATCTCTAGGTAGTCTGAGAGCACTACCTGGAAGAAGCTTTCATGTGTCTGAGTTGCTGCAAAGTGTGGGCTTGAAGAGAAAGTGCCAATCAAGGCCAGTTTTAAATAACTCTATTAACTCTGTGGAATTAATTCTGACTGAATTAACTCTGTGGGCTCCCTCTGTGTTCAGAATATCAATGGCTGCTGTGGGGCCAACCAAAGCCCCATTTAGCCCAGTAACCCAGTAATGGCCAATAGTGGATGTCTTGGGGGTGGTGTGTGAACCTGCAGTGGCTTCCTGGAGTGCTCTGCTGACTCCTAGGGATGTGCTGCCCAGGGGCATTGAGAGCCAGACATGGTATGCTTGTACCTAATAGTTCCCATTCACCATCTTTCCACTGTATTTGTCCTGCTCTTTAACCATGCTCCCATTCAGCAAGCACAGCAACCACCTCCACAACTTGATTACGTACAGCATGGAAAACAACTTTTGTTATTCTTCTCAAACCTCCCCATCTCATGGATGCCCCCACTTGTTGTACTGGAAAACAGATGAGATTCTCCTCTGAATGGTCCCAAGGATGAAACTAGGTGGGTTTTTTTCCACTGACTTCACTCTGGAAAGGGCATGTTTCTCCCTAGTGAGTTCAAAGGAAGCCTTATGAGAGAAGATTTTAAATCTGCATTGTGAAAATTATGTTCTCAGGACAGGTATGATTCCCAAAGGCCCTGCTTTTTCAGGTTGTGGCAATTTTTGCACTCAGAATAAAGTGCTGCATGGAATCATGCCATTCTATTTCTTGACTTACGCACAATGCATGCAACTGTGAGCAGCTGCTAAAAAGAGGTGGTTACATGCAGACCTATCACAGGTAGCTCCCCACTTTTATCTCTGTTCAGGTGGTCATGCAGCCATGCAGCTTGAGTTGATCCAAAGGAAAGAGAAGACCTGCATTAAATAAAAGTTGAAACTACAAATTTAGGCAGCACCATCTTGCATAAAGTGAGATAAAAGGGGTTTAAGAATGGATAATCTATTTTTGAGGACCCCTCCTTTTTCTCTGAGTTAAGGGACTCTTAGTATTCTTGTTTGTTTAATCACCTGTTCTTGTTTGTTTTCTGATAAAAACTCTCTATGTTCCCCTGTAGTCCTCAGCAGGCACAAGTTCCTTTAATACTTCATTTATCCTGTTTGTCTCCCTCATATCTATTCATGCAGCTATCTCCATGCCAGCTCTTCTGGCTTGGAAGGGTTAAAAGGAAGGTAAAATTAAAAACCAAGTAGCTGAACTGCTGGGCTGACACACTTAAAAATTCATGAGCTTGACTTAAATTGGTAAGGAGAGAAACTGCAGTAAGCCTTTAGCGGTTGTATTACATGATGTTCAGCTTTTTATTTTTTTAATTTAAATTTTAGTTTTAAAAAAGGCTGTTGATAACTGCAGAGGGCACCATGTTCCTTGCTAGGGTTTGTCTCTCTGCTGAGAGGAACATTTCTGATTTATCTCAGAACAAAGTCTAGAGGCACAGCTCATCCCAGCCACCTGTGGTGCTTGACCTGTAGGAGCCCTGGTGAACTGCCAGGGCTAAGTCAAGGGCTGGCCTCTGTGGCAGTGGGTCACTAGCCATCAAGTCAGCTCACAGGAGCAAGTCTTAGCCTGCTGCCCATGTCTCTGCCTTCAGTCCAAGGCTGTGAAGAGCAGAGAAGTTGAACCAGTTGAAGTTCATTACACAGCCTGCTACAAAAGCTATGTGTCTCCTTCAAGGCCCTTTTTTTGTTTCCTCATTTGTCTTTCCCAGCAGCAGCACCCAGAGCACGAAGCTGTCCTGGCTGTCGCTGCTATCACCTGTCACCACCTGACCTGCCAGATTTTACACTGCACATCTTGTTACAACTGGGGTTCCACTTTCAAAGGAGAATGCAGCTGGATACTGAGTTACCCGGGCCTTCCTGCCCTCTGAAGTCATGGGAAACCCCTCTTCCCAGTGGTGTGGTTCAGTGGCAAAGCCTCTCAGTGGTCAGAGCAGACACTTTTCACAAGCAGATGTGTGACAGCAGCCTGTTGTCCTCTGGCCTGTTAGGGCCACCTGAGGAGAGCCACCTGAGGGTATGTTACCAGTGAAGTTTCCAGATGTGAATGAGTGGGTATTACCAGTGCAGTTTCCACTGCTGTTTTCAGTGTGTTAGAGCTGGCTGAGCAGGTCACCTGGCCTGGGAAGGAGGATGAGCACGAGGAGCAGAAATGGTTGAAAAGCAAAAGCAAAAGCAATTAAAGAACAGTCACTGAAAGAGGTAATATTGTCTTCTGTTCACTGAACTGTGTTGTCCTGAAGGGCCAAAGGAGTATGTAGTAGTTCCTGGGCAGTGGTCTTGCTAGGTTAACTCTTGGAGCTTCCTGCTTCCAGAAGAGACTTGCAAAGAACATTTCCAGGTTCCATACCCCTTCACATCAGATGCAGCTGCCACTCAGTTATCAGTCTAAATCTTATTACACGAAGAAGAGCAGCTAGGGAGATTAGTTATGGCCACAGGAAACCTTGTATGAAAGAGCATGGTGTTTGCCAGATGTTCTTCAGATTTTCCAGCACTCCAGGGTGCTTCATATACCCATCAATTCACTGTGTAGTTTCTGTTGCTGCACCGATCCATGCTCCCCTAAGCCTTATAATAACTACACTTTGTGGGTGTAGTGAAGGCAAAATTCAATCAGAGTCTCTGACTCATCCCATCACTAGGATTTTGAACACAAGAGCAATTGCTCACTGCCCACTCCTCCCCCACGCTCCCTATTAACTCGGGTCACTCACTGTTCCCACAGGCTTGCTCTCTCCAGGTCTCCCCACCTACTCCTTTATTTTTCTGGCAGGTGGTTCCTCTTTCATTCCAGGTGCTTTTTTTCCCCTTAGCCTTTTGTACATAGCTTTCGCTTAGCTTGGGCGTCAGCTGTTCTTCCCAAGCTGTTATACTTTGACTGCATCATAAAATACAAAAGACGAGGTTGTTCTTGTCTGATGGAAAAGCCTAGCAAAGACAAGACCTGTATTCCTGTTGGTCCAATTCATCCCCAGCATTGGAAAGATATTTTAAATCTAAAAATCAACACAACAAGAATTGGGGAGTTTATTTGCAAGTCTGTTTGACAGCTGTGCCCTCTCCCAACTCATTATCTCTTCATATGAGGACTGGCACCTTTTTTTTGAGGAGATGGATTTCATTGGAAACCTATTGCAATAAAAGGAAAACTGTTGTGGGTTTAGATATCTTGGAACATTATTGAAAGCCTGCTGTGAGGTATAAGTCCCACAACTGAAATGCAAAAGGCAATTGGAAATATCCCTTTTCTTTGACTTTGATGTTTGTCTTGTGGCTGTGGGCATGGTGTGCCACTCAGTATTAGATTCCTGCAAGGTCTTGACCACAATAAAGAAGAAATTAATAATGGTGAAAATAAACTGTCTTCTCATCTGCTTTGTTAATGAGTTGCGTGACAAGGTGATGTGAGCAATGTCTCAAGAGTCAGAGAGCCCTAATGCTTGGAAAGATCAAATCATCAAGCAGTAAAAACAAAGAAGCAGAGAATCAGTGGAATACTGCATATGAAAAACATATGAGGAGTGTAGCAGCTGTGCTGCAAACCGTGGTGTTTACTTGCTGGCTCAGGGGCCCAAGGGAGGTGTCCTGCTCCCTGTGGGCTGCTGTCACCCTGTGGGCTCACACACACTGCTCCACAGCACGGCACTGATGCCATGCTCCTGACTGACAGGTGACCTGGTACAGTCACTGCGCTGTAGATCTTCCCTTTCTCATGAGCTATTACAAGTTCTCAGCCCTTGCTTCCTCATGGGACTTCTTGGCTTGAGTGAGAGATCTACAGTGTGCAGTGTCATGGAAGCTGCAGGGATGGCCTGGCCTTGCAGCCCACCAGGTGTGCTACTGCCACCTCACCTGCATGTCCAATAGGCCAGGCAACTTTTAAACTTTGTAAAAACCTGGTTTATTTACTCTAATTTGGAATTCAGATTGGGGACTGAACATCCCACAGTGAAGCTGTGCCTCTGACTGGATGGATTTGTTCACCATCGCACATGGTGTCAGGAGAGGAGCTTACCCAGTGCAGGCTGGTGGCACCTGTTCAGATACACAGTGCCATAAGAACTGCCCAGGTGTGATTCAAGGCTAACTGAGCTGCTGGGACCTTCTCTGTTGGTTCACAGTAAGCCAAAAAATAAAATCCAGCATGTCAGACATTGGACCAAACCCCACTGGCTGTTAGCAAACAGGCCCCTAGCCACTGCAGCCCCAATTGAGTAAAACACACAGCAAAAGCCAGTGTTTTAAGCTAGATATAAATGTGGAGGTCTGGAGATGTATCATGATTGGGGTTTATTTCAAAGATCATTTTCTAGATTAGGCCATCACTTTAAAATTAATATGTATTTATTTTCTGGAGATAGGATGTGAGTCTTTGGGCTTCATTCAGTTGCCCAGTCAGAGGCATCTGATTCTGAGATGCCCTGGATACTCTTGATGGCTTTTCAATGGTTTGTCAGAGGAATATGTCATCTTTGCTGGTACCATGCAACATTTCAGGATAGCCAAGGGTGCTCCAAGTGGTCCTGCTGAGTTCTCTGTGGCAACAGAGCAAAGCCCTTCTTGAGAGGCAGTGTTAGCTCTTTTACTAACTGGAAACTCTGGTATGAACTGCTTTGAGTGAAAAAGTGGACAGTGCATTTGCCATAGTGATGACCTGGCTAAGAAAAAAGATGGGGTATAGGCCAGACTGAGAAAAAACTGTCTTCTGTAACAGAAGAATGCCCTTGGAGACCAGCAGGGGGATGAACCAAGTAACATGAACAGCTAATGTAAATTCATTAGTTTGAAAGAGTTTGTGACCCATGTAACTGGGCTCAGTTTTTGCTACCTATGAAAAGAAAGGTAAATCAATGAAAAAGAAAATCTCTCTAGGCACAGGAGAATTATGGCAGTGAACTCAGCCTGTTAAAAATAAGAAGATGGAAAGTCTTTTGCAAATTTAAATTAAATTAACCAGAATATGCATTTGAAAAAACATGTAAGTTACAACATGGAAGTCTTGTTCCTCTGAAGTATAATTCTGCCTTACTTCATTTGCAGATGTGAACATATGAACATCTGTCAAGTGCTATCAAATATGCATGCAGTTTGCTAATTTCAGATACAAAAGAGATAAGAATATTTGCTTTTCCAACAGTATCTTAATGTTAATTTTCCTAAACTAGTGGGTAATAATGAATGTCATGAAAATGCAGGCTATTCCCCACATGCATTTTGCCTCACATTGTGCTTCAAAGCACTGTCATACCATTATGTGTCAGCATTACTGAAAATGCAGGCATGGGATTTGTATGTGCAGAGTTGGAGATGTGTGGATATTACTGTGAAGATACTGTGAGCATCTTATCTTGTGAGTAAATTAGTGTTAGTATGAAGGAATATGAGGGTGACTGTGTGCTTCATGCTGAACATGTTGATGCTGCTGAAATTCCAGCCTGCCACTGTTCTTGGTTTAAATCAATATAAATATTAATTTGCTGCAAAATTCTCGTTCCTTCAGTGAGAGCTGTGTTAACTGATTAGTATGCATGAACCAGTTTGTGTTTGAAGTGCTGCAAATGTCTATGAGTCTCCTTCTTTAATTGAACCTTCTGGCTATAATTGTTTTTAGCCTGGATTCTTGAGGAAATGAGGCTTACACAGTCAGTCTGCTTCTTTTTCCCTCCTCCCCTGAAAACTTGTAAACCCACTGACCAGTTTCAGCCAAATTTGACAGAGATCATAGTCTCAAGTGTAATAATGTTCATAGAAGTTTTTAAAAAACTGGTAGCCTAATCCTACAGTGAAGTGAGAGAGAGAGTGAGCCATAAGCCATCCCACATGGAAGAGGTTCTTAGAGCACGCAGGCAAGAGATCCTTAAAACTCGGTTAACCACAAAGAAGCCAGAGTTTGGGATTTGCAATCAAGCGTGTAAAGCCTTGCCTTCTTTTGAGCCAGTGTTTGCAGCACTACCCATTTAATGAGACTAATGGTCTTGCTGTTGGGCAGACATGTGGCAAAGAACTGCCTACAGCCATTCCCCCTTACCTTTAGCCTCTGCTTGCTTCTTGAGCCTAGTTTTCATGATATTTTCCATATTCAATCTTTTCAAATAGCAAATTTATCTTACTGAGTCATTACTTACCATGACTTATTTTTCTTCAGGGAAAAGGAAATTTCCACTAGGAATGCAGATTCAGGTCTAATGGGTGTGCAAGGCAGTGAAGGGCTGCTGAATGATAGGTGAGGAAGGTGATACCCCTCACTGAAGCTGGCTGTTGTATGGAAAGCACCACAGAAATTCTGCAGGCAGTAAGAGAGAGCAAGAGAAGAAGTAATACTTTAGAATCTGTGGTGAGTGCTCATCTGGAAGGAGGAGGTTTGCAGTTACCATCCCTGCTGCTAGGTTTCTTGAGGCATTTTTTTCTTTAGACAGCCACTTGAAGGAAAAGAAAAGAATACTGTCCTGGAAATAAAGGTGACTGTGTTTTATGTAAGAACCATATGCCGTTTTGTCTTAAGCTCATAGCATCTCATTTAGTTTTTGGGGCAGCAGCCCTCTAGGGTTGTTCCTTTATCCTGCAGTAGGCTGGTCTTCTGCATCACTCAGGGCTGGCCTAAGAAATGGTTACTCTTACTTTCTCCATACAACCTTGACACTGTTGCAGTATAGTTAAGTCTGTACTGTTGAACCTGTAGATAGTATTTTAAATGAGTACTACTATAAAAAAAAAAATCCCATTTATCCAGCTTTCCCTAAAGTACTAACAGTAATATAAACAGGCTTTCCTTTATCAGATTCTTCAGTATGCCAGCTGTTACTATATATGTAATGTGTTTAACAAGCAAGGGAGTTTATTATTAGGTAATTAAATAAGGCTGTTCTTTCTAATTAGTTATTTGCCTTTCAGTCCTGGATGTTGCAAAAAGATCCACTGTGATCTGTGTCAGCTGTATCTTGGTGTGCTTTGATTTGCTATAAAGCAGCTGTGTATCTCAGAAATGCACGTGAGAATCAGGGGTGTGAAGGTAGCCAGCAAGTTTTTAATGTGAAATGAGAAATGTTATCACTGGCTAATTAAGTAGCAAGTGAAGGTTAATTAATTCATAATTTATCTGTATACATGGCCAAATTCTATTTAGTGGGTCAGCTTATTAATACAGATGTGGAAATATCAAATGAAAAAGTAGTGCAATAAGTTAATAAATGTGTAGCATCTTTAGATGCCATAAAGAAATGGTAGCAAATTGATTTTTGGTTCAGTTCAACAGAAGTTAATTAACTGCTGTACGTTACAGGTGCTCTTGTTTCTGGCATCCTTGGGATGTCAAACAGATTTATGGCTTGAAACAGCAGCCCAAAGGAAGAGAGGTTGATGCTGGTGAGGTAGCAGGGGTCTCTGGTGCTCTGCATCTCTGTGCATGCCAGCAGAAGGCCACAGAGAGGACAGCACAGTTTGGAAAAACTGTGTTGGTTTTTCTGTGAAATTCCACAGAACGCAGCAGGCACATAGAAAGGGGAAAGCTGTGGACAAATGTGCTGCTGTTGCGTGTGACATGAAGCAACCTTCTCTCTAAACTCATGATAAAAAAACCCAGCAGGTACAGAAAGCATGAGAGTACCAAGGTTGTTGTGAGGATGTTTAGATGGTAATGCATGTTCTCAGGTTTGGCTGCTTCATTCAGACTGGCTTGGAGATCAGCGTTATCATATGGAAAAAAATTACTGTGCAACTACAGAGAAAAAAAAAAGAAGAAAAAGCCCTCAAGTAATCTGAATGGAAGGCTGAAACTTTCTGATATGGTATCTGCAGGATCATTATTAAAATTTAGTTTGATTTTTTTTTATTTTGATTTTGCATTTCTTATGTGCTCACCATGTCTAATTAAACCATGGTTTAAATAGATAACCATAATTTATCCATATTAATACAGCAACTTTAGCATGCTTTCCCTTCCCTGAAGACTGCGGAGAGGATGTGCTCAAATTTTATGTAATTACCGTTTCCTAAAGGTGATACTTTTTTCTGTTCTCTCTGTAAGGCTCCATTTGTCTGATGACGCAGCGTAAATCTCTTAAAAATTTCTGTAACATTTACAGTATTTGTGAATTTTAGTTACATTTGGCAGTGACTCTCATTTCTCTCATATTAACCTTAATATTCGTGAGTAGTAAATGAGAAGATATCCATCTTACGTTTCAACGCATCTCTCTTGCAAAACACTTGAATCTGCCTGTTTTGAGCTGAAATAGTCAGTCTTCAGTCTGCAAGTCACAATAAGCACTTGCGTCATAGATAACCTTGGATATTGGAAGATTTTTTTTAAATGGTAGTTTTTCACATGATGTTCTCTGTTATTTGAAGCAAATTGTTTAGCAACCTTCACTTTTGTTTTCCCCTTTGTGAAAGGGATGCAACTGGGTGGGGGTTTTTTTGTTTTGTTTTTTATTGCTTACCTCTCTTTTTCTTTCAGAAGTAGGAGAAATTACTAAGCCATTCAAGGTTAGTAAGGAGAGGCAATACTTTCTATTAAACTTGCTAACATAGCTGGGAAAAAAACAGACCAACTTTTGTATTGACAAGCCTTTCTTTGGGTAATATTTATAGATCATCTTGGAAACACATAGCGTGCCTGTCAGTACTCACATGTTAAAAAAATGAGAGTATTTTAAAATAGCTGGACAAAACAGCGTCTCTAACAAAACTTATTGTACACCTAGGAGTCCATGAATACATAGCTCACATACATACATACATACATACAGATGAAATGTTTGGTACATGCCTCTCCTCAGCCTTCATTTTACTCAGTCAAAAAACTCCACCACACTCTGGTTTTTTGTTTGTAAGACAGGCTTTCCTTTCCTTGAGTCACCTTGGCAGCCCTTGCCTATGCTTGCTTCTTGTCTAGCCCAGCTGATTTGGACATTGGTGACCAGAGGCATGTGTGGCACTGCAAGTAGAGTCACTAGAGGAGAGGAAGAAGGCTTGCTGCCTTTCCCTAACAGTCTTTGTTTGATACATCCCCGGGGCTGTGATTGTCTTTTCCTGCCAAGCCTGTGTCTCCACCGTCAGTCAGTAGTTGATTAAAGCGTCCATGATGTTCTCTTCTGCCATGGCCAGCTCCCTCTCCAGGTTACAGCTGCACACCTTCCAGTCTGTGTCTGCACTTATGGGTGGGGCTCATGTCACATCCTAGAAATGCTCTGTTCTTTCATGCTGGTTCTTGCTCTCTGAATATCAAGTTCATCATCTTCTGTCATACCCTGATGCTTCTGTCTTCCCATTCCCAAATAAGCAAGTCATCAGCACATGTCATTAGCTTAGCTGGAGCTTCTGAAAAACAAAGATCTAAGAACTTTGGATCTGGTGTCCTGGAGATATGAAGCTTAACAGTGGAATCAAAGTAGTTGGTTTCTGCATCTGTAACTTCATAGCCCCTCCCGCCTGTGTCTTCACCATGGGTAACTTCTGCAAGTGATCCCATATTCAGCTAAGCCAACTGATCACCTCCAGTTCATTTCTTGGGGCACTTCACTGTCCCCACGCTTCATGTACTTTTTAAAGTGCAGCCTGGATTGCCTGTTTCCAGTTCAGTGTCTCAATGGTTCTTGTCTGACCCAGGGAACTAAGTGGAGCAGGCTTTCCCTCTGACTGAGATATATACTTTTTGAAACTGTATTTATAAATCCATTAATTTTAATTTTTTGGGAGCTCTCATCTGGGATTTCATGATGTGAATTCCTACCAGTAGGTTTCCATGAGGGCCCTTCCACAAGAGAAAAGCCATTGACGCTGATAGTCAAGGGTTCTTCAAAATTAGCTGGCCAATGATGTGCATCAGTATGTACTTATGCTGTTTCTTTGAATAGAAAGTAAGTTGCTGTTTTTTCTCTTGTTCCTGAGGACTTCTTTAAAAAACAAAAAGAATAAAGAAGGAAATCTGTAAGATTTATCTTCCTCTCAATTCTCTTTTTATTTTGAAAGGAGTGTTTCATGCTTTTGCTACGGGTGTGTGTGTTGGACTCTTTGTTTTCTTTTGCTTTTTTCCCCCTCTTCTGTCAAAATTCCGTTTCTGTTTTCCATCAAGGATATGTGAAAAATATTTTCAATATATATCATTAAATAGTTTCCTTGTTCTTATACTACTCCCTAGGCATCTGTTGCTGACTGCTTTTGGAAACAGGATACTGGGCTAGGTGGACCTTGGTCTAACACAGTACAGCTGTTTCATTTTCTTAAACGCTGAATCATTTGTCTAAAAAAAAAAAAGATTTCTATTTATTTACTTGTATGCAGCTGCAGTGGCTCTTGAGAAGCATAGTCTGCAGTTTGCTCTTGAGAATATGAAGACAAATTCAGAGGTGTACAACAGCTCATCTAATTAATTACAGAAGTGTTCATAATTGTAACCTTCTGTGGAGTGCAGAGGCAAAGAGTGTGTTTTGTAACAAAGTGACTGGCAAAAAATCTGGGTGTTTGAGAAGAGCTGGAGACCATGACAGCAGAGAAAGAGGGCAGCTAACCTAACTTGCGCTCTAGAGGGAAATACAGGGTTCCAGAGAGGAACAAAATCTACCCCAGTCTTGGCAGCTGTAGCAGCCACTGCTCAGGAAAGAGAGTAGGACAAAACTAGGGAAAGGAGGTGTCCAAATTCCACAATACTATATTGAAAGTGTAGGTGGCAAATATTTTATTAAATAATCAGTTTAGCAGAATTATAAGGGCCCACAACTAGAACCTTTCACACTTCTTTTTGAAGCTTCTGTTTTAACATTAATTTTGGTCCTTAAATGTATCAAGAAGTTAGTGGTTATGTTGCTGTTACTGTTTGGTTGTTTTATTTTTCTTTAAGAAGCAGACAGAAATGTGAACTCAATTGCCTTATGATGTTCTTGTTTTTTTAATTTATGTACAACTGAACTCATCAACACATTTGTGGTATGCTGCAGTGAACCCAAATGTGACTGTTGTAATGACACTGGACTAAGGAAAATGGTATTACAATGAGAGCTTGAGACACAAATCTGAAAGGATTCCTGGGCATTAATTTTGCCTGCTTATTTGGCCATATGTAAATATGAAAGTTTTATTAGGATTTGCGTTCCCAGAATTTTCAACCAATTTCTACATTTAGACACAAAGTAAGACTTCTACTTTACTTTCACTGTACTTCTACCCATTTTATCATCATTAACTGATTTTGTAATGAAGTACATTATTATCTGATTTAATTATTTTCAAGAAGATTAGTGTTTTTTACTTAACTGAATTGTTACTGCATGATGCATTCACCTTCTACCTTCATGTTCTTTTTATTTTTTTAAAAGGAGACAAATATTTTGCAAACCTTCACCCTTTCTTGATGTTATAAATTGTCAGAGCATTTACAGATACTGGGATTTGATGACTTGTTGCTCAGGAGTTAGTTAAAGTTGGCTGAATAGCTGTCCTAAATACTTCGTGGCTGTAGTACTTGGAATAGCAGTTTTCACTTCTCTGGTGATGGTGCAGTAGCCAACAGGCAATATATTTTTATCTGACTCCACTGTCCTTGAAGCACTTTCATTTTAAGGAACGCCTACGTGTCTTTTTATTTTAGGTCTAAACAAAGAAAAAAATTAAACTTCCGGGTTATGAATTTATTTTTTTCCTAACTATAAGGCAGCTAAAGAGATGTTGGAATATCAATGTTAGTCCCTGATCTGTTCATGAACATGATCAAAAGGAGAAGACTGGATGCAGGTTTTTTTTTTTTTTGTTTGTTTTTTTTTTTGTATACAAATTAGCTTTCCAAATGTAAGACGATGTTTATCTGAAGTCCATTAAGTAGGTGCTTATGTAGCTAATTATTTGAACACTCAAGTCCAGGCTGGCTTACCCCATATTTTGTGGGAACTGCCAGTGCTAAGGTAAGGGAGGTTGGGTTGGGTTGGATAGGGTTGCTGGCTTTTCTGCTGGTTCCTCAGAGATGGGCACTGGTTTATAGTCAGCACCAGCAATCCCACATCTCTCAGTGCAGCTACTCAGGGCCATCCTGGGTAATCCTGCTGTCTTGTGGGAGGAGGCAGTGGGAGCTGGGGACGTTGAGTACGTGTGGTGTCAAACAGCTGAGGGACTTTCCCAGCTTACTGCTTGGATCCATGAGCCATGGTGCCACTCAGGGCAGTGCACAGGCATGGAGAAATGTCACAAAGTGAGTCTCCCCTTTCCAGACTGGCAAATCTCAATTACCTGTACTCTTTTATAGGGGTCGGGGGGTTTTAAGGGTGTTGGAGAGGAGTGGCAACCACCAGGTTTCCATCATAGCAGGGTTGTCGTTATCCTCTTAGCTGCAGTCAGAGATCTGAAAAATACTTCATTATACATCTAGGGTGTATGGGTGACTTCTTTTTTTTTAACAACACTCATAAGAGGTAGATTTAAAGTGTTAGAATCATGGTTTTGAGATCTTTACAGGTTATTATCTCTTTGTGTGTCTGTAAGAAGTACATGATAAATTGGTCGACAGATGTTTGATGATAGATAAATTGTTGTCTGGTACTCTAATAGCTTAACATTTTCCTACTATGATCAGATGTGTCTGAAATGGTTCAGCTTTATTCCAAGAGAGCTGCAGTTCTTCATTAATTCTAATACTCCATGAGTAGTTAACCAAGTCTGTGTAAGGCTTTGCATTCCCAAAGAGCCATGTTTAATTGCCTAGAAATTGGCCTTTATGTTGGTGTTTTTATTAAATACTGAGAAAAGTTCTTTGTATCAGACTTGCTGGTGTTTTTGCATTGTTTCCCTGTAGTCTCCAAACTGGTAATTCCACTTGTTAAACTTGGTTGGCTTTTGCAATCTCCTTTGTTATGGGATTCTCCCTTGCTTCCCTCAGTACATTCCAGAAATTATTTGCTTGCAGACAACTCTATTTATAAGCTTGTTTCATTTCTGTTTGATGTTTGAAAAGGTTTTTCATAGCTCTTACCTTTTCTTTGGTTTCTATGGTATGCTAATCAAATGTTCTTAAACTAGTTAAAGCTGAACACTTTATTTGTTAAATATAGCCAGCCAAGAGAGCCCTTCAGGCATGCATCTCCATTCTTTACTGTCTTGCATTGTTCTCAAGATTATAGCATGGGAAAATGAATAGAGCATGGTCTACAGTATGGTGGGTGGCTGTGGTATGATGAACCTTCTACTGAGGCCTTCACACCTTTACAATTCACCATGTTTCTTCTTAAAGCACAGTTGACTTTTAAGGCTAATTTGGTATTTTCTATTCGCTAAAACTTTAAGATTGAAACTACCATTGATGAGAAGAATTCAGATAAATACTCACTGATGAAACACTGGCTTTTTAGTGTGGGATGCTGGAGTAAAATAAATTAAAATCCTGTTGATATCTACTGAAAGAGGCAATTTCCTTAAAAAATGCTAACAGCACTTCTATAATCTTAGTGTTGATTTTAAATTAATTAAAATACTTTTCCCCCATTGGCAGTTTATTCCTTTGTAGGGAAGTTGTCAGGGAAGACTGAGATTATTTACTATACTCCACAACATCTTTAGTAGGAAGGCAAGATACTTGTAATCAGTCTGCTTTAAGGGTATCTAAAAATCTAAAACCAAATGAAACTTCATAATTATAAAGGTAATAATGATGTGCTTGGGGTGCCTTCACATTCAAGTCATTTCCAAAGCAATGTCTGTGTCAGAAGACATATTTTTAGAGAGACAGAGGTACTCTTACAGAGCTGTTTGTATGTGATGTAATTGGTCTGTTCTCAGTAGTGTTTGACTTGCCTACCAGTGAGGGGAAATGAGTGCAGTCCTTCCAACCTCCTCCACCCTTACCTGTGTGCATGCCATCGATTCATTGCAAGCAGTGCCTTGGGTCAGAGCTTTGCCCTCATAGGAAGATGCTCCATCTGTCTCACAGGTCATCTGGAGTATCCCTAATGAGTTTTACCTTCCCATACTGGTTTTTTTTGATGCCTTGTTACTTCCCCTACAGAACATCTTATGTGCCCCCAAGACTGGCCTGAAGATGTGAAAACACATTTGAAAGTAGTTCTTCCTTTGGCTTTTATTGTTTTATTTACTAAATAGTATAGCATTTAATAGCCTGAAGAGCAATATTTTGTAAGCTGCCCTGTGAATGAGTGGTAGGATTTTAGATTTTAGGAGTATGATTTTAGATAGCACTTGTCAAAGAAGATCTAACTCGAGTCTTTGTCTCACTAACATGCTAAAATAGATTTTATTGCTACATACACCAACATTTGTGCAGTCACTTGATTGAGATAGTCCCTCTCTCTGCTATGCTGGAAATAGGCTACTACAGCCTGGTTTAAATGGTTATAATGTTTTTAAAAAAATTAAATATGTTGCTGTTAAATTGCAGAATCCTCTAAACTCCCTCCCACCCTCACTCCATCCAGACACTGAATCCCCAGTGATTAAACAAGGGAGTTGACTAAACCCTGTCTAGTTGCTGGTTAGTGATCTCATTTCTCCTGGTGAACAGTACCCATCCATCACAATTTTTCTTTGCTGAAAAGCAGCAGGATGGGAAAAAACACTGAATTGGCCATTTAAATACTTCTTTTCCAGACTGTCTGCAATTACAAAGGCTTTTAGAAAAATCTAAGTCAAGATGGTTTCAATTATGAGTAACATTTCTAACCATACTACATTCTAACCTGTATGTCCTTTAGGTTGAATCTGACATGCCACAATTACTGTAATCACTTTATGATGTGCACTATCAGACAAATAGAAAATAGAAGCAAATACTGAATGGTTTCTGGCTGTGAAAGAGCCACTCTTTTGGAAAGCATGAGATCATTATGAATTTTTTTCTTCCATTAAACTTTGCTTTGAGTTTTAGTTTAATGTATTCTTCAGCCTTATGACATTTATAAAGAATATTTAAACCAAAGTCCTTTAAAGTATCTGTGATGAATGAGTCTCCTGGGAGTAATGAAAACATGGTTCAGCCACTCATTCCAGGCCAGGTGATGAGCCAAGTACCTTCTCAAAGTCTGCATGCAATTTTGAGGTATTGGTGGTTGGGGTCTTTTCCTTCCTGCTCCAGAGAGGAAAGTTCTCAGCACTTCTGGTCTCTCTGTTCCTGCTTGGGAGCAGAGAGGGAGAAGGTGGTATAATCCTCACTTAGAGTTTCTCTCTTGGTTGTTGTTGTCACTTTGGCATAAAAAGCAGTGACAGAAGCCTTGGCTGTGTGGTTGGCTCCTGACCACATCCTGCCTCTTCCCTCCCAGCACCCAAACAAAAGGAAACATTCGACAAAAAGATGTTTGATGGGATTCTGTGTCTTGTGACCCCTGCTCAGATAAGGTGCAGGCAGTGAAAACACTTTACCCACAAGGGGAAGTCATAAATTATGTCATACTTTGGTTCCTGTTTGCAGAACAGTATTTCAGACCATGAGTTAGTTTCTCCTGAGAAACAGATGAGCATGGTGCCAAACCTGTGAAGGCTTCCAGGAGATAGAACACTGGAAGTTGTCAGTTTGTCACTGTTGCCTGCTTGTCTCCCATAGAAACTTTAGGGGGAAGGAAGAACAAGTAAACAAATGGGGTTCCTTTCTCCAAGTGAGTTTGCACATGTCATACTAGATGTTGTGATAGGCTGTTAACACTTGATGAACTTATTTTCTCTGCTAAGAGTTAAAGGTGGGAAGGTATCATCTTCAAAACGCTGAAGAAAAATTAAAGTAGTCCTTGTTCAAGTCAAATGGGTCAATTCAAGTAATGACCTTTTTCTTTCTGTATAAATCACTGGGGCTTTGCTGTGACACTGGAAAATCTTGGTACACATGATCATTTCCAGTGCAATTTGAAGTAAAACAAAGTGTTTGCTTTGAAATGACGTTGATGTGCCTATAGCATTATATTCTCCAAAATGCTGTTTCGTAACACTTTGTTCTGTCAGCGGAGTGCATCAGCTTTGAACATATAACAACTACTTGTATTAAAGTATTTCTGGGTGAGTGGTCCATGAGATTTCATTTTTTAACATGAATATTTTGCTTACTCCCATTGTGTTTAAATATTTTTATTGCTCCATAAATGCCTGGGGTTGCTGTGATCATTATCCTTTGGTCGGGCATGTTGATGAGGCACACATGAGTGTTTTATTACCAACAAACAATCATCATCACCTGGATTTAATCTTCCCCACCACCTTCCAAATAATATCCAATTTTTCTGTGGTTTCTAAGTCTCTCAAAATGCAATTATCTGTGCTGAAACATTTCAATTACTGACTCAGAGTGTTTATTTAAAATTTTGGTGAAACACTTCAACCATCTTTGGAAAACAGTTGAGCTGTAAATACCTTGGTTTTCCTTCCACTTTTTTTAAACTGTCTCAATAATAAACTTGATTTCTCGTTGTTTATAGCTGAACCTTGAGATCCAGCGCCATAACAGTTGCTCTGGTATCAGTAATTTGCCTTCTGCTAGTTTTGTGAAATTTCACTCAAATTAGGTTATTTTGTAAGTGTGAAAACTCACCATCCATGCACGCCTAGCAGAGGCTGTGTGTAGGCAGGCAGGTTCCACAGACGCTCAGCTGTTTTCAGACCAGTGACACTGCTCTGTCTGGTGTCAGGTGCTGGTGCCAGGAGCAGGAAGAGGTAAGGCTGAAGGTGAGGAAACGGAGAGGAGGAGAGCTGGGGCAAGGTGGAAGTTTGGCCAGGTGAACTGGGTAGAAACCAAGAGTTGAGGGAAATGTATTGGAGATGTGCTGTCCAGGCAACATATAGTGCCTGCTCTCTTCCAGCCCTGTGTTGCCCTGTGCCTCTGTATGGGGTGACATGTGGAGGGGTCAGGTCTCTGCCTAAAGGGTGCTGGTGCAGCAAGAGAGGCAGGAAGTGGCAGAGATAGCAGGAGATGGGCTCTTGGTCAGGTGTTCACCTCTTCCTCTGGAAATCAGTGAGTGGGTCCCTGAAACTGGCATCTTAGTTGCTAGCCATGATGTGGGTGGACTTCCACATCCCAAGTGAGGCATTTGCATGTGCCATATGGATGCAACAGCAAAGTGAAAGGAGGACAGATACCTGAAGCCAAAAACTACAGGCACTTCTCGAGTCTTTAACCATATTTGATCTCAGTTTATTCTGCGTAGAGTGGGAGTAATGCTGGCTAGTATCACAAGGAGACCGAGAAATCCATTAATGATTTTAACTGAGGCATTCCTAATGTGATCCTGTAGATCCAGCCCCATGCATAGGCCCAAAAGGGAGTGAGTAGCTTGCATTCAGGCCAGAAGGTAAGTAAACACATGTTGGAGTATTGATAACTGACTGTAAGGGTTAAAAGAAATACCATTTGACTGCCTATTCGCCGTGTGGGAAAGGCTGTGCAAAATAGTAGATGTGGTCATGTAATTGAGGTTGGTATCACTGATTTTACTGATGAAGACTGGTACCATGGAGATTGTCAGGGTATTCCAATGTCATGGCCATATAATAAATGGTAGGGAGTCTAGTGTGTGTGTTGCTCCCAAAGTCATGGATATATGCCTTGGAAAACCTAGAGGCATAATTTTAATTTGAAATTGACCTAGAATTTTATTTAGTCAGTGCAGAATCTGTCTTAAGGAAGAGAATAATTATCTGCTCCTTCAACACAGTATTGAGAAAGTATAAGCACTCTTGAGACCACAATCTCATATTCTAGTACTGGAATGAATATAGTATTCAGGGAGAGTAATAAGACATCCTAATGTGTCTTATCTTTTCTCATAACCATGATTTAGCTGCCTAATTCTGTAAGCTACCATTACAGATAAATGTAACTGCATTATATTTCTTGATACTTTTGCTAGATCTTCTGGAAGCTTCCTAATACCTGGTGGAAGATGATAGATAGCCCTTCAGCAAAAAGAAAAGGGGTTGTTTTTTTAGCTTACTGAAGTGCCAGGGCTTCATTCTTTCCTCCTGCTTGTATTTTTTACCAGTGTTCTTTCTCCCCCTTTTTTGAAAAGCTGATTCAGTTTGTTGATTCTCTGGGTGTTTCTCACTGCTAACTCTTACATTCTGCTTCTTCAGAGCAGGGATCTCACTGCCCCTCTTGCTAGTAGTGTAGTTTTCCCCTTTCCCTGAGGAGGGAAATTCAAGGTGTGTCAGACTGCAAGAAAGAATGGAAGCTAAAATGTTTTACTGATGTTAAGAAACTACTTCCCAGAAGAGGAAGAGCATGAACTAGGTGTAGAAAAGGCAAGGAAAGGTGCCTTATTTCCCCTTGGCTTTTCAGGTCAGGCATACTTGATTGCTCTCTGTATGCAGTCCCGTAGTGAAATGGTGTCTTTTAATCTCAGTAATTTGTTTGCTGCTTCTCAGCAGCTATAAAAATTAAGGAGGATTTTATGAGTGATTCTTCCTTGAAAATGCATATATATTCATTTTTAGGTGTTCGTTTCTTTAATTTCTGTTTGGTTTCAGGAACTTTCCAATCAGCTGAGAGCTGGTGTCAGACTCCAGCCCTTGCTGGCTGGTCCTAGGAGCAAAGCGGATGATTTATTAATAACGCAGCAGCGGTGCCAGCAGTGCCACTGAGAGTGGGTAAACACTCCTCCTCTGCAGAGGGACAAGACTCTGTACTTTTCACCTCTGCAGTTATGTAAGGTGTCCTTGGCCATCTGTGTATTTAACTTGACCCTTGCTTTTTCCATTTGTTTACAAAATGATTGGCCATGAAAGTGTGAAATCCCCAACAAGGAAGAGTCCCAGGAAGCCCCAGCTGGACTGGGAACCCAGCAAGTAAGATGGGTGCAGGGTGGCCTGGCCAGAGTGATAGCATATTCCCGAGGAGTAGCACTGGGACTCGTCAATGACATATCAGGTCACCTGGTAGCAGTTCAGGGCTGCTGGGCATCCTGCCTGAGAGCTGGGGACCATGGCATGCTGGTGTCCAAGGCAGTCACTTGCTTCTGGTGTGTGTTAGGTCTGTCCTTCTCTGTAGTACACCAGTGGATCCCTTAGTGTGTCGGGGACTTGCTACATCATACTGATGACCTTTTCCATACGGTGAGACTGTACCAAATACTGCGCCTTTTCCAAGTCACATGTAATTCACTGCAACTCTCAAATGAAGCACCTCTTCAAGGCTCCCTTGGTCAGGTGAATTGCTCTAAGAAGCCAGTGTAGTCAGTTTCATAGTACTCTACTCCCATTTTATTTCTGATCTAGTCAACCAGGCTCCTCACTGCCAAGTCATATCTTCTGCTCCTTTTTGATGCCACACAACTGATTTTATGGCTTTTGCTGAGCTGTGTTAAGATTCCCAGTGTGTTGCTGAGGGAACCATTGCCAGCACACCAGCCCATTGCCTGATCTCTGCTGGGCTGTTCAGCCTTTGGGCTTATGGGCATCTCATTGGCAAAGACCTCTCCCGACTACTCACTATTTCTTTTCTAACCTGGATATGGTGGAGGATGTGTGCTATGGACATTGGAGGGTGAAGTCTGTGCGCTGAGCCACAGTGCCTTCCCTTTACAGGCCACTGAGAGAGAAATAAGGTGTCTCAGGGCTTGACTGTCAGTTCTGCAGTTACCTTTGCCTACCTTATTGCTGCAAAGTGATGTTTCCCAAACAAGGGAATTTAATCTCCGTCCTGTTCCTATGAGCAAGCTTGCGTTAAAGTCAGCATGTGTCTGCTCTAAGGAATTTTTTATGGGAATTGGAGAGGAGGTGGGGAAAGGGGTATGTCAGGAAGTGTGCTGTGCCATACCCATCTTCTTGTTTGATGCTCTGCTGTTCTGCTACACCACTGTTGCCTTTTCTCTTGCCAGCTGCCTTGCAACCAAACAACTTACCTCTCCTTGCTGGGATGAATTCTGGAATGGCTACTTTTGTCTGCTCTTGAGATATGGAGAAAATGTGAAGAAAATTGCCTCTTATCAAGCTCTTACCTTCTTTTATGGTTCAGTCAAGTTAAATTCAATGGCGGAGTATGTTGTTTACCAGCAAAAATCTGTGTCACCTTGACTTACTGTGTGGTCCAGCCCACAATTTACGCGTCTCTCCTCTGTCTTCCACAAAATCAGTCAATCTTTGAGATAAGCAGGTGTGTTAAAGCTGCCCAGCCATTGGTTAACTATGTTTAATGCTCTATTCTGAGATTCTATAAAGGTTTTAGACATTTTTTTCTATAATGCAGGAATCAGTGAATGTGTTGACTTCTCTGGCTGTGCAGAGCTGGAGGGCTTAAGTTACAGCTCTGCTTTTGAAGCCCATCTTGAGTCCCATGGCAGGCTGCATCCAGTCCTCCCACGGCGGAACTGTGTGTGTTGGAGCCCTGCACAATGCAGCTTCACCCCACATGAAGACTCTCATCACCCATGTAATAGAAATCAGACATCTGAGGAATTTTATCTAAATAAGGTTATGCTTTCCTCTGCTTTCTTTATGTTCATTCTGTTGGGTTTTTCCCTTATACTACCTGTTGGCTGCCTCTCATTCCATGGAAGTTGTCTGTGTGCATGAAAGATTTATTTCAAGGATTGCCCGCAGTTACTCGTGAAGTACTACTGATCAATGCTGGTAGTCAAACTTGTAGCTAAGATACAAATAATCTGGTTGATGTTGAGTGGCAGTGGAGGGGGGGGAGAACTGGAAAATAAAAACAAAAGGAGCTGCATAATTGGGGAAGAAATAATCTCTGTTGCCCTATTATTCTCAAATTATTTTCAAGGCAGTAAACACAGAAATAAAATAAATTGATATTAGACTGTTGTTTCTTTGTCTGAGTTTTCTTCTTATTAGTTAGAATAATCTCAAAGATCTTTGTCAAACAGCTTAGAATTTCATATTTTTTTTTGGGTTCTGCAGTATCTGCCCAATTTCTTTGTCTTCTGAGCAATTTAATATTGAGTACACTTCCCTTGATATTGCAAGGCAAATTCTTAAACCATTCTCTATAGCTATGCTTAACATTTGTTTGAAAGAGCATCTTGAGAGACTCAGAGCTCTTTGTGCATTGAAAATGTGCTCTTCAGTAGAACATTTTGTCTTTTTCCATTTAAGTAAATATCTCCTATTAAGTCTTTAGTGGTAAGACTCTTACATCATTTAGACTTTCCATCTTTTTGTAAGGCTTCCATTTTTGTACAATATTTTTCTATTTTTTCTGTCAGTTACAGGCAGTTCGTGTTCTCTACTTTTATGAATAAAATGATCATTTTTATTTTACCAGCTTTTAGTTTTTTACAAAAAATTGAAGCCATTAAAAGAGTAGCTAATGGATTTTCTTAGCTCGTTGGAAACTGCATCAGACCGAAGTCACCTGAGAATTTTTTTCCTTCTTTCTTTTTCTACCTGAAAGTAGGAAAGTGAATTTGTCTTCTACTTTTTCTTGAAACGGAAGTGTGTAGGTGCATATAAATATGTATGCACACTCACTAACTTTGGTGGGTGGACTTGCAAGGTGGCTTTATAAATACAGAACTAAGTTTTCAGCAATGTTTTAAAGTTGTTTTTAAGTTGTTTTTGTTAGTAGCTTTTGTCTGTTGTTTTTTTGTTTTTTTTTTTTTCCCCAGGAAAGCAGAACTAAGAGCTCTACCATTTCAAGTGTAATATAAGAGATGCTTGTGTTGTTTTGAAGTATATTTTTTCCTTTAGGTCTTTGTGTTTGTAAGATATATGGCAAATAGTAAAGTCTGAGGTATTTGAACTCACCATCAAAAGATTAATGTTTCTATTAGTAGTACAGTTTGGTCCTTTTGAATTATTTTTCAATTTCACAAATAGTTCGAGTGTGCCCCATTTTCAAGGTAAGGGATCTTATTCTGCTCTATTTCTTTCTATAAAATTATATAAAATTCTGCTTAGGCTAAAGAAATTGCATTTTCCTAAGCATACATGTTTGCAAGGCAATGTACTCTTGATGCGAAATTATGCAAAATGAAAAAAAAAAATTTGAAATATTTTTGTATGCCTTAAGGAAGAAATAAAATGCTGTGTTACATTTTTAAAAATCTATGATTAGTCATTCTTAAGGGTTAACTAAATCCCTTAAGTCCTTGGACATATGCATAACTCTATGAGTGTGTGTAGTCCTACAGCTTGTGTGAGGTGGTGCATATTCACAGCAAGTGCAGAGGGAATACTTTAATGGTGCTGTGGTGTCTATTTTTTTCTTCTGAAGTGAAGTTAGGAAGCAGATTGACCTGCATAGGAAAATTGAATTCATGGATTGTGATGTTAGATGGAAACGCTTTCTAGTTCAGTCCAAACAAGTCTGAGGATTTTCCACAAGTGTTGAAAGTGCTGTTGGTGATTGAACTCTTGTGCACTAAAATATGTAGGGAAATGCATGCATTCAAATCCTGTAGAACAAGAGGAATCATACCTCTCTGTTTTCTTTAGTGTTTTGGGCTTTATTTCTTTCATATTGATATTTCTGCATTTGAAAAAATAATTTTTGAACTGGATGTTTTGGGCTAGTAGAATTAGCGTGGCTGTCTGTGCATAGGAGCAGAAGCTTAAGTATCTCAAAATACCTGCCCTCCTATTGACTGGGTCTGTTTTTAGCCTTAGGGAGCACAGGATTATCACAATTGAAAAGTTTCTGGTTTATGCAATACTGAATTTTTTTAATTGATTGGGTGAGGTCACACATGTTCCCAACCAGAATTTGCTGAGAGGCTGCTGAGGAGGAATCCCAAAGGAGAAAAAACTGGTTTTGCTCTTGACAGAAACTCTTCCAAATAAGTAGGTACCACCAAATAAGTAGGTGCCTTAGGTACCACCCCTGCTGCTGACACTGCTGTCTTTTGTGGCTGTTCTTGCCATGTGCTGCCACCAGCCTGGACAGTGACCTGTACCACCTCCTACTCTGCTGGGGTTTGAAGAGTGTGTAATATCTTCAGTAGGTAATGTTTAGCTAAGCAGCATGCCCACAACTGCAAAGGCATTACTGTTTCAAAATGTGTTCTGATCTTTACAGGCATGTGCAATGCATGCAGAAAATTGCAAAAGTTTTATTCGAGTGGGAGGAGTAGTTGTGACATCAGGTGGTTATTACTTTTTTAAAATTTTTGTGCATCTTTTCTGACTTCAGCAAACGTTTAGATCTCATAGTGTCTATCTGGAAACCAGAAAAGTGGTTTGTTTTTTTTTCCCTTGTAGAAGGGAAGACAGTTGCTGAGATGCCTTCTAAAATCATTTATGTCTTGGAAGTTGTATACTTTTCTTCTTTTCCCATTAGACTGCATATTCAATCTTGAGAGTTCATAAAATTTCATCTGCATTTTAGGTTTAGCTTGTTTTCTTAAGGAGACAGGTTTTGCAGAAATGTACTGTCCATATTTTTGCCTGAGTTGTCCTCTCACCCTAATAACTTCTGAACAGTGTAGCCAGTTTCAAGCAAAGTTGCTAGGAGCAGACATCTCAAAGACATATCTCAAAGTTCTTAGTGGTTATGCAAAAACCAGTGTCTGGGTAGCAGAGAGATCCAAAGCTTTACCCTATTAAGGAAAAGGCAGGAGCGGGCACTAAGCCGCTCCCGAGTGTGATATGCCAGCAGCGTGCTCGTCTTGGCCAGCTCCTCAGGACATGCACGGCTCCAGAGAGTTATAATTATCCTGTGAGTTGCTCCCTGGGCTATAGTTAGGAGAGGTGGGAGGGTGTTCTGGGGGAGAAGCAAGGAGGGAGGTGGATACAGTAGGAATCTGGGAGTTTACATAGAACAGAGTTGAGTAGGGGGAGCTGGAAGCACCCTGGGGAACGAGGTTTGGAGCAAGGGACAGCAAGGCAGCAGGGTTCCTGTTCTCTGTTTCTCACTGGATAACCTGTTTTTTAAAGGTGTGTCAGATGTTGGGCTGTGCTGTGAGTTGAGGGAGTCGTGCTCTATTGTTTCCCACTAGTAGCATCAATAAATTGCCTGAATTTCCATACCTGAGCAAAATAATTCTGAAAGTGGTTGATTGTTGCCTTAAGAGGTAGAAGAAACATTGTTTTGCCTTTTTTTTTCCTGTTCAAACATCTTACTTTTATGGAATATAATTTTAATAAGTAAAAGCTAACTCATTATTATACATAAGCAGTTCCCAAGCTTGAATTAATTATTGTTATTGTTACTATTAGAGCAAGAGTAAAATACTGAAAGAAGTTGTGAATTTATGAAATATTCAAAGACAGGAAATGGATCCTTAGTGTGTTAACATGAAAAGTTATGCAGTGTTACTTCTACATTTGCCTCATTTTGCTTATTTTAACTTTAAAATTCTAAGCACATATCTAGCTTTTAATATACTGTAGTCTATGGGCTGACTTGTGGCATTGATGTTAGACAAACTACCTATTGTTCTTAATAAGAAAATCTATTGATTTTAAAAAGAAGCTGGTGGTGTGACATGACTTGTTAAGGGATGTGTTTTTGAAATTATGCCAGTCAGGTAGCAGCTCCCAAGACCATTGCCCCTGCAGAAGTAGAGCCTCTCTTTGCTGTGCCCTGGTGTTGGCCACTGTTCTTGGAGTTCCCAGCTCTTTGATGCACCCTTTCCCTCTCCCACTGCTTTACTAGAATGAAACCTGTGGGACAGCCTGACATAAGCCAAAACATGTTCTAGTCCAGATAATTAGCAGTAGAAAAGTAGTTTTTCTATTAAAACTTTCCATTACCTGCCTGAAATGTGGTGCTGGGCAGTAGGCTGGACAGCTGTAGAGGACAAAGGCAAAGAAATAAAAGGTCAGAACTAGGTACCATCCTTCCAGGATGAGGGGAGTAACAGACTGCTGGGAATGTAATCTGATGTCTGTTCATTGTTCCTGTCCATTTCAGATAGGGAGAAAGCTCATTGAAAGTGATTTTTTATGCATGAACTCCCATGGGAAGTGCACAACTGCTTGTGTTTTTGTTGATAACCTTCACTTCATGGGTGACAGGAGTTTCTAGGGACCCAGTTTCAAACCAATCTCTGTGCCCTCAGTTTCAGCACTCTGACTCATATCTGGGAACAGGTTAAAAGTTGTAAGAAGCAATTATTTTTCCCTGCTGCTGCCTTATCCTGCTGAGTTTGTGCTGTCCTGTGCCAGAGGGACTAAGTGTCTGCAGAACAGCTCCTGAAATGCTGTGGTTTTAAAATGAAGCAAGCTTTGCTCCAGAGGCTTGATACTGATGCGCCTGAAAGTTTAAAGCACCTGATTTTGTCTTTGCATTTGTGATGATGTGGCCTTCTAGCATAGTAGTTTTTTTTAAAAAGTGGACTCATTGATGATGACCCAGGTAACACACTGCATGTGCCTACATGTTGTGTACAGTTGCCTGTTCTGCTTTTTGTTTGATATGTTCTGTCATGTCAATTGGACTTCATATTTGACTTTTTAATAAACAAAAAATTTCAGGGTCAATTTAATTTCATTTGACTGAAATGGTACTACAAGTTTGAATTTTTGTTTGTGCACTGATTAGTAGTTGGGAAATGGTGCATTTGGGAAAAAAATTAATGAAAAATTCCTCATAGGTGTTTTCCTGCTACCACTGTAGGTCCAAAAAGTAAAAAAGCTGGTCTCAGAATTTCAGTAGCGAGGGCGGATTAATTTACTCATTACTCTCAGTGCTCATTCCACTGCAGTTTATTTTGGGTCATTTAATTTCAACAAGGCTTGATCTGTTTAGAGGGCTTTCTATAGCAGCGTGGCAAGACCATACAGCTCTTTATAATACATACGTTCATTGCTAACCAGGAGCTCAGAAAACTAGTAAACGATGCACAGACATGATTAACTTCAGAGAGGACAGTACATTTTTGTATGGTTGGATTATTTTGAAAGTTTTCAGAAATAACCAATCTTTTGTGCTGTATGGGTTGCTTTGCAGACCTTGAAGTGATGGGGTACAGTAGTTGTGTGCTTTCAGAGGTAAGGCTGGAGGTCTGGCTGAAGGCACTCTTCAGGCTTAAGGTACTTCAGAACCCACTGTGCATAAGAGTTGCTCTCAGGCCTTATTTAAGGAACATGTTTGATTCAGTATGTCGATATTTCCAGTGCATTCAGTAGTTTGATCTGATTTTGCTGTTTTAATTTTTACATTTGCCGTAGGAGCTGTTCATACACAAAATAGGCTAAGGTAAAGTAGATGTCAGTTGGAAACATCTAAATCAGTTGGCTTCATCAGCCAGCAAAAAAGCATGTGCTCACTGTCTGTGTTGAATCTGCTCCAGTTCAGCATCATGATGGTAAAGGCCACATTCCCCCCAAATGAAAGAGCCAGCTTTCTTTTGTCCATCAAATCATGACTATTTCTGGTTCTGCTCATGTCAGCTGACAAAGTAAATGTTCCTTTTGTGTGATTCATTAAATCAGGGAGCATTAATGATTCTCTCAACAGAAGGAAGGCATGGTGTCGTGAAAGTGCCTGCATCTGTACTAGGAGGTTAAAACAGCACTGACACCATTGTTCCTGAGTGTTGAGACCATTAACTTTCTTAACTTTTTAGCTTTCTCACATTTTCTGGCTTCTACTATTTAGCATACTCCTAGCAGCAGTCAAGAGCAGTTCAGGATAGGGATGTTCTCAATAGTTTAATAGTGTGAAAATAGCTGTTTGCATTCCCATCAGACTCGACACAGGAGAAGCTTTCTCAACATGTTTAACTCACTCCTGAACAGCTAGTTATGACATCCTTGTAGCAAATTAGAGACTGAATCTGCACTGTTTTGGTGTCTAAGTCAAAAGTATAGCCATAACACTAATTATGGGACATTTGAAGCCTGCTGAAAGTTTTGTACCAGTGTGTGTGTGTATGTGTGTGAACATATATGTATTCAGTGTACATCTGTACTGTGTGATATCCCTGTATAGGGATCTGGATGCATTCTTGACTATAGAAGGATATTCCTGCTTGTCTACAAGTAGTAAAGCCCTAAAACCAGTGAATGGGAAATTTAAAAAGCACTTCTTAAAAACATCTCAATTTGGAAGCAACTTATACAAGTTGAGTGCATCCAATGTGGTTTGACCGATGCTTTAGGCCCTCTAGTCTCAGCTCTTTAAATTCTGTGGTTGTTGTTTGTGAGCCATGTCATCAAGGAGCTTCTGATCTTAGCAGGTCCTGCCCTGCAGCTGCACAGCCTCCTGGTGCACCCTACAATTTCCCTTCCTGGGGGAAAATATACCAGTGTGTCTTCTGCCACTCTACCTATGTTTGGGGTCAGCTTGTACATCCATCTTCTCTAACCCAAGCCACCTGAAAATGACAGCCCACCTATATTTTTATTGTCTCTAATTATCTCATAACTGTCTAAAAACTCCTCCTTTCATGTTAATTGGAGCTGTCCTTTTGCTGTGTACCTTCAGATTTAGATCCATGCACTGCTTGTAAATTTAGGCTGTAAAAGTACCACCTTTACTTCTGCTCTTTTATACTTGAATGGAAGTAGTTCAACATTGTGCTGATGTAATAAAACAGGAGGCTGGAAGGCAGTGAACTGGAATAAGGTGAATGTATGAGAGAATACAAGCAGAGTGGCAAATTTAGATCCTCACTGCTATGATCACACAATTATTTTTAATATGATGTACTTAAAAGCTGCATTTCTCTTAAAGGAGGTTTAAATTTGTTATTCGTCATGTGAATGTCATATAATAAAAAACTTTTATGTTAAAGTAACACCAGATACTCTAGCCAGGATGTCATGAGAGACAGTTCATACAGTCTGGACAGTTCTGAGTTTATTAACTGTATGTCATTGATCTGTACTTAACAATGAAAATGCTGATTCACAGCCTCTTTTTTTTCCCTGGCAAATAGCCTTAATGATCAATCAGAGGTGGTAGGCTGAGGCAGAGCTCAAGGCCATCAGCTCCTCCCAGCCCTCTACATAGTTCCCAGGAAACACTCTGTGTTTCATTAGTTCTTGCTTAGTTTATGATGTAATACTTTACTTGAAGGCATTAAACAATCATGAAAAGCAGCTGGCTGATTAGTGTGACTTCTTTTTCCAGGGTCGTTGTACAAGAGAGAACTGCAAGTACCTTCATCCACCAACACATTTAAAAACTCAACTGGAAATCAATGGCAGGAACAACTTAATCCAACAAAAAACAGCAGCAGCAATGCTCGCCCAGCAAATGCAGTTCATGTTTCCAGGGACACCGCTACAGCCAGTGGTAAGTATATTTCTCTGATGGTCTTAATGGTAAGTAAAGTTGAAGACTCTATCAACCAGCAAAAGTTCTCTAAATAGTATCAATAAAAATAGTCCCTCTCTGTTTACTCAAGGAATGGTCAAGATGCTAGAGATATGCTCATTTATATTTGCATTTCAAGATGCAATGGAGTGTTGCTGTAGACTTGATTTATTTTTCTTTTATCCCATAATAATATGCATTTTTTTCATCCTCCTCCCCCCCCCCCCCCCCCAATGCATTTCACTTCATGTTTTCAAGGTTTTTACCTATAGTCTATTCTGGAGGTGAAAATTTGTATAATAACGATAATTTACTAGTACGTAATTTGAGTAGGAACACAAAGTTTCTCAGGAGTCTATGGCTTTGAATGGCTTTAAATATTATTCAATCCCAGTACCGGGAACAAAGGTTAATGGGTAGCATTTTCTTACTCTGTTGAAGTGTCTGAGGATAAGACAGAGAATTGGTGGTGCATGCACTTCACAAACTCAGTGTTTTGTCTCAAGGTGGTTCATACAGTGCCTGAGACACTTCATATCCAGGAGGTGATATAGAGCTAGAGTCTGGAATTCATGAACAGCGTCTTTAGATATGCACTGAAGTGATCAGTTGCCCTGGGCAGCCCTTGCAGCTGGGCTCCTCAGTGTAGCAGACTTCCAAAGCATGGTTTGGCAAGTAGTCTGAATTAAACTTTTCACACATGGCTGCTATTGAATTTTTTCAATCTAAATTTCTAGTGTAAGGCATCCCACTGGAGTGGGATTTTTTTTCTCTAACTTGAGGCATCTGGAGTGCTGGCATCAACTTTTGCAGTGTGTTTCCAAGGTCCATTTGTAGTTTGTCAAAAGACATAGGCACTCCTAATTACTATTTGCTTGGCTTGTTCTAGACATCAGCATTCAGATAGATGATTCAGTTTTCAAAGTGCCTTTGTCTTTCCATGGGATACCACAGAAGTCAGGTGTAGGTATCTCAGAAGAAGACATCTGCATTTTGTCACAGGAAGCTCACCCCAGGTGCCTTTTTCAATAATGCGTTTTTATACTTGAAACATCTACTGTTAGGTGGGATTGGGAATTGAGTGTCAGGACTCCCTGAATTTCTGGTACATGTTCATCAAATTGTATCTGGTGATGTTGGCCTTCTAATGTGTCTTGATATTTCCTCGGGATTTACTGCTTGATTTTCCACCAGAAAAAGTTTTGATGATGTGATAGATTCCGCTGTTTAATATTATGAGAAAAATTGAAGTGGCAAAATTATACTTTTTTCTTCTCATCCATTTCATCATTTGAACTTTATGATTTCATTGACGTAATGTCTTCTGTACTGATTGCTGTGATAAAAATGCCAGGCCTGTCTCACATAAATTGCCGGATTAAGATGACTCAGCCTTGACCAAATGGATAAAAAGTGAAAGAAAATTTCATAGAAGTCATTTGACGAATGGATTTATTCTTAAAATCATATCTGACACAAAGCTGTTATTTATATTTCACATAATACGGATTGTCTTCTACATAGTCAAACCATTGTTTCATATAAATGTTCTTTATTATGCTCTTCAGAATTTAGCTCATGATTGACATATAATCTGAGTTGCTTGATATCAAGCAGATTTGATCACTGATTGAAACATCGTATAACACACTTTTAACTCTTAAGGGCAGTTAGATGTCATTTCTGTATTGTTGGTTTTCCTGGTTAATCTGTATGCTCAGAACACTTATTGGTACAAAGTCACATCCATTTATAATTTAGTAATTGGTTCCAAAGACAAAAGAATCCAAAGTAAACTAAATGTAAACAAAAAAGAAAAAAACTGCTTTCTAGCTTCTGTGTTTTCTCTTGTGTATTTTCTACATACTGTATGTCATGCAGGCCACCTTAATGAGAAAGACGCTTCCCTTTGTTAAAGTGTTCTGAAGTCTTAAGTGTTGTGCTGTTGTATTTCCAGTTGCTGGCTTATTTGGGTTCCTCATTTATGACAAAGCTAATCGGAGATGTGTCCTGTAGTTTTTCCTCATTTATAATTATAGCTTCACTCTCTGGGGTACTCAGTTGTGCAGAACTAAAGCACGTTACAGGTCTGAGAATGGGCTGACAATGGTGATGTTCTGCCTCCACCCCGTGAAGCTAGTGGTAACAAACCCACTATTCTGCCTCATCACGGCTGTTTTAGCATCACACAAATGCTCTTTCTTCTGGTCATGGCTTCACTGACTCACTGTAGGAAGATTTTTAGACCCGTATCATTCCCTCCAATCAAAGTTTTTCATATGATGAACTGATCTAAGCCTGAATAATCCCTTTCTAAATATTGTGTCCAGCTGAGATTATAATATTTATTTTGCTTGCCACTGGTGACAGCTGAGCACACAAACATTTGCGAAGGTGAGTTTTTTCAGTGCATGAGACACAGTAACATATAATTGCAGGAGGTGGCAAAGTACAGTACACAAACATACTGGAAGTTACATGCCAAAAGAGCTCATTATATGCACTCTTATTAGAAATATGGCTTTAATATAGTTAATAACGCTTCAGCTATGAAATCTGAATACTTTGAAAAACAGCCTGTTTTCCCAAGGAAAACAGGTATTGAGAAAAGGCAATAAAGTCTATGTTATTTCTACATTTAGATGTATAAATAAGCCTGCAATGTAAGCTGGACCTCCACATAGATTCAGGTCCAAAGTAGGACTTCCTTTGCATCAGCAGACTCTTTTCCAATAATAGAGTTACAAAGGTGGTGCTTCATGTGCTGCTGGAGTGTGTTACATGATTAAAAGAGGAGAGGATACTGTGTGTTTTTCCAGCTGTTTGAAGTTTTTTCATTAAGAAAATGAATTGGTGCCGGAAAGAACAGCAAGCAGGAGACAACTAGTACGCTGTGGATTAAGGGGCCTTTTTTTTTCATCTTGGTGTGTGTTTTCCTTTTTCAGCCCACATTTCCAGTGGGTCCCACAATAGGAACGAACACGGCTATTAGCTTTGCTCCTTACCTAACGCCAGTAACACCAGGAGTTGGCTTAGTCCCGACTGAGATCCTACCCACGCCACCTGTCATTGTTCCTGGAAGTCCACCGGTTTCAGTCCCCAGTTCAACTGCTACCCAGAAACTCCTCAGGACTGATAAACTGGAGGTACTGTGGACACCATTGTGACTAGAAGTACATTCTCTCTTAGGCTCTGTGAGAGGTTATGACTTGTTTTAGAAGCAAAGCTTCATTTTTGTTTCTACATATAAAAGAACTTGTATCCAGGCACAATTTCTGCACTTGCAGCCAGTTGTAATTAAATACTGTTATTTTTAAGGTAGTGTTTTTGTTTATATTTAATACACAGACATCAGTATGAATTTTTGTTTTTTGTAAAGTTCATTATCTCAAAAAACCTCATCTATACGTCCCTGTAAAGGCATGCATGATGAAATATCTAACAAGCACATTTTTTACTTCAGAAATACTTGTGTTGGTTTTTTTGCACTGATAATAAGGGAATTTTATAGCTTCATGGATCAGTATTAGGGGAATGGTATAGCCCTTCAGCCTTGAGCTGCCATTGGAGATGTGGAATATTACCAACCCTGCAGCAGGCTGAAGGGACAAGCCCCCAGCTATGTGCAAAGCCTCCTAGCTGTTGCTGGATCACTGTGCGGCTGGACTCAGTAAAATCTGTGATCTGAGTACACAAGGAGGCCAAGTGGCTCTTGCAGAAATGAATGTTCTTTACCAAAAGCCTAAGCACCAGTGTCTAGAGCAAATTTCTTCTTAGGAAAAACAGTGTCTTCATTCTGCCCATTTTTGAAAATTATTTTTAAGTAGGCTCTCAATTATGTTTGTAGACTCCATAAAAAATACAGTGAATCTGATGTGTATTTTCCCTGGGTTTCAGCAAGAGGAACTCCTTCCCTACCAGTCAACCTGCAAGAATACAAAGTGTAGTCAGAAAGAGACAAAATATTTTGTGATTCCCAGCTAGTTTTGCAGGAGCAGTTACGTGAGTAAGTATCCTTCCCAGCTGCTTTCTAAACAGAAAAAAGGAAAGGCATTTGGGAATGCTTCTGTTGCATGTTAAGTTTATTTAGCCGCAGTACCAGAGAGCTACCTGAGGAGCCAAGAACATAAGGTTAAAACAGGGGCACTGCCCTCACCCACCAAAAGAAGGGTTTATTAAATTGAAGTCACTGTAAAACTTGAACTGACAGGGGAAGGGGGCAGGTCAGTCTTTTGGGGGCGTGGGACATTCCTTGCCTTTTCACGTTGCCCCGAGCTGTGCCCCTGCAACGTATGTTGTTTTGCACGTAGGTGTGCAGGGAGTTCCAGCGGGGGAACTGTGCGCGTGGAGAGACTGATTGCCGCTTTGCGCATCCGGCAGACAGCACAATGATTGACACAAACGACAACACCGTAACCGTGTGTATGGATTACATAAAAGGTCGTTGCATGAGGGAGAAATGCAAGTATTTTCACCCTCCTGCACATTTGCAGGCCAAAATCAAAGCGGCGCAACACCAAGCCAACCAGGCTGCAGTGGCAGCCCAGGCAGCTGCGGCAGCTGCGACTGTGATGGTAAGTGCTGGCATGTATGGCTGCCTTTTTTTTGATGCCTATTTTGCTTCAATTTAATGCTGTTTGCTTATATTTTCTTTTCTCTTTTGCGTCCTTTTTTAAAAATTTTCTTTTTTTTAAATTTTGGTGCAAGATAAAAATTTATAAAATTATTACTGTTGCTTGATGGGAGGAAGCACTTTCTTTTCTTTATGCCCTTGTTTTAATGCTGTATTTCTATTCAAGACAGTGAAGCAAATTACATTCTATACCACTTCTGTTCTCTGCCTTAATTATATGCAAATTTGCCCCTAGTATTTCCAAACAGAAACAAAACTGATAAGCTTCAGTGTTCCCAGGAAAACAGAGCCACGTATGCTGTTTTAGCTCTTTGATGGTAGATATACATGTGGAAATTTGGAAGAAAAGCAAAGAGAGAGCATTTGCTCCAGAGATCAGTAGTAGAACAGAAACCTGCATTGAGATTCAGCACAGTCCACTTTAGAAATGAGACAAACAGCCAGCCACCTTGGTCTCACTGTACTGGTAGTATAGAAAAACCAGGACACTCACCTGATCTACCCTTAGTTCCTGCCTAAGGATGAGAAGGAACCGCCCTCTGTAGATCTACAACTATCCCAAATGACTGAAAAGTGCTACTTGTATTTTTTTTTTCTTTTTGAACTTTGGTTAGATGCATGTCATGCCTAGAGACTTTTTGCCTCTCCTGCTAATATGGGCTAGTTCCTTGAATCATGCGGTTTTAAGGTGCTAAACTGTAATGGGAATCATTATGAAAGAAACATTGTGGCTACAGTCAGAGGAAAAGAGACTTTTATTTTCAGATATTTTAACCTCTTACTTAAAACTGTTCAGACAAGACAGCCCACCCCTTCACCAGGACTGGATTCCTCTTACAGTTGCTGTCAGGAAAGTTGATGAATTTGTCAGTGGTATCGATAAAGTTAAACAAATTGAACATGCAGAATCTGACTTAAGAGGCAAAACTGCTGGCAGCAAATCAAAGAATCATTGTCCTCATTGCTGGTAGTGGACGAATAATTAAGCAGATGTGGTTTGTGGACTTGTGGGCAGTGCATACAATAGTTATAAACAATACAGTTATTCTGTGGTTAAAAAGCCTACCAGAAACACAGTACAGTACAGTACATAACTACCCCAAGCTATTGTATTTAACAAATTAGAAAAAAACATACTTTTTTAAAGGACAAAGGGTAAGTTATGCAAGAAAGTAAACCACCAAACAGAAGAATATTTCTTAAGTGTTAATGTTCTTTCTCTAATAGTATCCACAGCCTTTGTTTCAAATTGGATGATTTGTAGTTAAAGTTTCCTGTGCTTGCAGAAATTGAATACCATCTGGAAATTAAAGCAGAGGAGATTAGTTTTCATTCTGATTAGCTTCTGTTGTGCAATATTTATTGTACATTTAGAGAACATAATATTTCTATGCACTATACTAAATAAGAAAGGAGAGAGAGATGAGGGGATTAATTTTTTTTGCACTTCAGTAATGGTTGCAGATATATATCCTGTGGTTTTAAATAAGGCTTAATTAGAATTGCATTAGCCTCAAAGCAAGATGAAGCATCTTTGGAAACACAGAATTGAAATGTTAGCAGTCTAGTGTCACAGGAGAAGGCAACAGGGACCCGTAATTCAGGGTAACATTTTGCAGAGAAACATGTACAAAATATTCCAGTCCGTTTCCCTTGCTTAAGCAGAGGAGCTAGAGGAGATTGCCCAGGATGTGCCTGTTTGGTTTACTAAAGTCTCTAAGGATGGAAGCTCCATAACTTGAAAATGTGCTTCATACTCTCAGTAACAAGAAATGCCTTTTTTTAAAAAAAATCTTACATTTAAGTTGAATTTCTTTTATATAAATTTGTTTCCATTGCCTCTTCTCCTGTACCTGGGCATGACTGGCTCCATCTTTACCCTGAAATCAGGTGTTTCTATACACTGATGAGATTCTCCTGTATCTTCTCCAGGCTGAATCCAGTCCCTTGATCATCCTTCAGGTCCTTTATTGGAGTGTTTTCTAGTACACCTGTATCTTTCTTGTACTGGGGTGCCCAGACCTGGACAGAGGTCCATATGTGGCCTCACCAGGGCTGAGTAGAGGAGAAGAATCACCTCCCTCCACCTGTTGGTGATACTCTTCCCAATGCAGCCCAGTATACCATCAGCTGCCTTTGCTTATGAGAATGCATTGCTGGCTTGTCCACCAGGATCTTGAGGATATTTTCTGCCAAGCCTTTGTAGCCCCCAGCATGTACTGGTGCCTCGTGATGTTGCTCCTCAGGTGCAGGTCTTGATACTTCTCTTTGTTGGACTTCATGAAGTTTCTCTGTGCCCATTTCTCCAGATTTTCTAGCCCCTCTGAGCAGTGGCATATCTATCTTGTGTATCAACCACTCCTCCAAGTTTCACACCACTAGTGACTGGCCTCCAGCTAGGCTTTGTGTTGCTGGTCGCATCCATTTGAGCCTGGCATGTGAGACAATTGTCAGTCCACTTCCCTGTTTCCTATTTAGCCCGTGATAAATAAATTTGTCTGTGAGGATGAAATGGTGTTGAAATCCTTTCTGAAATCAAGAGAAACAACATCCATTGCTCTCCCTTTGCCACCCATCCAGTCTCATCATGGAAGGATGTCAGGCCGGTTAAGCACAATTTCCCGTCTACGCTGACTACTTCCCATCATTGTCTTGGCTTTCATGTGTTTGCAGATGGTTTTCAGGAGGATTTGCTCAATTGCTTTCCCAAGGACTGAAGTGAGGCTGACCAATCTGTCAGTTCTCAGACCTCGCTTCCTGCCCTTTTTGAAGATAGGAGTGTAATTTTCTTTCTTAGAGTCTTTGGGAATTTCTCCCAGTCACGGGGATCTTTCCAAGATAATTAAGAGTAACCTTGCAGTGACATTGGCCAGCTCCCTCTGCACCCAGGGTGCATTCTGTTAGTTCCTATTGTGTACATACAGTTTGTTTAAACATTCCCTAGCCTGATCATCCTCCTCCAAGGGAAAATCTTCTTCACTTCAGACTTTCCCACTGGTCTCCCACTGGCCTGAAGGCCGGTCTTGCCAGTAAAGACTGCGATGGAAAGGATTTTCAGAACCTCAGCCTTCTCCATGTCCTATGTCACCAGGAACAGTGGAAACCCCATTCAGCAGAGGAAACACATTTTCTCTAGTCTTCCTTTTGTTGCTGAGAAGCCCTTCTGGATGTCTTTCACATCCCTTTCCAGATTCAACTCCAGGTGATTTTTGACTCTCCTAACATATCCCTGCATGTTCAGACTGTGTCCCTGTTCCTCCTGAGCCATCTGGCCCTGCTCCCACCTCTTGTGGGCTTTCTTTCTTTTAAGTTTAGTCAGAAGCTCCTTGCACACTCATGGAGGCCACTTCTGTGTGGATCTTGTTTGTATTCCAGGAGACATTATAGCATACCAATGTGCCGTATAGCAGGTAAATACTATGCCTTGAATGTTTGATAATTTTTAATTTCACCTTTATTTCCTTTTTGCATTCTCCTCCTCTCCAGCCTGTAGCTATAGATTTGTTGGTTGTTGGTTATGTAGATCAAATGTTGAGAATGAGATAATCTGTTGGAACAGAGAGAGGCAAAGGAGGTTTTACTATCAGGATGAAATAAAAAAATATATTATTGTAGGAGAGCAAAAAAGCCTGAAAAGAATGGGAGACTACATGGGAGCAAGGTGGATGAGTATGTTTAGGAACAGACCAAGCCTTTGGGTTGGAAAGACTGAGACTGAACTTGCTGAGGAATATGAGGGGAAAACCAGAAGAAAGCTTCAAAGCAGGGAGGTGATATTAAAAAAAATTGCAGAAAGGCAAAAATAAACAGAGATAATAAGCTAACAGAGAAATTAGATAAGATCTGTGTTTGGATAATAAAGGTAATTAACGGAAACACTTTACTCTTAGCGATGTTGATTTGAACTTGTGGACTTCATCATTGCATCATGCTGAATTCAGTTGTACTGTGTCACCTCTGTGTACACCTCTCTCTTGTGGTGGAGGCAGAGTGGCTCTGAGGCTGTGCCCCAGGCAGTGGAGTGATGTCCTCTGCAGTGGCACCTGCACAGTGCCCTGCTTAGGCAGAAGTCTGTCCAGATGCCCACTTCAGACTGGGTGTTTCTTGTTGTGTCTGGGTCTTGGGCCCAGAGAGATGAGCAGATCCTGTAGATCAGGGTATGTAATCCAGGAAAGTGCTAAAGAAGAGATGAGGATGGTGTTGAGAAGACTCATGCAATAGATGCAGGAACAAGGAAAAGGTAAAATGAGGACAGTCCTGCAGACTGCCCTGTTGGCACCTGATAAACATGGCCACAGAATGTTTGCAGGCATTTTGTGCCTTGTCCTGTTCGCCCATCTCAGCTTTTGTTCCCTATTTCCACATACAGATTTCAAGGTAGACATAATCTGCATATTCTAAGAAAAGCTAAATTTCAGCCTGTGTTTAAAAAACAAAAGTAAAAATCTCAATTTTTAAGTAAATTTTTCTTTCCTTTCTAAAGGTTTGTAAGAATTATTTACACTACTAAACTTGAAAGTAATGTTTTATATGAGAATTTTTTTACAGAATTCTGTCATATCAGCCCTAAGTTTGAAAGAATACATAAATGTGTATGCCTATATACTATTGCCTAAATACTTCTTTTTGAAAAATTAATAATGCTAGACTAGTATCGTAACTCCTATGTTAATGTTGGCTTATGAACTGGGAGCCCAATTTTATTCCCTGCTCCTGAAGCTAGTAATGAAAGTTATAGCAAAATTTAGAAAGTAGGTTTTAAATTCTGAAAGACCTTTTTCCCTCTCAATGTAACGTGGTAAGTTACAAGATTAAAAAACAATCTACAAAAATGACCCAGCTGTAAGAGAAAAGAAAAGGAATTAATGATAAGTTAGTGTAACTGGACATACTATATACTCTGTTTTGTATTGGCAAAGGAGAACCTCTCTCATTTTGACCATTGAATGATTCACTTCTCTAAATTAAAAGACGTTCACCTTGTAAGCACTGACATTAATAGCATTGTTAATGCATTACAGCTTTCACTAGTGTTTTGTATTTGAAAACGTAGCCTCCCAAATCAATTTTCCCACTTCAAAATGTGACCAAACTAACTTATCAGGAATTCCAATAGGTGTATCCTTAGAACTTTCTGCATCTCTGTGAAGTGTTTATATGATGCTTAATAGTGTCTGCAAGCTGCTGTTTTACTCAACTTTCCTGAATTTCAAACATCTATATTTTACTCTCTTATATGCTTTTAACTAAGGTATAGTAGATGCATTTTTGCTTCGGTACTAATTCAAAATGTAATATTCATTTCTTTAGAAGACATTTTTGTTGTTGTGCATGCCTAGTGTTTTGTATGTTGTATATTGCATTCAGAATATTTTTTTCCTTCTCACCTATCCACAAATGCAATGCCGTTCCCATGACGCACCTCTGCTTGCTGTTTACCTGTATGTTAATTCGCTTGACTCCCATTGGCCCACTGCCATCATGTGCTCGCTGCCTGTTATTAAAAGACTCAGTCGACTGCCAAAGCAATGAAGCGACCTCTCGAAGCAACTGTAGACCTGGTACTTTGACCTTTCACCTTTTGCTTTGCATGTAGCTTTTTTTTTTTTCTTTTTTTGGTTTATTATAATTTTAATTTTTTTCCTTCAGAGGAGCAACTAATGAAATTTGTATCGCTTTACTTTTCAAACATCAACCAGAAATGATTTCACATACTCGTTAATTTACCAGAAGCTCTATTTATCCATCTCATTCTCATACGTAATAGACCGCAGACGATTTAGTTTGGTTCCTAACACAGTTTCATCTTTTTTAAATCTCTCATGAAAAGTCAAATTGAGATAAAACTGCTTTTGTAATTGAAAATGCGTAACGTAATCCATTAATCTGTATAATAATAGGCAATTGTATTTAAATTTAAAAATAAAATAAAATACTTGGCAATGAAACACAAGTGGTTTTTTCTCCCTGTAATATTTGAAAACCTACTTAAAGGCAATGCCATTTTCGTTGCTTTAAAGCAAACGTTTCTTTTCAGTAGTTGTGCTGCTACAGTTCTAGGTTAATAGTACCATGCTTTTGCTACCAATAACAAAATTTCACTCATTTTACATTGCTGTGCTTTGAGTTAATATGCATGGCGAGGCATCTTTAGCCGCTTTAAAAAACACTAAGTTTTTGTATTGATGTATATGTTACAGACAATGTCTTAAAAATGGCGCCATTTTAACTAACTTTCTTATTTACAGGCCTTTCCTCCTGGTGTTCTTCACCCATTACCAAAGAGACAAGCACTTGAAAAAAGCAATGGTGCCAGTGCCGTTTTCAATCCCAGTGTCTTGCACTATCAACAGGCTCTTGCCAATGCTCAGTTGCAGCAACATGCAGCGTTTATCCCAACAGGTATGTTGTATCCACACTGAACTGGTTTTCTGTCCCTGAGGTAGCCTCTGTGTCAGGCAGTTGCACTTAACCGAAGGTTTTATTGTGCTCCCTGCCCCACGTGAGCTGAAGTCTGCACAGATGATTGCACATTATTTTAATTCCTCTTGCAAAGGACAAGAATTCAAGCAGAAATTTCAACATGCTGTTAATTCATAGCCTTCTTGCTCATCATTCTCCAGAGTTTGCCCCTTTTTGCCTACCATAAATTGGATGGATTTTGATTCGTATCTGTTTCCATTAACAAAAATGCTGGGAAAAGCATCATGCTTCAGAGGTGCCACAGCATCCTCCTGCTCCCTCAGCTGCTGTCTTGCAGCTGTGGGGATTTCCCCAGCCCCACATGAGCACCCTGAGAAGGGGAACACTAGCCATAAACTTCCAGTCCATACCTGCATGGAAGCACTGGCAAAACACATTGCTCCCCACAGCTGCACTAAAGGGCTTTTAGGAATCAGATGCATTTTCGTGGTTTTGGAGCACCACCAGAACTTTTGCTAGCATTTGTGGCTCATAGCTGGGTTATAATTCTTCATAGGGATGATCTGAAGATGAGTGAATATAATTTACATTTCAGTGCTCGGGGCTCCGTGAAAATCAGAGTGTTCAAAGATGGCTTGACCTGCACCCTGGCTGGTAGCAGGGCTTCTCTTTAACACTGCGAGAAAAGGGATGTGCTGGGTGCTCGTGTAAGCAGTAACAACACAACCCTCTAAATTGTGTCAGTCACCCCTACTCCAGCTTCCCAAAGCAGAACATCCCTCCTAAGGAATTCTGCAACTTCGTTCGTAATTAACAAATTACGTATTTTAGTGTCAGGGTGTTCTCAAGTGCGAACTTCAGAATAGTTTAAAACTACGTGTTTGCAAATGTGCTTGACATTTCAGCAATGTTATTTTAGTTTATAGAAATAATGTCGGTTAAACAAGGAATGAAAGGCAACACATGATGCTTTCCCAATCTATCAGCATTCCCATATGTTTTTAAAGATAAAAAACAAACACAGATGGCTTTGACTTCATGGAATTTTTCTATAAGGCCTCAGTAACAACCTTGGAGCCTGCCCCCATATTTGTAATAGTAAGTAATAGCATAGCCTTATTTTTAGCACATTGGTGCACCAGAATATGTGTGGCAGAAAACAAACTGACATTTATGGGAGTGTTTGAAAAAAAATAAATAAATGGTGAGACTGCCTATTTGGACATGAGTGGAAGACTGCCCTGTGCTTACAGAACACACAGAAATTTCCACCAATTTATTTTACATTGAAACTATGAGAATATGTAGCATGATAGGTATTTTTCCTTTTTAGGCACTCCCTTTCAGGGCTTACGGTTCTTATTTGCAATTAACAAGGACTTCAGATTAACTATGGAAATACAGTAGTTTAAACCTTTTTCAGTGAAAAGGCATTTGGATATTTCCTAGTCTTTTTGGAATGTTCATCCTTCCTTAAGTTTATGCTCACTTTTTGTACTTTTTATTGTCCATCCTTGTTTCCAACTAATTGTTGTAATTCTAGTTTTACCTGAAAAATTTCAGGTGGTAGGAAGGGTGGATCTTGGAATCAAATGTTAAGGGCCAGGTTGTTTTCAAGCCCCAAAACAAGTGCATGAAAAGAAAAAGAAGAAACAGAGGTATAACCTTGCAGATGGAACCCAAGACCCAGAGTAGAAAACCTTCCTTAAAGTGATCAACCTCCTGCTCTTTTCAAACACCATCAGCTCCAAGGAAGGATATTAAAGAGAGGACTGGGGTATGGGAGGAGTTTGGGAAAGGAGAACACCCTCTACAAGAATGGGTGTCATGAGCTTTCCATTAAAGATTATATATCTGATATTCCCACGTTTCCTGGGAAGGTTGGATGTGGTGGGTGTAAGGACTGTCATGCAACCCACGTCCGAGGAGCAATGCATGACTTTATCTGTTGGATTTTAAATGATTGTGTCGTATTTTCTAAACTGGTATAATTTTCAAATGTGTTCCCTGTGTGTGTGTGTGTGCGTGTGTGTTAAATTTTAAGACAAGTTTTGCTGCTGGAATATATATAAAACTTAATTGTTTTATATAACTTCTCTGCTTTATTAACCACTGGCTCCCCTAATAAAAAGTGTGGGGCTTGACTTAGCATGGCTTACCTCTGAAGTTCTGCACTTTGTTTGTTTTTCATCAGTTTGATTGCTTTGTCACCTTCTCCTTATTGTTTGATGAACAATCTTAAAAACAGCAGATCTTTTCTCTCTTCCCATTGCTGTTTGTTAGTGTTTCTGTAGCCTCTGGAGGAGGAACTTTGTGTATTCTCTGGGGACTGTTCTTGGGTAAGGTCATTCATAGTCAAGCTAGTCCTGTGACGGTCCGATGCGGGGCTGCGGTAGTCATTCAGCAGGAATACAGGAAGCATATTCCACTCTGTGTCAAATATGCACGAACCTGGCACTAGTCTCCTTACCTGCTTGTCTTCACCAGCTTGCTGTATGCACTGTACTGGAAATAGGCTGATCTCTTTCTTTCATTTGGCCTTTCCAGAAAGGTTAAAGGTGAGCTAAGCACCAAAGCTAAACAGCATGGCAGGTAAGCAGTCATCCCACGGCATCTTTGAGGTGCACTGGGAGCCTTCTGCTGGAATGTTACACACTTCGAGGTGTTTAGCTTGGGACTTGTCAAAGTACTGTTTTCTTTGTGTTAAGGATGGGTACATTAACATCGAACATAAATTTGGCAAAGCCCCTGCAGCAGAATAATGTCTTAATTCCACTGTCTTTTCCTGCCACGTTGCCAAAAACTTTGGTGAATGTTGATCTGCACAACACTGTGCTGTCTGAATTATACAATGAGTTCTAAAAGTCCCAAATACTGTGATCTTTAACCAAAGATGGTTTTATAAACAAAAACCTGTTGCTGCAAATGCACTAAGTAAAAGGGTAACATTAATAAATAAAAAAGTTCATGAAGTATCTTGAATATGTACAGAAACATGCCAAAACCCACATAGTATATACAGTAGTCTAGTAAGAACACAATCACCTTTTTGTTTTAAAGCAAAACTGTGAATGACCTTACAGTTTCATTTAACTAACTTACTTCTCTGTGGTTATGCTTGAATCTCACTTTGAATGTTAACTCTAAACAGCTAACCTGTTTCTTCCCTTTATCCACTTTTTTCACCTATCATTGCATGACACGCAGGGTCAGTTTTGTGCATGACACCCGCTACCAGTATTGGTAGGTTCCAAATTTCTTTATTGATCTCTCTTTTTATACTGTATATGATGTATATTCACTTGTTTCAAAAATCCTAGTCGAGATTTAGTCACTGACTAGAATTAAAGGTTCGCTTGTCCTTCTGGTTGACTTTGCAGAGTGTTTAGATTTGTAGCTGAAAGCTGCAGTTTAGACATGGTATCACCTGCTATAACAACTACACTGCAAAAGCATAATACCATGAATTCCAGTCTGCTTTTCAGTTTTCAAAGTTTTATTTCTCTTTATATTTTATATTGTCTAGTACTATAAAATCATAAAATACTGGAAAAAGCCAGCAAATTTCATCAGTGTTTTAAAGTTTCATGGTGGTGTGCCTATTTCTCCTTTGCTGTGTGTTAGAAAGTTTTATCAGCGTTTCCCAGAAATGCCCACTTTGATCCACAGAGATTCTGTTGAAACTCATGATCTGAATCTCACTCCTTCTTTAAATATATTTGCAGCTTGAAATTAACATTTTGGGCATGCAAAGTGAAGTACGATGCAACAGCCTCTGAGAAAGAAAAGTAATCTTTCTTCTGTTGCTCTATCCCAGTGATTTTATTTTTGGGTTTTGGGCCTACTCACATAAATGGTTAACATGTCAAGCTTTTAAAACATCAAATTAATAATTCCCCCATGAAGATGCTGATTAAAATTCATTCTTAAAATGAGCAAAAGCAGTGTCTTTCACAAAATTGATCGTGCTTTTTTAGATCAAACAAAGTAGTATATATATCAGGATAATTATTATCATCCCTCTCCTGATTTTTTGCCTCAAGCAGATGGTAATTTAACTCTGATAAAGTCAAACAGTTATGCATATAAAAATGCATAAATTGGATTATAAAGGAAGACAGCGAGTATATAGCATACTTCAAAATGAAGATATATTAAAATAATTTATTTTTAATTGCATTTAAAAATTAAGATGAACACTTTTTTCCCAGTGCAAACCACTGGAGGTTTTATTAGTAGGATTTTATTTTGAAGTGCTTAAGAGCTGTACTGGGGCAAAACAAATTACGCATGTAACAATCCGCAGGTAGAGGGCTATTTTGGTAAAGGCCTCGCTTGCGCAAGTAATCTTCTTCTTGGAGACAACACTGGCATTTTCAGTGGTCCTTGCTCTTTTTTTTTTCTGGGAATCGCCGATTGTGTTGACAACCTTCCTTTAATTGTACTTGTAATAAGCTATTTTCCCTTTTTTTTTTATTTCTCCGCCACGCTTTCTCGCTTTGCACTGTGATTGCATGCCATCTGCCGGTTTAACCCATGACGATGGCTTGCCGCTCTTGATATTCACCATGCCAAAAATACCACTTCTCTTACCATAATGCTGCACCCTCCTGTTCATTGCTTCCATGGTTCCCCTCCTGAAAGTACCCATGATGCACAACGCTACGGCCGCCACTGTCTCTGCAGCAACAACTCCTGCAACAAGTGTTCCCTTCGCCGCAACAGCCACAGCAAATCAGGTTTGCTCCTTTTAAAGCTTTCTTTCACAAGATCCTGAACTCTAAATGAGTGCTGAGATTTTTATTTTAATTTTTTTTTAACAAAAAAATTCTCACAGAGAATTTTTTTTTATTTCTGTGTTTACCCCATCAAATTTTACTTTTATTTTTAAGTCGTTTATAGCAAGTGTTTGTGGGACAGGTTGCACTTATTTAGAGTTAACATTTGTTGCAAATAATGATGTAGCTGTGTTTTGTGTTGCGATGTTTGTACCTAATTATTGTGTAATTAACCCAGCTGGAGTTAGAATCACCGTAGTACTGGACTACTTACAAAAGTCTATTATTAACTCCTAAGTTCAAAAGGAAGATCATCACAGATTTCAAGCATTCAGGTGTGTTAATGTAGCCTTCTCCATGAGGTATGGAAGTGACTAATTTGTAAGCATGGAAGCTGTCAGAAAATCAGAAACAGGACAAGGCAGCTGGAAAAAAAATGAATGCTTTCTGTAAATACTAGTGATCAAAACAGCAATCAAGATATTAATCTATGCCTGCTTTATATTTGAAAGTCTATCCTTAACTTAGGAATTATATTTCCCTAAGGAAGAACGTTGACAGAAAAAATCCCAAGGGTTATTGTCTGAGGCGGGCTAGGAAAGATGATACTTTCTCCTCTTCTTCTGCAGTTTATATTAATGGCAGTTGTCATTTTGGTTGGGTTTTCCCTCCTCCTGTAGGACCTAATTTCCAGGGAAGACATATCTATTGCAGCCCAGAGTGTGTAGCTTTGATTCCTCTGCTGAGGTGATTCCCACCCTGATGTGCCAGGAGAGGAGTTTGCACAGAAGTTGGGTCACTCTGGCTTTTCTGTTGCTCTGGGACAATGCCAATGCTCAGGCACTTCCACCTGAGATGTGTTTCCCCTCAGGTTCTGAGAGGTCAGATGGAAAAGGAAACAAGCAGATTTGCTCACTAAAGGAAAGCAAAGGGTTGTGTCCCCATCATCTTTCCTTGTGTTTCTCCTGGACAGACTGACAAGCTGTTGCAGATCCAGTAGAAATACTGTTCTGTTGGTTCCTTCCCCTCCACTTGCCAAGCACTTGGAAAGAAATCAGTGAAAATGTTTTGCTTAATAATGTTATAATAACAGGTTTATTTTTTTTTACTTGCATTTCCAAAACTATAGAAGTATCCCATGGAAAAATAGAAGTTGCTGCAAGAGTTTATTTTTAATAATTTAGGAAAAATATACTACCTCTGAAATACATCCTACCTTCTTAAAGAAACACAAACCAGTCAATTTTCTTTGGTTTTTTTAAGCTTTGTTTGCCAACATTGTGATGTTTTTGCTTTAGCATTTTCATCAAAAGAGGGTTGTTGTTTTGTGCTTACTTTTCTGAAAGCTAGCTTGTAAAAAATGCTTGGGATAAGGATAAAAGTGCAGCAGGCAAATGGTGCATTACACAGTCCTTCCCAGAACAGTGTCTACAGCAGAAAATTGTTTGGTGGTATTCAGTGTAGTTTTGTGATCTCAAAGTGGTGACAGAGGGACTTGAATATGCTGAGGGTCTAAGAGAAAATGGGATGGTTTGGGGAGAGCCAGGGATCCTCTCCAGCACAGGAATGCAGCTGGGGCAGCTCCACCACCAGCACTCCTGAGTGCCAGAGGGGGCTGACTGTGGCTGAAGGTAGAATAAATACATGGATGCCTACAAAAGTAAGCAATGTTTGTTTTTTTGTAAATTAATGGGAACACTTTCATGCAATTAACTAGTGCCACTGAGAAGACAAAGGTGTGCCTTAATGATCTTCCTCATCTATCAGGATGGCAGGCAGAGCCCCTTCTTTCCCAGGGCAGATTTTTTTTTGCATTGGAGGATTCTATCATTTTAGATTTAACAGGAGTTGTAGAAAGTGTCTGTATTTATCTAGTTGCATATATTTGTGTGTGACTGTGTGTGTGTATACATACACACATGCTGAAATTAATGGATGATTCAACAGGAAGGTGAGTTTTCACTTGTTTAGCTTCATCCATTTGTAAGCTTGCATTTAGATCATCTGCTTTTCTGGAAGTCTGTGTTCGGGCAGGGTAAATTGCCCTGGAGGGCCTTGCCTCTGTCCCTTGCCTGTGGAATGAGTGTAGGTGTGTTACCAAAGCTCTGCACCACTGCACGTGGAGGAGGTGAGTCCCACCTCAGGAGCTCATTGGCTTCTGTTGCAAGTGCCATCACAGTCTTCTTTCTTCTCACTCCTGTCTTTGTCTTAGTCATTGTAAGTCTTTAAAGCTATTGTAAAAAACCCAGGTATTTCAAATTAGGGAAAGCAGTAGTACTTCCTTCTTCTTTATAAGGGATAAAACTCCAAGTTTTCTGTTTATTTACAACATCCTAAGATTGGAGACAAAGCTACAGTGCTGGGAAAGCTCTACGGTAACTCTGTGGCTCAAATTCTCAGTATTTCTTTAGCCCAAGAAACATAGCAGGAGCAGGTTATTAACTTGGTAATTAACATGACTTTGTTCATGGTCATAGCATTCTTTGTGTCCTCTTGTATGGGTTTAAACTCTCGTGAGAATTTCAGAAAAGGACTTTTTTTATTCCCAACCAGATAAAATTTCCTTTTCTAGTCTGTGCCACACTGCTTTACATATTTGTGAGGTACAGTTTCCTCTTTCCAGTGTCTCTACCATACTTTTTTTTTTGCAATCTGCAGCCTTCAGCTTGTCCCACAGCTTCACTTCACAATTCTGGGCGTGAAAAGAAAGTTGTAGCAGGGCTTATCATTTATCTTAATATAATTTGATTTTGTATTCTGACCTGGGGAAAAATTGCTGGTCTTCCTGGGATTGAATGTGATGATCCCAGTGTCTTTGAAGCACAAGTAGAAGGGAAAAGTCAACATCCCAAAAGTTATGGAGTCTCATCTGATGGCTAATAAAACATCATAACTCAGTTGGGTCCAGCAAATTATTTTGTGTGTGCTGTGTGAAAAAAAAAAAAAAACACTGTGTCTCAAGTCTTCTGTATATCCTTTCTTTCAGAAAATAGCCTGAGTAAGAGCTCAAAATACACTTGCATTGGCACACACTCTCAGTCATTCTTGGCCAGCAGCTCTGGGCATTGTGTGTTCCATGTACGGCATGAAGCACATGAGATTTTGTAAAGTTAAAGGCTGAACTGTGTACATCTGTGCAGGGTGTCACCAGTTAAGAATATATGGAAAACTGGGCATCTCTTGCTTTTCCTGACTTGCAAAGGTTAGGTTTTAAAAATAATTGTCTTGCAGTGTACGTCAGAGGGGAAGAGAATTGCTTTGGCTTTAATGCAATGTAAACAGGATGCAGCAAAAGTGCTTTAGCAGACCCCATTTTACAAACTCAGATTAAAATCTTACTCTGATGATTCAAGAGCTGGTGGTGTTGCTGTTAACTCAAGGCAGTACCCCGCTTACTGTAGCTGCCAGGCTGTGGTGAGAGAGAATGGAGGGGAGAGGACTTCAGTTTTACAGTGGAAGGCAGCTGGAAAGGTACATGTCCAGGAGCATCACTGGTCAGAGGCAAAAGGACCTTCCCCTTTTCCTTCTTCTGCCCTTCACAATTGCTCCAGCCATTCCTTCCAGGATGGGGCTTGATGCCTCAGCTGCTTAACCCCACTTCAGCATCAGATGCTTGATAAACTTTCAGTTCAGTTGTTTGGGGATGCTGACAGTGTTTTCTTGGAGCAAAGTTTCAAACAGAGTGAAATGATGGTGAGAAGCAGCATTAGGACATGAATACAGAGGGTTTGGTCCTAGCTCCCTCTAGTGTATGCATGTGGACAGAGGTACATAAAATGTCCTGCTTAAAATATTAATACAGTATTTTTGTGTAAATATATACTTCAGAGATCTTTAAAAAGCTTTTGCTACTCCTTCAACTACTAGACTAGCAATACTCAAGCAAGCAAGGAAACTATTACCTGCTGAGCTTCACTCACAGATAGAGTCACAGAATCATTTAGGTTGGAAAAAACCTCTAAGATCATCAAGTCAACTCTGAACCCAGCATTACCATGTTCACCACTAAACCGTGCCCCTAAGTGCAGCAGCTACACATGTTTTAAATACCTCCAGGGATGGTGACTGTTCCAGTGCTTCACAGCCCTTTCAATGAAGAAAAGTTTCTTAATATCCCATCTAAACCTCCCCGGTACAACTTGAGGTGATTTTCTCTCATCCTGTCACGTGTTACTTGGGAGGAGAGACCAATCCCCACCTTTCTGTTCTTGTTTTGCTGTTTGCTTAGTGAGAAAATACAGGATTAGAAACTTGGGGAAAGATTAGATAGAACCTACTTGGAGGTGAGGATGTTCATGTCAGTGGAAATTCAGAAAAATGTTATTTCCTCCACCCTGCACACCAAGGATAGTTGAACAGAGAATGGTGTATCCTGACAGTATTTGAGAGAGATGTTATTCCGACTTTTGGGGCTGAAGTCCAATTTTAAATAATAGCAAACACCTCCTTGTGGGGGCTTTAAATTTCTAAATTTGAAAGCCTCACTACTCTTCCATTTATATACATATATCTTCGTGAGTTCTAGAGACTAGAAGGTTAGAACTCAGCCCAAAATTAAGACACTTAGGTATTGGTGTCTAAATTTGGATGTCTACATGCAAGACACAAGTTTAAGTACCCACTGTAGACTGTGAAGTTTATCAGCCCAGTCAGATGAAATCTGGAGAGTAGCCTTGTCCTTCAAAAGTCTCAGGGCTTGGTTCAGTTGCCTAAACATGTGTCTGGTGACGTTTGAGATTGTCCTAAGATAACCTTGGATGTCTAGGTTACCCAAGACATTTTCACAAGCTTGGCAGATGCAACACAGGACCTACAGACAGATTTTCACACCTACTTCTGAACTGGCAGCTGGATGACAGAGACAAGCCCTTAGCAAGAGACATTAGCCCTTAGCCCAAGTGGTACTAAAACCCCGGTGAGCACATGACCCAAGCCTGCAGCTGGTAATCACATGAAGGAATCTCCAGGCTTTGTTGCTTACTTGGGTTGTGTCACCTTGGTGAGTGTGGTGAGGGGTTAAGACCCCAGCATTTCTGTGTCCTAATCTGTCTAATCTGTGTCCTCAGGTTCAGTGAGTGTTTCCATAGTTCCTGGTTATTAGAGGACATTTACCAAATTCCAAACAATTCCAAGCAATGTAAATCTTGCTCATGTCACATCAGCTCAGAACAGTACATGGCTTTATTTTTTGTACCAATGAAAATAGGCAGAGACAGTATAAAAATAGCATAACAGAGAATGCTGCTTAAAGATGTTATTTAATGACATTATTTTACTGGTTATATGACCTTTTATCAAGAATAGTAAAGAACAAATAGTAGAACAAATAGTAAAGAACAAATCCAAAAGAAAAATTAAATACATAGAGCCTGTGTCTAAAAAGAAATACAAGATCAACAGGCTGGCTCATGCTAAGGCTTGTGATTATCTGGCACAGCTGCTTTAAATTATGCATCAGTGTTTGCACTGAATTAGGTGGCAATTATGCAGATATTAATTATGAAATCAGTCAGTAGCCTTCAGTTCTGTCAAAATCTGTTAGAATACAATGAAGCAAAAATAAAAATAGTTATGTTCAAGTGTCGCAAACAAAAGGGCAATTAAAATATTTGCCCCAGAATTCAAAAACTAGTTAACATAGTGTAAAATACAAACATACCAAACTTTTGGGATTTGGGACACCACGTGTGGTGGCTTTGTCAGGAGGGAGCAGAGCCAGGATGTGCAGCAACAGAGCACTTCTCCTTGCCAAGGTGCCCACAAAGGCAGCACCACTCCCAAGGGAGGCAGATTCTTCTCAGACCAGAACATCATGGAGCACTGACTAGAGGTGATCTCCCTTTCTGCACAAAGCAGAAGTTCTACTTGCTCCATCGTTCCTTGGTTTCCTTTCCAAGCAAAATATTCTTTGTTGTTCCCCAACAGGGCTTCCTCTGCATTCCTCTGTAACCCCAGGAGGCCACCTGGCAGGGCAGAGAGTTGCCCACAGCACTGCTGACAAGGCTTTTACTGTCTCACATTCCCTTTCTTCCTCATGGAAACCTGCTGCACTTGTAAACAGGGAGAAAAGTAGCAATATGCTGAGAAAATGAATTGAAAAATCTGGTAAATAGTAGGAAATTGACTTTTTTTGTTGTTTAAAAGTAAGCTTTTGAGAAGGAGGGTGGAAATGGAAACAAATGTTATTTGCATCCTTAGTGCCAGCATACCAAGAACATTACAAATAAGAGCCTATGCAAAATTCATCCTAGTGATTTGAAAACCTTTAATTGCAGTTTCTTGAGGGAATGAGGTTACAGGTAGGAAAGCACTTCTGGGAATAATGAGTATCTAAACAATTTTAGTTTTGGTTGTGGTTTGTTTTGTTTTGGTTTTTTTTGGGTTTTTTGTGACTAAAAGTTTTGGTCCAAAAATTCCACAAAGTTCCAAGCTCCTATAGAAAATTCTGTTCTAGCAACAGAAAGAGTGATTTGAATCTGACTTGGAAAAGTCCAGAAAAGGAGACAGAGGAACAGGTTCCATCCTCAGACACATTATCAGAGTGAATACTTGCAGGGAACCAGATTGAAGCAGAAGAGTGTTGGGCATCTAGCAAGCTCACCTAAGGACTGACCATCTTGCTTTGTACCTGCACCAGGCTGGAAAAACAAACCTAAGTGACCCTTGATCATGAAGAATCATTTCTCTAGAGAATGTATTTAAATAGCAATAGCTTGTAACATTAGGGAAGTCAAACTTAACCTGCTTGGTGCTTCTTTCATGCTGGACACAAGAGAATCACAAGCCTTACCTCACTCAAATTATCTTGTCTGCCAGCAAGTTACATGTAAGTCGCTGTGACTCTCAGACTCAAGAAGTTTCCAATATTAAAGCCCACAGCAAATCTTGAAGAGTGTAAAGAAAACACCCTTTGAATTGCCTTGAAACAGCTGACATTACAAAATAAGTGGCAAAACTATTTTCTAAGGCACCAGAGAAGAAAAACCAAAAGATTACCCTGGAAAATAGAATGGAATTCTGTTTTAGTCTCATGCAAACTTTAACCAAGTTTTTGTTTTAATAATACTTTTTGGCCTCTTAACATAGCATGTTGTTTCTTTGTAGTGAATAAAAAGTTCCAGCAGGCTTGTATACAAAACTTTAGATTGCATGTTCATATACAGGTAGCCACTGGGGAAGAAATGGAAAAATCTCTGCTCTGTTTTGGGGTTTTCTTAGAAATTCTCCCATCATACCCCTCTCCCCTGTATAGGACTAAAACCTGACTTCCTCTGCTATCCTGCTAGATGGCAGTGTCACACAACATCAGCAGTAAGCAAAGGCTTCATTCTTTTATATAACAAAAATCAAAACAAATTTCCCTTCCCTGTTATAGAAATTTATAGTGTTGATATGATAACTTCTTTTTGTGTTGTTGCTTTCAATTATTCAACAACCGATACTTTGACTAGTGGAGTAAAAGTCTTTTGGGGCATATATTTATTATTTAAACATAGGAAAATATTTCTGGGGTCCACTAATTTTGTAAGCATTTGCAGGAATAGGAGTTTGTTTCATGGTTTATACACACGGCTCCATGTGAGTATGGATTTTTCCATCATAAAATTTTCAGAACACAGAGCAATATGGAGCTTCAGATGTACTTGTCTAGGATTCTGTCCTTTAAAATAATTGCATCTGGACATCTCTAGGTGCTCCAAGTACTTTCCCTTGAATTAAAAAAAAGATGATATTTTTATCTTGGTGTATGATTTATTGCCTACTGGAAATGCCAGTCTTTGGCTTTAAGGGTGCAGGAGGCTGCATGGGAAACATCTATATATTTGTTTCTGTTGATTGTATCTGTTGTGACTTTCAGCTGGATGCAGAAATTTGCTAACTTGCCTGACTTCATTTTTGGTGCAGTATTACCTGCCATGGCACACACTAGTATGTGTGTCTGTTTATGAGAGAGTAATCAGAGAAGAAGAAAATTAAGGAAGTGATAAGTAGTCAAAAGTCAGAAAGGTTAAGATTTCCTCAGAGAAGTTGTAAGTATAGTGAGTTTTATGAAACTGACACAAGGTCTTATGAGTAACCTTTATGAACATAAATTTGGTACTTGTCTGTGTTAAAGTTCAGTTCTGGATGTTGTCTCTTGCTTTGAAGGGAGTCTGAACCGAAGTGCCAGGTTTTGGGAGAGGAGGGGTTTCAGAGTGGTGATAACTGCTGAGGAGCCTGAAGATGTGCCAGGTGTGCTCTGTGTGCAGTGGTGCCTTCACCTAAAAAGGATGCTGTATGTGTTGTGGCAGCCTCATCTTGCATGATGTGGGCATGCTTGGTGTCTAAAAGGAAAATTCAAAGCAGGTTTTGGTAAAAAAAAAGGCTAAGGGAAGATGGTAGGGGTGGAGAAGTAACACCCCTGCAAGAGGAATATGGGCACTTCCACGGATAATGCACGACTTGTGCTTGGCTTTAACTCATTTGTGCTCTCAGTTTCTCTGTGCAAGCCTATTCTGGCAGTTTCTAGAATTCAAGAAGGGGAGGAAAATGACCTAAAAGTAGGAAGTGAAAAACAGGGATTACTGCAGTAGCTCAGACCTGCTGGAAGGTAAAACTGAGTGGCTATCCAAAACAGTCACTGTATGGGTGCTCCTAAAATACTGCAGTAGTGGTTTTCTCACTTCTATATAGTCTGTCTGCTGCCTCTGCAATGAGTTAAAAATAGATTTTAGTAGAATATATTAGAGTATGTTATGATCAATTTTTAGCACTGCATTATTTATTACTTTAAGGAAGAATAAATAAAGCCAGATTGCTTTCATTTCCAAACCAACTACTCTGTTTCTCCAGAGTGAGTAAATACTTATTAAGTTGAACTTAAATATTGTACATAATAATTTGAGTAAATACCTATTGAAGCTTATAAGCAAGCTAAGGAGTTGGCAGCACAAGTGGCTTTGGTCTCTTCTTTCAGGACTTTGTGACAATTAAATGAGAAAAATGATCCTGCTGAACCCTTAAATGCACTGGGATCCCATAATTGCCTTGAACTTTTTTTTATATCATCATGAAGAGCTGGATTCAGACAAGGTCTTTGTCAGCTTTATGACACCCTGATGGCCAACAGCTTGTGACTGATGGAATGAAAATGTGCAAGCAAATGTGTCCACTTCAGAGTGGGCATCTGAACCTCATCCATTTCCAGGGGCATATTGTCAACATATCAGACAGGAAAAAGTGGGCACACTGAGGGAAGGAAAGAGAGGATGGAGCAGGGCACCAGAATTACCACGTGAGGGAATGGGCTATGACAAAGCCAAGGAAATATGACTTCCAGTCCTCAGAAAACACCTGATACCCCCGTATTAGACCCTGTATGAGCAGGCAGCTATCTGTGGCCCAGACATCTCACTCGCCATTTTCAAATCAGAGATCACCTTATTGATGAGCAAAGTAGACAAATATATTGGGGCTGTACTGGATTAATGGAAAAGCAGTAAGATAAAATCCTCCTTCAGCCCAGGATTGAGGAGAAGACCTTGGTTAGTGAATAAAACAAAGCATGTATCCTTGTAATATGCTGGAAATGAGAATGAGGTTTCAGGGGAGGAGTAGCAAAGGAAAAAGTTCAGGCTGAATTTAATGCAAGCAAGAGTTGGAGCTGGCTCAGCTGTGAGCAGTCAAGACAGGGGAAAAACCTATCCCATGGGACAATTTGGTGAGAGGCTGGTGTGGGCAAGTGGTATGTTTGGGATGGTGTTCCATGGGGGTGCTGCTGCAGAATCTGTGGGGAAAAGGAGGTGAAAAGGTCCATCTATATGGCTATATAAAAATTAAATAAGACCAGGCATAACTGATACAACAGAGATTACTTTCAGTAAGTGTCTGAACATGTACTTATCTTTTTCCACTACTAATTTAAAAAAAAAAAGTTGTTTATTTTGAAGAAAAGGAATAAGGCACATACCACAAGAGAACATTCTAAGAGAAAATGAAAAATAAAGACATGGAGGCATTTCCCAAAGGCATGGGGAAATATAAATAGTCTTGGGTTCCTTGTCACAAGGAAGAAATACTTGGTGTTACTTTTATTTTTAGAAAGAGGGAGAAGTTATGAGACAGCCTGATATGAGCTGGCTGTCTGAAAATATCTGTCATTTTTAATGTATACCCCAGATATATCTGACCAGTCTGCTACTTGTGTGAAAAACATGAAAACAGAAATGTCACTGTGGAAGGGTTCATCTTTCCTGACGCAGGTGTCTGAAAGTTAAAGACCTTGCTGCAAACTGCTCACCACAGACTCTTTAATTTGGTGGAGAGCAAAAAAGCATCATGAGTTGATAATCTGTCTCATGCTAAAATAAGTTGCCTGAGGTAGCCTAGGAAGATGTAAAATGGGTGACTAGCTGAGGCATTCATGTCTGAAATGCTCTGAGATAAATCTTGCTCACAAGAAACTCATATTACTACATTGCTTTCAAAATGGAAGGCTGAGCAGACCAGAATGTTTGCTATGTATGAGTTAATTTTTGGAGGGGTAAGTGCTTTGCAATGTAGAGATCAAATGCAATCTTAGCATCTTCTTAAAATATATTAGGGCTTGTAAAGCACACTGTATTTTGGAGTAATAATTTCAAAACTTCTGAAAAAGAAACATGTCAGTGGTAGATGCAAAGTCATGTTTTCTAGCTGATCCACTCTGACAGGTCTTTAGTTGAACAAGAGTCCATGTACACTGAATTCATGCAGAATGGTAAATTTTCTGCATTCATCATTGTGTAATAAATCTGGAAAATTAATTTAAGTCAGAGACTATAAAGAAGCTTCATGAATTGTAGCTTCAAAACAGAAAATCTCAAGCCAAACAGTGTTCTTGTAATTCCTAGAACCTAGTCATGATGATCTGTATTTTGATCAATTCCATTAACTGTATCAAGTAAAGCAGTAACCTGGGTGTCAAAAGAGAATTCACAAAAATGAAATTTCTACATTTCTACTTGAATTTAAAAGACTTTCAGTTTGACTTTTGTTAAGTCTTGAGACAATGACTGTTCACAGCCACCTTTGCTGGGTCTGAGGAAATCCCAAATCGATTTATCTGCACTAGTGGTAAGAAGCTGAAACCAGTCAGTAACATCTCTCTTCGTTGTCATTCCTCTGGATGACACTGCAGAACTGTATCACCCTTAAGAGCAAACCCTGAATTTTGGGATGTTCTGTGTTGCACAAGGGGCTTAATGATCACTATGATCACTCAGAGGTCCTGAAGGTAAAGGTCTAAAAGAGCCATGCTCTGGTAGGAAAGAAAGTCTTGACATTTAGGAGCTGAAAATACTACCTCTAAAGAGCTGGAAAATTTTGAGGAGCGAATTTAGAAAGTAGTTTGCAGAAATCTACGTTCACTCACTGTGTTACTAGTTTCAATGAGGTCTGCTATCATTGGCACAGTGTGAATGATTTTAATCTAAAGGGTAGATGGCCTCCTGCCACTTCAAATGGGTACCAAGCAAGAAGATGATGGATGGGGTACCTTTATCTGATTACCTCCAAAAAATACCTTTTTCTGTTATTAAATCTTCTGTGAGGTACTACTCGAGACTCTAAGTGCCAGGCCATTCTGCTAATGCTAGAAATAGTCTTCTTATTAGATCTTTCACTGTAGCAGCAGAAAGTGTGTTTTCTGGCATGTCCATATCCACACCTGTGGATCTTACCCATACAGAGCATGAGAAAATGTTTTCCCATGCTTGACCTGTAGACCTTTGTACATGGGACAATGCACAGTCATTGTAGTCTTGTTTTTCAGGGTTTTTTCTTATAGATACTATGGTAAATGTGTCATGACATTACATCCTGTTGCTATGAAGTATAATGTTATAAGAGTATCAGAGCAAACAAGACAAGTCATATGTATGTGCATTTGAGATGTAATTCTTCAAAGAGTAGTGAACATGAAGGTGGCTGGACCTATTTACAAGTAACAAGGGAGTGCAGACTCTCTAGAAAGTGTTTGCAGGGATGTTCCTTCTCCAGTACAGCTTCTCCATGTTCAGCATGGAAGTGATGGAGCAATTAGCAGTGATGCAGATTTAGATAACCTCCGCCTTCCATCACAGTTTATTACTTCATTTGTAGATTAAACAGAAGAGGTTCACAGTGTGTTTTCCATGTAAAGTAGTTTAGCATTTTTTTGTTTCTCTGTCAGACACAGTGAAAAAAAACAGTGGCAGAAGCTGATGCCTGTGTATGTAGCTGTGGCAGAGTTGTGATATCTTTGAGAAATAGGGTGTGAACATGTAATTAAAGACTACGGGAGACGTTTTACACTTTGTGGCTAAGGTTACAAAAGAAATGGAGCTTCTCATTTCTGCGACTCTGCAGTGGAGAAGCTTGTTCTGAAGGAGACACTTGAGGGTTTTTTCCTAGGAGGACTCCTACGTGTACTGGAAATAGCTGGGTGCAACATGCCCTAGTTACAGCCCTTGTACGAGGGGCGGCACATCGAGGACGATGTGGTGGGAGCAAGCCAGCTCCACAGCCACTGGCAGCAGGAGAGGCATGGCAGCGAGAGCTCCAGCTGCTCCTCTGGCACCTGCAACCCATAAACAGGATGTGCTTGCATAGAAAAGGAAAGTGTTTACATTGTCTTCACTGTTTTCCTGAGTTTTGACAGGAGAGAAAAGGTGGGAATAGGGACACGGCAGTGAAGTTCTTACCTTGGGCTTTGCCACCAGGGCAGGGAAGAGGACATTCACATTGCCCAGGACCCCTCTGTCCTGCCTGGCACACAGCAGGATGAGTGGCACTCATTGGGTTAATCACAATGCCAGGAGTAGTCCTACCATTTTCCCAAGAAACAGCCTGAGATTAGGCCCTCTGGTTTCTCTGTTACAAATTTTGGGGAATGGTCTTCTAGGACTGTTTGACCAAAGTAATCTAGGTACACAGGGCAGTTACCTGTCTCCCTGTACTGTGAGGGAAAAAAGCTATAGGAAAATGCAAGTTTTTCCCCTCAAAAGGTGGTAGGTGATGTAGTCAGCTACAATGTCTGAAATGCTGGGATTTTACTCAGTAAAAAAACTTGCTGAGTAAGTTTCAGGTTATGTCCCATTACATGAGACCTCAGGATCCTTTAAATACACTTGTGTGATTACGGCTAACCCAGTATAGCTAAAGCTGCTTTGTTAATTACATTGACATGTTGGGCTGTAACATGCTAAAAATACCAGTGCTGAAAATCTTGGTCGTTTCTTATTTTCAGCACAGCTGTGCTCTTTATACATATCGTCAAATCACTGTGCTGGAGCTGGACCAGGGTTATTGCAGATAGGGCTTTACTATTTGAGCAAAGGTATTTCTTTGTTATTTCAAAAGGAAACAGAAGATAGGCGATAAGCTAACAAACTCACAATGGGTGGAAGTTCATTAAAAATATATGTCCTTGTTGTGTGCATGATGTATTTAGATGTTAAGTCCTTTGGAGCAGCAGGTGTTTGTACAGTGTCATTACAATGGGGCCTCACGTGTCACCAGATTTCCAGAGCTGATGACAATCAAAGATGGCTTTTTGGCTTGCTGGCAAGGTCGTTGGGGTCAGGGAGGTGGTGCTTGTGTACAGAGAGCGAGGCAGTGCAGCTGTGAGGGGCAGTGGGGGACTGGGACGAGTGCCTGCCACGAAGAGCTGAGCATGTTTCTTTTTGGTGGTGTGTATGTCAGAGGTAGTATGTTGCTCAAGTTATTTTCCAAACACCTTCGCCCCACCCCCCTTTTTTTAAAAAGTAAATATTGCATTAAGCAGTTCTGTAGCTTCATAATACACAAGTAGGTCCAAGTGCTGTCTTGACTGCCTTGCATATCACCTGCAAATACAGCTTAAAAATGTGCCAAGTGCCAAATGAAACAGGAAGAGCGGGCAATACACTCTTAATTCCTTGACTCCTGCTTAAGTCTGGACAATGGCATGATAAAGTATCACACCCCTGCCTTTTGATATCACTTTCGCTGATAGCCATTTGAGGCAGGTGATGGAAATCTGAACCATTTTCCAAAACTGCGTGCAGGTGGAGTTGGTTGCTGAGCACATTGTGCATTTAACTTTTGCAATACTGGAAGCACGAGTAAAATGAACCTGCAAAATGATTACTTCACCCCATTTGAAACACCAAGAAGGTAAAGCAGCAAGGTTAATGACTAGTTAGGTGCACAGAGGTACCACTATGGTAATTCCCCTAGAATCCTTGCCATAAGGAAGCATGAGAAAACCTCTCAAGTTCACTGATCTGCAGTTATTTTTTTTCGGGAATTAGCAGCTGCTCAAAGTGCATTGAAAAGACACTTTTGCTTCGTGAAAACACCCAGCCCAGTACATTTTTTGCTTGTTAGTGGCAAGGAGCCCTGCCTCCACTGTTTCCCCTGGTCGTTCCTGGGAGCACAGTGGGAGCTGGAGAATGGCCCCAGGCATGGATGCACTTTGAGCTCCTCCAGGAGGTGCAGGGCTTCCACCTCCACTGATAGGCTGGGTGCTGAGGATTCATCACTGGATTCAGCACTGCCCTTCAGTATTTTCACACATACAGTACCCCCTCTGCACTCACGAAGATCTTTGTGCAGGGGAAGACAACTAGGTGTGTGAGACACAAATGCCTCCAGGCAGCCTGAGGACACAGGATGCTGTCCCACACAAGATATTGTCCCACATGGGCACTGTCCCTCATGGGATGCTGTCCCACATGGGCACTGTCCCTCATGGGATGCTGTCCCACACGGGATGCTGTCCCACACGGGATGCTGTCCTGTGTGAGCTCCGTAAAGCCAGCGCTGGCTGTCTGGGCGCACTGCTCTCCCCGCGTCACCTAAAAGCGCGATCACGTTTTCCCTTTCTCTCGACAGATAATCCTGAAATAGCCGGCAGGAGCGGAACGGAGTGTCACGAAGCCTCCCTGCGGACGGCCAAGCACGGCTACTGTACATACTACCCCGTCTCCTCCTCTCTAGAGTTGCCACAAACTGCATGCTAAGTCAAGAATTTGTTCTTACGGACAAATCAAAAACTCAAAAAAGCTAGTGCTGCTATGTCATATATGAATATTAAATATGGTATGCTTACTATACTCCAACCTAAAATAGTTAACTACCTGATACCAGCTGTGATGTTTCAAGACATAAAGGATAACATTTAGTTTTAAAGATTTTCTAAGCATAGTTTAATTATTGCAAATACTGTCGTTTCTCCATAACTACACCTAAAGAAAATGGTCCAGACCAGTTAGTTTCGTGAGATTCCATGTTTATGAATCTTTCGAGCTCAGCAATAATTGAGTTGCATTGGCTAAAAACTTCCCCCAGTTGCAGGTTTAATTTTCACCCAAACTATGATTCGGGGTTTTCTTCTCAATTAAAAAAAAAAATCTTGGTTTTGCTCCCTTGGTGAGTTGACTCCAAGACAGAGGAAGTGAAACACAGCCCGGTGTCCTGCACATCAGCCTGCCAATCTGATATTTTTAGCCAGAAGTCCAAAGTAAAGCACAAAGTCTTTAGATGCACATGGTTGGTGTTTGACTTGTATGGAGAAGTTGCATTTGAATCATAGCAGAATAGCAGAAGAAAATTTTTAAAATTTTGCACAGTATGAACTTCATACCCCTTTCGATCCCCAAAAGAACAAAGTCTTGAGAATATTATTTTATGAGTATATTTATAATGTTTTTAAAATAGACTTTGCAGAAGTGCCTAAATTTTGTCACATCAGACTTGATGAAAGTCAGCCTGATGCCAACAGTCAAATCTCACCGGACGCGAATAATCTTTGAAACTCATAGTCAGGTTACCAAAATGATCCAAGCTGTTAAGAAGTAATTTCTAGAAGTGTAAAATCGAACAAAACAAGACCAAACTAACGAAAGAAAAAGCGAAAAAGAAGGCTGTAGATGAAGAGATTGTATGATACTCTTAATTTAATTAAAATTCAGTTGAGTCACTGAAACTTCATAGGTGACTTTAATCTAGGCTATTAACTGAACACTAAGAATGTAGAATGAGATTCTGTTTAATAAATCATTACTGTATTTGCATTTTTTGAAATTGGATTATAAGATTGTATTATTGGATTGTAACCAGATTAGAGTGGAGAAAAAATAGTTCTTTTAATTGTTTTCCTTTACAAACATATTTTATGTCACAAAAGTATGAAGATATCTTTAATACAATTATATACATGTTATATATACATACATACATATATATGGATGAAGCAGATTTTAATGTTGTTTACTTTTTTAAATACTTTGTTGATTTACAAGGTAATTATATATGTATAATTAAAATTTCATTTGTTTGATTTGAGATTTGTTTCAAGCACTATTGTACCAAATATTTCATATTTCACATTTTATATGTTGCACATATATCACATAAATGACATAGTTTTTAAATTATTGTTTAAAAAAACAAGACAGCTGTTATAAGTGGATATTATGTATAATTGTTTGCAGCATAAGTTTTCTATGTGGACATTATTAGTGATTGCAGTATTTTAACTTAACCTCTTCAGATTGATTGTAAACTATTTTAAACTTTGGCAGCACTGCCTGTTCTGAACGACTGAAGGCACTAACCATATTATTATTATTTGTCTAGGAAATTATTTTCCAGGCTAAATCTTGTTTGTCCAATGTCTAATTACTATCTATTTATATATAAAGCTGGAGATTTGATCATCCGAAAGAAAAAAAAATAATTACAATTCGGTTGTAAAATTAACATAGTGCTTGTAACGTTGCATTAGTTTAATTTGTGAAAAAATAATGTATCTTAACTTGTTACTTTAGCAGTTAAGGTATCACTATTATATACTATTAAAACACTAATATTTGTAGACTTTCTCAGTCATTATAACTAGGTAGTTGACACTGCAACTTGCCTATATCTGTCAAAGTTGTTTTTATTTTTTTATAATAGTTAATTTAGGCATTTGGGTAGCTTATTGTATAATACTAAATGGTAAATTATCCATGTTTAAATATTTTATGTAGATAACTCTTTAAGACATCGTTTTGTGTGAACTTTTTATGTTTCAAAATTACTGTTATTCTATGTTTTTTACAATTAATCCAATATTACTATTTTTTGCCCATGGATGACGAAGCTTCAGATACATCAGGTCTTTCATCCAGATAAACTGACAGACAAAAAGAGAAAATGTATTTTTAATAAGAGATCCACTTTCCGACTTTATGACTTTGTAATATTCCTGAAAACTGTACAAGTACAAACCTATGCTAACAGTAAGGAGGCAATTACAGAGATGTGCAAATACGTGTACAACAGATTCTGCATTTTATTTATTTATAAAGTAATTTTATAGACTATTTCAAAATTTGGGAAGATCTAAAACTATTTTTCTGTATAAATATTATTTGCCAAAACTTTGTTTATATTTTAAAAAAAGTCTAATGAAAATGATTAAATTTTAAATGCTTTGTTTAATTAAAATAAAAATACAACACGAAATATAACCCCCTAAAAGATCCATGAGATGGGCCAACACGGAGACAGTGAATACTGTAGCTGGGACGTGGTTTCAAGCGACTTGAGATGTCTCAGAGCTTATTTTCTTCAAAGGATACAGCACCTCACCAAAATACCTTTTTGTTTGCCTCTCTCATCCAGCATAATTGACGACACGTACAATGAATATTTCGGTAACAGTTAAACTAAACCCCTCCATTCACTCTTCTCCAACATATATAATTATTAGTGGTCTGTTAAATAGCCATTCAATTTCTGTTGTGACGTTAAATTCATTCACCCAATGTACAACCACTGAAATAAAAAGAAGCATTTTAAAATGAGAGTGGAGTCGGGGAGATCCTTTCTTGTGGTGCACTCTGGGAAGGAGGGGCCTGGGGTAACAAAAAAATAGCCTGAAGAAAGTGGTGGAATCTTTTTAAAAGCATGGGGGTTTTTTTGTTTGGTTTGGTTTTCTTTTCCTTGATTGCTTCTTCTTAAGGTAGCAAGTCCTTAAGTGCAAACCTCAGGTGCAAGACATGCAGATGCTGTGTGAGGAAGCTCATGCCCTTCTCCTGCTGAGGATGCTGCACCACATGGCTCCAGCCTTCAGCAGCCATCCCGAGCCCTTCCCACCCACCCATGCATGCTAGGCTGCAGGCAGGCACTGGTTATCCCAGGGGTGTGGCTCACAATTGCCTGACGTTGCAGGAATTTTTGGTGGCACATCCTTTTCATCTTCTTTTCTTTCCTACATCTTGAAGAATGTTACACCAACAAATAATCCCTGTTATCTGCTAGTTCCTCAGGAAAGAACTGTATCACAGAGGAGTTGTGTGCCCACGGGCAGAGATTGCATGGCAAGCTAGTGACAGAGGAAGGATTAAAACCTCTGGCTGGCAGCTCCATGGTTTCTTCACACTGCCTTCTCTGATTTATGTTTTAAAATGCTTTTAAAGAAAGGAAATGTAAGTCCTGCAGAATTAATAAAAGTTTGTGTCATAAAGTTGTCTACACTCCATCAGCACAGGGCTGGTTAGAAAGGAGCACAAAGTCACAAGTGATGTGGAAAACCACCAGGTCAACCAGTCTATTTGGACGTATCACGGATGTACTGAGCCAGAAGCCTGCTAAGAACGAGTATATGAGATGGAGAGGAGAAACAAGATGACTTGCAGGGACAGAGAAGGACTGGAGCATTAGAGGGCTGGAAGGGCATTGTAGAGCAGAAGCAGCAAATGATTAAAATTCAACTCCTAATGACTCAGGAGCAGGAAGCCTTTCTGTTGACACTTTCTTATGTTAAACCCCACCCTGGACAGTTGTCAGCTGCCAAGAAGGGTCAGGACATCGCCACTTTTCTTGTCAAGAAGCTGCTTTGTTTCTTGTCAACTTTGACACTTTCTTGGCATTGGAGAAGTGCTCATGGAAACCGTGAGTTTTCAGGGGCCACAGCAAATGCAGTATCTGTACATGTCCACATGCAGAGCGTACCCCCTTCAGATAACATCAGTGTTTCCAAAATGAAGCAAGTTACTCCTAGAGGAGAGCCTTTAGAAACCTTTGTTTTTTCCCCCTGCCATGCACATCCTCGTGGACAGTCTGTGGCCACTGCTGTGGCTCTCACGTCAGGCCAAGGACTCCAGCAGTGTGCTGGTGCTCAACATCAGCCATCAGCAGACTGCCCAGTGCACACACACAACGCTTGGCCATGCACCTCCCCTGGCCCCATGTGGGGTAGCCATGGCCATAAGACTTATTCTCTGTTTTGCTTGGTTGTCGGTTCAAAAGCCTCAATCTGAGCACTGGGGTGTTTTTGCAGTCCACTGGAATTAAAAGCATGTAACAAAAGGGGGTGTGACACTTGAGGGATCAGAGCCTGCTGGGATAGTTTTGCATGTTTGTATACAGCAAAGGAAGCCAAAACTGGTTGAACCTTGTTCATGCTGCACTTTGAGACTGACTCTTGAGCGAGTTACTAAAACAGCAACTGGGTTTTCTTTTCAGAAAGAGCTGCTTCACTCCAGAAGAGAGCCCAGGAACAACCCAGCATTTCTGTACTGTGGGTGACAACAGATAAAAGGACTTGTGAGCAAGACTGCTCAACAGTGCAGGCATTGAATCTCCTGCTGTTGACATTTACTGCCTTAATTCCTGGGACCAAAAAAATTACCTTGCCTGGAACTGCTGAACGCCTTCCTTGGTATCTGATTGTACAGTCATGTGAGCACACCACGCTCTTTATGCCTGCAATCAGCTCTCTGGCCAAGTCTTTTGTGCAGTAGCCTGCCTTTTTAATGTCATATAATTGACAGTTCTGGAGGCTTTTTTACATGGGTCAAGATGATTTTTATTGCTGGAATGGATGTGTGTGAGAGCAAAATCATCCCAGCTGTTGCTTTATTGCTGGTATGTAATATATTCAAGCATATAGGTATGGAATAGGTAGTTTGATTATCTGTGAATGGATAAATTATGGAAATGCATTCTAAATTGTTATTCTTCTAATTCTGTAATTATAGAAACCATAGAAATTGTAGAAAATAAATTACATGTTTAGTTACATGAAAATACCTTCTGCTGTATCAGGGGAAAAAAATGCAACACTGTGAAAGGAAGGTATTGATGTGAGCTGCTTATTCAATGCTGGGTTGCAGTTGCATTATTTCCACCAAGGGTTCTTGCAATGTGAGGAAGACACTTAGCTTTATGATTTAGGAAAATCACTACAGGAAAGACGCCCTGCTCCTCTCATCTTCAAAGGGCTGGATTTGGATACCGCTGTTAAGGAAAACAAATTCTGGTGTCTTCCTTAGTCTTGTCACAAACAGTCAAGGTGTGGCCTGTGTGGTTCCTCAGAGGACCACCAGACCAAAGAGATGCCAGGATGTGGAGGTGGCGAGGGTGGCCACAGTGGTGTGAGGTTCACCTTGTAGAACAGCCCCCAGGGATGGTCATGCAGGTGCTGCCTGTGCTAAACCTAAGCTGTGTTTGCATTTGCCATGACTGCCTCTCCTTTTCAGGCAGGGCTGGAAGGAGGAAGTGCCTCTGCTTCCTTGTTTTATGGTTGTAGCCACTGCACTGAATGCCAGTGGAGCACATCCAGAGATGCTAAAGTTGGTAACTAACAGCACAGCTCAGGACTGTGAGTGGACAAGTTTTTCACACTTGGAAAACTGCTAGAGTGGGATCCAGCTTTCTCTCTGTAGCTGTGGAGTCTCAAATGAGACACTGCAGAGTACCCACTTGGCCTAAAGCTGCTGCCATAGAGGAGCACATGTCTGGGTGAATATAAGTCTGCCAGCCCCATTTAGGTGTCTCAGATACTCTACACCTTAGATTGGTTTAGTCAATGAATTCCACCTGTTTTCACAAAGGACAATGGTTTTGATGGCTTTTAAAACACCCATCATGCATCAGAAATCACAAAATCATCAGACAGACTGAAATGGTCTGATAGTTTAAAATCCTGATCTTTTCTGTAGGTGTTTGGAGGATATTCAACTTGTGTATTTAAGCTTTTTCTCTCCTACTCCTAGAATTTTTTTTTTCATGTCACCTAGCGTGTTCCTGTGCTCACAGATGTAAAGCTGAAGAGCAGTTCATAAAATTCTTGAGAAACTCGTGAAAATTTACAACAGGAATTCTTGCAGTTCTTATGTTTTACCATGTTGTAGGGAGGAGTGACAAAATATGGTAACTGTTTAGGATGTGATATTATTTCTTCAGGCTTAACTTCATACATGGACTTTATTCAATTATGCCAACGCAGGTGTGATGTTGTCAGTACAATTTAAGCTAAGTTCATTTGCAATGGGATGGACTGTCCCTGTAAGCAAATAAATTGTTCTGTTTAACATGTGAAATGATCGTACCCTACTCTATCCAAATTAGTTATATTGCTTTGATTTCTCTAAGTCTTGATAATAAGCTGTCCTTGGACAGGTGTTGGTAAAGCCTACTGGTTAATTTCCAGGTTTAAGATAAATTATGATGAAAGGCAAGAGTCCTGTTTTGTGTCCTTCCTTAGGCCAAGATGGTCTCGAAAGAAAAGCTACATAAGCAAGTACAAGGGAAAGAGAACTCACATGGAAAACAGTGGTCAGCCTTAAGCAGATTTCAGTGGACTTTCTAACTACAGAACGGGATAGAAAGTGTTCTCATTTTCTATTGATCTTAAAAGTGGCTACTTTATACCTATTCCAGAGGAAATAAAGAGGCCTAGTGTGACCATCTTCATCAAGCTGGGGCACAAAGCAGGGTGCTGTGCATTCCCAATCCTGCCTCCAGCTCCTTCTTGCTCTGGCTTTCACCCGAGCATCTCTTCTAAACATATATGCACCATGGGAGCCCCATGCTACCTGCTGGCTTCCGTGCCTTTATTTTTGTCTGAGGGTGGGTGTTTATCCAAAGCATCTTGTTTCCCTTTTCTTCCTTTTGACTCTAGAGATGATGCAGGCTTTTACAGCAACATGTGGTTGGGGAGCATGCTCTGGTCCTTGCACTACTGCAGGACTGTAATGGGTGCAATGAATTGATTTATCTTCACCCCACAGATTGAGCACACTGCCTGAAAGATGAGATTATATAAGTGATCTGTTCCACAGTAATCAAACACCTTTCCCCACCACTAGACATGGACATTAATGTGAATCCTTTACTGGATTCACAATTAACAATAATTCAAATAATCCTTTAGAGAAACTTCAGGGGGGAAATGTGCTTTTGCTACTTCAGGAGAAGCATTACCTAATCCTGTCTTAACTCATGCACATATGCTTTTATCTTCATCCACTTGATTCTGCTGGCCTTCCTTAAGAGACCCTTGGATCCAAATTAAGCGCTATGCTTTTCTGGACAATATAGAGAACTTCCTTGCAAGGTTATGGAAGCCTTTGTGAGTCAGTTCCTGTGGAACTGACCAAATGAACTTCATTTTCATAACTAAAGCAGGAGACCACAACAGTCTGAGCATTTAAAGCTTCATTTAGTAACAGATTTGTTTTGCATGGAAGGTAAAGTGGTATAAGCCTTCCTAGACAGGATCTGACTTCCATGTAGGCAACGTCTCATCTGCTCTGTCCAACATTTTATGGTCAGGAAGAAAACAAATGGAGCAGGCTGACTGCAAACCAGTCTCCACCTCAGCAGCAGAAACAGCTCTTTGCATATTATTATTTGGCCAGAGAAGTCTTCCAGTCTTTCCCAGTGAATGCTGTCCACAGGAAAGGTTTTGATGAGAGCTCCTTGGGTATAGTGGAAACTGCATGGAAAGCAGAAGGTGCAGAGCAGTGAAGGGGACATCATGTGGTGAGAAGCCAGTTGGTGGAAACCAAGTGCAGCATAATTATTCTCTTATTTGTGTTTCACCTCCATCTACATCAGATGTTCACTCTAAAAGGCATTCCACCTTCCATCTTGGTGGAAAGGACTTCCTTTTAGACCTGGCATTTTGGAGTTTTACATCCTTTTTTGTTTCCTCTCCCTTTGTTTTAATTTTAACCATAATGCCGATGATTCGATGCGATATGAGATCAGCCTTTGGGCTTTGGTGAATGCAGCAGATAATTACTCCTGAAGAGGAATGTATCAGAGGAACTGCTTTCAAATCCAAGTTTCCTGTGTAGCATAATTATTCCTATTTAAATAAAGGACTCCAGCACTTCTACTCAGCAGCACCTCTGTATACAAAGTGAGGGTTGTTCCCTCCTGACACAGCTTTCTCTGCTCTTCTCAGAAAATTACTCCATTAAAGCCAAACATTAGTCCATCAAAGTGCCTAAAATCAATGATTATTTTATATTCAATGGAATCCTTACTTTCTAAAAAAATACACAATGAAACTGCTCTATTTTCCTTCCCCTTATTGTTACTATTATTACCTCATGAATGCTCCAGAGAGAAACAGCTGCATCTCCTTTAGTTTTCAGCTTCTAAGATTTAGCTGGATGTGGCTTCATGCTCTAGGAGTCTATAGACTCAAGCCAATTTGCAATAAAGTTAATAAAGAAAAAGGCCCTGATAAGATGTGGCATTTGCACAACTTTGGCTTAGCTTGCTCAGCAATATAAACATGTTCCAAGGTCAGTTTTATCTAGAAATGCATGCTGCAGCATCATGATGTCAGAAGCTCCCATTCACAGGGGCTGATACCCAGTGAAACATCCAGAGTTTGTGGTGGGGTCCCTCAGAAGCAAGACCTGCAGCAGCTGGGCTTCATTGGGATTGAACACTTATTGCTGGAGCTGGATGCACAGCTGAAAGGAATGGATTCAGAGTGGCTTACTTGAGCAGAGCATTAGGAGAAGCTAGCATGTGGATTTACAGACTGCCTGTGCTCTGCAGGAGCTGTGGGTAGCTGCTCAGCAGTAAAAAGTCTCACAGAAATAGAAGTACCTCATCTTTTCAAATAATGTTTTTCTTTCAGGATCCCGAAGTGTGTGTCTGCCTGTGGCAATCACCACAGGGATAATTAAATTGGCTGTCAACAAGGCATAGAAGGTATTCTCAGGTGCGTTATCCAGCAGATTACTAGATTTACCACAGGAGCATCTTACAGCCTTCTGGTAGAGCTGAGGTAATGAGAAAGCCCAAAGGAGAGGATTCAGAGGCACAGCCTGGGGAATACTTCTTCATTCCTTCAACACATCCTGTGGCAGAACCCAAACAGCCTCACCAGCTATCTTGTTCCTGCACATAAAAAATTGTATCACTGTAAATACATGAAACCCAAAGACCCCTAACCTATAGCTTCACAAGTAGCAGGACCTCTCTGAGAAGTCAGTAAGTATGAAGAAGGAAAGTCTATGGCCTCTACAGTAAGTCCTGTTGGTTTCTCCTTGTTGGGATTTCTTCTGCCAAATCTCTGCTGTATGCCACCACTGGCCTGCAGCCATCCCCTTGTGCCATGTTTTCTTCTATCAAAACATAGAGGAATTGGAGCACATGCAAAGACAGACGTGTAAAAATGTCCTTTTCTACAACACTTGAAAAACATCCCTGTGGAGGACCTGAGGGAGCAGGTGAGTTTTACAGGGCCCGTTCAGCCAGCTGGGTTACAAGGGAGCCTCCTCAGTGACAGTCCTTTAAGGAGCCTGAGGCTATTTTTAAGTCAGTAAAATAAAGAAGTCTGGGGGTTTGAGAGGCTGATTAGCTCCACAGGGCACCTACAGATCTCAGAGGCAGCTGAGGTGAGACAAAGCTTGCCTGCAACACACCTGCCTGTTTCTGCCCTTGAGCATCCCTTGGCCATCGATGGTCCCTATTGAGCCACCATCCCTGGCAGCCAAGGGGCTGCCAAAGCTCCTTCTCCTTCTGAAGAGAGACCTGACTGGATGTGTGTGGCTTAGGCCCTTGACCCTGCAGCCACCCCATTAATTTAATGCTGGTGACATGGGCTCACATCCAGCTGTTCTCTCAGCTTCAACCCAGCCTCCCAGTAACTGCTCCTTGACCTCTCCTGGTGTCTCTCCACACACCTTTACCCACACAGGCACAGGACACAGGGCTTGGCTCACTGCATCTTTTCCATGATAGAAAAAGCCCAAGACTGTTTTCGAGCATTTTGTATCTGTTTAGAGGCAAAGTTTCCATTTGTTTTGATAAAATGAAAACTTTATCAAATGAAAATGAAAGCTGGAGGTTTGTGGTGATAGCAGCCTGCAGCTATGCCTGCTAGTACAGCAAACCTGCTGCAGGGAAGAATGACTCTACCCTCTGCTACTCCTGCCAGGAGCATCCCTGGCACCTCCCAGACTGCTGCATTTTTCCTCTGGATAAAGCCTGGATTAGCACCTTGTGCCAATCCTCAACTCCCAGCGTTTTTCATCATTGCCTTTTCTATCTCAGGGGAAAAAGAAAACAATCTTAAAATTCTGTTCTTCAGGCATTTCCATTCATAACAATTTAGCCTGCCCCTCTCCATCCCTGAGTGTCCACCTACCCACCCCTGCAGAGTGGGCACATTGCACACGTAGAGCCTGTGGGGACCATTTAATTTGTTTTGTCCTGACACAAAGGAAGCAGCTGTTTGAGCTCAAGGGCAGAGCTGCAGCCCTGCAAGAGCATTTCTTCACCTCCTGTGTCACTCCACAGGCTACTGAAGGGCTTGGAGAAACAAAATCTTCTTGTCATGTCAGACATTCCTCAGAAGGGTTTGCCCCTTACTTAGTACTGGAAAGCTCTGCCACTGCCTCTTTTGTCCACCAAAAAGAAAGTGCATTTTTTAGCGTTGCAGTAAGGAGACAGGTTCTCTCTTCATCAGTTTCCATCTGCAAGATGAAAATGGCAACAGGCTGGTAGGGGTTTGGCTGGGGAAAGGTGCAGAGCTGCTGAAGGCTCCCTTATCCCTGCTCTGCTTCACACAACGTTGCGTAAGTCAAGGAGTAAAATGTAAGCATGGAGCAGGTCTGTACCAAAGGCATTATTTATTTTGACCCTGGCAGGTAGAAGGCTCTGGTATTTACACAGTGGTGCCAGAAATTCCAGATGTCATCTCCTTGGGTCACATAAACTAACGGAGCTTTTAAGATATTGGAGTTTTTGGCAATTTATAGTAGCTGAGATAGTGGCTGAAAGTTTTCAAGTCTATGGAAAACACTGCAGCAAAGACTTCTTGTGCTTTAATCTCCTTTATGTCTTCTTAACTACACACACACAGATACTTAGACAACATATGCAAATCGAATTATCACTTTCTAAAATAGTACACCAATTTTTTCCAGCATGCTCTTAGTGATTTTAAAACTTTGCTTGTAAGAGTATTTCATGAAAAGCTAGTCCCTAGCTAGATAGGTGGTGGCTGATTTGTATGGTTTGAGTGAACATTACAGGGCCACAAGCGACCACTAATTCTGCTGTTCCTATCTCCCTCTGCATAAAAAAAACCCCATAATATTATCTAACAGAAGTATATTTTCTCTAAAATCAGCATGATGCATGCCAGCACACATATTTTCACCTAAATCATGATTTTTTTTCCAGTGGAGCCATGACCAGACACTCACCACCCTGAGAAGATTGTCATGGAATAGTTCTAGCATTTTCAATTTCATTAGTTATCTAATATGCCCAGTACATTCAACCCAAAACTACAAAGAAATCTTTTTGGCATCTGTCCCAGAAAAGCTATCCTGATAAAGTTCATCTCTGTGCAGTGGGACCAGCTCTACGTGAACATCCCAAAATAATTCTGGAAAAATCTAATATTATGGATTAGTTTGGTGTGCTGTGGGCTGCTCCCAAATTATTTTGCAAGCATCTACCTACAGTCATATCTTCAGCTCTTACTGAAGACCCAAGATGAAATGCCAAGAGGGGCTGGAGCTAATTCTTTGTATTATTTTCCTCAAGCAAATGAGCTGTGGTTTTAAAAGTAGGATAAGTAGATCTCCTGCTTGCATATGCCTCCCACTATAAGATACCTCAACACTAAAGAAGACTTAAAGAAGAGTATGAAAGCTTTGTATACCTTACAAACTCAGCTCCTTTTAGTTTTTCCTTGCGTGAATCTTTTCTTCAGCCTCAGAATGATTTTATCATAAATTTATGATATTGGGCTGTCTTAAAGCATCAACTACAAGGATCAAAAACATGAGATTCCTAGTTTCTGTTTAAAAAAATCCAAACAATCTATCATGAAGCAGCAAATATAAGCAGCAACAACTAAGGACCAAATGACAAACCCAACAGTCAGTGTTGGGAGGCAATTATTTTCAGCCCTTTAATGTTTATCTCTGAAGGCCAGCAGTTAGTAACTCCTGTGTTGATAAAGATCATATATAAACCACATGATTCTGAAGCATTTAGTTAAAACTTCCTGTTCTACTAATTAGAGGTGGGGGTCCACAAGCTCCTACAAGTAGAAACTCCAGACCTTCATGCAGAAAGAGACAAGTTAGTGTACAGGTGAGAGCTGCCTCCCCACTCCCTGTATCCCCCCGAATTAGCTCCCATCTGTGCATCCACTGAGGGATAGAGGGAAGGGCCCATGCCTGAGCTGGGCACACTTGTCCACCTCTTTGTGTACTGAGACAGGGGCAGCACTTGCTGGCAAACTGGCAGCTGGCAGGGTCTTTTCCAGGGGCTGTCACATCCCCCAGGCAGTGACCAGCCCCCTTCAAAGCAACCTCTCCCTGCCTGCCTTTAAACCTGCCTCTCCTCAGGGACCCTTCCAGCGCCTTTCCCACTGAAAATGGGATGCTTGGCAGAGGAATCAACTCCACCAGAAGAGATGATGTAAACCCAAACATTCAGAACAAACCCATTCTTTCAAATATGCACCAAAATGACCTACTCTGCTTTAGTAAATTGAACTTGGATAAATTATGATTGGATTATGTGAAATCAAGATTAAAAGCTTCCCGTTTTCTGTGAAAAGCATATTGGAAATCTCATTTTAATTTACAGCATAACTCAGAGCAATTAAGGCATTTTACAGTTTCAGTTGTGAATATCTTGCTACAAAGAACCACATAAAAAAGCAGTATTGTAACTGTAATATTTGTTGATGCTTACAAATCTAATGCTTATGAAATGTATATCCCTGATGTTTATATGCTGATTATTATACAAAAATATTATTAAGTCTGACTCAGAAAAAAAGGCTGACTTGTGACAGAGTGCAAAAATTTCGTATCTTAATAAAAACAGGTTATCATTGTCTTAACTTTCTCTTAAGTCTGGTGATTGAATTGATTTATTTTTAAACATCATAAGGAGAAAGAATGAAAGAGTCAAATAGAATTATAAATTACCTGTTTTTAGTTTGTTTTACTGTGTTTTTTATATCTTGAAACTGACTTCCCCTCTTTTGAACCTACATCTGAACAACAGCTATTTAACTTAACTTTATTAGTAATGAGTATTTCTTACAAAACTTAAATATGCAGTGGAAGTTTTAATTAAAATTAATAGTGTCATCAAGGTTTCTCATTTGCTTTATGGGAAGCAAGGAAAATTTTGTTGTGAAATGTCATAATACATCAGCAAAAGTCCATCAAAACCACTGAAAACAGTAAAATTCAAGTCACAAGATAATTCATACTATTTTCACTTTGGTTTCCTGGCACTTTGGGGAATGGTTTGATCAAAATTTTCACTATTAATAAAAAGAGGGGCCAGAAGCAATTACTATTTTTTAATTTAACCACCATCTTCAATTAATCACGATGACCTTAATACATGACAGGGATAGCCATCTGAATGCATAAAATAGTTTTAAAAATCATCATTCCTACCCCTCAACAAGTGAACCCCTTCCTTTAACAGTTAACCTGCAATGTTAGGAAAGATCAGTAATAAGAAAGCTGTGGGGATCTGCAGACCTATCAAATTTTGAAATAAACCCATGGGACTGAAGCCACCTTAATGCTCCTTTCTGGTTAGAAAATTAAATTATGACCAAGAGAAGACTTTGGTACATCTACTCCTATTGTCTCCACCTCTTTCAAACTGTAAAAAAGCAGAAGACCCCAAACCCTGGGGACTGGATCACACAATTGAAAGTGGCAGGTACAGCAATTTAATGAGTATCTATTGGTGGAGCCACAGTAATTGTGTTCACACTGGTTGTCCTCTCTAGTTGTAAGGTAGAACACATTAATTGAATCTCTTTCTGATGGAATGTAATCTCATTTGTTTTCCCTCACAACAGAAAACAGACTCTTGGGAATCAATGGTGGGGGGGGGGGGGGGGGGGGAGGGTTAAACCATTTTAAGTTGAGGATGGTGTTAACTCTCTTCCTCTTTCATGGCTGAACCCCTGGCATCTAGGAATTATAAAATGAGTTGTATTTATAATTCTGGGTTCACTTCTTATACTACTGGGTTCACAAATTCAGCAAGCTGAAATGGCCCAGAACAGGTGTCAGAGGGAGAAAGGCAGTGTGGGGTTGGGCAGAGCTGGGGAGCTAACAGAGCCAGTTTCCAGGGTCTGTTTTCACCCCCATGGATCACAGGATGTACCAGAGTCCACTTCAGATTTTGGCTCTTTGACTCTAAATGTGCCTAAGTGGAGGCTATAAGTAATTAAAACTGAGCAGAAAAGAGTTGCCCAAAGAACATTTCCGATCATCTAGTTTAAAATCTCCCCACTCAGCATTCTTGGCTGCTGAGAATCCTAATGCTAAACTCTCAGTTTTGCCAAGAATTTCCTAGAGCTTACCTTAGCTTTGTGAACTGTCCTCCCAAAACCAAGTACCAGAACTAAAGCATAGCAATACTGATGAACATCACACTTGCTACACTGAACAGATTAGCCTAATTTACCATCTTAGGGTGCTGAGCCCAGGATGGAACATGGGACTGAATCCCTGCACATAGGGAACTGTTAGCCCCAGCCAATGCAGACATGTAATGATGACTGTAATTCATCACTGCAGATTCTGACTCTGCCTTACAGTGAAGTCTGTGGAGAGCTGCTATCTCATCTTGGCACAGAGCACCCCTGACTTTAGGGATGCTAGACACAGACACAAAAGGCAACTCACTCAGAGTTCACACAGGGCTTCACCACTACAAAACTAAAGCAAGCTCACCACACCTTCCAAAACGAGGGCTTAGATTCGCTCAAGAACAAAACAAAAAACCCCAGCAAACCCAAACTGGCCTGCAAGCAGAGAAGTTAATGAAACCTTGCTTCTGTAACATGCTCTTCCAGTGTGGTAAATTAAATCCCAAATGCTAGTCCTTCCAGCAGGCTGGAGATGGTGCTGGCTGTCACTGATGTGCTCTTGGGCAATCCGAGCTGCCACCCGACTGCTGCCAGACATGATGGAGGAGATCCAGCCTCCTTTGCTTTTACAGGTACATTCAGATAGCTCCTGCTCTTACCTAGAAAGCACGAAGAAAGGTGACAAACATTTAGAATTTTGCACTTGGTAAAAGAATGGGACAACTTTACTGCTGGTATGAAAGGGAAATTACCAGTGTGATCACCTGAAAATGCTAAGGATAGGGTAAGCCAAGTCAGCCACCTTTCACTACACCTAGTTTCATCCTCAATTTGATAATAATTTTAATTGACAGTACTACCAAGATAATTGATCTAGCAAGAAATATTAAAGACTAAGCAAAATCTCAATCCTTAACACTTCCTAAATACTGCAATGACACACAGGAGAAATCCATGTGATGATGGAACCGCATTGACAGCCTGAATGTAAAGACATGATGGTAAACAAGGGCAGGAAATCATGTTCTTCTACTAATATACACTTAAAAGAACACCTGACCATGGAAAACAAATGTACACCACAACAGTTTGTAGCACAGACAGCTTTATCTCACACATTTCCTTGTGCCTCAGGGTCTGAAGACCATAATCAGCTCTCAGAGGGAGGTAACTAGGGATTCCCCCATCTTTCATACTACTACACTTTACACCTTGAGACTGATACTGTTAGTAGTGAAGAATTGACAAACCCTGGCTTTGGAATGGAAATAGATACTAGAGGCCATTTTCCTCTTTTAAATACATACCCTAATGCACAGTCAGAGGCTACAATAGCTAGCAAAAAAATTGCAAACCAGTGTGTTGGTTGTTGCACAAGATAAAAATTCAGTATTTACTGAGAAACTGCAGGCTACCATAAAACAGTGCAGTAAGTCGCAGGCCACTGAAGCTTGAAATAAGACAGCTAGATACAAGACATAAAAAGATTTGAGAAGTGAGCAATAAAACTGAAGTTTCTAAATCCTAGGAAGCAGGCAAAAGCCCAGCTGTACAGCACAGGGGGACTAGATGACTCTCGAGTCTCCTGTGAGAAGCTACAAAGGAAGTCACGCTGGGAAAGCATGCTGTGGGCTGAGATATTTGCCTGGCAAGCCTTGTCCAATTCAATCTTTTATGGCAGGAAGCTTCTCTTTCCCTGCAATTTACTACCTTATGTTTTTTCTCCCATCCTTCAGCAAAGAATAACAGAAAGTATAAGCAACGTGCATTAAAAAAAAAAAAAAAGACTGGCAGCACTTAAGTGACTCCATGTTCTCCACCTCACTAGAAATAACTCCACATAACTGATATTGTATTTGTTTTTAGGGCTGAGCCTCCAGCACTTATTAGGTGAAATTTCAATGTTGTTGTTCTTGTCAGATGAATTACAACCGAAAATGAAGTTCAGAAAAACAGGGCAATGACAAGTTCAGCCTCACAACAGCAATGGTGAGATCCTTGGGAACAGACATCCATTCACCGCATCCAGTACCTCCTCCAGTTGAGCACCTCCTCCATCCTACTTTTTTCTTTTTACATCCCCCATACTCTATATACACCATTCCTCTGTATTTCCAGTTTCTACATTTCTTAAGTCCCTGCATACACTATTAAGTAAAATAACATTCTGCTGCCCATCAAATCTAAGAGACTGAACGTCTGGAGTAAACCTCCTTAGTGGGAGCACTCCTATTTCTGAACTGCTGCCTTCCCATCCTCCTCATCATGGACCAGCAATTGACAGCTTTTTTTCTGAGAACAGTTTTTTGTTTTTTTTTTTTGCTGAACATCAGGAGGTTGCTCTGGTCTCAGGATGAGTCAGGGAGGCCCAAATCTCCTCCGTCCAACATTGATCACTTAAATCTGTGTTGTATAATTACATATAATCTTATTACTCAAATGCACAACACATTTTAAAGCCTGTTAGATCTAAGTCCATTTTCACTGTTCTTCATGGAAGACAAAACCCTCAGTGCACTGAGACAGGGCTTAGTTTTCTATCTAGGTTGTAATCAGTTTAGATTCGTGCTCTTCCATCAGTGTTGTTCATTAAATAAAATAACTCACTTGAGCTTGACTCCACCCTGCCTTAAGGGTTACTCATAACCTTCCCCTGCATTTGCTTTTCCTAGGCTAATCAAACAAATATTCCCAGTGTACTCTTGTAGATAAGCTTTGTTCATCTCTGGTAACTCTCCTGGAAGTACTTCTGTGCAAACTCCTTTCCTGGACAAGACTTACGAGAACTGGGTTCAGTAATGTCTCACCAGTCACCCAGAAGCTTGGCTGTGTGCACACCACTGTCACACTGTTTTTTCACAACCACATTTAATTGGCAGCTTCCTACAGTTGTTGACTAATAAATCCAGGTATTTTCCCATTACTCTGCTGGAGGGTTCCTGGATTACCACTACAAATAGTTATTAATCTGTACATGCAGTATCTTGCATTTTGTGATATAACACATTCTTATAGGTTCATTTCTAATACTTGAAGGTCTCAAGTCACTAATAGAAATTAGGCCATTTGTTGAAACTACTACTCAGTCCTGACCAGGCTCTGCAATATTTGCAAATTATTTCCAACAGCCCTGTAAAAAATGGTCTGCCTCTTTGGTACTGATGTATTTAAATCACTCAAATATGTATGGTTCCTGGTTTGCTTCGGCAGCTTTGGACATGGGAACTGCAAGAAGATGGCAAATAATCTCCTCTTTCCTCAATGCACGAAAGGGTTTTCTTCTTTTACTAAGAAAAATTTGTTTTGGAGCTTTGCAATTAAAAATAAAAAAAATCATAAACACACAGAAGAAAAGCCAAGCAGAATGCCCAAGCAAAACACTGGAAAGCTTAAAATACTGCACTTGGCAAGCATTTAACTGAAAGACTTGGACAGGGACAAATGTGCTCCAAAAAAGCCCTCAATACATTTGCAACTGTTAGGTTTGGAAACATGCAAACAAGCCAAAAAGGAAGCAGAACCGGACTTGCATGGAAAGCAGGCAACACCTTGGGTCTTACTTCAGACGAAGACATGACAAAGCAGCAGGAAGAATAGCACAAGAAACGCAGCACCAGAATTGGGCTCATTTCCAACAGCTTTCAGAAAGCACCTGAACAGCCGACTCAGGGCTCGGGCTGACCTTTAACCCTCTAAAGGAAATATATTTACTCCCTGTATCAAATAATTCCAACCAATTATGTTTGCGAAAAAAAGAAAAATAAGAGAAGTGTTAAGGAGTCTGTCTCATGGCAGAAAGACAAGCATACAAATGTGAGCATCCTTCCGGAGTGACACCAGCTCCTGGGAGGAACTGTGAATTCCATCTATCAACCATATTCATTTTCCATCCTGTTTTGATGGAGCACTTTTCCCAAGCCGTGCCAGCACCTTTTCTGGCCCTCTCTCTCTATCAGAAGGGGACGCGAAGGCAACACCCACGGGCCGCCCCCTTGCAGGCGCGGCCCGGACCGCAGTGCGTCCAAAGAGGTCCAAGGCGCGCCGGATCACTGCCATGGATCTGACGAATCCCACTGACTTTTACAGCCAGCAGCGGGATTCACACGGCCGGAAAGCCGCCGCGTTTGAAGCGGCCCGCACTTACCGCGCCGGAGCCGCCTCCCCGCAGCCCGGGAAGCGGAACCGCGGGAGCCCGGCGCGCGCTCCCATTGGCTCGTCCCGCCCACGCGCGTGACCGCGCCTGGCCCTTCCCGCTCGGGGCCGGCCCGGCCAGCGGGGCCGGGGCACGCTGTGCCTACAGGGCGGGCGCCGGCACGGCAGGGGACGCGGGCGACAGCGGTGACAGCGGTGCCGCCGCCCGCCGGCATCACGTGCGGCCACCCCGCCCGGGGGCAGGAAGAGGGGGTGCGCCACGTGACGGGGCGGTACCCGCCCTCTTCCTCCTCCTCCCGCTCTTTCTTCCCCCGTCCCGCCCCGTTGGCTGTTGCCGTGGCGACACGGGAAGGAGGAGGCGGGGCCGCCGCCCCACCCCGGCCGCGCCGCAGCCCGTGAGCGCGGCCCCGCCGCCGGCAGCGCCGCCCAGAAGCCGCCGCGGCGGCCCGGAGCATCCGCCGGGCGGGGAGCGGAGCGGAGGCGGCTGCGGCGGCGGGCACAGGGCGGGGCGGCCGATGGCGGGGGGGTGAGGAGGGGCCGTCGGCAGGTGCGGGTCGGGCGGGCGGTCCGCGCTGGCGGGAGGATGCGCGAGTACAAGGTGGTGGTGCTGGGCTCGGGCGGGGTGGGGAAGTCGGCGCTCACGGTGCAGTTCGTGACCGGCACCTTCATCGAGAAGTACGACCCCACCATCGAGGACTTCTACCGCAAGGAGATCGAGGTGGACGCCTCTCCCTCCGTCCTGGAGATCCTGGACACGGCGGGTACTGAGCAGTTCGCCTCCATGCGGGACCTCTACATCAAGAACGGGCAGGGCTTCATCCTCGTCTACAGCCTGGTCAACCAGCAGAGCTTCCAGGACATCCGACCCATGCGCGACCAGATCATCCGCGTCAAGAGGTGACTTGCCCGGCGGCCGCTCCTCCGGCGGCCGCGCCCGACGCCCACCTGCGGCCCGGCCCGCCCTGCCGGGGCCTGCGGGCCTCCCGCCCCCTCTCCGTGCCCTCCTCCCCCGCCCCGGAGCCCGGATCTCCGGCCCGGGGGCTGCCCACGCCCGCTCAGGTGCCTGCCCCGCGGCTCCCTTCCCTGGCCCGCCCGCCTCCGCCCTCCCCCGGGCGGCAGGGCATTCCCCCCATCCCGCCGCCCCCTCGGGAGCCGCGCCCGCAGCCCCGGGCTCCCCGTGGGCGGGCGCCGGCCGGGGGCGGTGGAGCGGGGACAGGGGCCGGGGGCTCCGGTGGTTTCCGCCGCTCGCCCTCCCCCCAGTCGCGTGTGAGGGGGGGGAGTTCGGGGTGCTCCCGTATGGAATACGGTGGGGAGTCCGGGCAGGGGCTGGAACCGTGGAGAAGCGGTTCCCCCAGTGGTGTATCGGGTCAGGCAGCCCTCGAATGCACTTTCTTGGTGGACGCGCTGTGGCCGATGTGCAGGGGAAGCACCTGGATGCTTTCGTGCGGCAGACGAGATCTGCCTGTTCAGATACCTGCATAGGTATTTCCGTGAACTTCCCACTCTTAAAAGTGCAGGACGCCAGCCTGTTTCTCGGTGGGAGTGACGGCTGTGAGTGTTAGGCCTCATGTGTGCTGGTGTTTCTCTTAAATTTCCCACGGTCTCGTTGCCAGCTGCTCTGTTAGGAGCGAGCCCACGGTGGTGAAACACCGGTGCCTACTGCCAGTTTGTTTTTATAATCGCTGCGTTGTTTAGATGTGCATCAATCAGTCCGATGTCGGCGGTTGAAATGCAGCCAGTCGCGCTAAAATAAGGGTAGATGCACCATTTGAAATCATAGCAACCGCTTGAAGCAGAGCGTAGATGAGAAAATGCCGCTGGCCAGATCATCACAGACAGAGGTCTGTTACTGCCCGTGCAGAGAGGCTGTAATTATATCGCAGAACTGGTTGTAGCTTTGGCTTGGGCGCCTGAAAGGGAAACCATTGTGAATAACTTAGTTGGACCACATCTGTTGGGTTTGTGTCTTAATGTAGAGAGCAGCATAGAAGGTGATGATGATAATAATAATGGCTAATCATATGGTCGGGTATGGTCTGTTCACAGAAACTGCCATTCCAGACCAAGGCCTGGGGAAGATGTATTTTGATTGGGGAGGAGGGTGAGTAGGGGAAAGGGGAGGGAGGAGGCAAAGCGCTGCTATTTTTCAAGACTTGCAACTTTTTCATAGTGAGTGTTTCTTAATGTATGTCCTGACTTTTTTCAATGGAGATTTATAAAGTACAATATAATGGAGTTATTTTGAATTTATTATGAAGAATGCGTTTTCAGTATCCTTCCATCTTTATCCTTCACACGTAACTTACAGAAGAATGTTTATTCTTTAAGTAGTTCGGGTAGACTTTCTTCATTAATAAAAGCTTTTGGTTTTCTTGTATTTAATCATCACTATAAATTCATTTAGCTTTTGGACTTATGTCTGTGGCTTTTGCAGCTTGCTTTGTACCTTGTGCTGAAGCATCTGCATTCAGACCCCAGCTGATGAGCTCTAGATAGGTGAAGCAGAATAGAAAGCAACTTGTACTTCCACAGTTACATTGACTCAGCACTGCTGGGAGTGGGTCTAAGTGCTGCTCTCATTTTTCATCTGCCAGCTCTTACACTGCAAGTATAAGTCAGTCTTTTACTGCAAGACTTCAGCTTTTGGATTTTGGTTAGATATTTTGTGAGATACGCAAGCAACATTGTAATCCTGAAATTCATTTATGCAAAGTAATCTAAATGCAGCTGAAATCCTGAAAATTTTAGCAAGCCCAGATAATTTTAATTGAGTTGTAGTCAAAAGGAATATGATGCATTTAAAGGATGTAGCTTCAGCAAGGGTACCAGATTTTTACTTGTTAACTTGCCTGATTTACATTTGTGGGTTGTGGTGGGGGTGTTATGTTTTGGAACTTAGGTTCGAAGGCAGTGTAAGACCTAATGTGCTGTAGACTTCAGTTTGCATCTTTCTTACCAGTTGAACCTGAAAAATGCATATTTACAGGTACAATATGCATCTGTACAAGAACTTCTAAATTATAATTTACAGTTGCCGAAAGGCATTTAATCCATTTGTTGAGAAACAAATAATTGTAGTACTATTTTCTTGGGGGTTTTGGATGACAGCTATATGCTTATATTGATGCAAAACCATGTTCTGAAAATCTCTGAATTTTAGTTGTACCTGAAAACCAATTGGCCAAGTCTCTAACTGTTAGGTGTCTGTGGATTTTGCATATTGTCCTTGCTATTCTGTTTTATTTTTGGATGAAAGAATCCCTGTGTTATACCATAATTAGGGAGTAATTTTAATTATTTTCCCAAGAAGTAGAAAAGCCAGTTGAAATTCCCTCTTTGGGTTAAGAGATGCACACTTGTGTTCTGCTTCCCTGGTCTAACCACCACATACCAGGCCAGCTAAGCTAAGCAAGTCCTTTGCACCACCTGATGAAGCTGAGCAACCTTAGAGAAATGAATGACATGTTCATGAATGAAAGAGAGGAAACAAGTAGACATTCACTTAACTCTGAGGCTTAGTGGTTAGAAGAGATTGAGATCACTCTTGCCCCTCTAGTTTCTGTTCTCTTTAAATGGCTCTTTAATATTAGCACATAAATAGGCTTAGTCTGAAATCCAGCTCTGCCAGCTTGCAGAGAACTCCCCTAATGACAAAGCTATGAAGTTGAGCTTCCTTGTGTAGTTTGTATATGCCTTGAATCCCTTTCAGTCATAGTGCACAGCTTTATCAAGAGTGGAGGATGCTTCCATGGCTTTTAAACAGGTAATTAAAATTCTTTCCTGGGAAATATTTAAAATGTAAACAGTGTTCATCTTTTCAAAGTAAAAATAACAAATTGTTTAGATCTTTCTAAGAGGAAGTCTAGGTGCTTTACTTTCAGAAGGGAGCCCTGCCAGTTCTAAGTGGATAGGTGCACCCCCATCAGCTCTGCCTAGACAGAGGATGAGGAGGAGGAAGAGGTTTCAGAAGTGTTTGCTGTACTCTGGGCCAGAGTTTCCTGCATCACAGAGTGCTGCCGGTGTTGGATGAACGATCACAGTGGTAGCGGAATCACAGCTGCCATTCTTCTTCCTCCAGATGCTTCATCTGAAGTGCCTTGATGCAATCCCACTTTGGGCACCTAGTACTGGTTTCTGGATCCTACTTGTGCCAAATAGGTCCATTAAGCCTCATTTCTTGATTCTTGCATATGCTGAAGGTTCGTACTGCTGGGAAGATGGAGTGTACATAAGGTAGCTTCGAAGACTACTTACTTACTTTCTGTATTCAAGAAGGATAAAGAGAATCAACTGCTGCTTTACTGCCTCCTGGTGAGGTAATACACAAAGTATGCTACCTGTGCATTGGTAGGTGCTGCAGCTCTGGGACCTTTTGGATTTACAGGCTTGGCAGCAAAGAATTTACTTGTTTGTGCTGCAGACAGAGCTTGCCATAGTTTCCAGAATGAGCTGTTTTCTGGAGAAACCTTCTATTTCTGAGAGCAGGGCTAAATTGGATGCGTGGGCCCATGCCAACGAAGGTCTGCAGTGAAGGAAGAACAGAAGCTGTCAGAAGAACAGACTGGAAGTGGTACACCCCAGATAGATGTTTAAAAGTTAGAGGTTTAGAAGTAATTAGTGAATAGGAAGATGAGGTAGTATAAATTTTATTTTTATTTTTGTGGGAAAAAAAAGAGTTGGCTATCTTCTAGCACTGTTGTATTTGTCTGTTGTGTGATTAGAAAGCTCTCTGAAGAGAATCTGCTGGTATTGCCCAAATACCGAATTTTAATTTTTAATAGGACTGCCAATGGTTTTCTATTATGAAGGTATGTTTAAAACTCACTGGGTATCAATTCTAGGTGCTTTCTTAGCCTTCAACAGTGTAATTTCTCAATCTGTTCTACAGGCATTTTTATATTTTTTTTTTCAGTTGAACCCCATAAAATAGAAAACTATTATTATTTCTATTCAAGTAGAAAACAAGAGCCTAGCATTAAAAATTAGCTCATAGTTAATCCAGAATTCTTCTCTTGCAGTAATTTCTCTAGATGTCTGACCTGTGCTTTAAGTACAGGACTATTGTATTCATATTTTAGAGACTAACAGAACATACTTCAAGTATTTCGGAAAAGTGCCATTTTATTCCAAGTAGTGGGAAAAAAACCTCCTTTTCATTAGTCTAATGCTTTCTTTTTCCTCTGGAAAAAGACCAGAAAATTAATTTTGATTGGCTGAAAATGCAAACTAAATTATATACATATATTGCTTTGAAATATCACAGAAATGTGTCTTTGACTTGACAGTGTTCTTTGTAGCTGTTGTTTATGATCAGGATGAAAATCTGCCTCCCAGTGTAGGGATTCTGTGTAGTATTTTAAAACATAGAAGAGATATAATTATTAAAATTTATTAATTATGAAATCAGTGTCTTTAGTCAATGATAATTGATGTATTTAGTGACTTAATGGTGATTAAGTCTGGAAAACTATATTTGAAATTACAAATTGCTCAAAAGTCTAGTTGAAAGTATTGCTTTCCAAGTATTATGAAATCGAAGTATGATATTTATTCAAAGAACATAAGACCTCTTTAAACAAGGTTGAATTTTTCAGTTTTCTGAAATTCTATGTATGTTGCATCCTTATTTTCAGAAAGTATTTTTTCTTCTTTTGAGAAGCAATTAAAAAATTCTTCATAAGCACTTTTATAACACCTTCAACCACAAACATGGCTTCAACTTTTCAGGAAGAAACACTGAAATGTTTGGTAGGAGCAAAATAAGGAAAATCCTGTTTCTTCTGAAGTGATCTGTGTGCAAAGCTTGACAAATGTATAGGGATTTTCATAGGTGCTAGCTGTGTAGAGATGGCAGAAATAAGCACACACTGAAATCCTGAACTCTTTTAGGTGGAGTTCTTTTTCTTGCAATATTAATGTAATGGATTGTTTTGAGTACTGATCTTTAGGTATAAAAAGTCGGGGTGGGTAAAAAGCATGGCCCCCACTCTCCCCTTGGCCAAGTTGCCAGCCACTCTTGTGCCCCCCATCAGATGAAATTTAGGACTTTGTTGGAAGAGCAGATTCTAAATCTCAACCAACATTTATACATATTTACGTACAATAGAAGAACTCTACTGTCCTTTTCCTTTTTTATTTTTTCTTATTTAAGGGACACCTACAGATAGCTGCTTATCAGGTGGGAACCTCATTGATTTATAAGAACAAAATGTAAATACTTTAGGTAACTGTAGATATATAGAGATATAACGGAGTGGTAGACAGTAGTTAGTCATACCTAATTGACTCTGTATATAATATGAGAACCTTCAGCTGTCTTTCTGTAATAGAAAGAATGCAACTCAGATTTGTGCTCTCATGTTTTTAAAGTAACTGTAGAGACCAAAAGAAGCGTTATATAGAGTTTAGATTTTTTTTTTTTTTTTTTGGTATGTGAATCTACCTTTGTTTTAATTTGAAATTAATGAACTAATTCTGTCAGATAAAATTGTAGGTTCCTACAAGTCATATACAGATAATCCTCTAAAAATGTCTCTGACAATGTGCAATTTTAAGCTATAGAAGATTATTTTAAAGTTGTTTGGCTTAGTCTTAAACTGAGATATTTCAAGGTGCTCATGCCTCTTCAGAATATATAACCTTTAATGTTTTTCTGTAGTAAGTTTTGAATTTAATTACATATTTGCAGAGTTCTCTTGACTGTCCCACTCTCCTATTCTTGATAATCTGAAATGTTTATATTACTTTGAATTTCTTAGGGTGGCAAACATGAAAATTGGACACAATGCTTATAACCAGTGTTCTAAAGTGTTGGGTTTTTTTGGCTGTTTCCCTGCTCCCTACCACCCCCATGGCCTAGTCCAGATAATTTTATAGATATTCCTTCCCAAGTTTTACTTATTTTTCTCTGTAAGGTAAAGTGACGTGATAGTTTTCATATATGAACACTGAATATAAATATTTTTTATCCCCTCCTGCTTTTTAGGTGTTCTTTGGACTTTTATTGAAAAAGCCAGGTAGGCAAGCTCCTTTTGTATGCGTGTTTAGTTTAGATTGTGCTAATTTAGAGTATAGAGCTTTTTTTTATTATTTTTTAAATGATGCCTGTGTTACTTAGCATCATCTTCTAGGTTTGGGTCTTAATTGCTGCTGTAGCTTATGCTGTTGTAGAGTGGTGTGGATAATTTTTGATAGCTACAATTATTGAACAGTAGAACAGTATGTGGCAAGACTTCCAAAATTTGTTTTTGGTTGTGCAATATTGCTTGATTGTGTCTGTGCTGTAAAAATGTCATTTAATGTGTTGAAGACTAAATATAACCATGACTTTAATTGTTTTCATAACTCAATTCAGTAATATAGTGTTAATGCTTGGGGTTAAGTTTTTTTTATCTTGCTCTTCATTAGGCTGTTTTGACACAGATTTTTGAATATTTGGAAAAATTTATTTTGGAAAACCAATGCTCATTAGAATTTCTAGTTTTGCCTTTGAATTTCTGTTTTGCTGAGAGGACAGTAATTCTTTAAATACTGGTGTTTTTTTATAACCAGCACAGTTGGCAATAAGCTTAATGTTTTCTTTCAAAATAATTCTTCAGTTGGATAGTGTGTGGATAGAAGTAAGTTTCATTCTTTGGTCAAACATGAAGCATTCTGGGTAACATTATGTTTAGTTAAAGCTCTTATGTTATCAGGCATTCTTTTTAGACCAAAATTTTAAAAATAGACATTCTTTGGCTGTTGGAAGTTTTTAAATGAACATGTGAAATGTCTGAGTGGGTGGATCTCCCAGAAAAAAAATAAAAAAACCATTAAATCCTTCCATTAAATTTCATTTCTAGTTTTCTTCTTAATAATTGAATGTCAGATTTTTATTTCTTGTGCCTAAGAAAAAACCTGGGGTTATTGGTTATTTAATTTCTGGAACATTACAAGTGTTGCTCAAACAATTTTCTTTTTCCTCCTTGTAAGTTGTGTGGGTGGTATGTGATGATAACGTTTTGAGGGAGAATAGGGAAGCAATTGGGACTGCAGTGCTAAATTATCCGGGCACATAGTGGCTTGTATAAAGGCTTATGTGCAAAGATTTTAAGGTAACAAGAACTGTGGCTATCTGCTTCTATGGGATCTCTTATTCATTAGCTTGTTTCTGCTCTTTTTTGGGGGGTTTGGGTTTGTTTTGTTCTGTTCTATGCTTGTTTTCCAGAGGTTTCCAACACAGGACTAGTATTCAGTTTTTGCTGCACTAATACAAACGCTGTAGTCTAGGTACAATTTACAATGATGAGTGCAATTTGAACACTTTCTTTGTCAATGGGTCGGATGCATTTTGGCAGCTGTGTTATCTTAAATCCTAGTCTAGACAAGAGAATTAAAGGTGTGTTATGAGCACGTTATCCTTTCTCAACATTAATGTCATGGGACTTGCTCAGTTATTTGGGTTCTGTATTCAGAAATGCTATGGTGACAATATTTTAATTCTTGTCTTGGTTTAGCCCTAGACTGGGTGAAAGATCAGGTGAAGGACAAAAAAGGGAGTGTTTTTAGAGTTGATTAGTTCATTTGGAAATATCGCTTGTGTCTTGTAGATAGAGCTTTAACAATTTTAAAAATATTATCATCTGCAAAAGTCATGGTAATGAGCACAACATTAAAGCATTTTTTTGAATATTAGGATGTAATAGTGTAGCATAGTGGTCTGTGATAAAATACAGTTCTTACTTTGTAGAATGGTTTGGGGACTCCCATTATTGTTCTGGTTAACAGGTATCCACCTTAACTAAAGATTAATAGTGTTTGAGATTCCCACGTGAGTTTCATCTCAACTAAATTTAATTTGAACTGGAAATGAGTTGGATAAGGCGCTGAACTTAAGTCCTCTGAATGTTGTAAAGAAGAGCTTTGATCCTGGATTTCTGATTAATTGCAAGAAAGGATGCTTTCAAGAAATAGCCAAATAGGTCACCACTAGCCTACACACATCTGCTGAATTAAGAGCAAGTTTTCATAGGAGAACATTTGAATTCTTTGCCCTCTTACTCCTAATATATTTTATAGTAAAGAGTATAATCCAGGACTGATCAACCTACTTTATCTGATTAGATCTGGTTGCAGTTTCCAGCATTGCTTTAACATCTTTTAAACTGCTGTACAAAATCTTACTTGAAATGTTTTATAAAATAATTGGAATGCTTCTGCATTTTCAAAAAGCTGTGAACTTTATAAGACCAATATAGAAATGCATAAATTCTCCCCTCAAGAATTCATTTTCTTTTGGAATGTCCTTACTATGATTTTAATTTATAAATTTTAGAAACTCCTTGGTTTTGTTAGAACTAAATAATGAATACAAAATGTGTGGGGTTCATACAATTTTCTTCAGAGTTTGCAAATGAGTAGGGAAAAAGCTAGTGGTTTTTTTTTTCACACCCACCTCTGTATTTAATAATGCAGAATGCTGAACAAGTGTATTTTTTTAACTGTAACATCAGTCCTAATTTGTATGCTGCTACTTGTAAATACATTATTTTAGGAAGGTGTGTTTTCAGTCTGTGGATTGATTTCTACTGCCAAAAGAACTTGATGTATTAATAGGTTTTCCTAGTAGTAGTCTTCTCTCTCCACATTCAGAATTTGCCCATCTTCTGCTGAAATAATTCTGCTGAAGACCTTTCACACAGTGGTGTTTTTGTGGTTTAGTTCTGGGGGATTTTTTTATCTTCAGAAATTCAGGTTGGGTTTTTTTAATAATTTGGAGGGAAGAAGATGAACATGTTGAACTATTCCTTTTGGGGGATTTTATCAGATGCCTTTCATACCCCTCTAACCCCACAAAGCAAAAAATATAAACTGGTTTGAGTGTTTTTCAGTTTCCAGTTAAATCCAGGCTCTCCATCTCGATGCTTAAAGAAGACATCTGCTAGTCTCAGATGCAGTTAGATTCTTGGTAGCTGTCGTGCAGGCCACTCCCTACAATGCCTGGAAGAGAGAAGAATGAGTCACCTTCTGCTGGGTTAAGGCTGCTGCAGTCCTCTGTCAAAGTCCAAGTGATAATGTGGAGTGAATTCTCTCATTTCTTTTTTCCATTTCGGTGTTGTGTTAGGTTTGGAGGGAGGATAGTAGGGTTGTCAGTGTGGTAACACTTAAATCTGTGTGATCTGCTTGGATTCTTTAACATATGAGCTCCTCAGGATGCATGGAGGCTTTGGAGGTAGGAGAGGCTGGTTTCATTATTGTACCAAATGTGCAGGATGCAAGCAGGCACTCCTGGCATCGATCTTCTGAACATGCAGTGCTCTGGAACAGATGCCTTTTTTAATATATTTTTTCCAGTGCCAACCTTCTCTTCTTATGCATTTCATTTAGAAATAAATGAGACCCAGGCCTTACAGGGAAAAAAACCACTTAAGCTATTTTGGGTCATTTCCTTAGAAATCTGCTTTGCTCTAAGGTGTATAATACCATTGCAGCAAAACACTCAAACTACCAAGCCATGTATGCAGAATCTTTTCTCTTGAGAAACAGGCTTGGCCACAGGTCAAACACTTAAAAAGGATGGGAGAGAAATGGAAGTCAATATGACATCGTGAAGCAACAGCTGACCTTTCCTGAAATATTATGGTCACCTGGACTAGGGGAGTCTTCTGGTGATCATTGACTATATGGGATATCAATTTTGCATTTTTGCAGTGGCTTCCTAATCTAAAGAGAATAAGCAGTCCTGAGAAATCACTGTGTACCAGTCCTGGTACCTTTCTTTACCCTGTACATACAATCTTTTTGTTGTTCCCTTAGTATTTGTGAATTTGCCTTCATGTGTTTGTATTTACCTTCATAGTAGTACGTCTTCAACAGAAAGATGAAAGAGTATTTTCTAAGCTTCTCTTGCAGTTTAGTGTTGAGAACAGTCTTCTGGGAAAAGCAGATGTGAAACTCCTATGACAAAAGGAGGTATGTAGTCTGGCACCTCATTGATCAGGGTTGTACTGTGTATACATCTGTACTATGTTAAATCTGAGAAACAGCATTGACACCACTTGCTTTTATTCCCAGGGCTTTCTGTGGAAGTGATATCTATTGTGGATTTGTTGAATATCTTACTGTTGTTTTGTCAGTAGACTCCATAAGCAGTGTTTGGTGCATTAGGGCTTTTGAGGGACTTGGCTGCTTGCGTAAGTCTGCAGAGACCTTAGGTGAGTGACCCTCTTTTGGTTCAGTATGTGGTTCAGCTGGGCTTGCACAGCTCTAGGCCTTCAGACAGATAACCTTTTTTGACAAAAGCTTTGGGTGGGTGCAGCTTTTCAAGAAATATAGTGGGAAGGGAGAAATTCTGTGGTCATGGGCCTCTAATTGCTTCTGGAGTCCCAATGTATTTATCTACCTCAGTTTTGCTTTCAGACCCAGAAATATTTGCCATCAGAATGAGTTAATTTATGTACCTCCTTTTTCACATCAGTTTCATTCTGGATGTTTTGAGCAGAGAGTTTCTGAATGCCTTTGTATGATTTTTTTTTTTTTATAGAATATGGAGTAGGCCACAGACTTGATGATCAAATCTTCCACAGCATAGGCCTAACAAGTCTTGTACTTCTGATGCCTTCCTTCTCCAGGAGTTCTATGCACAGCTTATATTATATTGCTGATTATAAAATTTTATTTGGAGTAGAATCTGCTTAGATCTCTATCCTTACACAAATAGTTGTCTGAGGGATGGTAGACTCTTTCCTGGAAAGAAGCTGAAGATGATATCATGATAGCCTGTCAAGAGTCCGTAGAGTTTTAATGTTAAATATCAAACAGGAAGAAGCTTAAATAGTTTGCCTTCCTTAGGTATCTCTTCTGTCTGTCTCTTAGTTTGTCTGCAGCCTCACTTCACATTAGAAGCTGCACATGCTCAGCAGTCTCTCTTCATGCCATCTGTTTCTCCAGTAGTAGGTATAGGTTGGCCATGTGAAAAATCAATAGCCTTGTGCACTGTGGTCCTTGATGTTCTGGAAAATTTAGGCACAATGGCACATTCTAGAATTTCACTCAATCCAAATATTCCCAAAATTCATTAAAACTGGGAGAAGCCAGGCTGCCTGCTGGTGTGGTGCATGTGCAGCTATGTTTGATGGTAATGGGACTGAAGAGTCCTCTGCTGCCTTTAAAGATGACATAATGGATCAGCTGATAATTTTGCCTGGACTGCCTGAATGGATATCTAATAGTCTCACCTCTAGTCTGGCACCATACACCATGTAGCTGTTCCATCTGGGATTTTGTTACATCTTAACAAAGTATCACTGTCTTATTGTGCTGTCCTCAGTCTCTTTTACTATCTAGCAGTTTTTAGTCAAACTTCTTGTAACTATTTTGTTTCTAACGCTCTCTTGTAACCAGATTTTGTAGCAACCAAAGTCAGATAATTGCTACCCATCAGGCAAGTCTGTTAACAGCTGTTGGCACGGGATGCTGTTCCTATTACCCCTCTGAGTTCCAGTTTTTACATTGTGGGAATGATCCTGCTGCCACTAGGTCTTTTACCCCAGATTCTGCCCTGAGCATGTAATTGGAAGACTTGCTCCTCATCTGTGTGAAGGTGGTCTTCAGGAACCGTGATGAGCAAATGCAGTCCTTGGACAGCCTCCTTACGGACTGGAGCTGCTGTTCCTTTCATCTTTTTGATTTACGCTGTTGGCTACACCTGTAATTGCCAAGAGCTCAGCTACTGGGCTGCAGTGGTGGTCTGTAGGCAGGACATGTGAATGTTTAACAAGAAGCAGGGCCCTTTCTCAAGGGAAGGAAGTGACGGGCACTTGCAGATGCTGTGAGCCCTACATCACAAGACTAAATTGTAGCAGGCATCTTCAAAAGCCCCTTATCTCTAAAAATTGTATCACAAGAAGCTGAAGGTAAACATCATGGTGGGTTGATGGTGGAAAGGTTCTTTTCTCCAGACTGCTTTGTCTTAGGTACTTCAGCAACTCTTTGAATAAATCCATGCAATTCAGGTTGTACCTACCAAAGTTTACAATGTAACTCTGTTAGGAAAAGGAAAACAAAATACACAGAAAGCTATCATCAGGGTACTTGAACTTAAAAAAACCCAATTGCTCTGGAACATAAGAAAGAGGGAACAAAGGTAATATGAATTGCAGGGCTTACTAATGTGTCCCCTAGGCTTGATAGGGACACATTGGAGAAAAAGAAAAAACCCTATGTTTACAAAGTTTTCACATCTGGAAAGAATTGCTGCATTGCAGGCTTTACAGAGGAAAGAAGTATGATTTGTGAAAAAATATTTTCTTTCCGTGGCTTCTCAAGAACTTGGTCATTCAATATAATTGCTGCAATTTGTTGCAGGATATTGCCTTTTCTAGTTTTTTTCTCACAAACTATATTTGGTAAAAAATACACACACTAAAAAAGAGAGAAAAGTATTATTTTTTAAATTAGTATATTCAAGAAAGAAAACTAATAACCCAGAGGTGTGAGGTTGCATAACCTGGTGAATGTTGAATTCTCCTCTAGATGGTTTTTAGTCAGAAGTAGTGACTGCCATTCTGGTGGCTTCATCTGCCAGAGAGGGACAATGGTAAGCTCAGCCTTGGATGAAAGCTGAGAAGGCACACCTTGAAAGTCCATCATTACTCTAAAATTAAGCAACTGTATTGCCTTCCTAGCTGGGATAATTAGACTGGTAATTGAAGTTTACATTCTTCTCCAAGAGATGATCAAAATGCTTGCTTTGAAAGACTTTCTGTCTGTCAGCAAGAAATGTGGTTAGATTAAAAGGACTGGGAACAGTCTGGGCTTCACACCTCTGCACACACCTTCAGATTAATTGGAATGGCCTTTCTGAATAGGACAACTTAATGTGGAAAAAATAATTAGTGAACTATTTTCAGGAAATTCTAGTTACTAATTAGTGATTCAATGAAGAAGGTGTAATGGACACTGGGGTGTGTGTACAGTACCTTTAAACATAATCTCTTTCTTAAAGCCTTATTTTTCAAATATTTCAATATTTTTCAAATATTTTCTTTTGTTACTTTCGAGGGTTAAGTATACAAACTGCCATCCTTTCTGCACCTAAAATATGACAAATAGACAGGTAAACATTGGGGTAATGTTTTTTTTCTTAGAGTAAAATAAAGTACATGAGGGTATATAAAAATTAAGTTTGCTCAGAAAGAGAGACAGTTAAAAGTGTATGTAAAACACACACAAATATATGCATATATGTAAACAAGAGGTTTTCAGTCTTCTAGCCATTTGGGGTCAGGACTCAAGATAAAAGGAAAAAATAATATATGCATTCTATCAGGTTCTGCAGTTATCTTCTGTTTAAAATAATTTAAAATAGGCTTTGTCTAACATGTGAAAAATCTTGCACCAAATTACTTCTGAACAAGTTTGTTTAAAGCAGTGTAAAGCTACATTGTTTGTCTCATAACTAATTTGAGCAAAATTAAAATTAATATCCATGCGGGAATTTGCCGCATTTTAAAGGAGTTTCTTAGGTTGGCCTGGCTTGTTTGTATTTTCCCCCTCTGAAAAGAAAATTATGTCAGTAAGAGATGTAGGCACCGATTTAATTCTGTTCCCCTCTCACACACTTGTGCATGGGTTGCTTTTTTTCCATCCTCCCCATCTTGCTGGGAATGGCCGGCACACGGCCACTGGCAGAACGCCAGTGCGGAGCCGCTCCAGTGCCCAAGGGATGCTCACAGCCAGAACCTTGGGCTCTGACCCGGGCACTGCTGACACAGCTTTGGCATGGCCAAGGTGCCCCCATCCCCTGAGATGCAGCAGCGTGGTGGTGAAGTCCCAGGGGCCAGCCTTGCTGGTAGGGTAAACAGGTACAAGATAAAACAGTCTGCAGGGTTGACTGTCTGCCACAGAGTGTCTTCATGGACAATAAAATGGCTGTCAGACAGGTTAGTAAAACTCTTCTGGGAAAATGGAGCTTTTTATAACCTAGACTAAACCCAAGGAAATTAACATTTATGCAGTAGTTAAAATATGAATAGCTCGATGTCTGAGACGATGAGTATATCTGAGTTCCTCATTCTAGCTGGCTTTATTTGGGTAGTTAATCAAATATTAGATCTGAGATATACATACACACATCTATGTATGTGAAAAAAGTAAAATGTTTAGATTTCACTGTTGTACTAGATTCCCTGTATTTAATGTCATCTTATAAACAAGTTCTTACTAAGAAATTTCTGGATGTTTGAATGGATTATATTCACAACACTGATTCAGAATGAAGTAGTCTGTTGTTTTTCTTTAACTAGTACCTGTCTTATCGTATGTAGAAAGAATGAAAAAATCTAAGAAAATTATTTCTGAAGTTTATGCTTAAGCTAGAAGGGAGGTTATCGGGAAATTGTTCTCTATATTTATCTTTATTCAACTTAGAGGTAGTATGTTGGGAGGCAATATTTTGTATTTGAAGATCAATCAAAATTTATTTTAATAAGAACTAACAAGTAACAATCAAAAACCCCTGACAATTCTGAAGCTCTAATTTTGGTCTGTTCATCTTTAGATATGGAAGCAGTTTCAGTTAACAAGATGATATACACTTTTTGAATAAAATTTCTGGAGTTAGCAAGTTGAGGTGTTGAAGATGGAGGTGTCTTCTTAAACCTATGGAGAGTAAAACCTTCTTGGTGTTGTGTGTATTCTAACATTCCAATTATTTACAGCAGGCATATGGTAATTAGATAAATTGTTCTGTAAGATAAGGGCTGCCAGCTTTCTGAAGTCATGGCACAATGGTTTTGCTTACCAAGTTGCAAATAAAATGTTCTGGTAGAAACTTGGCAGGAGTGAAGAGGCTTTCGGAGCATTTGCTCATGATACTAGTCAGGGGCTTGGATTTTTTTCTTTGTTGGTAGAGAAGGGTTTGACTATGGTCAAAAGGCCATGAAATCAGAATACTATTTCTGCAGTAAAAGAGAAAATGGTTGCATTTTTACTGTTTTGTCCTAAATTGATTCAATGTATCAGTACGGTCACTTGCTTACAGTTTCTGTAAAATAGTCCATCTTCTGAAAAATATCCAGAGTTGTACCCTAATTGTACCATTGTGAGGAAGATCTGTCTCAACAGAGCATTTTTTGCAAAGTTTTTTCTATGTACATTGTAGGATGTTTTTATTAGCTTGAAGGGCATTAAGCTGTATTCTTCTTTAGTTTCTAGGGCAACGAAAGTCTCTGCTTTGAACTAGACACACAAATTCTTTTCAGGCTATGCAGTATCATAAAAGCTCTGGTATCTACCTGCCTTAGGTTCTACCTGGGGACTGATGAGAAAGCAGAAGTTCAGGCCAGATTATCTGCCAATTAGCTGTGTTGTTTTTGTTTTTCTTAAGTTTTAGTGGCCTGCAGCTAGGTTCATTGTGAACAGTCAAATTCTTTAAAAAACAAATAAATGAAAGTCTCTGTGGAACTGCAGTTTTTATCAGTATGTAATGCTCAATTCTGCAGACTAGATCATGGCAGTGAAATTATCAGAGGTGGATTTCGTGACCTAAGACTGCATTTCAGGATCCAGATCTGGATAGTGCCAAAAGTCAGGAGCACAGACTTTTTGGAATAAAAGGTTCTTACTGCAAGATGGAAGAGAAACTTTCTTTCGCTATGTTTGTGACTGGACAGGACAACATAGTCGTTCCTGAACTCTAATCCTTTGGAAGCAGGTGATGCTACTAAGAAGGTTTTGAATTAATTGTTAGGCCTATTATTGAAGACTGTAAAAGTGTGATTTTGATGACCTAGAGAAAATTGTATTAGAATAGTTTAAACAAGTTTTGCAGTGGAATTTTTATCACTGATTATAAATTGGTTAAAGTATTACAAGAGTGTGTTGGTTTTGAAGAGTGAACTAATACTTTAGAGTACTATAGTCCTCTGGTCCTTTTAAATTGCATATGCATTTCACTATTTTTTGCTATTTTTACTTTATGTATCCTCTGAAAAGTTTCACTTTTATAGTTTAAATGAACAAGGATAAGGAGTTTGAAGTTGTCATTAACTTATGCTTGAGCTTTAGTTAATTCTGCAAAAGCTGGTTAGTTCCTTTTGCTTTCAAAATTCTAAGATATATGTCTATCTTGAGCCTTGTAACTATGATTATCACTTCCTCTACATAAATGAAAGGCCATAAATATTTATGTGACTTTGTCATTTGTTTCTCAGCCCATATTCTATGTAAACAAGCATTATGCAACTCAGTTGTCTGCTTGTCTCATCTTCCTCCATTACCTGCCAGTGAGTTTTGGGTTCTGCAGCGCAGTTAAGCTAAATTAAACATTAGGACAAATTCCCAAAGAGATCATGGAAGGCCTGTCCTTGGAAGTTTTCAAGACTGAACTGTGCATGGCCCTCTGGAAGTTGGTTGAGATTTCCTGGCTGACCTTGCTCTGAGCAGGGGGTTGGACTAGAGTCTTCCCAAGGTCCCTTCCTGCCCAGATCAACATCTGGAACAAATTAGAAATCTAAATAATGATTAAGTTCTGTCAGAATTGTTGGTGGGAAAGACACACTGTCACTGCTGTAGTTATGGAAGAAACTGGCACATGCTTAATCCCAATTATGGACTGGGGAATGGTGAGGGGAAAAGTTGCAGGCAGAAGGAAAAACTAGAGCTTTAGATAGCAGCATTGATAGACTGTGTGAGAAACTAGACCTACCATTGTAGTCATAAATTACTTTACAGACTCTGTGCTTTGTACAAAGTCTGGATGCAGTTTCAGCTTTTCCAAAAAGATTATTAACAGTATTTTATTGCAAGGATATTTTTTCTTTTTTTCTTTTTTTTTTTCTTTTTTTCCCAAGCTACAGGCATAAACTTTGATATATTGGAATTGGTACAAATCTCTTCAGTCACTTTCTTTCTCCTCCCTCACCTTTGTCAGTGCTTGCTCGTACAGGAAGTTTACAGCGTATTTTATCTAAGCATTTGCACATCAAGATACACTTCTGAAAGAAATGTCTTGTGACAAAGCATGTATTGATAAATAAATAGTAATGCATTTTAGGGTCACTGTTGTTTGAATGCAGCAGTGTAATAACTTTAAACTATAAAACAATTGAAATCCATAGATTTGTATGATGTGCAAGAGGTTAGCAATGCTTTTGATAGGTATCTGCATTTTTCATTGCCTTTGTAAAGGGACCTATTCAGTCCCGCATCACCAGAATAGGCAGGTTTTATGACCTTGTAGAGTTTTGTGTGGAGGAGCAAGGAAGAAGTGAAATCCCTCAATGTCAGCATATGTTTCAAGGTATTGTGAGCCTTTGCAGTTTCTACTCAGGCTGGTGGTGTTGAAGTGAGGTAACGACCTTGACTTTGTCCCCAAAGCTGGCGTTCTTGCTTCAAGGCACACCTAATCCACCAGCTTTATTCTTTCTGCTGACAAGAATCTGCCCTAATGTTCTAAATACTTGTAAAGAAATCCCAAAATTTTGCAGTGTTACGTAGCTTACTGCTGAGAATAGCTGGGATGCATGGTGCTTTTTCACTTGAAGAGCAAGCAAAACTGCTACTGCATCCTTCAAGATGTTCAGATTGCCTCCATCACTAAGGATGGAAGACCTCAGAAGTGTTTATGTGCCATAGGCAATAAAGGTTAAAGCTGACAACTTTTCCTCAGATGAAGAGCAGAGGTACAGAGTTCAAGGGACTTGCTAGAAATTGCAGAGGAGATCTGTAACAGGGTGTGAAACTGAACCCACATCTTGCATCTCATGTCAGCATTCCTCTTGCTTGATGCTTAATGTTTTCTCTCTAAGACATTGGGGGATAAAATTTAATTATAAGTGGTGATGTCTGAAAAAAAGTGGTCATTTAAAAGAAAGGGGTTTTTTTTGAGACTTCAGAATATAAATAAAAGATAGGTGGCAGTTACTTTATTTTTAGAATCTTCTACATGTTGCACATTTGGTAGGTACTGAAAGCCTTGACATATCCAGTTATACTCATTGTATTGGAATAAACATCAGTGTATTAGCATGGATATGGCTTAAAAATATTCAAGGTAGGAAAACTAATGTGGTCATTAAGAATAATTTTTAATCACGGATGCAAAGCTTAAATATTGAAATGTGAGGCCTAATTTTCAGGATGTTGAGCTACTCCTACATCTATTAGCAGTAATTTCAAAAAATCTTAGGTGCTCAGTTTTAATGTCTGGAAATTTTTTGAGCAGTAGCTTTTTTTGTATTTAAGCAACTATAACATTCCTCATAATCTGTTAGTAGTTTTCTTGACAAGTAGATTTCATTCAGTATGAACTGAGTAGAGAGACTAGATGAAATTGGTGCAGCTGTGAGAATCTCAGATTTGTAGGACATTCTGATTTTCTTGTTGCTTTTAGAAATGAAACAATTGAAAAAGTCAGGTAAAACATTTGCCTAATATTTACTTGTGGTAATTGCTTCTTAAGCTAAACCAAGGAACAGAAAATACCCATTTGAAAATTCTAGTGTTTCTGAGTTGCTGAATGTGCCAAGCATTTCAGGATTTCAGCAAAATGATGTTGATGCTTAGTTGTGTAAGATGAGGATTTTGATTGGCATAGAGAGGGAACTCAAGGATTAAAATCTTGTTTGGATATGCTCCCAGCAAACCTGCTGCTAAGAAGGTAGATTTTATATATCCCTTGGAGTCTTTTCAGTCTTGATAATAGACTTCAGTGTTAGCTATGAATTTTAATGATGAATACTAGGGAGACGTGTCTGTTTTAAGGTGAAAAATAACCTCTTGTTTGTGAAGGCTTTTGAGCATCTGAAGCTACTTGTGTCATTGGCTCCTTCAGCACTCAGAAAGCTGTTTTCCTTCACCTGTGCCAGAGCCTTACTTCGGGGGGAACAGACAGTGTCATGGGACGTAGTTTAAACATTCATGGAGTTCTGCAAGCTTAATGAGAAAATGTCTCCCTTACATCTTAATGATCAGGGAATTTTTTTTTAGGACTTTAATGACTAGCGAGCCCTTAAGACACATTAATAAACCTTTGAATTTTCAGATGTTCTTGACATTTTACCTTAAAAAGCTGGAGGAAGAGCCAAAGGTAGGCTCAATCTGTAGTGACTTGCAGAAGCAGGCTGAAAACATGGAAGGAGTTCATTGTTATTCTAGCTCTCCTATGAAATCTTAGACATGGAAAATCCTCTGTAGATAAGAATTTTTATCCAAAGTAAATGGAAATGACCTGTAAAGATCTTTGGTGTCTTTTATACAGAGGTGATGTGCATCATCCTGTTACCTCTGTTGCAGCATGGGAATGTAGGTTTACTGCATGGCCTTTGAGTATGTGTGTTGGGTTGTACAATCCATGGTTCTTGTCCCTTGGAAGGTCTCAGCTGTAAGCTGCCTAGGAATAATGTGCACAAGTGCTTTGGTTTGCTTGGAAAGGAAATATTTCCTCTAATTTCTTACAAGCGCAGCAACAATGGTGAGCCAAACTGGCAAGTGATGCCGGCTCTAACACCCACAGAGCTGAATTAGCTTTAAAGTATTTTATTTAAGATGAGGGGATTATTTCCAGAAAGTTTCGTGTATAAGAACAAAGTTTCTGAAGCCTCCTCAAAAGTGATATGGTGTGGTATTATTTATTATTCTAATATTATCCTCCCAAGTTGTTTTGCAATTATTATTTAATTTGCTGTCCTATGAGTAAGTACAATTATCATGACTTTATATACCTCAATCTGTCCATCTGGAGAGTTTGTTTTCCCAAAGGCTATGTAAGGAGTTCATGTCAAAGCCTAGAATAAAATGTTAGATCCCAGTCCTGCAATTAGGCCATATGCTGTTCTTTATAGCAAACTGACTCATGACTCAGCCACCTAATTGCAGTGGGACTTCCAATAAACTCTTTAACATCTACTCATTTATAAAAATAATTTTAAGACTATTTTTTTAGTTGGGAGTTGTTGCTCAAGAAATTAAATCATTACACAATATAACTTACAAAACTGAATATTAAATGCAATTAATTAGTAAACCGGACTGACTTGTTTGCACCAGGATCGTGGGAGTTTTACAGCTGTTCTGTATGGTTTTGCCTGAGAAGCTGTAATAATTTCCATTAGAGGGAAAAGTGCTCAAACTTTGCAAAAACCTACCTTTGTTTAGATTTGATTATCTATTTCTCTGACACATTTATACATTTATACAGGTATTGACACATCTTCATCAGTGTCTATCTGCAGGAGTCCACAGAAACGTAATTCTGCACAATGACTCCTTAATGGCTGAAGTTTTTAAAGATACCAAAACACAAAGAATAAGAGTTTGGAAAAAGTGAGATATCTTCCTTGTCTGAGTGTCTTAAGGTAGTAATAGCTTCAGAAGTGTTTGTGTGTATATATATATGTGTATTTCCTGCTGCTTTGGTTCAAGAATTAGTAGCTTCAACAAAGGGTTAAGATGGTTTTCTCCTTGAAAATTCTGTGGTATTTCTTCCTTTCATCCTGGTGTTTGAGAGGCTCAGAATCAGGCTGGGGAACACTCTGTGCCTCTTCTTATCCTCCATAGCTGATATGAGTTTTAACTATCGAGGATTCTGCATTAAATATCTAAGTAATTACGTGAAAGGGATTAGAAAAGTTCTTGATAGTTACAGTTGGAATATGTTCTTGTTCTAGATGAGGAAACTGCTTTTTTAAGTTATGACAGATTTTACTGCAGGCAATCAAAGTTTGCAAGCTACGTTACAAAAGGATAGTTCATTATATTTAATGTGAATTTGTAAATAGCCTAATAGATTTAACTGTAATTTCTGGTACTTTATTTCATATTACCCATAATTCTTTTGCTGTGTATTTTGGCAGGATTCATACCACAATTTTTTTGTAAGGCTAAAATTAAGAATAATTGTTTTTTACTGACTTTTGATATTATTTGCATCATTTTCAACACTAATATCATTATCCCTTGAATTAATTTCCTTTTTGAAATACTATCAAAAGTGACAGAAATGCATTTAAAAAAAGAGAAAAATACCCTGTGTGTAGAAGGTAATAAAGGTGACTTAGTACTGGAGACTCCTTTTGATTATTGGTAATAGTTATCCCCTATAGATACCTTTTGTATTTCAGTGGTCTCAGTTTTTATCATACAAAGCTGTAATCATGCATCTTTCCAAGAACTTCAACAGGACTTAAACTGGTTATAAAAAATAGTCTTTAAGATTCCTTGATATTATCTTGGTTTGTTTTTATTACACAGAATGATTTGGTTGAAAATGTTTGGGTCTGATATGAAGCACAGGAAAAAATCCTAGAAAAGAGACACCACTTTCAGAATGGGAAATTAGAAAAGAGGAACCTGTTTGTACTTTTTTCTCTACTGACTAGTGCAACTCACACACACACAGAGTGTAGGGGTACTGAGCAATCTGTACCACTGTTTAAGGGAATCAGATCAGTTTACTAGCCTTGGTGTATATTTGGGGTTTTTTGGGCTTTTTTAATTCTTGTTGTTTCATTCTTCATTTTTATTATATTTTCACTGCACATCATCTTTGTTTTTATCTTCAGCTGACAACAGTTCTAACCAGAAGTCTGAGAAGTACCTTGTAAAAGAAGTCAGGTACTGCCCATGTTTTCTGGGTATGATTGGAGGTGGAAAAGCTATGAGGAAAAAGTCTCTGAAGATCATTCTCATACCATTCACCTTGAAGCTTTCTAAATGTTTTAAACTGTTATTCAAAGTGTGCATAGTAATGTAAATTCACAGAAATGTGGATGATGTGTGTGCTGTGTGAAGTAAGATAAAATATAAAAATATTTATTGCTGTGTGATATATCAAGCCCTGTGGTGAGTGGTGCATAACTGGGCCACATAAAACATTTGAAGTTTGTGTATTTATTGATTTCAAGTGGCTGTGGTGTCCATTCTCAGAAAAAATGAGAGATTTACTGTGGGCTATTGGTCCCAGGTGTTCATTAAAGATGGGTTACATGGTGGGTTTTAGCATTATCTAGAATTTATCTAGAACTGGGAAATACACTCAGATGGTCTCTTATGGGACAATAACTGTACCTTGCCAGTAGTGGAAACCCTAGATATGATGGCATTTGACTCTTCACTGGTGTCTTTCACTGGGCTTTAAATGACTGCAGCCCTGTTATCTCTTCAAGAGTCACCTCTGCTCAGTACCTGTCATACTGGAGCTAAAGATAGTGAGAGCATTTAAACAGGGTGAGGTGCCTTGTTCTTTAATCGTGTTCTGCAAACACGTGTAATTGGTCTTGCAAAAATTTGTTCCTGAAGAGGTCTTAAAAAGTCAAGCCTTCCCTGCTACATTTCAGAGTGTTTCTTACAGGCTGTGCTATATTTGCCTTAGAATACATACTGTGCTGCTTTGATACTGACAAAAGTGGTAGTGATTCTTATTTTCAGGTGGCCCTCGTGCTTCTCATTAGGAATGATCAATGCTGCTCAAAGTTTTTCAGCTATACTGAGAAAATTGTATTCTCCTGCTCCAGAAATGAACAGAACTGTGCCACTTTTCCATTGCTAAGGGGACAGACAGGGGCAGGTGGGCTGCAGCAAAGGGCAGAACAGCAAAGGGCAGCTCCCACTGTGGGCTGAGCTGCTGTCTCACAGACCTGTGATGGGAGCAGCAGCCTGGGTTCAGGACTTTGATATAGGTGATGGGGTTTTAGCCTCTTTTGCTCTGCTAAAAGTATTTGTGAGTAAGTTAGATTCTACTAGAGGAATGATTTGTGAATTTCTAAGTTTGATTTTTGTGGATGTATGGAAGGGTTCTGTGTTGCTGCTTGACCACTTCAAGGTGGCTCTCTTTTTTTTCATTAATTTGTTTTCAGATTTCATTAGAATCATACAATTCCCCCACATCTGAGAAAATGCCCTTCCCCTGGTGGGCCTGTGCTGCTGCTCACCATCTGAGTGGTGGGTGTCCAACATCTGGCTGGTCAAAGCTCTGAGTATCAAGTGGAGTCTCCAGATGGAGGCAGAAGTTGCCTCCAGTGAGATCAGCAGCTGTACTAAGGAGAGTACTGAGCCAGGAATTTCCCCTGTACTTATCTGGAAAAAAATTGCCCGGGATACTAAATGAGGCAGGAAACTGTGGTAGTGTTGAGAGGTAAAGGGTGCAGAGCTAGCTTGAACTTCAGAGCTTGTAGAGTTTGTAAAGTTAACTACTCAAAATCTAGGTAGTACAGGGATGTATTCTGCAAGAACAACTTTATTTTTGGTAAGAAGATATAATGAGAGCTTTGCAGAGACACTTTCTTACACATTTCAGTATTGTAAAGTTATTGGTTATTGGGTGAATGTGATTTATAAGGTGAATAAGGCTATTGACTGTAGTATCTCATTTTAGGTGGTGATGGTAGGTAGTGAATTGGGTAAATGCAACAGGAAAAGCAATACAGAAAATTGCTTCTATCTGTTCCACCTAGTAGTTCCTAGATGGTCCTGTGCAAATAAATTAAATTAGGCTTTTCACATATTTTTTGGCAGCTCATCAGTTCTTTCTGTTCTTCAGCATGAAACATCAGGGTTTCCATTGCTCCATTTCTCAGGTGCTGAGTACTCATAGCAGACTCTCAGATATCTATTTGCCCAGCTTTTCTAGGGTTCCTAAACCTTTTACGCACTTGAATTTTTCAGTGGAACTGACTAGAAGTCTGCAACAAGTGTGTATGTGTATCCTTATATGTTCCTCAACAAATTTGAGTGATCTCACAAAACTCAGAGAGATTTTAATTCTGTGTTTTAATTCTGGCTGATCTATTTCTTCACTGGGCACTTCTCAAGCACCTGCTTTGAATTTCTCAGTTCTACCAGAGTGCAAGCCAGTGGAGAGTGAGAGGAAGTTCAGTGCCCTCAGAAATCAAGAAATGCAGTGAAGGGGTACCTGATTTCATTTCCACTGAAGGATGTTTTTAATGCTGTATAGCAAATACAATAGGACACACACATCTGAACAATAAAGATAAGACAGCAATTCAATATTTCTTTTTATCTGTCAAATGCCAAATGTCAAATCCGTCTTATGTAATTAAAGACTATGCTATCTTGTGTTTAAACACAGGAGGACAGATTTCAAGATGCTTGTGTGTATTTTGGTACTTAATTTATGGCAGCTTAGCTCTTGCAAGTGTTCCATAGATATTGTGCTAAACACTGCGTATCCACGGAGTAAGAAATGGATTATGTCTCTTCAGATGGTAAATGAAGGCAGGATAAATGGTAAAAGTGAGGGGAATTCTCTGCAATTATTAATGACAGCCCTGGACTATGGATTAAATTACATTCCCTTAGTAAGCAAAGAAGCATAACAAAGTTTAGAGTTTCAGATACATCTTATGACATAGTTGGACAAATTTTTTACACTAGTCTGATGATGTAAGAGTTGCTGATGTGGTTTGAGATGTTACTGGTCTTTTATCCTTTCAGACTCTGGGGGAGCCTGCCATCCCTGCAGCAGAGGCAGCAGGAACACACATTACCTGTTGTAGCGAAGAGTGGTGACAGACAGGGAAATAGGCTGTTCCCCTCAACCAGATGAGGCAGATACACCAGCACTGCTCTGCTGCCTTGCCTGGCAGGCAGGGGGGAGGAACTGATGGGAGGGATGAAGGAAGTGTAATAGGTGGCTTAAAGACAGTGCCATTTTCAGATGCTTCAGCTGTCAGCTGTGTCTTTTGTCTGTCCACAGTTCAGTCTTATTCCACTGGTTTGACCCAAAGCAGTACTACTAAGATAATATGGAGGAGAAAATCAGGTTTAAGTTAAGAAGGTACCATCTTGCTTCTCTTAGGTCTGGTTTGAGAGCTAAAAAGTCATAATTGTTTTTCTCTCAGTCCTAGTTGCTTTTGTGAGAAAACCTGTGTAAGACTATTTTGGAAATAGGCCCAGTGTTTTCTTCTATCTGTTCTTTTCTATGGCAAATATGTAAATTTAAAACCTGATGGAACACTTTGTTTTGTGTCTGAAGAAAAGTTTATGTATGTGAAGATGGAAAAAAATGAAAAAGGCAGACATTTCAGTTTTGTAAAAAAATTCGGCAAGGATCTCTTCATAAGGAAGTGGAAAGTAACAAACTCCTTCATAGCTGTATGATCTGTTGTGCTGTCCAAGTTGATTATGAAGTAGAACTGTGATAGTATTTCCTGGAGCTTAATTGTGATTGTTTACATAATTTCACATAATTTTTACATCCTTTCGCATCATTTTTGGCATAATGATGTGAATCTGCAAGGGAGAGAGATATATTCTGTATTATTTAATATGTGTTTATTTGTACTTGAAGTGGACTACATTTCCTGAAATTTGGAATTTATTTACTGGCCCTTTGGTTTTGTCTCATTTATTGCTATCCAGAGAGTTCTGTGTATGTTGACCAGAAGGACTCTCTTGAAAGGGAGAGTGTGGCATCATTATCCCAAGATGGAGATACCAAATACCTGTTCAGAGAGAAGGAGGATGTAATGTTGAAGGGAGGGTTTGATGTCCATCCTGTTCCTACACATGGAGATTGCAAACAAAGAAAATAGTATTATAGTCCTCATTTTTGTAGTGTGAAAGTATTCCTGGCATATTTCCAAGGGGGGAAGGAAAATTCAGGGGGGGAAGATTTTTTTAGAACTCTGAAAGCTCTGAGGGGAACAAGATGTGCAACAAATTGCTAGAATGTGAAATACGCATTTTTTCAAATGTAAAATTTTAAGAATCATCCAAATGTATATTTCCTATTGGGTCTGTACACTTTGCAAATACATTTTCTTTTTTTTTTTTTTTTTTTTAACCTTAAGAATGTTACCATTTTTAAAAATATAATTGTTGTTGTTGTTTTTGTTTTTAAACTGTAGGTATGAGAAGGTGCCAGTAATTCTGGTTGGTAATAAAGTGGACCTGGAAAGTGAGAGAGAAGTATCATTGAGTGAAGGCAGAGCCTTAGCTGAAGAATGGGGCTGCCCCTTTATGGAGACCTCTGCTAAAAGTAAAACAATGGTGGATGAGCTCTTTGCGGAAATTGTTAGACAAATGAACTATGCAGCACAGCCAGACAAAGATGATCCATGCTGTTCTGCATGTAATATACAATAGCATTAAAAATTGCCTAACCTGGACTTAATTTGCAGAAATTTTGTAAGGTGGTAAAACTGTCTACTTCACTTCCTGGTTTGTGGGTCACTTGAAATACATCTGTAGTGAAGTAGCAACATTAACTCAGAGCTGAGCATTGAAAGTCAATCACTGACTCTGAATATAATTGGGTTAAATTACCACATCTCACCCGTTTTTTCCCTTTGAGCACCTGCAATTTTATGGCACAGTCAGTTGATCTACAGGGTTGTTCCAGTCGAAAGTGCATGTGTTGTCATGTCAGACAGCAACAACAGCAATTATTTCTGAAGAGGACAGAATCCTTTTGGAAACGGGAGATGAAGGCAGTGGAGAGGATATCTCTGAAGACCTTTCACGAGAAGCATAAGCATGAAAAGGAGAGCCAAGTCTTTTGGTGTCTGATTGCCATACTTCAGAATGGGCGCTATCACATGTGGCTGAGTTTGTTCAGTCAGTTATGTTGATTTCACCAGAACTTCTGACAGTGTTGGAGGAAAAGGCTACCAGAGATCCATATAGTTTGGATTCTTTTCAAAATCAATGCTATTATTTCTACACTTTATCCCACACCTTGAAATAGAAAACATTGAATCAGTGTGTGAAATGAGAGGCAAGATCTGGAAACAAGTGACGGGTGAAGAAACAGTCTGGCATTGGAATGTTTTAAATCTTTCATTTTGCTGCTCAAAAATGGAGGATCACTTCAGGTTTTGGTCTACAAAAAGCCAAACAAACCCTCTGTTTACAAAGCAGGAAGCATCTTTATTTTCACTTTACTGAACCAGGAGGAAGCAACTGTGATGAAAAAAAAATTGCTGAGCCTTACTAACAAGGAACACTTTAATAGATTAACTAGTACCATCTTGTAAGGAAAATTAAGCCATGTTTCATCCATATGTTCCCTTCTGCAGAAACCTCGTGGGACAGTATGAACATCCTGCATTTTTAAGTTTGTTAAAGACAACAGTTTTTCTTGCCTTTAAGGGCTACATTCTCTGGTGTGATCCCAAACTAACCTTTGAAAATCCAGTTTGCTATTTGATAGCTTTAATGTTGAAAACTTAAATTGAATAACCATGTGAAATCATTTGGTTCAGAGGTGAAATAGTTATGGTTGTAATTCCTTAGGTGAGTGTGGAAATGGCTCTTTAATTGCCTGACACACTGTTCAAAGGTTGCCCCAATTATTGGAGTGTTTAATGGTGGGAGCAAATATTTTATTTGGAAAGGATGCTCGAGCTCTGACTTGCTAGTTTCATAGCAGTGAAGTATTTATCATTTGCATGACTAATGGCACAGAAATACCTATTTCAAAGTCTTACAATCAAAGTATAGAAAAGTTTTCAATCGCAATGTTTAGATTTTAAATGCTGGAGAGATTGTCTTGAGCTGGATCTTTTATAGGTAAAATTGGCCATAAAAATACAGTCACCGAGCCTGTGGTCTAAATAACACCATGCGTTTATTAGTTTTTAAATCTTGTGCAGTAACAGTGTAGTTCCTTGTGTTTAAATGAGTGAAAATAGGGGTGCTGGGCTGTGTGTGTGTGTGTGTTGAGTGTGTATGTGTGTGTGTATATGGCCCTTAGAAGTGCTGTAATTGGAGTTAGGTTCGAGAGTTTTGCCTCCATCTGCAGAACTTCCTTGAAAGCGCTCTCATCTGCCACAAAGGACACTGGAGTAGAAAACACTTTGCCAATTTCCATGCATAAATGTCCTTAACATTTTGAATTGTAGTTCACTGGATGATAACTGAAGGAAATTATATTCACAGTAGAGAACTGGCCAACTCTGCCCTTAATCTTTCAAGACCTTGCCACAACCAGTGTGACAAAGGGCATTAGATGTCACAGAACATTAAGCCTTACTAAAACGTAAATGTAGCCCATTTCCCATCTACTTTGCAGAGCTTTTGTTACTGTACTTTGTTCTCTTAGGGAGATAGGCACACCGTTTATTTCTGGCATCTGAATGCCCATTTTGGGTGCTCTGAATCGCCCTCCTAGAGGCACCTACCTCTTTCCATTGACTGTATAGCAAACTTAGGCTAACTTTAGTCCTCCAGGTCACACAGCTCACATGCCTAAACTAGATGGTATGAATGTTCTCTTACCACCCCCTGCCTGCCCATTGTGTCAGCTGCCATGCTTAAACAAGATGTGAGAGGTTGGATTAATGATATTTCAGGGTTTCAAATATCTAGATTGCGAAGCAGTTAATCAAGCAGCACAATCCATCCGTAAAACAGCTTGTCAACGTGAGATCCACTGCATAAGCACTCAAAAAAGAAAAACCACAAACAACAAATCCCAGAAAACAAACCAAAGCCAAATTTCAGACTAAGTTGGAAGCGCATGTTGTGCGAGGTTATTTACGGAGTTGTTAAAAATCTTACCTCACAGATTGTTCATCACCCAAGAAAATGGCATGAAATAGAGTATGAACAGCCTAACATGAAGTTCATAATATAAAGCAGATGGGCTTTAAATATAGGAAAAATTGCACAGTAAATTTTTTAACAGAAAATATTAAAGAAAATATCTCCCAATTTTGTTTCTTCATTACACTCTTACCTTTTCAAAAGCATAGGCCATATGTAAGCTACCATGCAACTTGGCTGGGGGGGCAAGGTGTGTTGTTTTTCATTGTATAGTTCTGAGGAAGTAGTTATGCACTATTTGTGTTTCCACTAATGTGAAGATAGTGGAGCTTGAATCAATGACAGTTGCACTCGACAGATTTTTCAAATTATAGGGGTAGCAGAAAGGGAGGTAGGTGATCTACACAGTGGCTGCATGGTTGCCCTGCAGGAATCACTGGTCTTGGGTCACTGTTTCATTTGTACCCTGATAGGATTACCAATTATAGTATTTGAAAGTTTCTTATAACATGCCTTAAAATATTATGATTTGTTCCAAAGACCCACTTTTCCTTTGGCTGTTCTTGTAGAGCTTTGTACTTTTCTACAGAGACAGCATTTTTCCAGTTTTTTTGGTATTTTTTTTAAAGTTGCAACTTTTATTCTTTTAAGCTATGATAGTGAGAGCAACTGTTTCCTCTTTCCCTTAAAAATACACACAAAAACGATTCAAAGCAAAGAAACCAGAATCAGATCAAAAGTATTAAATAGAACTTGCATTGGGTTTTGTTTGGTTTTTTTTCTGTTGTGCCCATCCCCCTGCCCACCCCTTCAGAGCATAAAAAAAAATTTGGTGACATTTTGTGTTCTGATTCTAGCCTCTCCCTAACCCCAGTGCTACAGTTGCCATTACTTTTCTGTGGGAAAACTACTGGTATTTGCTTTCCTGTATAGAATGTTACCTAAAGATGTCAGCCATTTGGTTGGGGGGGTTTGTGCATGTTTGTTTTTAATTTTTATTTTTTTCTTTTTTACCAGTGTGCCATCAAGCACTGGTTAGGCTTTAATTGTGAAACTCCACAACAAAAGCAAATGTTTGACAACTGCAGGAGGCTTTTATCTGCATTGTTGTGCATCTGTTAATTCTTGATCAGGGTTTGAAGAAAGACTGAAGTGGGTTCTGGAGTCAGACTTAACACTGTTGATTTGGAGTTTCCTAGGGGTGAATTAATGTATTTCACAGTTAATTGTTGAGCTCTAATACAACTGGCAACTTAAAATGGGGCAACAGTTTGTTTTGTAACAATGTCAGTTGTTTAAACCTTGATGTTTCAAATAAAACAAGAATTGTACATAGAACTCAATGCAAACTCAGCAGTTGTATTTGGAGTTAAATTATTTTAACAAATAAATTTATTTAATGAAATCTTCCTTGCATTTTCTGTATTGTCCATTTTGATTTCATCAAAAACTTCATCCAGAGCTGATGAGGGTGCCCAGTAATTTGAAACAACACTGTCAAGTATATTCAGTTGAGCTAAGTATTTTCTGTCAAAATGCTCTTCTTGTACAAATTAAATAGCAATAAGTAAAAATCAAATATCATTTATTTTGGATAGATGGATGTTGTGATCTAAGTTATAAGCTTGATAAAGAACAATAGCAATGGAGGGGGATTTTCTGTTCACTTCTCTTAGTGGGATACACACTGACAACAATCAGTAATAATCAGTATTTGTTAAGATACAGCTCTTGCTATGGCAAGAGAATAGTAGTATATTGTTATTGCTACAATATAATATTTATTATTTACAATATGTATTATATTGTAAATATATAATAAAATGTTCGATATGTAAAAAAAATACTGAATAAAAACTGGTTCAATATGTGATATAGTTAATATGCAGAACTACTTTTATAGCACTGAGACTGCAAAGGGTTAAAGAAAGATTGTTTGTTATTTTAGCTGTTCAATTGATGAGTGTTTTGAAGGCTTTGAGCACCACACAAAAGGAGTTAGTGTTAAAAGAACTTCAAATACAATTAGTGTAGCAGAGATTTATAAATTAACAGTTGAGCTAATGCTAACAGGATTATTCTAACTAATTGACACTGATCAGCAGTTACATTTTCATCATGCCAGTATCACTAAAATACCCTATTTTCAGTAATGATGGCTGCTTGGTAGTCTCTTGTTTTCACGTCATGCATGCTGTAAGGAGCAAGAAGCCTGAGGCTGGCACATCTTAAAAGCTTTTAGTTCTATGGATCATATAGAAGGCTGACATATGCTGCTAATTGCATATTTTTGATTTGCCCATTCATACTGTAAATCAGTTCCAAGGGAACTTTTGCTGATGGGTTCTTCCAGTCCCATTAGCTTAGCAATATCCTTTTGTTTTGCCCAAGAAGATACCTATAGAGAGACAACAGGAATTCATTGGGCTGTTCTGACCAGTTTAAAAAATGCCAAAGTGTGACATGCTCTTTTCAAATAACTAAACAGCTAGAAAACTGGAATTTTTCACTCCTACCACAAGCTTTCTCTGTCTCTCTGCACCCTTCCTCCTTCCTTTTTATTTCTTTCTAGCTACTGCAGGAAGTTTTTTACTCTGTAAAATATTTTGGTTGGACATAATATCTTGTTATCAGTCTTCCACAGGTATCAGTCTAACTAGACCACCAACCTTTGGTCAATATTTTTGTTGCTTGACCAGGGAATCACTGGACTATTTCTTCTATCCCAAGTTACCTCCAGTGGTATTGTGTCCTTGCTGTTTATCTTGCGCTTTATTCTCCATCAAACAACATCTACTTTTCTGAGCTCAGGAATTATTCTGAAATTGCTGGAAATTGTTTATTGTGTCTGGCCCATAGCAGTGTAGTCATCTCTTCCTTTGGCAGTCACCATATTGGTCATTCTCATTTAAGAAAGAAATTTCCAGCTTCCAATGACTGTTTAAATGCACTAGTATCCTACTCAGTTGTCTTAAACGTAGTTCCTGTTTTGCCATAAAACCTGGAAAAAGAACTTTTCTTGTGTTTTTTTGCTGATTGCAGTCAGACACTTGGAACTGCAAGTTTCTTTTTTTTTTTTCATAGGCAGGTCAGTTAATACATCTGGATTTTGACTCCAGTTGTTTAGGGCTTCATTTGTCTCATGGTCAACACATTTTTCTTCTCACGTTGGAAGTAAAAAGTACTGAGTTGGAAGAGTCATAGGCTCATAGAATGGTTCAGATGGAAAGGGATGTTTAAAGTTCATCTAGTTCCAATCTTCACGCCACGGGCAGGGATACCTCCCACTAGACCAGATTGCTCAAAGCCTGGCCTTGAACACTTCCAGGGATGGGGCATCCAAAGCTCCTCTGTGCAGCCCATTCCAGTGCCTCACCACCCTCACAGTGAAACAATTTCTTCCTTAGAATCTAAACCTGTCTTCTTTCAGTTTGAAGCCATTCCCCCTTGTCCTCTCACTACATGCTCTTGTTAAAAGTCCCTCTCCAGCTCTCTTGCAAGCCCCTTTTAGGTACTGGAGAACTGCCAGAAGGCTTGCTGGAGCCTTCTCTTCTCCAGACTATAGGTTGCATTTACAGGCTGGATTGCAAGTGGGTGGAAGAAAAAGCCATGTTGATGTGAGCCAGGCACTGTGTGATACTGGAACTGCTAACGGCACATCTTCATTCCACGCTGCTGGAACAGCTTTTCTGTGTACTTTCAAGCACATATTTTGTTGTCTGACTGGAATTTGAAATAGTCTGTGGGGCGCTGAAAATTTATTTCAAGTTCTTCACGGTGCAGTGACCACGTACTTAGACAACCAAGTAACAGACCTGGCTGCTCTTCTTAGTGTTTGCAAGGCCAGACAGCCACATAGGAGTCTCTCTGAAGAATGGCACAGTGACGTGGCTAGCTGGCAGAAGTGGAGGAGACTGGGGGTGGATCTAGGTTAAAGAGGTGAATTTCTAAACCTGAAAGACTGCTGAAGAAAAATATGTAGGTAGACTGAATGTTATGTTGAACAGTATAAATAAGAGTATTAAGATTAGGAGTATTCTTGCACAAAAGTGCTTATTAGGTAGATCAGAGAACAGAATCTGAAGTGTAGCCTTCTACCAGAAATTTCATTGAAATAAGTATAAAGCTGCTTCTTAAGATGTTGTATGGAAAGATTACAAATTTTGTCTTGCTTTAGAATCCTTGTATAGTTTAATAGCCAAAAGACATTAACTTCAAATGTCATCCCCAAATACTTGAGACATGGCACCTTAGCTTTCTAGTTGTGCAACACAGTTTAGGAAAACAAAACATGCTTTCATCCTGTAGTGAAGAATATACTCTAGATCACAACTCCTTTGGTGATTTCATAGGCTTCTTTTTGCTATTCACTCTTTGTTATTACTGATGGAATAATCAAACTGAATAGCGGTTGCCTGGCACTTTCCAGTATGAGAAAAGGTGGTCTTTTTTCTTTCCTGCTTTCCAAACTAATTAGTAGAGCTCCAGTTTTTTTCAGGATGATCTCTCTCTCCCAGATTTGGGGGGTGGTTGTTTGTTCTCTATTTTTAATGGTTCAGTTGTTTCTAAAGATAAAACAATGGAAGATGCACCCTTCTGCATGTGCTAAATTCTTGAAAATATTCTGTCAAAACCTGGCACTATTCTGGCTTGAACCAGTGGGAAATGGCCCAAAACCCCACAGTATTGGTACATGGATCTATACTTGGCCTAATTATAAGTCTCTGAAGAAAATGGTTTGCCCACTATAAGGAGGGATAAAAGTCTGCATCCAGACTGTTCAACTGGATTGGATATGCCTTCTGCTCTTTGTATTTCATATATAGGAACTGCTGGGTGAAAGGCACACTCTTGTCTGTACACACTGGCTGAGAGCTGAGAAATAGAGTGGGAAAGAGTAGGATGAGACTTCTGCAGGGAGAATTTCCAATTGTAGATCTTAATGTTCCTTGTTTAAGGAATAGAAATCAGCTTTGATGGCAATGGAGTCATCTAGGAGCAGTTTCAGAGGCAGATTTCATTAACACCAGTAGTGAAGGACTGGTGAGCAGAAGGACTGTTATGAGCAGAATCTCATAACCTGCCTGATGGCATGTCACCAGTGCAGGGACACAAGAAAAACTCTCCAAATGTGCTAGTGTGATTTTGCCTAGATGTCCTTGCCTAAGAAAGACAATAGTAAGTTAACCTTTATAATATTTTCTGCGTGTGATTTTAAATATGGGAACACAAATAACTGATTCATAAAATGAAGATAAGATTCTGCAAAGCAAAATAAATTATACATAAGTGTCCTATTGATAGAGAGTAAATGGATGAGGACACTCAATGCTTTGTGAATTAAGGTGCTTCTCAGATTCTCTATGAAACCTCAAGACATGTAACAGATGCTTCTCTAACAGTACAGGATTCCTTCTAGGCCCTTGTAATTCTCTAACAGGCTTTTAGGTAAAGTTTATTTTTTTCCTTTGTGGTTCTATTGAAATTTTTTTGGGGGGGAAGACAACACTTAAATACAGTATTAATGCAACATTTAGCTTTGTGTTTTAAGATAGAGGGAGAACACCAAAGACTTCTGGTTCTGCCTAATTTTTCATGAAAAGACACACTGTGAAGATTTGAAAAGTATTCATAAGAGTTGGCACCTCTTTATTAGGGGAATTCAATCAACCTTTCTTGATGAAGGTGCTATTTGTGGTTATTTCTGGGAACATGCTTATTCAAGCAGTCAGAGATCATGAGGAGTGGGTGGGCATTTTACAGCGTGTTGTCTTATTTGTTCCCCTTTTCAACCAGGAAATGTTGTGCATGACATACATGATAGTTTACTGAGATAATTCTTAATCTCTGCATTTAAAGTTAACCCATTGGGGGTTATCCTTAATCCAGCAAGACAACATCCACCTGCAAACAAGCTCTTTGTGATGGCTGTGGGGAGGGGACTCATTTCTTCATCAGATCTAAAGCAAAATGTTCATTTTCCTTGGCATTTTTTATGGCTAGAGGAAATCTGAAGAGCAACAAACATTGCTTTCTTCCCATTAGGCGAGGTATCCCCAGTTTTAGAGCTCTTTGATTTGTCCAGAAGCATACTCTGGTAAAAAAACTTCCTATTTGTCAGTATGGAGGAAGAATAGTGACAGGGAAGATATGTTCAAAAAGGTACATGGTTCTTCACTCCAGGCAAGTCACCTCTGCTGTTGGCTGAACATCATGTTCTCAAGTTCATATTCTTTCTATGTGGAAAACAATTTATTTCATGTAGGTCAAGAGAGATTCTTCCTCCTTTATTCCCTTTTTTTGTCTGTTTGGTTTTTTGGGTTTTTTTCAAATCTTGTATAGGTTTTCCACAAAGCAACCACTGTATGCTCTTGAATCAATAGTTCATGGCAGAAGCTGCGTCTCCCCTGCTCTCAGGAGACATTCTGACTCAGAAATGTACACAGCCTATGCATCACTGAAGCTATACACCTAGTTTGCTTGTTTATAAGTGGTAGAGCTTTCTGATAAGTTATGAAAACCACACATTCAAAAAGTTCACAATGCTGGTCCTTATTAACTTTTTCATTTGTTCCAGATTTTGTCATCTTTGTCAGAAGTTTTAAAACACACCACTGTACAAAAAACCCAAACAGTAAAAACCAAGCAAACAAGATAAAAAACAGTGCAAACCAAATTCAAGTTTCCTCATCTTGCTATCTCCAACAGAAAAAAAAATAAATAAAAAAGTTTCAGCTACTATTTGTCACCTTTTTGCATCCAGAAACCTATAAATGCAAATTAAAAGGAGGGGAAAGGGAAGACTTGGGAAGGGGAAGAATTCTTAGAGCTGACCAAGTGTAAAAAGGAGATAGTGGAAGCAGGTGGTCACTTGGGACTCGATGGCAGCAATGATAAGAAACGCTCTAGAAAAAAGAGTTCCCTGTTCTCCACCCATACAAGTCTCCCTGTAAGGAAGTGCTTGAATGAACAGTGTCTGCCACGCTGTGCGTGTGCTGGGTGAGGAGCAGCCTGCTCCTGCAATGGTGCTCTCAGTGCCGAGAAAGCTGGATTAGCGTCACAGCAGCTGCTACATTCACCTTTAGCAAAGCTTCCCTGCAGACCACAGCTGGGACTTAGTATGTCTAGAGATATGCAGCTTCTTTTACGGATCATGTAATTGCTCCTAAACCTGTGTTTTTCCTTGAAAAACCACCTTCAGGTTCTGTCCATCACAGAGGGAGGGTAGGGGGGGGTCATCTTCCTCTTCCATGTGTTAGTCAGGAGCTGCAGGACCAGATCATGCTTGTTCTGCCTTGAGGAGCCACCACAGAGGATGTTTCAGATAAGCTGGGCTAATCAGGCCATCGTGATTCCAGAGGCTGCTGCTGTGCCACCCTGTGAGAGGGCAATGGCCTGTGCCTCCCCTGACCAGATGTGTGTCACTGCGGCCCCAGCTGCCTCTGCTACTGGATTTCGGGACCAAAAGTCTTCACCAGTTTTCTGTCACATCACCCAATACGGGCAGTAATTGACTGATCCGAAGATCATTTGGTAGCTCTTTCTGCTCTGTGTGAGAAATAATCTTTGAGATCAGCCCTCTTAGATTAATTAAGCTGAGATCCCCTCTAATCCCCTTAGAGCAGGCCTCCCATTGCCTTGGCTTGGTGTGGACAGACTCCAGAAAAGCTCTGGCTGCTGCCTGATTGCTGAGACAAACACGGGCTGTCTGAGACAGACATTCTGCCAAAGGTGTACTGGGGGGGCAATTCAGCATCCTTGCTGTCAGCAATGTTGGGATGTGTTGGGATGCATAAATCTCTCTAAGTGGCACCAAGAGCAAAGCAGCTCAGTGCCCCGGGTGCTTGTGTGGGTTTCCAGCACTGTGACACGCCCGCTGTGCTGCTCTGTGGGTTGGTGCATTGCTACCCCAGCTTCTCCAGGACCTGCCTCCTGCACATCCCCCGACAACATCCTTAACAAAACCACTGTGCTGCTGCTCGTGTTGAGCTGCAGACACACCACGCACAGGGTGGCTGTGCCTGCCCTGCCTCCGAGCCAGAGCTGAAGTGCTTGGAGCTGCAAATGTTGTGTCACAGCCCCAGGGACCTCATCCAGAGGGACTCATCAAGTGAGATGCAGAATTCAGTTCTCTACTCAGAGATTTTCAGGGTGTGCAGAGAGGATCTGGCCACCTGCAAGTCACTGAAGGTACAGGAGGTGATAGGACACCTTGTCTCAGGGCACATAGGATGTTTTCCCTTTCACACCCACACACAGGCTCTTCAAAGGATGGGTATATTCCTTACCTGTCCACTTCTCAGTAAGCACAACTTACTGTCACTGGCAAAACATGAAGTAGTGGCCCTTCATATTAATACTGACCAAACCAACAACCTGAGAACACAGGAGTTTTCCTGTATTTAACTAAATAGTCATGGAAAGTGGAAAGTTGGAGGCTCCTGCAGAAAAGCTAAATTAAAATCAAATTGAACTTGGCAAGGCTTCTCATGTAGGGCTTACAGTACAATAGCATTTGAAACATTCTGCCAGAACTAGTCCAAAACTGGTGGTAAAGCTGACTTTTGAAGGCCTATCTTAAAAGTCAGTAAAAACTAAAAAACCCTGGTAATGACTTGAATTCTTTGGAGGAGATAACCATTGATATTCAGTTAAAGGAAACTTTCCAGCTAAGACTTACTTTTCCATCTTCTGTTTTCTGCACAACTATTTAAAAATACTTTGGAAAAGATGAGCAGTCACATTTTCCTCAGCTGAGTGGCTCAAGGATGAGTTAGACTCAGGAACCTAGAGTCAGAGGATCTCAAATAACCTTCCCAGCTTTTTCCTATTAAAACAAGGAGACACCTTTGCACATTTGCCATGTTAAAGTCTGGGAGTAAGGAATCCTTTCCTCTGTTGATACTTAACAGACCCTTTAGAGTAATTTATCCAAATGTGCACGTAAGCTTTATCAGCAGACTTTTGTTTTAATGGTCTAACAATCTCTTTCAGTGAAATAACAGATTTTTCTTGCCTGCCTTATGTGGAGTTTATAGTCTATATTTATACTGTGCTCTCAGGCAATGAGCTTTAAACTCTTGAGTGAAATATATGCATTATATCCTCATTTCATGCTTGCAGAAAGAAAGTTGTAGAGACAGATATTCATCCAAAGGAGTGTTCTATGGCACAACAGATTCCCAACCTCCCTTCACTGAGAGTTATTCTGTTAGTAAAAATAACTGACAAGGAGATTAAACTCTGAAACTAAATAAACTCAAAAGACCACTGGTTTTGAAACCACCCTGCTTCTAAGTGCATCAGCATATATGAAATTTAAAGCAACAAGGGAGGAAATGAAGTTGGCACTATTTCTGTTTGTTAAAAAAACTTGAAGCTTCAATATTTCTTCTTCCTGTGTTTAAAAATCTTGATGAAGTAAGAAGTGTCTCTGTAGATCCTGATGTACTTATAAAAGTAATCTGGGTAAACATAAACTCTACCCTAGTTTTTTAGTGCTGTATGTGGCCAAAGAGACAAAAAGCATTTCAAGTGCTCGAATGGGGAATCTCCTGGAAAGGGACAGCCTGAATAGAGCTGGCCTTTGTGATGTCAGGGAAACATGAGGTCAGGCTTAGTAAATTGGCAGGAATTATTTAAAAGAGCTGTTACAAATGGAGAAGGGTACACTTTTGTGTATTAGCGTGTTTCTGCTCACAATTTTAATGATCAGAGGGAATAAAAGATGCTTTTTGGGGGGTATCTGTGCATTCTGGCTTGGTGGATGGAAAAGAGGGAAGTGAGGATGGAACTACTCTCTTGCACACATCTTGGTTCTAGATGATGAATTCTTTTCCTGATCATTAAGTTGTGGGGGAGAAGAAAAAAACCAGAGCAATGCTTTGTGAACCTGATGTCAGAGACTGCCTGTGTAAAAGCAAGCTCACCAGTCTGTTTGGCAGTATGTGGTGAATAATGAGCCCCTCTGGGGACTCTCCAGCCCCCACCAAGGGAAGCAGATCTTCCCACAGCTAGTACTTAAGCAACCAGTGTGGTGCACTCCAGCTTATGAGTGCATGGGATACCCTGAAAGGACTGAGGAAAGAGTGATTCCACAGACAGATTCCTGTTGTCATGCAAAATCCAGGAGAAATGAGGAGAAAAGTTTATATTAGTGGTAACTGCTTTTACTGATAGAAAAATTTGCAAGGGGAGAGGGAGCAATATAATAACAGCTACAGGAGACAAGTCAGTACATGGAATTCCCCCACATAAACAATGCCAATCCAAAGAAATCCATAAAAAAAAAAAGAAACCTAAGTGGTCATTCTTTCTTAAAGAGGAAAGCAAACATGATAGCAGAAATGCCTGTTCTCACTATCAAAATTGCCTGTGTCTGAGAGCTGCTCTGGAGGGCCCTTGTGAAGTGATTTGAACTGGCAGTCTCTGCTGGCACGTACCTACCGGGAAATGCTTTCTTGGAGCTGCTAAAAACAATTTTTAAACCCTCCCCATATTTTCAAGCCGAGGCCAGCAGATACCTCCCAGCAAATTAGTTTGCCTAAAATGGCCTCCAAGGGAGGAAAACAAAAGGAAATCTAATCTTGTTTCAGACTCGCACGCCTTAGAGCTGGGCAAGGAGGAGGAATGCAGACACCAAAGTGTCTTTTCAGATGAAGCTGTCAGAGAGTTCAGCACTGTCGAGTCAGGGTTGGTGTGAGGTGGCTGACACTCCTGAAGAAGGCTTTAGCCCTGGCCTGAGTGCACAAATGGAGAGATAAAGGGAAGGAAACACCCAAGGAATTGCAAGGTCCCAGCTGGGGGGTTTGGGCCAGCACCACAGCAGAGCCAGTGTCCCTGTGGGGGCTGCTGGCCACCTCTGCTGGTGACAGATCCATCATGGACCAGAGCCCTGAGCTCAGGGCTCCTCCTCGGGCTGGCTGAGCTGAGCTTGCCGAGTTTGCTGAGCTGCAACCACAGGCACTTGTCCCAGCTGATGGAAAAACACTGATAACCAGTCCTCTGCCCCTCCATCCACACCAGCGCTCGGTCCCTCTTGGAACACAAGCTAGAACTCTTCCTTGGGCTGAAAGCCTCAGCTGCCAAGGTTGTTTGTAACCTGTCAAATGAAGGCTGTGGTCAGGTATCACAGCTCTTGGACCTGCATCACAAGTCATACGCTCATTTTGCAAAGCTCGTGTGTCCTTGCTTTTCTTCTTCATCGCTTGCTTTTAGAGGGAGAAAATGAGTACAAGCTCCTCCAAGGCCATGTACAAAACCACCTGTCATGCAGGCAATAATTATTAGAAACTGGAAGCAGCAAAGCATGGCCCCCCCATCTGACCTCCCTCAAACGCAATCAGTGAGGGCAGCCTTATGTGGGTGACAGTAGCTGGGCTTTGTACTTCACTCTACTCTTTTTCTCCTCATTTTTTGAGCTAAAAGCAGTTTTTGTCAAAGCCCTCACAGCCTCTGTGAGGTGATACGTAGACAGGTGATAAGTTTTAGTGAAGGCATGCTCTCCTTTCTCCACCCAGTAGCTTTTGAATGAGCTCTTCCAGCCCAGGAGATGTTCATTTGACGTTTGCTGCGAGCACTGCCGGTGCTAATTGAGATTCTCTACACTGAAGCAGCATTGATGGGATACAAGGTCACAGGGTGTATCTATTCCCTGATTGAGCATGGCTTTTGGAAGAAACTTCCTCTTGCCAGTGCTTGACATGAATTTGAAATTCACTTCCAGTGCCTGTTCTGCAGGCATTTGAAATTCACAGTTTTGCAAACCCTCCTGCAAAAGTTGGTTTCTGGGTAGCAAATGTAACATAAGCCTTTGCAGGCTGCCCATCTCTCTGTGAGCCTCTTCTATGGCCATGGGAAGGGTAGTATTGAGCCTCTGCCTCCTGGAGCTACCTTGGACATTCTTGAACTCAGATCAACCACATCTTCAAGTCTGGCTGTTGACAGTTTGCTCAGCCACAATCAGGAAACAGTACAGCTAGAGCCCAAGGGGGGGGTACACTCAAGTGTTTCCATGAAATGCCACCCTACTTACACCACAGAGATCTACTAAGTTTATCTTCCCACAACTCCCTTCTCTGCTCAGAGCCAGGCACTGTGTCCTGTCAGGGTCCTCTTCAGTCCTAACAATTCTGGGACTTGGTCAGCAAAAACCACCTGGCAGAAGAGTCTGCTGGCACTGTCAAACCTGTCATTCCTACTTGCTTAGTAAAGGTCCTGAAATGGCAAGAGTGGGCAAAAGATGCTTCTGAATATTAACTGAAACAGGCAGGAGACAAAGGAGGAAGGAAAAGGTATTCATTTTAATGCAACAAGAGGTGAGGAATTTGGTGTGCTCTCCTTCCAAACTGACAGCAATGATTAATAGAGCTGTTAAGGACCTGGAACAGCAGTGCAGGTGCAGAGCTGGCTGGTAGAGAGCAAAATATACAGCTACTTTCATAAATACCAGGGGAGACTGGGAGGTTATGGTCCTAACTGGGAAAACTAGATGAACACCAGTGGGTGGAAATCCTTTTCAAGTTGCATGTGGAAAAGGATGATTTGGAAGTTTTCATTGCACACAGACCATATGTCCTGGAGTTACTCAAGTTGCCTTGATCCAGGCATCATTGCACTTCATTGTGTTCAATAACCTGGACTCAAAATAGACACCAAATCTGAAAACTGACAAAATGTGGAGCTTCTTGTACAAAATTATTCTACAAAATTATTGTACTCCCACTTGAAATATTGTAGAGCATTATTAGCATGCCATTTCACATCATATGTCAGTAACAGCAAAGGGATCCAGAGACAGGAATGAAAAGGGTTAGCGATATGTAAAACTTCTGCAGTCAGCAGTGGAAAAAAAAGAACTTCTCAAGACAGAGATGAGTCTAATATGATGAGGCTAAGAGGTGAAGATGTGACAACTGTTGTGTAGCACAGCACATGCAGATCCAGCAGAGTCCGTGCACCTTCTCACACCACTCCAAAAGGGAAAATATCTAAGCAGCACACACACAAGGCAGTGGAGTTTACTGCATGAGCTAACCACAGTCAAGGAATTGATAGTGCTGAAACTGATAGTGATGGGAAGGAATAAAAACACAGAAGAGGCCATAATGCTCTAGAGCTACCCAAACCCATGTATTGAAATTTCAGTAGCCACTGCTGGACACAGGGGAAAAGACAAAGCGCATCAAATGCTCTGCCTTGGGAGGGATGGTCCAGTGGAGTCAGTGAAATGTTCTTTATATGTTTGTGCCAGGAATAGCATCTGCTGTTTCTGGTGACCTCGTCACTCATTGGTACAGACAGTGCAGGTGTGGTACAAATGTGGTGAACACAATACGAAGGAGAGCAATTCCTTTCCAGGAGCACCATCCATGCTGGATCTGGATCATTTAAGAAAAAGCAAAAGGCAGTAAAGCTGAAAACCCAGGCTCATTCTGGAAACGCTGTTGGAGCTTTGCATTTAATCCTGCCATTATTAATGACTGAAATACTCTGGCAGCTGGTGGGTATCTGGCAACTTGCACGGCTGAGTCAGATTTCCATGGAGTACCCGCTCCAAGCTGGCTCCAGCACAGAAGCCTTCTCCTTGTTGGAAACCTCCATGGAAGAGCCAGCCAGAGGACAGACTGCAGGTCCACTGGCTAAGAGAAGTTTCTTGCAAGCAAGTTGGCACAGCGATGACCATGTGTGCTGTGCCTGTCCTCACACAGCCCTCACAGCCCAGCAGCACCCTGAGCAATGCTCAGATGGGGGTCCACAGGCAGTGACTGCTGAGACAGAGGGTAGAGGTTTCCTGGGGCCCTGAATACACAAATACCTCAGTAGAGTGGAAGTCCTGCATGATGGTGCATTGTGAAGCACCTGGGATGCTTATGCTGAGATCCAGCAGCTTCATCACTGTCTGAGAGTCTCTCCTGCCATGTCTCCCTGGCTTCAGAGGCAGAGAATAGGGCAGCACTATGAAAAAAAAAAAAGAAGGAAAAAAACCCCAAAAAACCAGAAAAATAATGTTAAATTGCAGAGATCTTCAGAGTCTGAGGATCTGTGGGTCTGGCTTGTTCAACAAAACACTGTATTTTACACTGTAAGAAACCGCCTTCATAACCACCAGTTTCATAACATTAACTTCATCAGTGTAGAAGGGAGGGGGAATGGGATGTTCAGCATCATGAAAATCAGGATTTTTTTGGAGAGTATATCTGGTATCTTGTCCTATTAAAGCTGATGGGACTTTGGTGACCATCTCCTGTGTGCAGCAACAAGTCTTAGAGTGAGAAAAAGCGTAATAACATTTTCTTAAAAATCATCTAAAAGTGTTCAAGTATTTGCACTTCAAATCTCCCTGCCAGCCATTTCTGCCAGCTGATCTCTGACAAGAGCAACGAAATACATCTAATCTTGAGATGCAGCTTCTTGGTTAAGAGATGCTATGTGGGGCTGGGACTGATCCTAATGCATGCCATATGCAAAAGGCAACGCTGACCTCACGTGCCAAAAGAGGTTCATTTGAGCCTCGCATTACAGTGCTGTGCTTACAGGCAAATAAAGATAATTTCCCTGGATTGTTACTATTTGCTTTACCAGCTGTCTCTCAAAGCACTGGAGCAGATAATCTGAATGGCCTGGCAGCCATTCTGTTGCAAAATCATTGCTACCCAGTTGGCTGCAATTAACAGCAAGCAAAGATCAGCCTTACTGGGTGAAGGTGAGCCGAGTGTCATCTCAAATGTCTCCCCAAGTGATTGTCTGTGGCTGCACAAGGAAGGGAGAAGGGCCTTCTGGTGGGAATACAAACTGATGTAAGAAGCACATTTCTCTTCAGGGAAAGGGGTTGGCAGCACCTGGCCTGCTCTCAGTGGTCCCCCAGTGCCAAATGATGGGCAAATGCAGCCCTCTGCAGGCTGGGGGGCTCTGTGGTGAATTCCTGATACGAGTAATTGAGGCACTACTACTCTAAGCAGTGCTGCAGGAGGACCCTGGCTGGGATGGCAGCTGATGCCAGCTGTCTGCTCAGGGCAAGAACGCCCCAGAGAAGATCTTCAACCCAAATGGTGACCCAGGGGCTGACACTGTCTCAGTTTTCCCTGTGTGACTGAGTCCTTCTGAGTGTTGTGCTGGCAGAGGATGAGCAGGAGGCCGGTGAAGACACCCCTGACCCAGCTCCAGCGCAGCACCGAGAGAGCCACAGAAGTGATGCCTGTGAGCTGTGCTTTCCCTGCAGCACTCGGAGCACTTGGAGCTCCAGGGAGAGGACTGGACATACCCAGCACCATATGGCCTCAGAGCAGACAGAACTGAGAGGGCGGCCTGGTGGTGTCTTCATGAAGCAGTAGCACTTTTTTAACTTGAGTTCCCACCATGCTCCACTCAATGCTGTATGAGCTGGTGCATTAAAAATAGCACCGTGTGCAGAACCAGGCAGAACAGCAGGGTTAGGCACACACACTGCTTTTGCTGCTCTGAGAATAGGAGTGTCATGTTCAATGCACAAGTAGAAAAGGTGGGTTTGGCACAACCACCCAGACCTCCTTCCTTTGGACCAATTGTCTCCTTCCATTCCCATCCCCCAAATACTTTAAAATATGCTAAGAAGTAAATTTTCAAGAAGAGACAATTAATACTGAATGAAAAAAGCACACTATTGCTTCTGCTCTTCAAGCACAACAGGGTGATCCAACTACTGTTTCAGAAACTATTGTAGCTAAAGCAAAAACTAATTATTTCCTTCTACCTCTAGCTCCAGCTTCATATCTTAGATTTAGCAGAGGTAAAATGAGCTGTTTGCCAGGAGAGGACTTTGTACCACTGGAAAAATGTACCTGGCAGTCTCCCCAAAATCCTCATAATTTTTAATACAGCTTTCATGTTTGTTTTCATTTTCCCCTTTGTTAAACATTTTAGGCAACTCAGATGAAGCCCTTGCCATCAAACCAGCCTTTTAGCAGTAATGACATAAATTACATTGTTCTCCTGTGCTTGCAGCACCCAGCTATTAAATCTAACCATGGGATTTTGGCAAATCTTTTCATGCATGAGGCAGCTGTTTCCTTTCTCCCCTGCTTCCACCCTCCACCCCTTTTTTTTTGCCTTGTATGAGCACGATGTGCACTCTGAGGGACACACTGTACCCAAACCCCTTCACCTTAAGTGTTCTGCACAGAGCCACAAGGCTCCCTGAAATGCCCCTCTGAAATACTCCGTGCCCATAGGGGGATGCAGACCTGCTCTTGGTCCCACCTGACACAATTCTCCAGAAGTACAGCTTCAGGTGCCCAGAGTGGTTCCATGGGACAGAGCTGGCAGAAGCACCATGGCTTAGAAAGTCACCTCCGTCACCCAGGGGCAAATCCTGGCTCCTGCTGTTGGGACACTATGTCTCAGTGTGGCACAACTTGGGGATTTATCATACTGGTGTTTGGAACATACTGCCAAGAGTATGTGCTCACTTAAACAGTCCTGCGAGTTTCTTTGTTTACCTTAGGGTTCTTCTGGAAACATTCTGACTTGTGTTTTCCCTGTGTAGTTATCTGCCCAGGCTGGGCTACCTTGGAAAAGCCATCATCTTGCAGAAGCTGTAGCTGCATATATCCTGCTTCAAGGGACACTTATTTTCATCTTCAAATTGCCCTGCCATCAATGGGCATTTTCATACTGTGCACAGTTATTCAATAACAATACTCTAATGCAGATTAAAAGATGGTTAATTTGCAGTCAGTGCTGTTTAACATACCCGTGCAAATGGTAACATACCAGTTGTGTACTCCCCCTCAGGATGGTTGTCTCTCATGGGGATGCATGACACTTAGCCATGGTTGACACCCAGTTCAGCAGCATAAACTGGCTGCTGATCAGGCCACTCCTGGTTTTCCTGGTCCCCATGTGGTCTCAGGACAACCTGCCAGATGGATCAATGTGCCTGGGAATACCGACCTGCTCCCCACTGCCATCCTTTCCCAGTTCTGCTGATGCTGATGCAAAGTGATCAAGAAATGGATGGGGAAGCCCTGTGCTCCCAGACAGCATCTTCCAGAGGGCATCAGCTGCAGACATAGTGAAAGAATTGAGGAGCCCTGTGATTGGTTTGGGCCTCTCTTCAAGGGAAAAAATGAAACTCAAACCCATGCCTATTTTTCTTCAGTAAGCTCTGGCATGAGCAGAGAGGCTTTTCTCCTGATGAACTTTCTTTTTCTGTGCAACAGCAACCAAAATAAAAAGAACAGCACTTAAATGGGGTTTGTTAGTAGACAAACAAGGTTAAACAGGTTAAGCAGTGGAAATAAAAGTCTCAATGTTCCTATCTTGGAGCAAATAGATGCCTGAATGCTCCCTGTGAGACATATTTGCTGGTGCTGCAGCACAGAAAGACAGGCACTGCAAACCTTCGCCTCAACAAGCAAAACATATCTGTTCTGAGAAGGGAGGGAAATGTTTTTCCTCCTGAGTTTCAGAAAGCTGATTTTGAAACAGAGATTAGAGGGGTCAGTAATGGCAAAGAAAATGCACCCCCCTTGCAGTTCCACTGGACCAAATGAGCAGCAGCACTAAGCCATTCTGCTCTGACTGACAGAGGGGGGGTTGGGGCCACACACTGACATAGATGCCATCCCCAATCCAACACATGCTCCCTTCCCAGACACTGAACAGCATGAGCAATGGAAAGGAAGGAGTGACTATTTCCCCACCCCTGTGTCTGCCACCCAACAGCTGTGCTGACCCACCCCATCTGTGGCACGGCATGTGGGGTAGGAGAGGAGCAGTCTCTGCTCTCCCTCCAGCTCTAGCACAAGAGGCACAAGGTGGGGATTGGAGAAGCTTCTCCAGCCCAAGAATAGATGGGGAAAGTGTGTAATGGGGGGATAACTATTAGCTTTGGCTGGGTCTGTGACTGACCTTGCAGAAAAGCCTCCATCTGTTTAGTAAGTGCCTGGGTTTACGGCTACAGGGATTTAGAAAACCTTTGGAGAAGATGAAGGTTTTATCAGTCATCAAAGACAGGATGTAGCTTCATTTGGTGGACTCCTAAATTTATTCCTCTCACCTTCCAGCGTATACCTAAATCTGAGTGTCTGAGTCACTCTTAAGGCTCCATTAACTCAGTGGGGTATAGGTATCTGATTTGCCTTTGGTTTTAGATGTGCATACTTGGGTGAAATCCCACCCCAGGTGTTCATTATTTGCCCTTGATGGGCAGCCTCACAGGCAGCCCTGTAAGGGATTGCATGAGTGCTCCAGCTCCCTTTCAGTGAGAAGTCCCCAGGGATTTTAGCAGAATGGAGGGCTGCCACAGTGGCATGGAGAGTGTTCATACGGCTCTGATGGGGTCCTGTTCTCATGGTGACAACCCCAGCTGGGGAGGAGTACAGTCAACTACCACGGGGTATTGCATGATGGCTATTCAAACAGTTCAGCCTAAGTCTGCAAAAGCCTTTTGCCCTAAAGGCTTGTTTTCACATCATCACACACCAGTGGGTTTGTTACTGCTCTCTTTGGATCACTTCTTTCCTGCCAGGGTTATGTCTGGCCGACCTAAGAGGAGCAGCCCTCTATGTGATCCCAACAAAAGCCAGTGGTATTGCTATGTCAACACTTCCAGCCACAGCCAGGGACCAGGGCAGATGAGTCAAGATGCTGTCTTTTGTACATCTACACCTGCCTTGCTAACCTTAAAAGCCACGGGCACTTACAGACACAAAGGTTTGTTCACAAGATGATGTAAGCAATCTCCTAGTTCAGCAAATAACTGCTGAAGAAGTAAACTCCAGTAAAAGCTAAATGGAAGTGAATTAATGCAGTTAATCTACTTTTCAGCTTGATTAACTTCCACCAAATCATCAGCAAATTCTTATAAGTTTTTGATAATAATGTTGAAAAGTACTCAGGGGTCCAAGAAAAAGAAAACTCATGTGACATCCCTCATGGCAGCACAGCATGAGCGCAACATTCATCGCATTCTTGCTGCAATAATAGGCATTTGCAGGAATGGGACTTCTCTTGGCAAAGGGACTCACCTGCATGTCTAAGCTACCCGTCTGGTGGGATAAATGCTGACAAGCCTAGAAATAGAAAAATTTCCAAAAAAGAATTTAAGAGCAGGAGGTTATGTGAGGCTCAGTAAAGCCATTCACATAATTTTACTATAGAAACAGAGAAAAGCAATTTAAAAGCAGAGATATCAATGGACAAAGGAATGAAAAAAGGAAGGACAGAGAGAAAATCCAACTGTTTAAAAAAGCTTTCATATGGGCTGAAGTGCAGAGGGGGAGGGACTGAGTCTGATACAGGTAACAATGTGCACCAGACCAGAAACACACAACTGTAGTGTTTGCACACTTGTTAGGGAGCTGGTCAGAGTGAGCAAAGGGAAGAAAATGTGGATATTGTACAGACAATGGTGGAGCAAAAACAATGACTATGACAGGTAGATAGAATAAAATAGACAGACAAACAGATAAGCAGAAAGAGCAGCAACAGGTCTACCAGCTGTTAAGGAAATAAAGAAACCAATGCAAACAGAAACAAGGGATGTTATCAGCTAATTTTGGAAGAGATGATTGGGGAACTAGGAATTTCAAAACCCACTTGGTGTGCTCTGCCACACACTCCAAGCAGCAGCATTAGAAGTGGGAGAATGCTTTGCAGTTTCAGCAGAAATAGACATTCTTGAGAATCAGATAATTGAAAAGACCTGAAGTTCAGAGTTGCTATCTGGAAAATAGTACGAGCCCGAGATATTCCTGGGGGATGCAGCAGTTCATTTGTCATTGAACCAAGCAAGAGTGACATTACCTCTACTTATTTTGTTACCCGTCACACTGGTTATAGAAAATATTATTTAAGAAGATGACCTTGGACCAAGGGGGCATGAGCAGATTTACTTTGAGTTAACAAAAAGATAACAAAAGTAAATTATAATGATATGCTAATGAGAAAAAAATTCTCAAAGATTAACAAAATGCTTGGGACAGGAGGCACTGCAGTTGACTGCTGGCAGGGTAGGGTGGCCACAGTGACAGTAGCCCCAGCTCTGTGGGAAGCCCTGCCCGGTCTTGGCTGCTCCAGAACTATCCATATGGGGTGGGGACGGGCAGCTGGGAACCCATTAGAGCATTTTGTTCTGGTCTTTGTGCCTCCTTGCAAGCAAACCAACAAAATTTCTTCAGAGCCACTCAATTCCTCTTGTTGATTTACCTTCCCAAATGAAATTATCTGTGACATCCTGACATGCAGTTTCCTGCTCAGGTTAAAAGGAATAACAATTTATTCAGGTCTCAAAAAATAAGAGACTAGTTTGGCACTGCAATTCAGTAGGAATAATTATCTAGACTGCAGGGTCAGAGCCAGGATGACTAATGGAAATGTTCAGAGAAATGGAAATTACCCCGCTACAGATGGAAGCTAAACTCCAAGTTTAATATATTCCAACTAAAAAGACCAGATAATCTCCATCCCCAGTGCTGAGGGAACTGGCCCATGAAATTGGCAGTCTGATAATAAGGATTTCTGATCTATCAAATCAGAGACAGATACCATAACACAGGAATCCAGTTAGTGTGAGAAATGGGAAGGAGGGTGTGATCCAAACTGTTTACACGCACATTAATCCAACCTCATTGGTTTACAACCCCATAAAACAAATTTTGAGTGAACAAGTAATTGAAGACATGGCAGAAAGTGAAGCTAAAATGTAGCATAGGCCAACCAAAGGTCGGTGAGGTGGCAAGCAGGATGCACAGACCTGAGGGATAGCTGCAGCTTACTTGTTGCAAATCCAGGAGCGAACCTGTTGCTCATTCTTGGACTCCTAAGCCTTGGTGGCAAGGCAGGAGGGTGGTGGTAGCACACACCCACTTGGCCACTTTGGTCACTTTTACTGTGTTGCAGGTATGTCACCTAGTCTAAACAAGCAGAGCTCTTACACCAGTAACTCTGGGGAAAAAAATGGTATCAAAAAAACCAAAGCAGTTTGATCAGAAAGCCCACATGTGTCTTGAGCTAGTGGGTGAATGCCCAGTCATTGCTTCAAACTCTGTAAAAACACCCATCTAAAAGTTAACTTCTGATTTCAAAGAGCAAAGGTGCTTGGAACCTGGACCTGCATTTGTAGCAAGCAGGCAGCTGTAGAGTCCCAAACTCATGGAGGAAGGGCTGAGCCTAGCTCTATGGTCAGGGACCTTTCTTTATTTGTGCTGCTCAGCAACTCAATTTCTAACAGCTTTGTTGATATACCCAGTCTTCATGTTTGCCAGCATGAAAATTTGATGGATTTTGTATGCAAGCCTAGCATAAATTTTAGCAACTCTTTCCTTCTTTTCACTCTAAAGCGTGATTTTTCCTTTTTCTTTTAGAGGATGCTGGCAGGCAGCCTATGAGACAGTTTTAACATGGAAATTTTGCTTAACTTAGATTTGTAGCTGTGGTGGGTTGACCTTGGCTGGATGCCAGGTCCCCACCAAGCTGCTCTATCACTCCTTTTCCCAGCTGGACAGGAGAAAGAAAATAAGCTGGAAAAATGACTCACAGGTTGAGATAAGGCAGTTAACTAAAGCAAAAGAGAAAGTTAACATGCACACAAGCAAAGAAAAAAACCCATGGATTTACTCTCTACTTCCCATCAGCAAGTAATGCCCAGCCACTTCCTGGGAAGCAGGGCTTCAACACCCTTATCTTTGGGTCTGGAGGGCAAACATTGCAAATTATTAATGCCTCCCTTCCTCCTCCTCTCCTCAGCTTTTATACCTGAATTGACATCACGTGGTGTGGAACAACCCTTTGGTTAATTTGGGTCAGTTTTGTCCCCTCCAAAGATCCACCCCCAGCCTCCTGATGGCATTAGCACTGTCACTGATGGGCTCTGCCTTGGCCAGCAGTGGGTCTGTCCTGGAGCTGGGCATTGGCTCTGCTGGACACGGAGGAAGATTCTGGCAACTTCTCACAGAATAAACCTCTGTAGCCCCCCTGATACCAAGACCTAGCTATGCAAAAAAAGTACAGGGGTTTTATAAATGCTTTTCCCATAAGAACAATGTCACTGCAAGGCCATACAGACAACAATGCTGATGACATGGCAGAGAGGAGGGACAGGATGGAGGCAGGACATGAAATACTGACAAACTGCACTGTCCCTGCAACACGTCCACTGCCCAGACTCTTCAACCCCAAATCCCAGCAATGCTGCACAGAGTGACAGGAGGCGTTTTCAGGGTACTTTCTTGCCATTGCCCAAGTCAGTCGCAGTCTGAACAAAATATTTACCAAGTCTTATAACTATTCACAAGAGACCCTTGGCTGAAAATGGTATTTACAGACTGACACAGAATTAAGGTATGTGCCAGCACTGCTGTGGGGCAGATCTGCCCAAGTGTCCCAAAAAAAAATTGCTCGTTGCTGGAACTTTGGCCCTTGTTCAACAAAATGCAGATCAAAATGAGCGGTGCATTCTTCTTCTGCTGCTTTAGCCAATTACCCCTGAACTCCATGACTCAGTCCTTGCCTTGCCATAATGCCCCCATGGACAGCAGTACTGTGGCCAGTTGGTGTGTAGAGGATTAAGGGTTTAGTCCTGCATTAATTCTACTAATAAAGACAAGTTAGAATAAGATCAAGGAAAAAGAAGTAGGAAAAAGCTAGAATATATTGCTGTGGTTGTTTTACCAATCTCCCTTTGCTCTGCACTGACCCACAAACTCAGAACTCAAAGAAAAACAACACGATGGAGACATTTGCACCTCCATAAACACAAGAACTGGACAGCACTACTCAGAAGGAGGCTCTCAGAGGAATTGCTTTCCTGTATCTCCTCACTTCTTTCCCTTGCTGCAGACACAACTTTTCTCAGACTTGCTGCCCCAAATCTTCAGCGCTTTTTTGTGCTTTCGTTACTTTAATTTAACGGCAGAGCCACTGTTACGCCAAAGCTCAAGGAGCTGGAAGGAGTACACCAGAACTTTCCTGAACTGCTTGTCAAAGGTGATTGTCAAGGTGCCTGTGTTATAAGAACAGTTCCATTAACTTCTGACCTGTAAAAATTGACTCCCCTCTCCATGCCTGGCCAGCTCCAGCATCCCAGAGAGTAGCAAGGCCAGCAATTACTTCCCTTGCAGCTAAAAGAGCAGCCGTGGCTCAAGCCTGGGATTTGGTTGCTCCACAGCTGCCTGCTGTGCCTGGAGCTGCAGGAGGAGGTAGCTCTGGCTGCTACAGGAATGACCAGGGTGTTCTATGGGAGAAAGGAGCAAGCTCCTAGAGAGGACTCAGGAAACCAAAACTAAGTGTGGGTTGTTCTGGTTAGGTGTTTTATACCTAGAAGCATTTTGATAAATCCAGAGTATCCTCTTTAACCATAGTGGGTGGGGGGGGGGGGGGGGGGGAGTTGTTTGGTTTGCTTGCTTGTTTGTTTTTAATTGTGGGAAGAAAACTCTAAACATTTGCAGCAGATTGGAATCTTTCCGCCTAACTTATTTTCTTTTACTTACAGGGGTGTGTATAGGAACAGGAATTTTCTGATCTGTAGTTCTAAATAAATGTCCCCAAATCTTTTTTCTGATGAAAAATATCCCAGTTCTAAATGAAAATTGCTTTTTTCTGACCCAGAAGTGATTCTTTTCCACTATGAATATGGTCCAAAAGGAAACTTTAATCTTGCTTCAATCTGGAACACAGTGTCAAAAATCTTGAATCTGTTGCAATGTGGAAATTTGTAAAACCACCAGGGGAGTTTGGAGGCCTCTATCCCTTGTGAGCAGGCTGGGAAAGGAGGGCTGCTCTGTCCCATAGCAGATTCCCACAGTGTATGAGGTGGAAAACCAGACCCCAGAATAGATTTTGAGGGAGCTGTGCCCACCATCACCTCCTTATACCAGGACCCAGGGAATCATATTTCCTTTGGGATAATAATCACAAATTAGCCATGGCTAAGAGCTTTCCCTAGCATTCTGGATGCTCTCACCAAGATTTCTGAATTGATAGAGGAATGAGTGTGGCTGAGGCAAGTTATCTCAGTACTGGGTCTCCTGTGCAAACTCATTAGGGCATCCTCCATGATGTATTTTTTACTTATGCTTTTACACAGGCAAATCAGTCATTTTCTTAATTCAGCAGATATGAGCACACAGAAAAAGAACTAATCAAATTAACCTACTCACAGTACCAGCAGACAGTGACCGTACATTTGAAGGTAAGTTATAACCCATTTGGCTGTAGTGCTATCAAAATCTAACTACATGCATATTTATTTTAGCTCCAAATGTATTTTTCATGTAAATACAAATTGAAAGACTTTTTGTTTGAGTGTATACACACACATGCATGCACATGTATTTCTCTATACACAGGTATAATACATGGTACCTGTAGTTTTAAGCACAGTCACACCCCTGAAAAGGACTGTATCAGGAACAGTCAGGGTGAGTCATAGATATCTAAGCATGTGAATACGCTTGTGTTTTACCTGACCTCATTAGATACTTATTCTGGATATGATTTTTCAAGGGATGGGGATAAGTTAAAGACAGTGTCTCCTTTACAGTGTTAAGCAGAAATGCAAGCCTTTGAATGAAACCAGAGCAAGAAGAAGAGTATGGAAAACCAGATGAAACTCAATGAGTGTTTTAAGCCACAATTTGGCATTTCACACAGGTTTGGTGTCTGCTTGGCAGGCTTTGACTTCCCTATAGTGATGACCAGCCCCTCCAAACAGTGTCCTCAACACTCAACTGACCAAGGTGGCAATGTCATCCCTTGAACATGCAGTCCTGATGGAATCCACCTTTGAACCACCTTACCTGGCTGCCACTCCTCCCTTGGGTGATGATTTGGCAGCAGTGCCATGTAGTGAGCCACTCACAAGTGAGGCACAGCTGTGCAGATGTTTGATGTGCCCAGGGGTGAGCCAGGCTCCCAGCCTCGATGGTGATGTTAAAATACTTCTCTGTCACCTGAAAGTGCCTCTTCTCCTGTGAAGAAGCAGCAGCACATGCTGTGCATTCAGAGACCAGCACACAATCTTTGGGCACTTCTCTTCCGTTCCTGGATGACATCTGAGCAGCAGGAAAACAATTTAGTGACTAGGCAAGCAGCTCACAGGAGGAGAGGGAGGAGGAGGAAGAGGCCATTAAAATCCTATGATTTTTTTAAGCTCTTATGAGTCTGATGTGAGATTCTCCCACAGATTTGCCACCTCTTTGACCTTAAAGTGGTATGTTTATAATGTGCTTAGTGCTGGAAGCACTGAGAGTGCACCAGTTTATGGCATCATTTTACATTCTGCAACGCTTCCTGAAGAAGCTTCCAGGATGGGTTTTTCAGATAAATTAAAATTAAAAAAAAACCCTTGGCTTTTAACCCCTTATTCTCTTTTCATTTGCCAAACAGCTCAGGGAGCTCTTTTGGCCATAAGCATGCTGCATTTTGAGGCCCCTTGCTGTTTTAGGTCCGCCAGACAGATGACAGCAAAAAATGCCAAGCAGTTTGGAGTGAGGCAGCATGGGGCTATTTTAGGTTGCATTATCCTGTTTCAGACCAGTGGCAATTTGTTTCACCCTCCACAGGGATTCTATTACTGGGGTGGAAGACTAGATCCATAAATTATCAAAAGTTTTCAGATATTGTCATTTCTTTTTTGTTCTCAAGCCCACACAAACACATTGAGCTGAGTGCAGAGAAATCCCTCTGGCTTCAGTGAAACTAATGACAGTGCCAGATAGTTGACAGTCATGATAGGCAGTGCATCAGAGTGGGTTTAGCCTCTCTTTGTGAGGAAAGGTAGAAAGAAACAATATAAATAAAGCCCAAACAATGACAACGCTGATAATCAACAGAGGGATCTTTGTTCTCAGAAACTCAGGTTTGGGTTTCTATGAAGAGAAATGACCTCATCTATTGAAAGCAGAGCTGGAAAACAGTTGGTTTCCAAGATGATGAACTAGTAATAAATAATTTCAGGAGGGAAGGGTCTTCTGTAGATGATTGGAGACACATATTCCAAAAGAAAATACAGATATAATGAGCAAAGACAATAACAGAATAAAACACAGGGAAGATGCTCTGGGAAAACCATTAAATACCGCAACAGGGATTTTAAAGCTCTTTAAAATTGTCAGCTAACCTCATGCAGCAGAAAGGAAAAAATTTGAGCTCTAAAGGAAAACAGAAACTCAAATGAAGAGTCAGAGGAGTGTTTGTAAGCCCAGCAAGCACAACTTTGCTGAGTTTGGGCAGAAAATGGATCTGCTTTCCTTCATGTCTCTCTCAAAAGCAAGATTGAGCAGCCCTTCCAGAAATTTCTGCACCCATGGGCTGTTACACATCCTCCTCCGGAGCCAGGCCCTGGGGGAAAGGGCAGCCAAAGCCCCACAGCCCTTCTGCCATGACTTGGGACCTGCAAACAGACCCACCACCTTTTCACTCTTCCCACAGCCCAGAGGGGAAAGAGAACGAGTGGAAGGCCATGTTCCTCCAAGGGCTGGTGGCATTGGCATGAGGCTGGCTCAAGAAGCACAGTCAGGGTCCAAAATGTTGCTCCAACTTCCCCATCATCCTCACTCAGCTCGTGAGTCCCTCCACCATGAGCTCAGCAGCACAGCTCATGTGGAACATACCCTCCTGTTCCTTCAAACCTGTGCTGGTGAGATGTGAGAGGACAAGGTTGGACAATGTAACTATGGAAAAACCATGTTCAAAAAGCTCATCAGCAGCATTAATGATATTTCTTTATCTAAATGCTTCTTTGCTGTGGTTGTGTCACCAGTGAGGACAGGGGATGGGATGAATCTTGTCCGTTCATCAAAGCCTGAGACCCAGAGAAGGAAGAAACATCAAGTGTGTTTTTGGAGAGCCTCTCCAGGCCTGCAGGTTCTCAGGTCACAACGGGATGCTGGCCCAGCCATGGTATCTTCTGCCTGAGACCTTAATCCATCCACCTACAAAGCACAGCCTTGTTCTCTTACCTAAATACAAGCTCCCAGCCTGAGGACCATGTTTTGTGGAAAAAAAAAAAAAATGTAGGAGAGTGATGTCCTGGCTTGTGTGGCTATAGGTACAAATTTGGGATAGGATCTCAGTCCAGCTCTGTTCAGGTAGTGCTTTACTCCTCTCCCAGGTAAGGGTGTTTTTTATTATTAAAATGCTGGCATTAACAATAGGTAAAACAAGGAGTTCAGTTGGTGACCCTGCTGGGTTGGTTAGCCACTGGGCTAGCATTCACATCCGTGCTGAGCCCCAGGATATCACCTGGACTGAAAAAGCTGCCAATTACAGAAACTCTCATGCTCCATCTGTTTTTTGTCAGAGGGGGACTGGGCACCCATTGCAGGCATGTTGAAAGAGTGTGCCTTTGCTGCAGGCTGGGGAACACCCACTGAGCTCCCCAGCCTCGACACACAGGCCTTGGAAGACAGAGCTTTCCTTGCCCCAAACCTGCCAGCCTTTAACCGTGGAGCCATCAGTATTACCCTGGCAGTCCCTGGGGCCAGGAGTCACTCTTCTCCTTCCTTTCTCTAGCTACTGTGTTTACAAAAACAGACAAGGATCAGTCTCAAAGGCTAAAAGAGGAGCATGAGGACCAGCAAATGTAAGGACCTGGCAAATATAGACTGTTTGGGAAAGAGCTGGTCATCTTGCACAAAATCACAGAGACTACTCCTTTCTTTGCTTCAGTCTCGTTTCTCTAAGTGAACTTCATAAGAGTCCAGCTTACCATTTTGCCCTGTGTTCAGCATGGCTGGCCAGCAGCTGTTTTGGTAGCAAGGAACAGAACAAGCTGCATGTTCTCCTCCACACCCTTGTGCAGGCGTGCTGGGATCTGTGTGGCTGAGGCATTTCCTTCCAGGGCTCCTTCCTTGGGGAGATTACCAAGTCATTTTGGGCTGAAAGGCACGGGGGGCAGGGCAGGACAGACCTGGCCAGACTTGCCCTCTTCCTTTTCCACTGCACTCACAGAGGACTGTAAGAGACAGGAAGAGGTTTTTGTAATCAAAATGGAAACAAAACACCTCCCTGAACCTACCAACATTTTTTATGATCTCTATCATTGCCGTAGCCTTCTGCACTTCTAAATTAACACTTGCAAATCATGTGGAGATGCTCATAGGTGACTGGTTTGTTTTTTGGTTTCCAGTAATTTAATTTTATTGTTAAACGTGTGGCATAACATTATATTTTTGACCAAAACATATAGCTACAAAGGAGACAATTTTTCACCAGAAGTGATGAAGTGCCTTGTACAGGCTGCAGTAGAAATTCACCCATCCCCTACCACCCTGACAAGGTCACAGGTGGCTGAGCAGGCATGGGCGGCCTCCAAACTGGGGAAGAAGCACCTCATGCCCCAACTTTGTCTGCCATCAACCTCTTTGCCAAGGGAGGGTTTTTTTCCTTTGCTTGGATTCATGCCAAAGAAAGAAAAGATTTCTCCCAACAGAGCCCAGGAGCTATGGAGGCTTTGAGGACAGGCAGTTCTGCCTCACTGAGACCCAGTGGTCTCTCTTACAGCACTTGATTTTATGCTGTTTTTAAAATGTCTTCATTATTTTAGGTATTTGTCTGTCTTTCCTTAACCAGACTATGAAAGTGTGCAAGTAGGAAAGGAGAGGCAGAGAGGCTCCATCAAAGGCCTTGTACAACTAGTGCCACAGGAACATCTGTGAGGGGTAACATGAACTGGTGTACGAGGAGGTGCTTTGTTTTCATCACGGTTGGGCTTTTTGTTGGTTTTGGTTTTTTGGTGTTTTTTTGTTTTGTTTTGTTTTTATGGCTAATACATTTGTTGCTGAAGGTTTATTTTTAGCTAGAAGAGAAATCATTGTTATGCCATGGCAACCAGAATTGGGAGGTACGCTAGAACAAGGTGGTCTGACTAAAATATATCTGAAAGCATCCAAATTGATTAAATACGCTAAAAATAAAGATGATAGCTGTTAGGATAACACAATGCTGATATTTATGATTTAGAAACACAAACAATTTCTGTTATGGCTTTTTTTTCTCCTGGTTACTGGCTGTGAAGGGAGGCCTGGAAAGTCATAACTGATAGTCATAAATGACTAATACTGCCAATGGATTTGCAAAACAGGTGGGATGTTCTGCTGGAGATGTGAAGAAATTAGTCTTTCCCTTCTGAGATGCAATAAAACCCTCCTGCAACCTGTGCTTGAGGATCCAGCTGCAGAGCTGAGTCGATCAGCTGGTGGGAGGCAAAGGATGTTGTGGGTAGGTTTTTCCCTTTCCTCACAGGGGCTTGTTTAATGTGTGCTGAGCCAAGTCCTGGCTGCAGAGATCCTGGTGCTTGTTGGGATGTGGGGGGTCATCCCACAAGTACCATCACATGTACCAGGCAGCACAACACCTCTGGGTCCAGATACCCATCGTGCCTCGTGGTTTTCTAGCAGTGCCAAAGAGAAGAAGAGCTGCACAGAGCCAGACCAGAGCCCCAAACAGCCCCAAACAGAAGATGGGCAGTGGTCCCCAAATATCCTCCTAGTGACTGGCTATTTTAGGCACCTCTGGACCATGGATGTGTCATTGAGTTCACATATCAGCATGTGAGGATATTTTCCTTTTGAGCTGAGAAAGATAGAGGTCCTTGAAGACCTGGGCATCACAGGTGATCTCCAGCTGGTGTCTGCTGTGTGGGCCCCCTCCATGACAATCAATCTGAGGGGGCACCCCAGCAGTGCAGGTGCTGGACCGTGAAAACAAACCAAGGCAAAATGGGGCAGAGTCAGAACCAGAATAAAGGGCCCTGGATGTCCTCCATCCAAAGGATGTGGCTTCCACACAGGGGAAGATACCAACTCAGTCCTGCCAGCCTCTCCTCTGCCTTTGTCTCTCTCAGAGGCTCTGCTCCATCACTGGTGGGAGGGAAATGGTTTCCATGAACATCCCTTTAGATTATGGATCTGACCTAGATGGGTAAGGCCCATTTTAGGCAGGGAAACAGGAGCAATGGAGCACACAGATCCTATGGATGGGCAGATCATGCTCCTATTGCAATGCACAGATCCTGCCTTGGTGAGGGATGAAGTTCCCTTGCTCTGGTCATGAGCTCTGGGTTGTTCTGAGGCAGTCAGACTTGGTGAACTCCAAACAGACTTTGTCAGGTGCTTGGGACTGGAGGTTTTGCTGTGAAGCCACTTCACTTTAGGCTGTGGCAGACCCATTCACTCTGAAGTGCCAGGTCACTCAGGTGGGAAGGGGCATCAAATCTCAGATCCAGCTTGTGGCTCAGAGCTAGGTCAGCATTGGCTTCAGACCTTGTTACTTTCTCCTATTGGATGCTGGAAGCCCCCATATAAAAATACTGCACCACTTTTCAGGGCAACCTATCCCATTGTTCAATCACCCTTGCATTATGTTTTTGTTTCCTACACCTACTCAGTCCCAGCTCCAGGTTCTTTAATCCAAAACATTCTCCAACGTCAAATGCATTTAAGCTCCTCCTCTTTATACCCTCTTTTAATCTGTTAATTGTGCTCTGAAAGTCCTCCTTTCTTGCTGGCCATGATCCTAGAAAAATAATTCAACCAAAATTACAGTAGAGGCTCTGGAATTAAGACTTCTTTCCCAGTACCTCATAATTTACTACTGCATGATTTTTACCATTCAGATGCTACTTGTTTCAAGCAAAAACACTTGAAGAATATCGCCATGGTCCAGATAGATTATACTGGTTTCTTCTACTTGTGGAAAACTGTATAGTCAAGTATTAAATTTTGACAAACCATGTCAATATTTGTGAATAATTTACTGTATTCAAAGAGCATTTGATGTGTTGTAGTATGTTTTAAATTATATGCATGACAGAATTATTATATTTTGATTTATGAAAATAATTTATCCTTAGTTCTAGTTAACACAGAATCAGTAAGGTCTGTGGGCTTTTAAATTTTAAAATATATACTCAAAATTCTATCTGAATCTTTATCAAAAGATGCTCCATAATTAGACTCCTCTTGACCTGTTCTTTACAGATTTCTTTTTCACCTTCTATGCACAGTGGTGGGATTGACCCTCGGTTCTGGTATCTATTTAGAGTTGTTTGGCACCATGGGAAATACTCTTAATGAAAACATTAGTAATTATGCACAAACTTAGAAAATCAAGCCAGAGCACAAAGGTGAACACCAAGTCTGAGTCAACAAAGTTTTCACATGAATGTTTCAGCAGGGTGGCATAATTTCCTCCCTTTGCAAAGGCTGCAGGGATGTGAAGCATTTTGGAAAAAAGAGACCAGCTTTGGTCCAAAGGGGCTACAAAGAAAGGCCTTGATCTTGCAAGTCACTTTGAGCAGATTTCTGAACCAGTGTGTATCCGATCACGGCATCATGAACAAAGGTTCCCATCACAGCTCTGTGCCTCAAAATTTTCCTTTTCTGAGGGCTGCAAATCTAGATGAGAATCTTCACATATGTTCAAGGGGAGTCATGCTCTTCTTTGTTGCAGATGGGTGTCCCTTCCCTTCAAATCCTCCTGGGGACTCGGGTGTCCACACATTGCTCCTTACAGTCCATGACATGTTAGCAGCCACTGCAAAGGATGCTGGTGGCTCTCCCTGGCCCAGTGTTGGGAAAGATAAAACAGGAAAACCTTATAAATATGATTGCCTGTCAAAAGATTTTGAGAATATGGAAACTATAAGCTAGATTGAAACAAAAGCCATTTTTGAGATACCAAACCTTAGTTACTGAACAACTGGAAAACAATAGAATGGCCAGCTGAAAGTAATCCCCTCTTGACTGAACAATTCCCTCTTCTTGCAAACAGGTCCAAGGGTCAGAGAAGACCCTAATAGCTTGGCAGAAGGGGTCCAAAGAGTAGTTTTTAGTGTTTAAAGTGTAACACAGTTTGGTAATGTAATGATTCTTATAGGCTGTATGTAAATGCTATAGGATTTGTACCTTGTATTAAATTGGTTAGTAAAAATTAGAATATTCAACACAGAAGGTTTATTGTATTGTAACGGGAACCTTGCTCTCTTACTTTTTACTCTCTTACCTTTCCTTTTACTCTTAACTCTTATCTCTTACACTTCCTTTTACTCTTGCTCTTACTCTTACTTTTACTCTCTTACTCTCTTGCCCCTCCTTTTACTATTGCTCTTACTTTCTTAGCTCTTTACTCTTACTCTCTCAGCCTTCTTCTTACTCTTGCTCCCTTGCCCTTATGGGCCTGCTCTGAGCTGAGGCTGGCATCTCCAAGCAGGGCCCTTCATCCACATCTTTTGCAGTAAACAAGTTCTAAGACCTGGCTTCAGAAATCTCTTGTCTCCATCTGTCCTGACCATCCTACCCCACAAAGCTCCTACAGCCCAGGCTTAGTCTTGTCCCAGCCCCAATCCCCAGTCAGCAGAAGGGGAGTGTTCTGCCATTTTAACTCCCTGTAGAGGTACAAAGCATTAGTGGGAGGTGGAGGGAAGAGTGGGAATGGCTTTTTGTGGGTGGTAGTCATTAGCTGGGATTTGATGTGTGTTACCCCACATTCCTGTCACACCCAGGATAGGAGCCATAGCATGCACTGGACCCAGGTTGCATGTCTATGTGCTGAGGGTATAGGTGTGATTTCAAAAGGTAAATATGGACCCAGATAAAAATGGCCTGAGCTTAGGATGAGCCATTATCTTCAGGGTTTTGCTGCTTGAAGTCTCTAAGATGTTTTCCCCAGGGCTGTGAAAAAAAAAGGCTGTTAATCAGAGTGCCAAAACCAGGAAGGGAAGCATCTGTGAGTCTCCTTCCCCCAGAGCTGCTGCCAGGTGGACCCAGGTCAGCACCCACAACAGGGCAGACATCAAAACCCAGGGATTTCAGCATCCTACCAAGGTGTCCACCTTGTATTTCCTTCTACTATACATCCCCTCCTTTCCTTGGGATGAGGGTCTGGTATGGTCATGGGTGCACAACCCCTTACTCATACAGTGCCTGTTGACGTGGCTGTTTTTGTTCCCCATTTGTAAAGCTCTCACCAACACCTGAATTCTCAGACACTGGGATAATGAAAATAAGATGAAATAGCACTTGGTTCATTTGGTGAAACTAAAATTGATTTTTAATTTTTAATAGGTTGACTCACCACTCGTGGGCATTGTAGACAGTAGTTAAAAACTACTTTGCACTGGAGTCAGAAAGTCAGAACTAATTAAAGAATATGTCCACAAAAGCACAGCTAACAGACGAAGGGAAGACCTTAATTAGAAATTTGGGAGGTAGTAACCCTCCTGTTAATAATGTTTAAATGACATTTGGGAGCCATGCAAAATAAGTAAACAGCTTCTCTCTGCATAACTACAGTTGAAGACAGGAGACCAGAAGAACAACTTAAATAGGGTCTGGATGCTGCCACTCCAGAACTGAAACAATCTCCTCCCAAAGCAGTCTTCAAGCTTGCTCTCCACCTAGTAACAAACAGCACTGCAGCACTTAAAAAAGTCTGTAGAGTAAGGCAGCAAGGTGACTCCAAGGACTGCAAGGCATGAGCAATAGTATGCAGAAGCTAGAACACCTCAGCCTACACAACATGACTTACCTCCGCTCCTAAAGCAAAGCTCCAGGCACACCCTCAGTTATCTGGCAGACACAGCCAGCCAGGGCTGGGGAGAAATGTAACTGAAGCAAGATAAATATTTCAGGCATGTCGATGGTGATGCAGCGATTTGGTAATGACCCATGCTGAAAAAATAACCAAGCTAGGAAAATGAAATGTTTTACAACATTTCATTTCTATTCGGAAGAAAAATAAAATAAGAATCTGATTGTAATGTGCCCCTCCACACAAGCCTGAAACTCTATATTAGCAAACCTGGACAGTACTGTAAGTCAAAAGGCATGCTTTCATTTAACCTGCTGTGACAGATCCCAATGTAATCTGCTCTGGCAAACCATCCCAAACTCCATCCATCCATCCCCCTACTCCAGCCAGTTCCTGCAGCAGCAGCACTGGGGCTGGCACAGATGGGGGGGAGCCACAGGGATCTGCAGGTGACCTGAGACCAGCTGCCACAGGCCCTCACCTCCATCAGCACCACCTATCCTGGCACCTGGAGCCAGGGTAGGGAGCCTGGGTGCTGAGGACACTGCAGGAGTTGTCTTTCGAGGAGAGCTGTCTCAGAGCTGAGATATTAAAAATAACAATTGACGTGTTCGGGCAAGACAGCTCTCATACAAAAGAAATTCAGTGAATTTCATCATACCTTCTGTGTTGTGGCTGTCAGTACAGAAACCTACCTAAATTATCACATTGGGGGGAGGGGGGGGAAGTCACACATTTAAACTGTGATAAAATAATGCAAAGGAAAGGTTTCCACTCATTTTCATCACATTACTGGAGGACTGAGAGCTGTCCCCTTTCTCTTCTAAGCCATGAAACCACAGTAGTCTGAAATTTGAGGTGTTTCATGATCTCTGGATGTTGTGAGCTACATAAGCCAAAAATATCAAAATGTTATCTGCTTGCTGATGCCTGGAAGTTTTGTAGCACCCTTTCCTAGGAACTCCTTGCAAAAAAAGCATGAATATACTGTAACAGAAATATTTTTAAATGGAAAATTTTATCAGGGTCACAGTTCTCGCATTTTTCTGATTTTCTTTAGCAAGCCAACTTTATTGAAATTCTGGGCAACTTTCAACTAGTTATTTTAAAAATACTAAATATGGATAACTACATGGGAGAGCACACTAACATCAGGCTTATCAGAAGTCTCACCCAGGAGCATCCTTCGGTGCTCTGCACGCTCAGCAGCTATTTCTTCCACTCCCACAAAGCAGCTACCATGGTGGGGGGGAAGATGAGAACCTAGTTACAGTCTGGAAGCTGCATTTGGGGTGTTCAACCTCTTTCACTTCCAGTCCTTATTTGTGGAGTCTTGTCTTGGGGGCTGACAGGAGACTGGGTTGTGTTCAAGTAATTTCTCTCATTAAAATCTTTGTTACACATTTTGGTGTCCGTGTCTTTAAAGTTTAAAAAAGAGCAACTCTTAGCACAAGCTATTACTCGCCTTGAGCAGCCATCAAAAGCCTGCAAGATGTGATATCAAAGTGACTTTGTACTCTCTTCCACCTCCTTGTTTTAGTGGAGAGCCTCTTGTCACCCCACATTTTCCTACGTCTTTTAATGAAATGGGAAACCTCACAGTAGAGCAGTACCTGCTGCATCCCTGTTCTTGAAAAGTGAATGGTCAAATTTTTGCCTAAACTACAGGTAGGAGAGACCATTTTGATCTGCTTCTCAATACAACTATTTTCAATCTGTATTGTTGTAAAATAAAAGGTTGTTAATTTCTGCTAAAACAAGGTTGCTGTGCCCAAATGTCCCGCAGCAAAAATGCAATAGACATCAATGGGGAAGCTGGCATCTCCCCACCAGGAAAAGCTGAGGATAATCTGTGTGTGTGCCCTCGCTTTTTTTCACAAAGGCCTTCAAGAGAAGAAATGAAAGGCAATGTAGCAGGCTGGTATTAAGCAGCCTCAGCCATTCAGATACTTAGCTGAATTATCAACTTCGTCTGAAAAGAATTCAAACCAGACCATTGATGGTAATTATCAACTGCACTTTGTGGGCTTTCAGTCTAATGAATACACAAATGAAAAATCCATGGAGGAGGCTTCCAAAAATGAACATGGCAGCAATCTTGATCTTAGAATTGGCTCAAAGACAGCTCCTCCCAAACCAATTCTAAGGCTATGTTCTTACTGTACATTTCTGTTATTTCATTGCAGGGTTTTCCCTCTGAGGAATTCATTAGTCCTTTTATTCATAAAATAAATGCAAGTTTAATTTTCAAATTAAAAAAGCATTGAAATAATTACATCTCCAAATCCCCAGTTAAAAATGATAAGAGATCAAATCTGTCAAAGGCTGCAAATGATTCCCCATCTTCTGAGGGTCAATTGAAAAGTTTGCTCAGAATTAAGCAGCCACACTGAATAAAACTTCAAATAAAGAGGATTAAGCTCTGCAAACCACCAAACTCGGCTGAACTTGCAATTCAACATTATAAATTGCCAGCTTCATCTCTTTTTAGCTGGAGAAATACAATATACATTTGTCTTTGTTACAAAGAAGTTCTGCAGCTCTGAGATGAATACACTATAAGACTAACAATGGCTAATCATGTCCAAAGGCTGGGGGAAGGCACAAATCCCATCCCTCTGGGGTCACTTTGCAGGCTCTATTACCTCTGTATGGCACAGTCAGGCAGACTTCTGCTGCATGCCTGGTATTGATTCTGAATTATCTCTTGCCTGGATAAAAGATCTTGGCAGGGAAAAATTCCATTTCAGCCAGACTTAATTATTTGTGAATTATGAGGAATGCTTGCTTCTTGAGAGAAAACTTGAGAAAATTTGTGCAACCACCAGTCAGAAAATCACGCAGGATGGGGAGGTACTCCCAGCAGTCAGGACATTATTCTGAGGTGTGGCGTGACTTAGACTCCCTTCTTTCATTTATCTTTTGACCCAGGTCAGAACCTTGGTCTATCTGCAACCTCCCCCTATTTCCAGCACACTGCTGAATAGAACATTTCATCATCCCATTGCTAGGGTGCACAAGGCCGACCCTTTGCTGAGATGAAAACATTTAAAAAAACATTTAGGGGTTGAATATAATATTTAAATTTATTCAGTGAATCCTTTATATTTGGCCAGAATTCAGAAATAGTATGATTTGGGATGGATCCAAAATGAAATGTTGCATTTGGTGTAATCACAATATTGTAAAAGCAGTGATTCCCACAGCTTCTTCCTCCTGACAGCAATTGAAGCTCATCTCACATGGCACATTTTGTGCTGCTGCTGCTGCCTTCATTGATTAAATTTTTTCTTCAGCCAAGTAGTTTCATCCATATGCAAGTAAGAGAAAAACTTAGTGTGATCTTTTAAGGAACTTCGGGTCATAACAAACACATCTTCGTGACAAACACATCTGCTATTATCCACTCAGCAGCAGTTTGTCTGTATCAGCTTTCCAGCCATAGGAAAAAAAAATTGGTCATTAGGAGGCCTTGGGACAGAGAGAAGTGGTTGGATACAGACTCAGACAGGCATTCTTAAAAATACTTAATTCCTAGTATGCAATACCTGCTTTCACCACACTCAAAAGTGAGCGAAGAGCAGAAGCAGAAAACTTCTCACAACTCCTGCACAAGTGCAGAGCAGCTCTGTTTGGACAAATACAGTTTCTTCCTCATAAGTTTAAACCTGTCTCAGGCTCCTGTTTCTAATTTTGTGTAATGTTACTGCCACAGAACATCTTGTATGGTTGGTTAATCACTGCAGCCAACAGAGGGCTTCTTACACGTCTCCCTGTGTTCTGTGTCTTCTGGTGCTCACTCGGTTTGTTTCTTGAACCGTGGCTTGATCAGCACTGAGACAAGTTGAGGAAGCCAAGCTCACTACTTCCCTGGCTGCGGGCCACAAGAGCCTGGGATAGCTGCACCCACATGGAGTATGATGTCCAGCTGACTGTGGTAAGACCATAGGGACTGGTTTTCTGCCACCCTGCCTGTCAGGGGTGATAATTGGCACAGCTGACTTTCATCTGTGAGGGCTGGGCCACTGTTTTAAGAGGTCATTAAAAACTGGAAAATCTAGGCATATGGAAGAGCAAAGGCAAAGGAAAGCAAAGTTTCTATGGTGCCCATTTCATTTTGACTTCACTGCTCTGAGCAGTTTGCACCTTCGAAGAGACAAGCCTGCTGAAAGAGATGCACCCTCTCCATGTGGGAAGCAGCTTGTTGAATGCTTGCATTACTCTTGGCCCTCACCTGGAGCAGATAGCTCAAGTCCAGCCAAATGAGAAGCACATGAAAGCTGGTGAGCCCACATTGGTGCCTTCCCAACTGGAAGAACTTCTCTATTCCCAGTTCTATGAAGTGGAGCAGTTAAATATAACTTATCCAGATAAAAGGACTTTCCTTCTGAAAACATGAATTAACAAGCAAGTTATAACTGGTGCCTGATTTTAAGCTTGCATCTCTAGCATATCATTAGCTGGGTTTCTCCTTCTTTTGGGTTTTTAAAGCCATGAAACCCACCACCCTGGTGAGATCTATGTGCCAATTCCAGCTGGGAAGTGTTGTGCCCCCACAGCACCCACCTGTGTCCCAGCATTCAAGCCTCTTTTCAAGCAAAATATAGAAACAAAACCTACAGAAATGCAACCCTGTCTGTGGGAAAAGATGGGCGGAGAGATATTACAAAAAATATAGAAGTTGTGCTTTATAATAAACCTTTGCTCTTGGAGACACATATAAAAGAAGTTTCATGGTGTCTTGTTCTGAAAAGTGGAGTTGCAGTAGTTAAAGCTTGTTAGACTTGGGAAGTTTCAGAGCAGTTGAAGGATGAGATCACTGTTCTTCAAACAGCCATGTTTAGGCATGATAAGGTAGGAAAGTGCAACTATTTCCAGCCTTTTGTCAGCTGCCCCTGAGCCCTCTGTCCTCTCTATGGTGGTACACGCACTGGAGCCAGAGCAGCCTGGTTCTTCACTCTTGAATGGAAAGGAAATGTGTTTTTCTCTGTAACCACCTGCATGTAAAGTGTCACAAAAAGTCTTATGGAGAGAAGTTGTAGTTAAGATCATTTCAGACCTAATTTTTTCTCCAGCAGTTGTACAGCATACTTCGAAACTGAGCTTGATCCTTGCTTCTGTCACAAAGATGCACAGAGTAGCTCTGGAGGTGCAGAACTCTACTGCACAAGCCTTTCTCTACCTCCCATATATCACTGCCAAGAATGCACAGTTCGAAAGTAAAGGGAACAAATTTCTGGAGGAAAGAAAAATACCAGTTAAAGGGACCTCTTGCAGAGTCACCACAGGGCAATTTGCCTTCTCATGTCTGGTCACCTGAGCAAGATGAGGTCATCACCCTCTCAGGCATCTTAGGAGGAGCCAATGCAACTAACTTTGAGGGGAAGACAACTAAGTCTAGAGGTAACTTGAACATGCAACGACAGTGACATGACAAAGTCCATTGTAAAGCCTGGAGCTGATCCTAGGTGTTCCCAGACTGCCTTTAGTGCCTTTATTGTGGAATCAATACAGATGAATGGAGCCTTAGATTAGTTTTAATTGAAATAATATTTGGGTATCATAAAGCAGAATGGTGCACAGGTTATTGCAGCAGCATTAGTATGTAATGGCTTTGAACTGACCTATTCAACTGTACAGAAATTTCGCTTGAAAGAATTCACTCCTGGCAAGATTGGTTTTTAATAAAATGTATCTGTGGCATGAGTGTTTATGGTTACTACCTACATCTCCAAAAATAAGCTGATAAATTAACATCTTGCCCCAAATTCTGTGTGACTGAACAGTAGCCTGGGAAGGTTTTGCTGAACACCAAGGTGGGCAGTGCTGAGCATCCAGATCAGCCCCCACCAAGGTGAGCAGCAGGAAGGGTTGCAGCCATCTGCTGCACAGTTGGTTGATCCGCCTGGGATTAATCTGTTCTTGAGAGAACATACAAGGAAAAGGTGTCAGTGTCCTCCAGCCTACCACCACTAATTAACTGGCATAGTGGCTGATATTAATTGATACTCTTGCTGCTGCAGGAGAGAAGCCAGAAACCAAGCAGGGATGTCTGCCTCCTCTTTCTGAAAGTGAGCTTCTTGCAACTTGGGCTGAGATGTGTTAACCAAAAGGTGAGAAGCTGTGCCCAGCCACTGCCCAGATGGCACCTGCTGTATTGGCAGCATGGAGGCTGCCAGTCCCACAGGGAATGCCAGTCTCATGGAGGATGTGAGTCACACAGAGCAGGTTTGGGAAAGCCTTGCCCTCTGGCCACCAAAGCAAGGTAACCATGCCACAACACCCCAGCAGGTGTGCAAGAGATGCATGGAGGAGTCAGAAAGTTGGTACCTTTTTCGGACAATTGTTGTTATTTCAAAGCCATGTTAAATGAAGAAGTTTGATCTACCTGACTTTACAGCTACTGTTAAACACTGCTGCTGTAGCTGCCTGTCCATCCAAGTACCCCATTTAGTACACATCAGAGGTTGGCTTTGGGACATGTCTATTCTGGCCCAACTTGTTCAATTTTTCAAGAACAACTGAGTAAAAAGAATAATTGCCTTATCACTTATTAACTCCAAAAGTGATGATGATACTAAGGAAGCCTGAGACAAAAAACAGGACACTGCTCCTCTTGGGACACTGTGATAGCTGATGCTACACTCCCCCAAACAATCAAGCTTCTATGTGAAAAGATATTAGAGAATGGTGACGCTGACCAGTGTCTGTCCTGCACTTCTGTGCATGCTCCTGCCTCCTCCTTGGCTTAGGTGAGCTGGGTTGGTACAACCAACAGGAGCCAGGCAACCACAGAGCTGTCCTGAAGTCCCCAAAGATGTGCTTGTGCCACCCCCTTTGCCAACACAAGTGTGAGGGGGAGGTGGTAACTTCCCTTGGAGAAGTCATGGCATTTGGCTGGAGTCAGCATGGTTTTCCATCAGTTTCCATGGTTTTTGATCAGTTTGCGAAGCAAATGCTTGGGTTCAAGCAAGTCACACGGAACGGCCAAAGCAAGACAGGGAAATGAGAGACAGAGCTTGGCGGGGCAAGCCTTGCCCATTGTGCTGCCTTCCTGGTGCCTGCCTCCCTGCAGACATTCTTTCCAAGCAGCCTCCTCCTGTTCCCTGGCTCTGAGAGCCTGCAGAAGTCCAGCCTACATTCGACACATTCCATGGGAAAATGAGTCAGTCATTAAGGCTTTTAACAATGACGCAAGAACAACTAACACACGTGTATCTACTGCGTGGGATAAGAGCAGCAGAAAAACATTATACGACTGACTGAAGTGCCAAATTTCTTTTTACTTGCTGCAAAGGGAAATTGTGTCCATTATCGGTGGGCAGTAGGAAATATTTAATAGGGTTTGTTTTTTTTTTTTTGTTAGCTGCAATTTTATAGTAATCTGTTCCACAAATTATCCAGTCTGTTCTTATAGGAGAAAAAAAATATTTTTTAGAAAGTCCAAGATGAATGAGGCATGTTTAGCTATTCTGTTTCATAAATTTCTCTATCTTTCCTGAAAGACAGACATTTGATAGGAGACGTCTGTCTTTGCTTCCCTTGGATTTGTAGGGGATTAATTTGCCTCTTATGTAATTATTCTGATGTGCCAAGGTTAGTGGCTGCTGATCTTGCAATTATAGAACTAATATGGATACTCCTAAGCATGTTTTGGGTGAGGAAGGAAAAGCCCGCTCATCTTTCAACCAACTAGATTTAGGTGTTGAATTTTGCATGCTATGGGGTTTGCCTTTACTCTGTTTGCCTGTTTTCGCAAAGTGTACAGTGCCTCTGTATCCTTCATTCTTGGTGAAAAACTGGGGCTTTTCTGGTATGTAAGCATTCATAGATTAGTACACTTCAAGGTATGAATAATTCTGATAAATGATAGCTAGACTAGTTCAGCCTAAGAGAGACACCTTCTTCCACTCAGTTTGGAGTCACTCTGTTAAGTGCAGGACTCTCAGGCTTTGTTTGCCTGACCCACCTGCTGCTTCCACCTGTCTGTGACATCTCCCACCAGAAAAAATGTCTCATTTTAGCAGATAGAGACCCAGTCACAATATATATAGACTGAGAAGTGTGAGAAACAGAAGGGTTTTTTTCATGCCAAGCACCTTTCCCCTTGTCCCTGGCTGTGTTAGTGGCTAACCCATTGGTGCACTGAAGGATCTCAACTGACAGCACTAAAAACAACCACCATAGAGCTGCTTTCTCACTGTGCTGAGAAAGGAAGACCTGGGGGTTACCCAGGGCATCACCTTCTGCCCTGGCCAAAGCCCTGCCTAGAAACTTCTCCCCTCTCCCCTTCCTTACCACTGATTTTCATAGAAGGAGGTAGCACTGTGAGCTGTTCATGCGTTACCTCAAACCCAAGGGAGGCTTTGGGAAGTATATAGCACATAATTCCCTGCAATAGTTCTCTGCCATCCAGGAAAGGATGGTTTCTGGAGTGCATCCTGGTTGCTTACAGAGGACAGAGAGTTTGTAGCTGGAGTTTCTCAGGGCATACAAAGGATATGGCAGACTGAAAGCCAAACCTCTCTGCAGAAATCATTTGGCATCTCTTCTCCCCAGAATCTCATAGACCAGTATACAAATGGGGCTCTGAAAATACCCCCAGAATATTTACCAGGACCAGTCTATAGCTGTTTGCATTACATCTAACTAAGGCATTTTTTTGTCATTCTTCTTTGTCTTGTATCACAGGAAAGTACATAAGGAGTTAAGATATAATAATAGCTTCCTTTTCAAAGGCTAGTTTAGATATTTAGATTTATAACACTGAACTGGGAACATTTTATTGGACCTCTGACTTAAAACATTGGCAACACATTACTGCAGAGGTCTGCCTTTCCTTTTCAAAAAACCATGGAAATATCAAGCTGAAACAACCTGAGATGGTCAGCCAGCTGTCTGCCATTTCAATCCCATGAAAACTCAAATACAGCTGCAGGTTTAGCTTAGTTCTGGACAAATATGGCAGTCCTGGAATGTGTTCCTTTACATTGGGGCATGAATAGTGTCAAAATTAATGCTATTCTTTCAGCAGTATGGATTAAAAGCTGTTTGACAGTTCCCTAAAGACATGAGTGAATGGGGAATTATACAGGAGTGGATTTCTTTCTAAGGAGGTCCCACAAAGATCAATTACTGACTTTTTTTTTCTGCTGAATATTTTAATCAGTGATTTGGAGAGAGGAAAAAAAGTCAGAACTGAGAAACTTCAAGGTGGCATAAAAATCCTGCACTACCTTGAACAGAAGAAATCCAAGGGCATTTTAACACAGCCAAATATGAAATTGAGAACCCGTAACTGCAGAACACCAGTTGCATTTACAGAACTCTATCTTGCAGATATATTGAGATATCCTGGAAAAGACCTGAGCATCTAAAATATGCCCACTGCTATTCAACAGCCCATGCTGCACCAGCAGGTCTGAGCAAACGTTGATCAGAGACTGTAGAACCAGGACAGAGTCCAGGAGGAGGAGCAGAAGGAGGAGGATGCATCCATCATACCTGCAACCAATATAATTACTGCCACAATATAATATCAAATATAATTACCTGTAACCTGGTCAAGCAGGACATTGAGAATATGAGGAGTGTTCAGAAAAAAAAAGCCAAAGGTAAAGGAATGGGATAGGGAAAATATGATAAAAAATTAAATAATCCAGGAACTCCATCAGTTTTACTTAAGAAGAAGGAAGAAATATGATCACAGTCTACAACTGCTAATGTAAGGAGCAGAAGTTTAAAGGTTCTTTATTCTGCAAAGAAATGTGTAACAGCAGGCAGTACCCAAGTGTTGAAAACTGAAAACTTCAGATGAGAAACACGGCACAAATCATTGAGTAAGTGATGTGAATTCTATGAGTCTGCTTAGCTTGTTGGTTTCTACAGTACTGGAAAATTTTAAAATTAATTTAATGTCTTCTGGAACACATGCTCTTGCTCCAATTAATCTGAAGAAAGCTTATCATCTGCAATATGCAGGAAGTTAGAGAGATGGTCACTTGCAGTTCCCCCTGGATTTCTAATTTCTGAGAATAAAACCCAAATTATTACACATGCTTGATACTTACTTGATGCAGCACAGAGCTCTGTCACCTACATGTGAGAGCTGATACAAGCATGCCCTGGTGCAAGAAGGACTGGCTTACTTGTTTACTTGAACTGAGACCCCTGAATTCTGCTGACAGCCTATTTTGGGTGCCGATTACATGATGGCAGCATCCTCAGTGAGGGCACACAAGGCTCTTGTGCTCCCACTCCAGCTGTCTGGGAGCTGGAGCAGGGCAGGCTGGCTCATGTCTGCTTGCCAGGGACCAGGGAGACATCCCACGCTTCATGTGATCCTACCAGGATTTGCAGATAATAAAGGCTCACTTTGTAGCCAATGGCCTTGATGTTCTCCCAAACGCAGGAATTAATTCTAGCACCATCCATGCGGCTTTTAGCAAAGAGAACAAAAGGTCTTGGAAAAGCTCCTGAGCTAATTCAGTGCAAAAAACAACACATAAAGGTACAGGAAAGGATGAGGCAAGAAGATTTTTTGTGGTTAAATCAGTTGGTAGCATCGGCATCCTGCAAGAATAACATTGTTAGGGGATTTTTTTGTGCTCCCTTTCTTTTTTGAGAGTCCTGTTTCCTTGGTCAGAAGGAAATCCCATTCCAGGGTGAGAATACTGGAAGCAGAAATTGGGTTTTATTCATACTGAGAATCCCAAACCATGCCAGTGCTAACAAACTGGGAAAAAAAAAAGAAATTAAGAAGCTGGTATATTGTGTAAGGCACACTGTGAATGACACACTGCTAATAAAACTAATTCCCTCTCTGAACAACAGCAGATCTCACAAAAGCCTCTCTCCTTTGAACAGGAAAGACTGAATGAACTAAGAAATTGTGCCTCTCATATAACTTTTGTGTGTGAATGAATCATAGTTATGGTACAGAAAGCTAAAAAGAAGTATTTTAAGAAAACTTACAGTGAGTTAACCATAAAATTTCCATGTAAATCATGCAGTAAGATCTTTTATTAATCTTTATCTTGAAAACTGACCAGTACTGTTCCCTCCTGTTTTGGTCTCATTTTATTTCCTGTGTCAAGCCAAAAAGCTGCAATTGAAGAGCTTCTTTAATGTATGCTATGAGTGTGTTGATATTTGCATAACAGTAGATTTCAGGGAGGCTCTTATTTTCCACAAACTGCACAGCTTCCTCACACGGTGTGAAAATCTTGATTGGATTTATGTCCCATTAAAAATTCTGTCCCTAAGGCATACAACCCTGTGGATAGCTCGGCAAACCTTCATTCTCATTATCAGCCCCATTGAGGTAAACGCAGCAACCAAAGGGTGTTGGGTGTGAGCACACACAAACCCAGGCTCTCCTGCATGATTATCCATCCATAGCTCAGACAGACAAAGGATAGGGGGTAGAACAAGGGGGATACCCTATGACAGCTCTCAGCTCTGAGCCTAGGCTCTGACTGAGGAATGAGGGGAACTCAGTGCAGATAGCGACATGCTCCCTGATTTGACCCTGTGAATGGTTCAGCAATGCTCAAAACTATCTCTAATGTCATATTTGACTTGCACAGCATGCAAAACTTGGGTATGTACATTGTGGACCAAACAGGTTTTTCCCAAACATTAATATTCTTCACTAGTTAGTTTTGACAGTAAGTGATAACTAATACATAGTGCTAATCTGTTACTGAGAAATTCTTCTGCATTTCATGTTGATTAAATTATAGTACTTTCAGAAATAACTAATATATAATTTATTAATAAATCCAGCTGAGAAAAATCATTAAATCATCATGACATTCTTATCACAGATCCAAAATACAGACTTCATAGAAATCTGAAGAGAAATTATTACCTACATAGAGTAAACTACCAATGAAGTTAGAGCATGGTTCACTGTTTCTGTCAGCTGAAGAGTTTAAGGCAGATAGATAATTTATTTCACAACTGGCATATTAGGTTATTCAAGCTAAGCCATTGCTCAGTGTTGTACCATTTTTGTTCATAGACATCTGTAGAAGAAACGTTTAATCTCCTGAAATTAATAGCAAAACTCTCGCTGAAATACCTGCAAGCAAGGTGCTGTCTTTCCAGACCTATTGGCATTTTGGAACTGGAAAATTGTTGTTTGCCTCAAGCCCTCTCCCAGAGCAGAGGCACCACCAGCAGCACTCCAGGGTCACTTCTCACTTTTCCATGAACAAGACAACTTGCTTTTGTCTGGCCAGCTGCTTGTGACAATCATCATCATCTTCTCAAATATGGTGTGCAAGGCCCATTTCCCTTCCCCACACCACAGATCAAGTGTGCTGGCCATGCTCTGCAGAAGTCACAGATGCAAACTCTCTGGGAAGAAGGATACCCTGTCACCCTGCTAGCTCTAATGTGCCTTGCCATGACGCACTGAGTGTGTACCACAAGCTCTTTGAAGTCTGCCTGCATGCCAACTTTGGCCATCTTCCCTTGGTCTTTTGGTTTATAATATACTGTGCAATATTTCAAATCTTCTTTTCTGCCCGTTCCTCATTAGGCAAGCCACATATTATCATAGCAAGCAATCCTCCCAGCCATAATTATTCCAGCCATTAGGTCTTTTTCAGCCTTCGTTACTCAGTCACAGAGATTTGCCTTATGACTACATTTGTTACTCTTATTTTGACACATAAAGACATACAGTATGTGATGATGACTCAGTCGCTATTATCCCCAGAATTATTGTCTTTAAATATGTGGAGTCTTTCCACATACATCCATATACAGTCCTCACTCTGCAATTCACTTCCTGCAATAATTTTTGCATGCTTGTCTTTCCATTTCACATATATAAATTTCTTGTATTAAATCTGAGCAAAGTTAATAATCCTGAAAGTGTTCAAAATCAAAAAGCATTACAGTTTTAAAGCAGTAGATACTAAAATAACGCTTTTGAAAGTGTGTATTAATCTCGGTTTGCATAGCCTCTGAGCTTCAACACTTTCCTTTGTTTTTGTTAGAGCAAAATTGGCTCCTGACCATAAACCCAACAATAAATTCAATATATAATGTGCCTAAAGACTCCTGGCATTTAAACTAATTGGGCTACCATGGTTTCTTTCTCACAATTTTTGCAGGTCTGCTCCTACACCCATGCCCATCTCATTTCACATAAGTGCAGCAGCACCCAGAGGGAAGGAGGAGGTGGGACTGAAATGAAGGTGCCTGTCATGTCCCACACCCTGCTCAAAGACAGAATCCAGGGGTTCCTGCCCCAAAACTTTTCAGGCCAAAAGGACAGGAGAAGCAGAGTGAAGGAGCAGAGGCTCAGAGGTTTGGTCAGGTTTAAGATGCCTTTCTCCCTGCTACTCCAGTGCAAACCAGGCTTGATTTCACAAAGATTCTTCCCATGAAGCCCATAGTTCAGGGCACAGTGGAAATTATAATACCTTAGGCTGCTGGGTCAAGATTTCATGGGCTTGTCATTCTTGCTCTTCTTTTTCTGTTCTAATGAGAGCAAGTGTTCTCTCTCTTTCTCCCTGTTTGCTGTGCATTTCTTTTCGTCTCATTTAACACTGAGGGAAAAGAAAAAGAAAAAAAAAACAGGGAAAAAAAAGACGAGAAGCCTTTTAGCCTTTCCTATTTAAATTTTAAGAAGGCTTCTGAGCAATTATTTGTGCAAGGAAGTCAGTTCTTGTTTTCATCTTCCTGTGAGTTTCACCATGTTCCTGGACACCTGATGATGTCCTTTTTTTCATGGTATTCATTGGCATCCCTCATGAGGCAACCTGCTGCTGGTCTGACCACATCCTTGAGCTGTGCCTACCCTTGCAATCGTGAGCTTCTCCTGTTCCGTTGTCTGTTGTCACCCTATGCTGTCCCAGGACTCAGAAGTCCTTTTCATCTTTTTTTTTTAACAGCTCTGATTTCAGTGAGGTATAGCTGGAAAGAGATGGCCTGGTGCCCAGGAGCAGTGTAACAGAGCATTTAAGCAGGAGCTTAGCAAAGGTCCTGCTGAGTGAGGTTACTCTCACGTTCCATCTCAGATAGATGGAGAGCAGAAGGCTGAACATCTGGGCTCATGCCTTCTCACCTACTCACCTTACTTAGGGCAGAGCTGCTACCAGGAGCCTCTCAGTTTTCCAAAATCTTTTCACTCTACCTCTGTGTGTGTCCTTTTGGAGGCCTGCAGCCTGCTTTTAAGAATAACAAAACTAATGTTTAAATTTGTGTTAATGATGTCCCTTATTATTCTTCAAGAACTAATCCTTCATACCTTACCCTCCCTCATGATTTTCATTGCCCACTGCTCCCATACTGAGTGGGCACTGTTCTGATTTTTAGAAGGGCAAACTTTTTAAGTATGTGGAGCACTTTGTCTTTCCTTTATGACATTGTAAAGTGCCATGGTCACAGATATTTAGATATGAAAAGACTTCATTTATATTAAGCAAATTACGCTACTGGGCTGTCCTTGCTTTTACTCCTACTAATTTTTGTTCAAAGCGTCTTCCAACAGAGTGCAGATACACCTCTGTGACATAAAAGGGTTTCAGTTGGTGACTGGCATTTAGGGGAGGAAAGAGAAAAATGGCAGCAAAACTCATCCTTCAGACAGCTTTAAAAGCTGCCAGAATTATTTGCATGTCTTTGCACCTCTGAAAATGACTATTTTAAACTAAAATTTAGCAATTTGAGGAGAGAAATGAAGCGTTTGCCTTGGGGTCCATTCTGGAAGTGGAAAAGAGGCATTTCAAATCTGTTTCTCAGCCCATAGTCCAATAGCACGGCCCAAGGAATGGGAGTCAGTTCTGCCCAGAGAAGGATATTCCCAGATGGAAATGCTCTTTTATATGTGTCCAGCTCATTTAGGATGGCCAGCTGGAACAGGCACTTTAAATGTTGGTACCTCCAAAACCACTTCTCCTGGAGGAAGGGACTCTAGGTACGTGCACGGCCACCACTGCTGCAATAAAATCTCTTTTAATGATGTATCTAAACAGGCATCTGGATCACAATCCGTTCAACGCATTTGATTTAGCCAACACTCCTCCTCTATGACTTTGTCTGCTTAAAGGAAAACACTGCTGTAAAAAAAAAAAAAATCTGTAATACTTCAAGAAACTCACAGCCCTTAAAATTAGATTTGCCTGAATAGGCAGCAGTCAGAAAAAACTTCCCTTGCCTCCTCTTTTGTCCTTGGATGGCCTCTTCCCTGTTCTCTGCTCTTTTTGTCTGGGCCCTTCCTGAAGCTTTTCTGAATCATGTGTTATTGCATTTGACATTTTTGGTCTTGGGCTGCGTCACTGATCACACAGAGAGGAATTCAACAGCCTGGCTTCCAGGCTAGACTGCAGTTACCTGAGGTGACTGCTGTACCCTGAATCAAGCACTTCTTTATTTTTTCCTGTGTTTGAACTACAATCCCAAACAAGAACCTTGAACACATCATTTATCATCATACAACAAGCAATACACTTCAGTATCTCATCTGTATTTGTATTTTGGCCCTGTAGTTCACTTCTAGGTGCTTTAGTGAGGTTTTTGAATATTTCTGTGGCGTGTAGGAATGTTTGAAGATTTATGGTTTCTCAGTGGCATTTTCATAAAATGATTGCTAAAAATTAGGTGTTGGCATTTCTACTGTAATAAAAACTTGGGTGAGTTTTTCTTGCATATGAAATTATTTATTTCCCTTTCTCTTTTGAAACCCTGATTTACAGTTAAATTGAGGATCGCATCAGAAATTGGTTAGCCAGAAGCAAGCCTCATGTAGATTCTTTTCTTCCTTATTTCTAGCTCTCTTACAGCCACTATTATCTTTATAAAAAAAACTGGGTACAGACAGCTTTAATATTCTGAGAGGTCGGTGTATATCTCAAGCAGCAAGGAGAATGCCATTTGTGGTTTTGGTTTTAATATTTATTTGGGGGTATATCGATTAGAAAAATCTATGGTTAAAGTCTGTAGGGATTTCCTGTGGTCTGACACAGGAATGCCACCTTAGATTTCTTGAGAAATCTATAGTGTTTATTTAGTGTCTTGATGTTATTTATCCTGCAAAGAATTTAATACAAAGTGGCCTAAGAGGGAAGACAACTTTAATTGTACTTGGCTTCAAGTTTGCAGTGTTACAGTCTAGGAATCATATATTTTCTATCATTTTCTTGGGAGTCTTTTGAACTCAGCATGGATTGGTTTTCTGACATAAAATCTGGAAACTGAGCTTTCAAATAATGCATCAGTTTAATGCTATCCTTAAACATATAATGAGTGTTGCAAGGAACATCAACAGCAGAAAAACTACTGCACTTGTTTCAACATGCTAAAAGTTGGGATTTTGCTAACTCCAGAATTAGACCTTTGTTAGTGTTGTGCATCTACAGGTGTGAAGGATCCACAAAGAAGGGGGAATTGTCAGACCAGTGAATCAATCTGTGTCATACAGAAGAACAATCTTTCAGTGTCACCGACAAATTCAGCTGCTCACTCCATGAAGCTGAAATCCATGACACAGTTAATTTTTCAGCTGTTGAGCACATTCACATAATGTAGCTCATTCACTGTGTGTTGCCTACTTCACATATGAATGTGCATTCACTTGAAAAGCCCATGAATACCCTTAGGTTTACAACACAGATATTGTAGTGTGGTATATTCAGCTTATCTGCATAGCTATAGGACTTGTGTGGCAGCATGAATTAATCAGAAATAGAATGGTTTCCAACTTGAAAAGATACCAAATGCTATTAAGGAGATTTAGTCAGTTTTAGTCATACATAAAGAAAAAAAATGAATCAGAATTATTGCATGGGATCTTACTAGTAAATTTCCTCCGAACCAAAGTTGGAGAAAAAACTTTTTTTTTGCCCATCTAGGAAATAAACTGAAAAGAAATCCTAAACAAATGTATTACTATATTAACAATGTTCTTGTAGCAGCAATTGTCTGACAATAGTGGTAAGGCAAGGCTGGCAGATGGAATGAATACTTACTAAGTATTATTTATAAAGTATGCCCTGGTACAAAGTATGCCATCTACCTACAAAGGGTTACCTTGATATTCTTTTCTACTTTTCTTCATCACCAGCTTTTTCACACTTTTTTATCTCTAGAGTGTCATCTGAAAGGAAATCTTGCAATTTTCTGGTTAAAATGCAAGAACATCATAATGCTATCCCTGTTTTGCAACTAGATAGGCCTACTGTATTTCCTCAGATATGTCTTCATGCCAAAATAATCCTTAATCAACATATTAAGTGCTGCAAGGGCGGAGTTAGCACTTGGCTGTCATCAGAATTGGTAGAGAGAAGAAGTCCTTGCACTTTCAGTTACTGAATCCTCTGCATTTGCGGCGGTGGTCCAGAACAGATCAGTTTCAGATATGGATAAATCTCTCTGGTCTGGCCTCTGGCCAGCTCAAGGCCTAAAGCCAAAAAACCCCCAAAACACCCTGTATGGCACTATAGATCTATAGACTTTACTATTTTCTCCACATCCCACTATTTCTTCTGCCGCCACAAAACCCCTCCTGACTGGCTCTTCTGCCTGCAGCCCCAAAAGAAAAGGCCCAGTGCAAATACACATCAACACCCCTGCCAGCGGGCTGAGAGAGACCCTGCTTTACTTGTGAAGGGAGTAGGATGTGCTATCACAGTTTAACACAAGAGTTCTGGTAGAGCAGATCCTCACTCTTTGGACCAGAATAAGTATTTGTCAAAACTTGACAGCTTTTTGGTCAGTAGCGTATAATTTTGCTTCTACAAACCTTGATATTGTTCCAATGTCTCCAAAAAGAACAATGCACAGACCTCTGTAGAAATCCAAGGCAAAAACAAATTGTGAAAACAAAGGCAACAACAAAACAAAGAAATTAATTTTAAAATGTGGAAGATGAGGAAGCAGAGTTAGGTACATTTCAGGGCTTCTATTTTGTCATTCTCTTATGCTGTGTGTGTGACTCTGAGCATTCCAGTGGTAAAAAGAACAGGGCTCTGAACAGTTGCTTCTCAGAAAGGGAGCACATAAACCTATTGCAGCACAACTGTGTAGAAACATCACAAGCCATCCATATTCCCTGTAACATCCTGAAAGATCTGGAGGGATTGACAGGAACAGCCAATTCAGAGCTTACAGAAAACACCCACATTATCTGAAGAACAAAGGTAAAAGTTCGTTTTACTTGATGGTAGAAAAATACTTTGCAAATTCTAATATTGGGGTGCTTACTCCCTGTCTGAACAAAGGTATGGGAGATTCTGAACAGAGGTATAAACATGGGGGAAACACATGGCTTATCTGAGAAGAGATGAGGCCCATTAAGGATCCTGCCTGGGGCAATCTGACTGGCTCTTTATCTGTGGGCTGGCTGTATTTCTATCAGAACAACAAACACATCTGACTCAGTTAAGATTATCAAGATATCCAAAATATGGAAAAACAGGAGTTAGTGATCTCTCCAGGAAAGTGATGTGGAGGGCCAGGAACCCAAGTCCCACAAAAGGAATTGACTGGGGGCTTCTGATGGTATCTGTTTAGCTGGAAGATGAGATAATGAGCAGGAGTCAACGACACTGTTGTCACCATGCACAAACTCAGTGACTGTTCTTAATGCTCTTAATGTTCTTAATGTACCTTCAATAGGAAGGTCTATAAAAAAAACAGGATGTAGAGGAGCACCATCAATTAAAGCAAGCGTCACAACAAGGACAAGGAAAGCAAAATTCAGTGCTCAGGTCAAGAAGGACAGAGCACCTGGGCTAGAGCCCATTGTCCAGAAAGCATATGGATGTACAACTGCAAGGCCAGTAGCAAGGATCTTCAGTACTTTTTCACATCTCAGAGACAGTGTTATGGGAAGAGAGAGCAACAAGTGGGGCCTTTCATGATGTATTTTCCAAGAAAATGGGAAGGTAGTCTGTGCTATGGTGGATCATCATTCTGGTCTCAGTAACTCTGGTGGATAACCGTTGTGATCTCTGACAGATAAGGGCTTTAGAAGAGACTTTGAAGGTAAGAAATATCAAAAATATGGAGAAGAATAAAAAATACTATTAAAACCCTCACGGGTTTATCCAAGACATACTATATGTGGTATCTTTATTTTGATGGGATTGATTTTTCAGACAAAGGAGATATATGTATTAATTATATAAAGCTTATGGTATTTTGTTACAACGGAAACCATTAGTACAAATTAGAATTAAGATATAAAATGTAAGGGAGAAGAGAGCAGATGAGCAGAAGGTCAGGCTAGTGAAAAAAAGGTTTTTACCTGGAGGGAGGTAATGACCAAAGGTTTTCAAGGTTTTGTTTTGGGGCTAATCTTATTTAATATTTGCACAAATAAATTTGATGCAAAGTGAGTGTGCTGTTGAAATGTGCTAAAGACATTTAGTTACAATAGTTTAAATATCATGAGTGAAAAAATTAGTGATTTTGCAGACTCCCATAATTGAAAAGAAATTACATGCAAAAGCTTGAAAGGTAGGAATAATGTGCACCCAGACAATTAACAAGATTTTCTGCTATAAACCAGGGAGATTATGCAAAAGGACAAAGGGAGAAGAGTATTAGTTATCATCTTGATTATGATAGGTTACCAGTCTGATGAGGCTGTTAAAGGTGCAAATGAAATCCTTAAACAATAGTTTGTTTAGCAGAAACAGAGAAATATTAATACCACTATTCAGGTAACAATGAGGTATCATCTGTATTACTGTGCACAGTAGGAGTTACAAGTTCAAGAAAAATGAATGCGAGCTGAAAGGGCAAAAGGCTATTGGGAATGTTATGCCTAAAGAATATATTAAGAATATACAAAAAAAAAAGTGGAGTAGTTAGCACCATATTTTTCTCTGTCTAAAGAAGACAATGCTGAGGAATATACTGTCTGTACATTAGTAAAGAACTGGGTCAGAGAGAGTAGAAAAATAATGTTGCTGAAATAACAGCAACAAATGAAACAGCAATAAACTGCCACAATAAAGTGTCAAGGAAAATCATGTGACCTATGATGATTCTGGAATTCCCTTTGACCTATGCACTGCAGATTTTATTGACTTTAGTCTAGTGTGCCAATGAATTGTCTACGTTCTCTGCTGTTGTGCTACTTCTTCTGGTTCATAAGCAATCAAATCTGTGCTTTCACACTAGAAAAAGAGAAAAAAAATGTAGGCATCACAAAACCAAGTAAGAACAGCACTAATGCATGTAGTTCACTAAATGGTCAAATCTAGAGGATATATGGACAAATGGATGTGACTGGTCTCTGCAAAGGAGCCGAACAAGTGATCCCTGTGGGTGAGATGGGGTGAACTGACACAGGGTACCAGCCAAGAGATGCTGAGCAGACCTCAAGGGATCTTGAGTTGTGATATCACCAGTGACCCAGTACAGCAATAAACAGACCTTCCTCCCCCCACCAAAAGAGCTGTGGACAATAGATCTCAGTGGCTGATGTTGCCACAGAGCTTAGAAGAGTGATCTCTGCTGACTTATGAGAGGCCAGGTCAGGTATGACAAGGCAGGACAAGGCAGGAAAATCCAGATTTCTCATGTTCTCTCATCCATAACAGATGATGCTTTCTGTATATGTGTTGTCTACAGTTTGATAAGTTTAATGCTAAGAATATATATATGGTTCTTACTTTAAAGCATTAGAAAAAATACTCTATCTTAGTACATCTGTTGGGTAATCATGCTCATCACAAACATGAGTAAAATTATTCCTCTTAATACGTAAATAACTAGATATAGGAAGAACTATTTGAATGAATCAAACTGAAGTGGAGGCTGCAGAGGTTTTGTGCAATCACCCTGCAAAGGAAGCTGCCTGTCAGCCCTCCTCCTTCCTCATATCAGCTTTTCCCTGCATGCCCTCATGTGTATTTTGACATATTGCTTTTTTCCTCCATCCTGTATGTGTAAAGCAGATCCCGAAAACTTCCCAGAGGTTTTCGCTTCCAGGGCTAAAGAGGGCTGAAATATACCCAAACTCACTTGGGATCTCACTGGCACTGACAGCTGACAGGGAAGGAAACCAAAATTCTGTGACTCATGGGATCACAGTTTGTTCTGCATCCAAGGTTGTTCTTGACTGCTGCGCCTCTTTGGGTTGTATCCCAGGTGTGTTTGCATCTTCCTTTCATATTTACATGCAACACACAAAATTGGTGCCTAGAGAGCAGGCTTTGTGAGTTCTCCTCTAACAGAACAAGACCATGCTGCCTCCTCCTCTGGGGAGAAGGGAAGGTGTGAGTTGCAGTACAAAGGCAGAGAATAAAAAATGGAGGGGGAATTTCTGGATGTTTTTGGTGTTTGCCCATCACTAAACAGTTGAAGAAATAGAGAATTATAGGGTACATGCAGTAGGTGACCTGGGACAAAAGGCAGCATACAATTTTCATGCTTCAGGAAATACACAAAAAGAAAAATAAGAAAAGAAGTCAGAATCACAGCAGAAGGAATGATTCCCTGATGTTTGATAGATTGCTCTTCCCAACACTGGCCTGATTCTGTACTTTTAGAATTGTTGGGAAAACTCCTGCTGACTTCACAAAACCCAGAGTTTGTCTGGTGCTGAGTACAGCTGAACACTCACACTCTGATTGCTCATCCCATTCTGATACACTGCAGCTTCTCAGCATATGATATTGCATTTCCCCAGGCTTGCCAGGCAGCTTTTCGTGTGCCAAAGACAGCTAATCTGGCAAGTAAGTAAAATACTGAATCCCTGAAAAAAACTATGAGAATCAATCAGCTGGGGGAAAGTCAAGCTGAGTGGGAGGAAAGGGCAGAAAAAAGCATCTGGAGTGTATTTAAAATCCAAAACACTTTAAAGTATATAATCATGGCATGTAATACACAGGGGACAGATCTTGCAGTGATCTTCCAGGGGAAGTCCCCACTTACATCACGTGCCCTGTAAGTCATGGAGGCTGTGGCCTTCTCACATTTCCCAGGTTTTATATGTCTACACTATATATACATGTATATGTAGGATGATACTTCCCAGGGGAGAGAATCTAGAGATGGTGGGAAAGCTTATGCATTTCAGTGACCCCAAGAGTTATGCCACAGGGGGAGGTTGACTCTTGACAGAACTACTCAAGCCTCACAAAGGGAGCTAAATTACAGAAAGACAGGAAAGCAGGCTCTCCTTGACACCAGCTGATAAGCAGAGAGGGCAGAGAACTCACAGAGCAAGAGTCAGGGAAATAACTTATGTTAGAATTATAAACACAGAAAAAGAGATAATATGTCACTTTTCTAGATAATGAACATCAGCACCTTCACCAAACCTTGACTATACCTCACTTTTCTTTCCACCCAAACTGCACAAGGAAGACTCTTGAACAACTAATGGCTTCTTTTTCTTTCCTTCTGGCAATGCCCAATTCTTTTCTATATACACTGGGTTTAAACCTACACACAACATATCCATGTACATTGGCTTTCATTTTGCGTAAATTCTTCAGTTGTTAATTACAACCAAAGACATACTGGTATTTGATACACATTGCATAGCTCTGGGTTTGCAACTTTTCTGTTTTCAAACTTATTGCATCGTGACCATGGACAAAAATACGGAAGATGGATGGTTGGATGGATGCATGGAGGGATGGATGGATGTGGGAAGTCACTGGAAAAACTTGATTGATATCCCTTGAGGATTTTCATATTCAAAAGTGAACAGATGACTGCATCCTGCCATCATGTCGGAGTCATTCAGGATAGATTTGCACCCTAAATTAAACTGCAAAATGTTAAGACAAGAATGTAATTTTGGGGTAAAAAGTGTTCTCACTGTATTTTAGAATCACTTCCTGAGTTCTGTATATCCTGACTGTATAAATATACAAACACATGCACAAAAGAATACATATATATAAAAAATATGTGTATATATACGTGTGTGTGTGTATATATATATATGCACAAATGCAGTGTGACCAGTGGCAGAGGGGGGTTATCAGACATCCTTTGAACCCTCAGGGCCGACTGTGAAGCCCCTCAGTTTGTCACCCGAGGCCACGGACATGCTGCTGCATGAGTGACTGCCCAGCATGTGCCTTTGAGACCAGCGGGTGGGGAGCAAGTTTAATAAATTGTGTGGGAGATTTCCACAGTCTTGCTGGGGAGCTCCAGGGAGAAGCCCTGACAAAAAGAGCAAAATTGAAAAGTCAGCTGGTGGGGAGCAAATCTCCCCGGCGTTTTGTATATTTCTGTGGAAGGGTAAGGATGTTGAGACCGACGAAATCAGGGACAAAATGTGAGCAGGCTGCCAGGCTGAGCCTTTGAAAGGGCTGACCACAGCAGTCACCCAGACCATTTCAGCCAAGTGCTGGGTCTGCCATGCCCCACATGGGATGTCCCTCAGGAAGGGCCTCAGGAGCAGGAGATGCCTTCCTCACATGGTTACCCTGTCAGCCCAGGGAACCTGGCATCCCGGCCAGCTCCTGCAGCCAGTAACAGCCACATCTTTTTTGGATCACAGTCCAAAAAAGTCCTGCTCTCTTCCCCCCCACAGAAGCAATTTGATACAAATGTGTGTAAATGAAGCATCTATGGATCTGTTTTGGGGTTGTGCCAACTTGCTACGGATTCAGATGCTGGGACTATCATTATCTTTCTTGCAGATGTCCTCCAGCGGGATGTGACCAATAAGGATGTGGGACAGATTGTCTCAGTAAGGTCTGCAGGATGTGGCTCCCTGTCATCGTGCCCATATCAGTATAAATTACTGTCATATCCTCAGGACAATGTGACAAATCCTTTACACTCTCTGAGTCATCCTGAAGCTCTCCAAGGATTCCAGATTCATTTTCAATCTTCAATATACAATCAACATTTCAACAGTATTGTTTAAAAAAGTGTATGGAAGAACTGTGCATGTTTGTATAATTAATGACCCATGGGAATTCAACATTTGGGGGTGCATAACCTTTAATACCATTGTGTTTCTGCATTTAGTGAGGAGGCTGTCACACTAATGACAATTAAACTGAAGTGTGTGTTCACTCAAGACCATCAGTCAGCCAGCTGAGCAGATAATCTCCTGATGCTCCACACTTTCACAGGAAATCCTTTACTGCAAAGGGTCTGTCTGCAAAGCCCAGTACTGTCTCAAAATACTTGTGCTACTTTAATCAGTCTGGCCCCATTAAAGTATATTTCTACTGCCCAGGCTAATTTACCTCTCTGTGCACTTCACAGTTATCTCCAATTCCAAGGTCTTAATCAAACTTGGGAAATCAAGTCTTGCAGCAAAACAGAAGAAAATTTTGAATCTGAATTTTACAGGTGGGAAAATAAAGGACATCTGTATCAAAAGTCAAGGTTGCTGCAGTGTCCTTATCAAATCACAGGCTATAATTTCTTCTCTGCTTTTAAAAATGGAAATGAAATCCTATAGGCACATGAAACATGAGAGGGGACAGTTTAGACAGAGGATAAATAGATATATTTCAGAAGACAGCCTTCTAGGTAAATAGTATGAAATTGCTACAGCCACAATATCAAGAGAAAAGAGATGGAAACACCAGCTTACCAGGCTTCGAGAGGATCAAAGCAAACGAAAAGAAAATTTCTTACTAAAAAGCACAAGATACAGTAGTGCTTCAGACTAAGACATGCAATGTTTAAGCTTCGGCATGTGACCAGATGCTGATGTGTTTGTATATGTAAAGGTACATGTGGTACCTTTTCCATTCATAATCTCATTCATGAGCCATCTGCTTTAAGTCTAAGAAAATAAGAGCAGATTCTCCTTCCCCAGTATTGTGTAGCTGATGGAAGTGGCTTGGGAGGTCTTTTTCCTTTTAATCAACAAATAATGTTGATTGTGGTCTTGCTGGTTCTAGCATGTGTTAAACACAAGCAAAGACTAGTACTGTGAATTCCAGTATGATTTTCTCGCTTAGCTTCTGGACTCCCTCCATTGTGTGTGATTGTACTACAGTACAAAGCAAGCTCCTGTGGCATATAACAAATGTAGAAAGATGATATCCACTAACAGTCCCCACTCAGACAATGAGATAAAGAAAGAATTGAACCCTGTTTGCAAAAAGAAAGGCACTATTAGTAGAATCAGGGTGTATATCAGGACTTGTTTACTTGATTGCTGGTAATCTGTGGGGCTTTTGAGTGTGGCAAGCTCCTGCTGGGGCCAAGCATGCAGCATTCCCAAACCCATGCACACTGGTGTGCTACCTTCAAAAAAAAGCCATGGATTAAAATCAGTTCTCCATTCCTACAAAGCCTGAATCTCCAATCAGCCTTCCTCTTCCAGGCAAGTCTGAGGTTTCACTGTGCTCCTCATATAGACTCCATGGAGACTGTCCTAACTTCCTTTTCTGTTCCTGTGGTAGACATCCATCCCTGCAGTTCCTTGGCCATGAGTGTACAGCCAGTAAAACACTCACACACTTATCCTGTTTACAAGCCTCTCTTTTTTGGCCATTCCTTCCTGTTTAATGTTTTCAGCTGCCAGGCATTCCTGATTTTTGGCTACTCACCTGCATTCCAGGATTACTGCCCATACTGCTGTACCTCACGGTGCTGTGGCATCATATCCTGAAGGAAGACCGGTGCAAGTTTGTTTCCCATTTGAGTAATCCTGTTGTTCAAGCAGGAAGGATGATTCCCTCCTGCCATCCCTAAAGGCTCTTCACTGGTGACAAACCCAGAGTTTTATAGTATTTGTTACAATGATGAATTTTCAAGCAGAGACCATCAGGTAATGTAAATCAATATGGCTTTGCTGGCTTCAGAAGAGCAATGCTGATTTACTTCAACCAGTGATGCATCTTTGTCTGCCACAAGAGAACACTTCTCTCAGAAGCAAATTAAATATAGTAGGATTTCAGATGGTTGGGTGGCTCCTTGGATTCCACCATTTATTTCTCTTCCTATTAATTTTGTCATCATCCTTGCATTCACCGTAAGGGTTTCTGTCTGACAATGCAGTTATGATTTAGTCTTGTTGAAAACAGTTTTAGCTTTGACACATAACACATACAATATCTTTGACTTCTGCACTTCTATTAGTCGGGCAGAAATATTACTTTTGGAGTCCGTGTTTTCCAACTGCCTATCTCTGAGGAGTCTGGAGATAAGACTTCCTCTCCAGTTCCACCCACTGGGAAGTCATTAGCACAGCTCCCTTGCAGACATGAAGTCCCTGTAACATGCTGTTCCCAGGCATGCTCTCTCTCTCTGGCTTGCCTTAGTATCATGGAAATGTGATTTATTTTTTTTCCATTGGTACTTCATTCTCAAACAAGCTTATAGTTCGCTGTGGTATGCTAGAATAACACATCCTAGTCCTGAGCATAATTGGATCCATATCAAGCCCGTGATTTTTTTTAAGCTTTTCTCAACATTTTGCACAATACAGTGCCATCACTTCTCCCATCTGGTGACATCACTCTGAGAAATATCAAAGAGCTGAGAGACCTATTTGTCCTTAAGCTGCTGTTTCCTTTTTTGAACACTGGCAAAAGAAGTCCAGTCAAGTGCCAGAGCTAGTCTATTGTTAATTTTCAATTCAATTAAACACATAAGAAAAAGGATTTGTGCTTGGCAGTTGTTGCCTGAAGGTCCTGGTTAAAACAACCACCCACAGGAGCCATTCAGGTAAGCCAAGGGCAGAAACTTGGCTGTCTAAAACTTCCCTTGTTCGCCCTCCTCCTCTCTGTCTGCTCTTTATTCCTCCAGCTGTCCCCTGGCTCCTTCTGGTAAACTTGTTCCCACATTTCCCATCCTTGGTGAGGGTTTCAGCAGCACCACCCAGGAAAGTCATCCTCACCCCCTCTGACCTCACTGCAGGGGCCAGATTGTGGGGATTGAGGGAACCATCTCAGTCTGAATATTTCATCCTGGGTTAAATATTCAAACAGGAGCTGGACAGAAAGGCTCCTCAAGCCTTCATAAGAGCCTGAATTGTGTTTGCAGCCAGGGTGCAGGCAGGGACCTGTTCCCTGACCCTGAAGGAAAGGAGTAGTGAGGGTAAAGATTTTGGGAGGGTGCCAGGTCTGTGTAGACCTGCTTAAAACTACAGCCCATACAAATTTCAATATGGTATTCACACAAACCTACAGCTCTAAATGGATTAATAATTAATTAGCATTAGATAGACAATGACAATCCACAGAAAGCTTCACAGAGATATTTGTCTTAAAAAAAATATGAACCATTTTCTTCATCCCCTAGAAGTTCTCCAGCCTGTAGAAGCAGTTGTGAAGAGACTGCCTTTAAGAGTGGTGAAGGTCAAGAAAGACCATGAGGTGCTGGAGGAGTGATTCCCACAGACAGCCTATACACCTGCAACATCTGGCAGACGTAGCTGTCAGCTCAAACCTGTACCTGCAATTTAAGGGCCCTTGTTGCACAGCCCATGCTTGCTCCAGTGCACTCTCCTATTGTCTTCTCTGCAGCAGAACAGGAATCACTGGATTTGTTTCCTCTGGACAAACCCCACTTTCGTGGGAGTTCTGAAGGGGTCTCGCATCACCATGTGGGAATCCAAGAGGAAAAATTTACCTTGGTAACAGAAAAAAAAAAAAAACCAGGAAAAAAAAAAACAAACTTCAAAACAAGCAAACACACCCACAAAAACCCCAAGAGATCAAGAACAAGGACAAAGGGGCTTTTACAAGGAATAAACAATTAGGATACCTCTTGCTTTAGACAAAGAGATATAAACTATTTGGAGGCCTCTTGTCTCTTCCCTCTGCTGCCAGATGTAAGGCTCACTCATTTACTGTTGTTTCAAACAAGACTCCCCTATCAGGCATGCAGCTGTGGAAGCACAGACAATGAATTTACATGAGGAGAGATCCTAGCAGCAGCTTCCACGCTTCTCTGGCAGATTTGTGCAAACTGGATGACATTACCAGCAGCCAGTCACATCCTGGTCCAATAAACACTGTTATTTATTATTGAACTAAAGGGGGCCAGCTCAGCAAGGGCTAGGAGACTGAGCACTGCTGGCTAGTGTGTGAAGTCAAGTGTGCAGGTTTTACCCAGATCTGTGCAGTGACAGTGATAAATTTAAGGCAGAAAAGGACATGAAAAAGACTTCCACCCTCACTGCAGAAAGCTGAAATTTGGGAAATCCATCTCAAAACACAGTGACTCTCATCATCCATCTTATACTTGAACTAATGCTTCAGTTCACTTATGCTCTACCAGCTTTTCCATATTATTCCCCATTTCCTCACAGAGAAACCAGCATGCCTACGCTTGATGTAGAAGTTCAGACAATGGAGATGGCTGAGAGAATGATTTCTCTCATGAGGAAACAGCCTCAAGTTGTGCCAGAGGAGATTTAGATTAGATATTAGGAAAAACCTTTTCATGGACGGGGTTATAAAGCATTGGAACTGACTGCCCATGCAAGAGTTGGAGTCATCATCCCTGTAAGTGTTCTAAAAACATTTGTGTGCTGGCCATGGCATTTGAAACCATGGTTCAATGGTGAACTTGGTGGTGGTGTGAGTTTGATGGCTCGACATGATGATTTCAAAGGTCTTTTCCAACCTTAACAATTCTATGACTACCTAGAACCTGCTAAGGCAGGACAGTCCCCATGCCCTTGCCAGCTGGTGTCTGGGATGAATTTCCTGAAGCAGCCTTTATTTAGCTGTATGCTATCCACAAGGTTCTTTTTGCAATAGAAGGCTTTGAAAATATGCAGTAGCACCATTATTTCCAGTCCTTACCTTCCCTCAGAAATATCCTAATCCCTTCCACATTCTCGCCCTTAGCTCTAATAGGCCATGTGATATTTTTACTCCATCCCTATGAAATCTCAAGACCATTGTCCAAAGATTTAGCACACATCTGCTTTTCTGTGCAGTGGATATTGATGTGCCTGACAGGCAGTGGTTTCATCATACAAGCAAGCTCTCTATAAATATTTTCAACAGTGGCAGGAGAGAGCATTCAGAGGAGAAGATGTTAGCAAACTGGGATTCTGTGACACGTAGCTCTAAATCTTGCTCTGAATTTCAGTTTTCCATGAATATTGAGAGGGCAGACTTCAGTTCTGAGGCAGGAAAGCAAGTCAAAAATGTAAACTGACAAAGAAGGCTTGAGCAACTCACATGAACCACAGGGCTCCTGAGATCACGTTTTTAGCTGGGACTTCACTCTCACATTCATTCCCCATAGAGCCATATTCCAATAAACTTACCTGATAGAAGCCTTCCCTTCTGACATTTCTCCCTTTTTTTTTTGCCTATCAGCAATATTGCCCAGTTATCTCCTGCTCTTTTTCCAAGAAAAAATCCAAGTGATTTAGTGTATATATATATATATATATATATATATATATACACATATATATATATATATAGCCTGAAATTTCATTTGGACAGGAAAAGAAAGTCTGCAAAGGGAACGAGGTTGTGAGCTAGTGCTGTTTTTGTAGAGGAGGTAGTTCAGATGGCCATAAACACCCACTGTCACAGAAAACTATTTGTATCTATTCTTAAAGCAATGCATTTTTGTACATTTCTTTGCAACATTTTTTTTCCAGAATTGAGTTTTCTAGCTTCCATATGAGGATGTCAAGTACAATAGTTCCACAAAAGTCAAGAAATGACAGGTACAGATTCTCTCCTATCAGCCAAACCTGTCAGAAGACCTTAGATTGTTTTCACATGAATCGCTCTTGACAATTTTGCTTTCATTGTATCTTCCAGGTGCCCAACAACAGCTTTAGTAATTCTTCCAGTCAATTTTAGGAATTGAGGCTAAACTGATTGGTTTCATCTTTTTTCTTTTGGAAATTAACTACAAAATTTTTCCATTCCTGATTTTCTAGGGCCTAGATCTTTTTCTAGAAGCTCTTGACTATGCCACCAACAACTCCTGAACTGCTAGTGGTCTCTAAATACACTATGATGAATTTTATCAGATTCCAGGAAATGGAACTATCGATATTATGCACACATTCTCTGTCCCCTTGTTATTATTCCACTTATTTTCACAAAGAGCAAAAGGGGAACCCAGGAAACTACAGGCCAATGGACCTCATCTCAGTCCCTGGTAAGGTGATGGAACAAGTCTTGCTGGAAATCATTTCTAGGCACTTGAAGGACAAGGAGGAAATTAGCAGTAGTTAACATGAATTCACAAAGGCATGTCACACTTGGCAACTGGCAACCATCTACAATGAAATTCCGATCTTGTAGGTGAGGGGAGAACAGCAAATATTTTTCTTCCTTGACTTCAGTTGGCTTTTGGAACTGTGTGTGATAACCTCCTCATAGACAAGCCGTTGAAGCATGGGCTGGGCAACCAACTCTGGGTGACTCTGCTTGACCAACAGGGTTGGACCAGACGACCTCAGCCATGCTGTGATTACCTTAATACTTTCTTATGTAAATTCATGGCAAAGAACTCAAGATTTAGCAATGGGCACCTTGGACTTGGACTCCTGACAGACAGCACACTTCACTCAACTGGGTCAGCTCACTCAAAGTGAGGACACAGAACCATTCTCATCATTCATATTCTCCTAAGAGTGCTCGTAGTGCTTGATTGCAAGGGAACAGAACACCCTGAACTGGATCAAGTGGAGCCCATCAGGCAGGCAGCTGCTGTGGGGCAGAGGTTTCTCCTCTACTGCTGATGGTGTTGCAACCCCTAGAAATTGTTCTCTCTATTTGTCCTTGGATATCTCTACTTACAAAATCTGATGGACCTGAAAGTTTCTCAGCCTCATCCACAGCCAGAGGGATGCATCCAATGCTTTTACTCTTGCACTTTTCCCCAGAAATTCTATGAGCTCAGGAAAGGAAACTAGCAGTAGTTATGTGCCACTAGCTTTATAGGCCTCTTTGCTGCCCTTCCGAGAGTTTTTTCCCAAAGTATTTCCTGCAAAGTCTGATAAACCATTTATTGCTCATCTCCCAGGAGATTCTCTTAAAATATTCCATCAGTGTTAAGCAGAGTGTCAGATTCTGTTATTATAATGGTTGTCTCATGACTTGAAAACATTTGCATTATTTAGGAAAGAATCCAGAAATATCAACAAATGAAACTCATAGAGCATATTTTACAAGCTCATTAATTGTAAGGCATCAAGCATTCCATTGCACTTTGGAAGGCTAGAGTGATCCTGGAACTTCTTTCATGCATGCATCAGGACAAGAGCAGGGCATGAATCTCAGGCCAGGCATAAAAATAACCGTAAACTAATTAAACTCTGAAAACGCTAGAAATTGAATGTCTAAGCACAGAGAGGCAGTAATAGTCCCACCCCAACCAGTTTGTGTCTTTTAGCTTCAGGGACACCCAGCAGGTGGAAGTGCTGGGTACAACTCCAGACTGTTGAGATGCACAGTCTCGTGCTCTCAATTACTCTCATTTGCAGCTGCACCCAGTAACAACATGAAAATGTCCAGCTGTATGCAAAAATGGACCATGATGCAAATACACACGGAAATCTCATTTTAAATGATGCCTGCTTGGCAATATGGCCATCTTCAAATGAAGGCAAGGAGAGGATCCACTGACTGGAAGCAGTGTTCAAATGTCCAGCACCAGCCTGTCTCCTTCATTTGTTTAATTTCAGTAGCCAGGAGTGTAGCCAGGAGCTTCAACAGACAGGAAATCACCAAGTTTTCACTGAGACATATATTGAAAAATGGTTCTCCAAAAATATGAGGGTGAGAAGCATTAAGTGATGAAGGAGATTCTTGCAAAATTGCAGTCAGCTCCTACCCCCTCTAGTAACACTCAAAATTTGCAAGTGCCCTAGTCATACTTTTACTGCAAGAGCTTTTCTCTCTTATTTCTCCTTTCTTGCCTAAATATCCTCAGGCTCTTGAGTGATTGAAACCCACTAAAAAAGACAGATGGCCTTTTGATAACATCTAATGGAATGTGTAATCTGGAATTCCCTCCCATGCTGAACTCTGTGACCCAGAATGAATATGCACAAATTTCAGAATTCTAGTTGAATAATTAAATGGAAATATTATACAGTAATTGAGCCACTCCATTGCAAACTTACACAGAAAGAGACTAGTATTGGAGTAAAATTGAGGATTTTACATGGTCAATCAGTTCAGTACAGAGTCATGCATATAGCATATGAAAAAATTTATTCTGATTTTAAAGACAAAATTACATGTAAGGTAGTCCCCCTTCCAGAATAGTTAACTAATTGCATAGATTAGCAGGGTCATTGCAGTACTCAAATACATTATGGTCTATTCTTTCAAATGCAATTAGGAGCATTCAATTAAGGACCAGTCTAAATGGGCTCATTTTACTCCATTATTTCAATCTAGCTAAGAGTAAATCAGTGAATAAATCAACATTTCACCATTATCTGATTGTTATGGGATTAACAGGAAGCTGATATAACCAAGCAGTTCTTTATAGACTGGCACTCCACTGTAATGAACCATGTTCTGATTAAGCTCCTAGAGTGCTTCTGCAGTATTCTATATTTCTGCATGTTGTTATGTGTTTCTAAAAAGTGACAGTGACTGAAGAGGTTATTGTACGTAGCCCAGATAAAGTCTATAATGCTTTGGCTGTTCCACAGAGCATATTTGCTGTTTTCTTCATGCTCCTCTTCACAGTGCTTCTCCTCTGCATGACAAATCAGGTTTACTGGCTGTGTTTGGAAGCCTTACAAGCCTTTCAGTCCTCAAAATATGACTAGGAGGAATTAATGGCAACAAAAGCTTATAGCTCCAAACACTGACTTCCTGAGCCTCAAAAATGGTTGCTCTGTGTGCTAGGAGTAAAAACGCTTTTCCCTTTAGGTAGATCAGCTCATGGAGGGAAGCAGGGAACAATTACCCAGCGTGTTCCACAGGTGTAAGCATCTGACAGAGTGCTATAGGCAGGCTCCAACCTGCAAGGATTCAAGTACAGTCACCAGGATTCTTATGGAGGTCTTAATATCTACTCAGTAAGGCCAAAGTGTTTGTCACTTCAGCAAAAAGGCCTCTTGCACAGGAGTCAATGGATTTAACAAGAATTAGAGGAGCAGAGATCATTATTTGGGTTTCTGCAGCACATTTTGCCTCAACTTCCTCATGAAAGTTACTGTCCTCTACATAAGGTGTTTCCATCAAAATGATACCGGGTTATTTTAAAAGGCAAAGGGAAATCTCCAGTGAAACTACAGGAGAGCCCAAAATTATTTCAGTCCACAGCTGATGGACAACAAGACATAATGAATAGGTTACTAACTGTTAACATGTGCCTGAAGTCTCAGTCAGAGATGGCCATATTTGCCCCATAAACAGACCAGGATACAACTGTAACTTTTTTACAAGATTATTCTGTGTCTGCAATATTAGCAAGGCAAAGGACAAATGAACTTAAATTTTCTGGATGGAGCAATATCAGGCTGGTGCAGTAAATGCAAACCCCTCCAAAACGATGTCAGAAACACCAGTAAATAAAGGTCTTTTCACATATGTATCTCAGAACAAAAACTTTTGTCACCTAATGCCCCTGCGAACCATGTCAGTGAAAACAGCCAATCCCTGTAACCCAGGCTGAATTCCCAAACACTAGAACAGCATTATCTAGCTGCCAGTAGCAGTATTTCCCAAATTAGTCTTCCAATCTTCAACCCCTCTGTCTTCACTAACAAGGAGTATCTTCAAAACCATATAAAATATCAGCTCCAGAAACTATTATTTCTGACTGAATATTAAAAGTCATAAATTCAAGTAGAATACTTGTTTTGCAACACATCAGACTCTCGATGATCCTTCAACAGAAGTTTGCTGACAGGATTATTTCTGATTTACACTGAAGTATTGTTAGATGCAGAGGGGCATCACAGCACAGCTGCTGATCTGAACAGAGACCAGGCACCTGAATGCATTTTCTGCAGACCTGGATTCTGGAGTGAGCAACTGGGCTGGGAGAAGGACATCTGTGGACTGACAAGGAAAGCTGAATTAGGGATCTTTCAGGTTCAGGAGTGAGACAGGTATCAAGTAGATGAGCTCTTTCTAATGGTGGGCAGATACAGAGGCAAGCTTAGGGAACTTCAGAACCCAGAGTTCTCATGGGGTTTAGGCATCTTCAAGGCTTACTGATGTCCAGCTCCATCAGTAAAGGCCAAGTCACACTCACACCCAAGGCATGTTATTGGGCTGTGTCCAGAACTGCCCAGCTTTGCAGATACACCAGGTAAAAGCTGATGATAACAGTACCATGAAAATCCTGACAAACAATGTAGACAGATCCTAGAGGAAGTTCTTATCCACATGGGGTGGTCCAAGCCCCAGACAGAGTCTGAAAATCCTTCACCTCTGTCTACTTCAACAAGCTGACTATTTCATGTAGTTCTTTGCCTCCTGCATGACACTGTGTTGTATCACTTTAGGATGCAAGGACACTGAATTGTCAGTTCTTTTATCCAAGTTTCTACGTTTCTACATTTCTACGGGGAGAAAATGGAGAGGGTTTTCTCCGCAACATAATAAAGTGTTCTGAAAGTTTAAGAATAGAAACTATTTTGAGGAAAGGTTTGCAAATTCTAGTTTAAAAAGCACTTAGAATATTTGTGTTGACAGTGGAAAGTTCAATAAATAGCACAGTAATATAAAATAGAAATTAAATAATATAAAATGCTGAAACAATAGAAATCAGAATACACTGATAGGTAAGAATTGTTTTTACTGAGGATAGTACTAGCTCTCCCAGATCATAGCCTAATTCTTGCATTCTTGAAACAATATAAAGAAATAAATCAGAACAGCCTAGAAAGAGTTGCTATCTTTAAAATAAGATAATATTAATTCAGAGGTCAAAACTTCCCTATGTTAACAAAAATTAGCAAAAGTAAATGATGCTGTGCCTGAAACATACTGGGGAGATTTGTTGGAGCCAAACTGACCAAGTACACTGCCTTTCCTGCTCTGTTCTGCATAATTAACTATCTTATTTACTAGACAATTGATTCGCTGTTTTATTGATTGATTGTTGCATTCATTCTCACCCTCTGTTTTTTGTTTTGCTGCCAACTTTATCAGTTTAATTGCACAACTTTCTCCCTAAGTGATTCATTCCCTAATCAACTCTCTCATTCACTGCTGAGCCTTTCTCACCCAGTTCACTGCCCGGCTGAATCCCAAGCCTTCACCTGCCTGATCTTCTTGGCATTTGTGACAAGCTATGGGGCCCCTCGGGGTTCAGACGACAGGCTCTGTTTAATGCTTTGGACATTGGGAGATTTGATATTTATTCTACCTGTGCCCGAAGAAATACTGCCTTGTACATTAACAGTGGTCAGTTTTTGGTGTTCTGATAGAGAGCTGTAGTAATGAAAACTCACGGTAAAGGATCTGTAAAAAGCCAGTGTTTCTTTGTTTACATGGATGCCTCTTTTAGACAGCACACTTGTCTACATGACAACTGACTGCCGTCATACTGCCGAGGTAAAACTGCTTTTCAAATCTTAATTGGAGAAGACAGGCAAATCTCCTTATTGCAGGTCTCAGGGAGGATTTGCAACTCTGACCTCCTGACTACCCTTGCCAGCTGACCAGCTGAAAAGGGCAGCAAAAGCCATTTAAAAGTTAAACCAGGTTCCCTAGGACCTTGTCCCTTTCAAGTACTGATTACCTCCATAGGAGAGAGGATCACCACTGCTCTGTGCAGCCTTTTTCATGCTCGACAACCCTTTTTGGAAGATTTTTCCTCTGTCTCCAGCCAGCATTTCCTCTGATGCTGTTCATTACTGTTTCCTGTTCATGATTTGCTGTGCACCTCTCAGAGAAGGTGGATTCCATCCTCTCCATAGCTCCCCTTCCAGCAGCAGATTGCAGCATTTAAATCCCACTCCTGTTTGCCACAGGCTCCAGCAATATGACAGTATGACAGCAAAATGAGAAACTGCCAGTTGCTGAGAGCAATGGAAGGGGAAAAAATGGCTGGACAACCCCAGCCTGGGGCTAAACTAAAAAAAAAAACCAAGGTACTGACAGGTATCACACATGGGGAAAGGGATATATTAGGAACTCTTCTTGGATGAGGAATGTCAGAGGACGGTGGGAATAGAGAAGATTCCCATACTTACCAAGGTTACTGATAAAAACCAGAATTACTAAAATCAGAATTACTACCTATTGATGGTGGGGAAAAAAGTAAACAGGAGTGAATTGTTTATTTTGGAGGTGAGAGGGGGAAGAGTAAACCAAATGGATATGATTGGGAAGCTCACAGGCATCTGTCAAAGCAGCCTTGCCCAGTGGATGACAACCACCCTGTCTCTCTGCCTATATCCCATGCACAACTTGCCTCTGTGTTCAGGGAGACCTGGAAGGTCTCTGAATTTCAACAAGAGGAAGTCCCAGAGGGAAAGGAGGATGGACCAAGCCTCTCCAGCATACTCCTCTCCAGGTGCAGGACTTTTTCCTTTCCCCTTTACTATTTGTAATCACCAACACTGAATCCTTTCAGCTGCCCCTACTCCATTCCACCATATCTTCAGTCCTTCCATTTTACTTGATTTTCTAACTATCGCCCCATACTTCTCCTCCTCTTTCTAGGTAAATTCAATGACAGTACAAGTTGTAACATGTGACTCTCTTCCATCCTCTTGTCTACTATAGTTAATACTCCCTGTTAACTTCCTTTTTTAAGAAAGTGAGTTTTAGACAGTCACATTATATGCTTGCCAATTTTCCCTAGCACTCCTTGAACGAATTTGGCTTTTCAACTGAATGTGCAGCAGCTGAGGACAATCGAGTTCCTACAGGTCCTGAGAATGCTCATGGCCAGGTAACAAAGGAACCCAACTTAGTGCTCCCACTGGCAGAAAAGAAGACCAAATTCACACATTATTTATCGCCTGGCAGCAGCTGGAAGCCCAAGTCACAGGAACACCACTCCTGGCTGGTGACAAGCAGAAACACTGTAGGAGACACGAGGGACAGCTGGAATATTGCAGAGGGATAAAGGTTTAAACAAGATGGGACACAAATCTGTAGGAAATTCTGCTCAAGGTGATACATGTCTTTTAAATCCATGAGAAGCTGCCCAAAATGAAAATCACATCAAAGATTTCCACTCAGGGTTTGACAAATGACCAGCTGGAGCCATTTATTTAAAATCAGATTTGTGATTAAAATCAAACTAGCGCTGTTTCAAATTTGTAATAGAGATATTTTATTAAATTAAAAATTAAATCTAAAATAATTTAAACCAGCACTATTGCTAATTAGGTTTTTTGTCTTAGTATGAGAAAATATCTACAAGCAATAGCACATTTTGTAAAATATGCATCCCTTTACCTGGAGAACATGGCCTCTGAGTTTAGTGAAACTGTATTTGGAATTAAACATGTGAATTTATTTATAAAACAGACTGTATTATTTTGGAACAACTTTCAGTGGCAAAACCTCACCAAGAATACAGTTTCACTGTAAAGTGCCAAGAAACAAAACCTGCTTACACAGATTTCAATATACCTAATGAATGCAGACCATTTTATTTCAAAAAGGCAGCCGAGACCCAAACCAAGCTGGTGTCCTACTCTCATATCTAAGTATCCTAAGTGAAGAGTTTCAAAGGTTATCTCAGTGATTGCAGTGCTCAAGGCCCACTGACCCAGCCACAGATACTAGAGTAGCCCCCATCAGTGTTGGCTTTAGTTACTTGGCTTTCTGAAGTGAAGGAAATGCAGCACACTTCTGACTCACCCTTTTTGCAAGCATTTGCCTTCCAGCATTTTGCACAAATGCATGGCTTTCTAATGGCAAGAATGTCAGTGAGCCCCTGACAGGGACCCACACTGTCCACAGCACAAATAAATGTTTCAAATGGGAGATTTCTGAAAGAGTAATTTCCCTGAGAAATGTGAAATTTTAGGAGGTGTTAGGAAATAAACTGAAAAAGCAGCCACAGGTCTCACACATTTGAAGTTTAAGATGATATACTGTGAACATTTATATGCATTTCAACTTACAAATGGCTAAATCAGCAAATCAAATTTAAACCTTTCACGTATCTTTTTTAATCTGTTTCACTATATTCACACCTTAATGTTCCAGGCTCTTCTGGGTTCTCTGCCACCACCTCCCTGCCTACCCTCAGTAAAACAGTCTATGCCATCTCCCCCAGCCTCTCTCTGGGCATGCTGCTTCATCTTTAGCAACTTCAGTTTTGGAAATTCAGTAAAATAAATCTTTTTAAAATAAAATACAGAAGACCACATATCTGCAACAACATCTGTGTAGTGTCTGTGACACTTGCTGTTCACCACCACCCCCTGTGTTCTCTGGGTACACACAGATTTGCCTCTGGATATGTGTTGTGTCCAAAAATATTAACATAAATGTAATTTTCACAAATTGCAAGACTAAGGAAGTTCAGCATAGAAATCAATCAGCAAACACCATGAAACCCATGAGTTACAGCACAACTGATCTTGTCTTCTGCACAGCAATGACTAAGCTTCAGTCTTCCTTTTAGTAGTCTTCACTGTTATATGAAGAACATTTTCAGATCCTAGAAAAGGAACTAAGGTCCAGCCTCCTCCACATGATTTCCTCCCAGCAGGGATTTGGCAAAATTCCCCCTGTGCAGGAGAAGCACATCCACCCACTGACCTGGCACAGGAGGACTTTTACAGTGTAGCAATTCCCAGCCCTCCTGCATCCATGGCCCACAGCCAGGGCAGCATATAGAAAATAAAAGTGGCTCCCAGATTTTGCTTGTTAGTAGAAAAAGAGGTAAGTACCAGTCATTTTAAAGACTTTTCTCTCTTGCTTCTCTATGCCTTTTGCGAAAGACAGATCACCCACTGGACAAGATGTTTGCAAGCAACCCCTGCTCAGTCTGTGCAGCTTTTGTGGAAAAACTGAGCAAATACATATGTAACTAATCCCTTGTCTTCTAGGGGATTTGATGATTACTGAAGAAAGCTGGGGGGGAAAAAAAAAAAAGAAAATATAATTTCAGGGCCAACAAGTTTTATTTGGTGTATGTTGTTTTCCAAACAGTAAAAGTATTGTTTCTCTAAAATTAAGGGCAGATTGAATGTTGTGTGAGGTCTAAACCAGGATGTATGTTCAGTCATTTGACGTTACGGAAAAAGAGCAATGGGCATTCTCTGATTAAGGTGTACCACGCTCTTTCTTTTTCTTTTTTTTTTTTTAATCTCCAGCTCTTCACAAAGCACGCTTGTGTTCAAAACGAGATGTTTTCATAAGCAAGCTTTTGTGTACAGCAAAGCTTCAGCTGTATTTCAGAAATTAAGAGTCATCCATCTGAGATTCACTTTAATGACTAATTTCCCTGCCATAGAGTTTAAAGTACAAAGAACAGCCACTGACTGGCAGAGCCAAGCTTTCAGTTGCCATGCAACACCCCTGTCGCAGGTTTCCCTTCATCTTCTAGTGCTTTTACTCCGGCTCTGTTCTTCATGGATGAAAGTTATGCAATGCTTTCTAGATACTTAACAGCAGATGTATTAAATTTCTAATCTGATATAAACCAGACTGCAATTTTCTACTGAAAAAGTCACATCAATGAATTTAATAATGTTTTAAATTATAGTCTTTGATAGCAGAGTATCTAGTTTTCAAATTTACATTATGCGGATTTTCCTACCACGTGAATCAGCAAAAACTCCCTTTTGTCTGTGTCTCCTTTTAAGTGCCTGTGGGATTTGGACAACATTTTGTGGGGAGAATGAACCCATCCAAAGTTTTGCAAAGCCACCTGTCCACACATTAGCTGGTGGCAAACACAGGGCACTGGGGGAGGCTGAGATGGGTGCTGTGGCTCCTGTGATGATAACTAGCTGCTAGTCACCTCATCCCCCTTCTGCTGACCAGACTGGAGACACAGGCTGAAACCTCTCTGTCTGTGCTTCCATTGTAATCAGGGTCAAGGGGTTTTGCTATCAACTTCAATCAGATTTGAAGCAAAGAAGTAGACATAAATGACATTTTTGATATTTTCCAATGAGACTCTAAGTCAGGGTTGTCTATGCTGCTGCCTGTTCAGAGAATATATTTCTATTTTGTAAAAGAGCAGTTTAGTAGTGTCAGTGGACTGTAACCAAAATTTAGAGCAATCTAGACATATTAATGGAACTATGAATGCATGCAGGGATCCAGAGTAGCTCTGAATTGGCATAGACAACAATTTCTAAGCACAACAGGCACCAGCCATCCAGAAAACAGTGCTGTCACATGCATAGAGATGATTTTCCTTTCTCTTTCCTACATGGATGAATGCACAAGGTCTCTTGTGGTGTTTCTGAAAACGTAAGAACTTAATTCTATAAATTAATGGAACAGTTTAAATTTCACATAGCCTAAAACTGGTTGTAAATTTTGTCTTTTTGCCATGTTGATGAATATTTATAACTTTTGTTCTGCTATTTGAGTAATAGAATTATATACTGTGGGTTTTACAATAAAATGCATTTTTGAAAATAGACTACTTACAGTATATAAATTATGTTCAAAAATAGTCTAGAAAGATGCTGCCTCTCTACTAATTTTCTTCAGTTTTTGACCTGAGATTTACAATAAGTATTACCATGTGATGCACTTTTGTGGATTCAATGACTCTCAATACAAATATTAGGCTTTGTAAGGCATAAAGCTTAATAGGTGAAAGCATTTTCTAAAGGCAACGGTGCTTTAAAATTGTTGTCATTTTATAAATTGGGTTTTGATTTTTCTCACTGAAAGCTTTATTCTGCTGCAGAGGAAAGTGCAGATGAGTCAAGAAAACAGGAAAATTCTCATTGCATTCAGAGTTTTTGAGTGAAAGATAATGTGTTCCCTGGTTCTGAGAAACCTCATGTTTCACCTTCTCCTGTGTAGACTTTGATGAGTTGTTCTGGTTTTCAACAAGTAGCCTCTCCTCCTTCTCCCTGATGTTTGCTGGACCAGGCTGGGTCAGTCCCAAAGATTTTGATGGGAGCTTCTTATGGCCATCCATCTCACACATTTTCCCTGCTTGTCCTTAGGTTCCTGTGGAGAAGAAATTTCTGGGGGTCAGAAAAGGGCCCTGCTCATCCCTCACATCACTGTACATCCAGTCCTGACTTCAGACCTGGCCTTTGCTGATCAAAAGTGGACTACTTTCAAAGCAATCCAAATCAAGGTGGTTTTCTTAGCATTTTATGTCCTTTATTTTTTTCCTCACAGCTATTACCGGGATCTTTTTGTGTCCTTCTTGTCATAGCAAGGATTCTTATCTTAAAAGACAGTGGTCTTTATCCAGGATACAGGACAGTTTTTCTCTTTGTTGATATACCATTAATGTCCTGCCTGATTGCTCACCAACTCCATTAATTATATAACCTTTAAGTAAGTCTGGGGAATTCTAAAATCAGCGAATGGCTTGGTTTGGAAGTCATCTTAAAGATCAATCCCAAATCTCTCAGCCTGTCTGCATAGGAGAGGTGCTCCAGACCCCCGACAGTCTTTGTGACCCTCCTCTTCACTCATAGCAACAGGTCCATGTCTTTCTTGTGTTGGGGACCCCAGTGCTAGATGCAGCACTGCAGGTGGGGTCTCATGAGAGAGGAGAGGAGGGGCAGAATCTTATCCTTCAACCTGCTGGTCACACACTGCTTTCCATGCAGCCCAGGATGTGTTTGTCTTTCTGGGCTGTAAGTTCACAATGCCAAGACGTTGAACTTCTCATCAACCACAAGTCCCAACTCCCTGGGGCTCTTCAGAGATACTCCTGGTCTGGATTCCCCAGCCTGTGGTTGTGCTTGGGACGGCCCCAGCCCAGGTGCAGGACCTTGCACTTGGCCTTGTGGAATTCCATGAAGTTCCCACAGACCCACCTCCCAAGCCTGTGAAGGTCCCTCTGGACAGCAGTCCTTACCTCCAGTAAGGTGTCAACTGCACCACACAGCTTGGTGGTGTCAACAAACCTGCACTTGTACAATCAGTGTTTAGTCAGTAGAGTCAGTAAGTCTGAACACAAAACTTTCAGAAGCCCTACCTCCAGTTTGGGCTGATAAAACCAAACAGTTAAGTGTGTTTGATAAGACAGGCTGATTATTTTACACAGGAGAGAGTGTAATACATAGGCTTTTCCTAAGGCTCATTTAATTTGACAAGGATCACTTATCTGCAGATATTTTTTCTTGCTCTAAATAAAGCCACTACTTAAAACCTTTGCTTTATGCAGTTTCCCAGACTCAGGATTCACTTTTACAACAGACAGCCTACTAGGTAGCTCTTATGGGTCTCCATCACTCTGAAGGTCATACTGGGGATGGTAATCCAATACCTCACAAAACAGATTTTCACTTCTGCCATTTCCACCATTTGGTTAGCCTGTGGTCTCCTAGACTTGAGAAACCAAGGGATACCTATGCACAAACCAAGCCTGCATCTCTCCTTCACAAAAGTGATCAGGGCAGATGTTTCCATCACAGCATTTACCCCTCTCACAGACCTGGTGGATCCCCTTCAGGAACAGGGAGGGGATGCACACATTGCACTCATGTTCTGTTGCAGATGGGCCCCTTGTTCAGTGGTGTCTGCAGGGCCTGAGAGCATACTGCCATCTCTGCACAGAGCTACTGGGCTCAGAAGTACGCAGCTGCCAATGTTTGCTGTTTCCAGGATGCTAATCTTGACTTGAGAGCTGGCTGCATTCCAGCCATGCACAACATCTTTCTATGTAACAATGGGATGAACCATTTGGCTTTACTGTGTAAAATGTGCCACTGCATGCGGTTATGTCTGTGTGAGTTGCCCCACAACACCACATCTTCCTCAGAAATGGCAGCAAAATGAAGCAAACCACAGAAGGTTGGTATGACAAAAATAAGTGCACCAACCTGGCAGTCACAGTGTGCTTCCCATTTGTTTGTGATGCAGAAGCTGTATTACAGCAGGCTGCATGACAGAGATTTGGGTATCAGCATCTATGTGCATGGAAACATCTACCTGTGCACATGCTCTTGTGCTCAAAGACAGATGATTTTGGTGGGCACTGTTCCTCATAGTCTTACAACTCCTTCCTTTGTCATACAAATAACACACCATCTTAAAATCCTGTGTTTTAGCCTTCTTTATGCCTCTTCTTTCTCAGGGAACCTTAGCTAGCTTCTTGTTCTCTGCTTAACCTCTACCTAAGATCACTAAACAATCATTAACTTTTATGCTGAAAATCCTGGAAAGGAGAATCCCCTAAGTGCCATTTAAAATAATTACATCAATTTAAACACTTGTAGTAAGAAATCAGTTCACAGATGTCCCTTACAATGGTGAAACAAACATTTAACATTGGTTAATCTCCTATAAATCAGGTGAGAATTGATTCCGAATGGACAAGAAAGTCCATATTTACAGTGAATGAGAAACCAATTACATGAAGATAATTAAATATGTAGCTTGTGAGACACTCTATCTTACAGGATGAGGGACAAAACAGGAAAGATATGAGGGTATAATGAAGAAGAATAAACAGTACTTGACAGTACAGAGATTCATGCAAATTACATGATTTTGTAAATGAAGATGTGTAAATTAGGAAATTATTTCCTTAGCTTGAAGTTATGAGAGCAGATGTACAGGTAAAAAATATTGTGGATAACTGGTTGGAACACTATCAAAAGTATCCCCAAATCATAGGAGGTTGAAAAATGTATTTCCTTGAACTCTTGTTCAGAGCATCAGTTTTCAATTTTGTTCCAATTACTAAAAGTTGAGAAGAAACCAAGATTGCAGTGGCTAGAATTCTACTTTTCTAAGTATAGAGCAGCAAGAGTTAATTTTTTACCTTAGGCACAAGTTAACACTTCAATTAAGCTGTGGTAATAGAGGTAATCCTTCTACAGAGACTTTTTAAATTTTTGCAGGTGATGCTTTTATATGGACTACCTTAATGGTGATACTGTAGCTGAGACACAACATATGTTTTTAGTAATATATTTAATATAGAAAGTAATAAGAGAGATAATACATTTTTACTGCTCTAGAACAGCTGATGGTACAAGATGCCCAGGTCTAAGCAGACTTTGCTTTTATTTAAGGATAAGCACTTCTCTTTTTCAGTGACTGCCCTTAACTTGTAAACATCAAGTTCCAAAATACCTTATGTGTCAGTCAAACTATTGTTTCCATAAATTGCATAAATAAATGTAGCAATTTGTTGTTAAAATTATACATACATATATAGCTTAGCACAAGGGCAACATTTAGAGTGATGGCAGCAACCCAACCCATATCAAAGACAGAAGAGAAACTGTGCATGGGGCCGTGGAACTGCAATGGAGGGGGTTCATTTGCATATACAGCGACATGTCCCTTTTTGCAGAGATGGTGCTGTCCACCCTCCCAGCAATGCTGCACTGCACTGGGGAAAACACAGTACCAGGAGTTTCCTGACAAACTGCAGAAATCTCATAAACCCACAAATATGATTGGGATTTTTTTCCCCTAGCATGTGTTTTCTTCCACAGATAAGATATCAACAACACTCTGGACAGAGTATTGCCTTTCAGTATTAGTCGAAACTTCCAAAACTTGCTGCACCAAAGATCTTGGCAGCAGAGAGCTTTTACCTTGCTAAGTTCAGTCCGTGAAGGTCTTGGTTGCCAGAGACACGTAGCAGTAATTTGCCCGTCAAATTGACTTTATTTCTGTGGGTCCAAATGTGAATTGTGCATTGGTGGATAGACTTTCTTTATGAACACTATTTAGAAGCAGGAAGTCACAGAAAAACTATTTATTATGATTAATTTCTTATTTAAAATGTATCAGAAGCAAAGTCTTGGCTATCTTATGTTTTAGACTGAAAAGTCTTTTCCAAAAATACGATTGGATTCTTTACTGCATTTAATCACAGTGACAGCCAGGCTGTCCTGGTTTGGGTCATAGATACCGTGTTGGTTTTTTTTCTTGTCTGGTGTCAGAATTGCAAAATTAAAATGTTCCCTGGGGTGGTCAGAATGATGAAGCAGCAAGTGTCTCCTCAACATCAAGAAGATCCATTAAAGATTTGCACTGTGAACTTAATGTGAGAACAGTTCCTCCCACTCCAGGAAAATGTGCATAGAATCAAAGAATTTTTTAGGTTAAAAAAGACCTTTGAGAACCTAAACCATAAACCCAGCACTCCCAAGTCCACCAAAAAAACATGTCCCTAAGTGACACATCCGAACATCATTTAAGTGCACATCTGCACATACTTTTAGGATTGGGCCCCAACCACTTACTTCCCTGGGCCGCCTATCCCAGTGGTTAACCACCCTTTCCATGGAGGAAATTTTCCTAATAGCCAGTCCAAACCTCCCCTGGCACAACTTGAAGCCATTTCTTCTCCTCTTATCACTTGTTTGTGGAAAGAAGTGGACTGGCACCTCAGCAGAAGCTCCTGTCAGGCAGCTGTGTGAAGGTCTCAGACCCTGCAGGACCAGCTGTTTATGAGCCTCTTTTCCCATAAATGCATAAAGGCCTGTTGCAGTGGGAACAGTGTTTGGAGGGACTGAGGCACAGGAGCTGAGCTCAGCCCTCCTGGGCAATGTGGCCATCTAGCAAAAAGTGCTGCGTTAGCACATTCTGACATAGCAACTGATACTGCTTATCAGCATCATGTGGGCTTGCCTGTTTCTGCCACAGGAGTAGCCAAGGACCCTAATTTCCTGGATATCAAGGCCAGTTTCAGACAAAGACAATTTGAACCCAACCATTCATCCTGGGACATTAATGTGCTCTCCATAGGGGTTGTATTCATGCTGACTGTTCCAGAAGCGTACAAAAGGCCAGTGTCTCCTCAGTAAATAGCACAGTGGGAAAAAACCACATCAGCCTGTTGTTAATGCTGTGTGGTCTAAATGCCAGTAAATTCCTGGATTGTTTTATAGGTGTCAGCCACTGTAAAAGAGAACCACTCTAAGAGTTTTTAAATGTGCTCAACTTTCTGTAACACCACTCGCAAACAAAGAAACCCAAACTGGGTCTCCTAAGGAGGTCAGCAGGTCTAGCCCTCCACACAGAGATTATTTTCCATCACATTTTGTCTACTTTGGTATCCCCCTGGCCTTTGGTGCATTTGGATCTCCTGGGATTTCTGAGAATTAAATTTGTTTTTATTTAAAAAATATTTCACGAGGGTGGGGTGCACATTGGCTTCATAAGAACTGCTGGTTGGATAATTCTGTGTGATTATGTCACATCTGCACCAGTATTTAACACTCCCTGAATAGAGGAGGTGAGAAATTGGACAAGGGAGATGGAGTTGTTGGAGTTGTGAGGCCACCTGGACTGTCAAAGGACATGATGGGCAGGGGCTTCAAAGTGTGGTTGCTATTTTGCTTGGTAAATAGCTTTTAAAACCATAGCAAAGCATCCATGAATAGAACTCTCTGTCCTCCAAAGCCTAATACATTTAAAAACCAATGTCCCCACTTGCTGAGGGGCTCACCATGCAAAAATTTTTGAGAATTGCCAGACTAAACCTGGAGCCAAGAATGCCCCTCTCTACCACTTTGTTTTTTCAGAGGTGCTTTTCCTGTCTGACCAAAAGTAAATTTTTTTTATCCTACTTATATCCTAAAAATAGCAGAATAAGACATTTAAAAGAAGATGCTCTGATTAGCACTCAGTTTCATGGTCTGATGATAAGCAGCCTCAAGGGTTTTTTGCAGTGCAATCCAGACTTATTCTTGCTTCCCAAATATGTGTGAAGAACGACAAATTTCCAGCAGCTGCAGATCTTGTCTACCGTGGCCTTGCCAGCATGCAAGGAGGCAACCAGCCCAGGGCTGCAGCTTCTTTGTGGCCTCCCCTTGAGTGACCCTGAGCAGCTCCTGGCTTCACTGGCTCTGAGTTAATGCAATAGGAGGGCAGTCACAAGCTTTTTGGGTTGCAGCTGTGCTCCAGAAACTGCCCAGCAGTGATTTTTATCTAGTCTTCCTGACGTTTTTGCTGACAACAAATGGGCCAAAATGCCCTCATCTGCAAGCATATCACTTCAGAAAAACGTGGCAAAGAAAGAGATGAAGAAACAGATGAGTGATACTCCTCCAGAATGCCTGTCCTCCTTGTCTACACTGCATCTCTGCTAGTCCAGGTGAGTTCAGGAATATATCTGTCAGGTTTCCCAGGTGTCTGCTCAGACAAGGTGCTTGTCAGTGCTTGACAGTGCACAAACAGTCCCCATTACAATATGTCTACTCTCTGGAAGCCGTTACCCTTGGGCTTTCAGCTTTTGTCACCAGTTGATTGCACTGGGAAAGACATAGGGGTTCATTGACCTAACATTGGCAACAGCTCAAGGGAGGCATGGGTTGAGGTGTTGGTGGGTTTTATCAGCACCAATAGCTGGGGTGGGGTCTCACAGGCTCTGAAATCCGAACACTAAGCTGTTACTCATCCATTCTTGGACTTTGGTCCCCCAAGGCAGATGCATCTGATCTGCTGATGCAGAGCTACTGAGCTGCCATAATTTCAATCCACAGATAAGTTTAGCTGCTTTGGTTTTTTCCAATCATCTCTCCAGAGCAGTGGTGTTCCCCTACCACAAGAATGTTCCTTCTTCCTCATAATTCATAATTGGTGGTTTCTAAGTTAAAATTTTCTTGACAAAATTATTTGGGAGAATCAACCAAGACTATTAGTTGTCTGTCCTCTGGTACCTAATCTTTTACCAGTTCTTGAGTTATCTAAGCGTAAATTAGCTTTAGTATTTCTGCACCCAGTGACTATACCAGGCACACATCCTAAACAACTAGTTCAGGAGCACCTTATCTGAGTAAGAAGCTCAAGACTGAATTGATTTTTGGAAATTGTGCTTCACAGAACAAGCTTATTCTCTTCCCTTTGCAATGAAGTGGTGTTTTGTTCCAAATGGCTGAGCAGCCCTCTCAGATTAGGTGCTGCAGTTCATATATTGAGTACTTCTCCTGTTCCTATTTAGTTTTATTTATAACAAATTTAAGAGACTGCATCACTTTATTTCTAAATTCTGCCCAAAATCTGTAGTACTAATTAGAGGGTAGTTATCCCAGCTGGTAACCTTTTATCTTTGCTGGATACTTCCATTTACCAGCAAGGCCAAAAAGTAGATTACTGCGGTTACTACCATTACAGCAATCAAATGTTGCAGACTGCCAAACACAATTCCTCCCCCCTGCCCCCAATAAAAATCTTTTCTTTCAATGGGAGCAGATCTTTCCAGAGCACCTTTTCTTTCTGATGTGAATAAGTGGTTTGAAACAGAAGCATACACATGTCTATGTGACGTCTTTTTTAACATCAGATTTCTGGGCTCCAAGGAAACCAAGCATGCACACAATATACAGAGTGACAGAGGACAAGGGGAGTGTTTTTGTTGCACTACAGTGACACTCTTTTATCTGTTCTGGGCTCGTGGATGCCATTTTGAGATGCCTGCTGGTGGCAATATCCTCACATTTTTACTTGTCTGATCTAATGTTAGGAAAATCATTATACTGCTTCCTGAGGTGCCTCACAGGAGGCATCTCCTCCTGTTTGCCTCACACCATCATAGGAGGAGGTTCAGAGAGGAAAAGTTAGGACTTTAGGAAGAATGGTGAGCACTGCAGCAGTCAGCACCCTCATCTTCAACAAAGAAATTTATGCTGCTTAAACACTCACAAAAAAATTAAATTATAAATCCTGTTTCCAAAATTATTCCTGAGCAGGCCTGCTGTCATGTCAGTGTCTCAGGACCAACTGGCAGGGGGGATCCCAGGGCACAGGACTCATAGTGCAGATGGTCCAGGGGGTCCCCTCTTCCCCAGGACCCAGTGGAAGACCCCCTATCTCCAGAGTCACATCAGCTGCATTCAGTAAATGCACTGTAAGTGCACTTTATTTGAGCAAGAACAATACGGTGGCTGTGTCTGGGCACAGAGTAGTACAGTATTCACATCAGAGAAAGCTCTTCTGTTTCGTGTTGCTTTATTTTCTGATTGAGGTGAAGAACAACCTTGAAGATGCTTTCAGAGCCAAAGTTTTTTTCCATGTGGTTCCACCCATATGAAAATGGAGGAGTTTTTTAACCAAGCAGTGAGCAAAGGCAGGTCAGCTGCTCAAAACTCCTCCTGCCAGGAGGCAGCTGCCCAGGCTCCAACAAAAGCCTCCTTGCAACTAACACTCGGAGTGATAGAGAAGAGCAGAATGAGAATGTAAAACAGGGGTTTTAAAATGAGGAGCCACACTCGAGCTTGGCCCTACAGCACCCCTGCTAAAGGACAGAAATTCGTTAATGTGCAGTGCATATATCTACCCAGAGGTTACCTTTAACCATGAGCTCGAAGGAAAAAGCTGTAATGGAAATGGAGAGGGGGGAAAAGGAACATCTAGAATGTGCAGCATCGTTTGTAAGTATGCCAGGGTAAAGAGAGACAAAAAAAGGACTGGTTAGCTCTGTCCAAAAGAGTGAAGGGAAATTAAAAGGGCGTTTAGAAGTATCAAGCAAAAATAAACTGCATGAGGATTCTGAAATGCAAATATCAATTTATATATTGGGTTTGCTTTCATAAAAAAAAAAGAACAGAGTTTTATTTTCTTGACTTAAATGATTGACAATGAGTAAATGATCACACAAATCATGTACAATCATTCATTCATTCATTTGAAATAATGAATAAAAATATTGATGGAGAGAATAACAGTCTGATCTAGTCTGATCTCCCATATAACACAGTCTGTTTATCCAGGCCATTAGTTTGTGGCCTGAGGTGTCCAACTCCTAGATGCCTCCCAATGCACATTTGGAAAAAGCCCTTTTCCTTTCTTGGGACCTAGTAGCTGGAAACAGACTAGACAAAGCTTTTTTCTACACTTTCCCAAGAAATACAGTCCAGAGAGTGCTTGCTTTGTGAATCACATTGTTTTCTGAATCCAAATAACTCTTTGTACAACCCCTGTAATTCAGTGCTGATACAAAACACTGGTTCAAATGCAGGATGGTGTCCTCTAGTCTCAAAATCTTTCAGAAGCTCCCCGGGACTCTTCCCATATTCAAAGGAGGATGACAGGAGCTGGGCGAGAGAACATCTCCCTCTACCACACACTCCTATTTCAGAAATAAACAAACTTGTGTAATCCCAAAGAACAACAAATCTCCACAAGACTCCAGTTCTTTGACACGAATCAATACCAGAATGAACACAGCACTCAGACACTGCTGGTGTGTTTTGCTGCCTTTGGCACCTGCATTTCTAGCTACCTTTCTCCTTGATTTTAGGTAATTTCACACTAATAGAGTTTTGAGACTGCAATTCTGAAAGAAGCACATGCAGGTTTACTTTCATAACATGGTGAGGTACAAAGGACAAACCGTAATTTATTTAATACAGACAGTAGTGCCTGTCTGAGGCTTACTTTTGGGAATTACTTATTTTAGGCAAAATGCTAATTATTGGGTATTTCTAGGAAATAGGCAGGCCTCGAGGATGTCCTCATATTTGTCTGACACTAGAAGCCAACATTTGTCATCAGCAAGAACCATAAATACGATTTTATAGTGGAGTTTCTCGTGTGTATTAAGTGGATTGTTCTTAATCCCTTGATGACATGCAAAATTATATTAGTCACTGTCACTTATATAATGAATCACAAAAATCACAAACATATCACTATAGAGTCAGCCTCCATGAACAGACTCTGGCTATAAAGAACATGTTCTTTCAAATAAAGGCACACTGACTTCTCTGATGGGTGTGATAGGGAAGATCGAAAAGTTTTGCCCTCTATTTTATTATCATGCCCATAGAAAATGAGCAGTCCCCAAGAGCTTCTGCCCTTAAAAGATACAGGAAAAAGTTCTGTTTAAAAGCAGATTGTGCCTGTAACCTGTTAGATGTGTCCCCTCTACCTCACAATTTTTCTGCTGGTGGCAGATGGCACATAGAAACAAGAAGTGCAAAGTAATGCCTCAGAAATAGTAGTCATTAAATTATAGAATGTGTTGTTTTGGATGAGAGCTTAAACATCCTCTAGCTTCAGACTCCCTGCCTGGGCAAGGACACCTTCCACTAGACCAGGGTGCTCATAGCCCCAACCAACCTGGCCTTGAAAACTTCCAGGAACAGGGTATCCACCACTTCTCTGGGGGACCTCTTCCAGTGTCTTACCAAAGCCAGTACAAGCAAGCTCTGTTGGCATTGGCCAAATATGCTGATCTGGAGGAGCTCAGGAGGGCTCTTTCATATCTTTTAGTGGCCCACCTGTGTCAGCAACCTTTCATTTCACATGTACCAGTCTCTCTGGATTCCTGCAGGAGCACAGCTGGTAACTAACTTCCTCACAGCTCCTCAAAAGTTTGAGGTTTAAGAGCTCCAGGATTTTGTCTTAAAGAGTTCCTGCCCCAGTGTCCCCCACTGACTTTATCCTTGTCTTTGAGAGAATGAAAGAAAAGAAACTTCACAGAAACAGGCACATCCACTCTCTGATTACCAGCAGCACAACAGCCTCAATCTCACAAATGCAGATGAACGTAGACAACTCCTACCTTCTTGCCCAGTGCTCATTACCCTCCTGACTCACCAGAACAACTCAGAAATTATTTAGGGATTCAATAAACTCATTAAGTACTTCCATTTACAATTTAGGATGCTATAATCTGGTCCTGATTATTGGGAAAAATTAAATCCTTCTGAATCATATCATGTCTGTTTCTTTCAGCCTGGGTCTTTACTTAAGGGATTTACATTACTTTCTAATTGCACATATTCCAATTTTCTTATTCAAAACTAGTTTTTGTTAAAGTACCAAAATATTTTTAAAGATATGATTAATGGCTTTCCCTTTCACAATATCTGTCTCATTCTTTTCTAAGACAACTTTAAATCAGAATGAAAAGTGCTTTTATTGCCTTTAGTTAAAACTATTGCTGCTGTTGCATTTGCACTGTTGTGCACCTTTAGTAGCTCTGTGCAAGGCACTTTCAAGAGAACATGATCTGTATTCTGAAAGGTTCAAACCTAAGGGCAGACAAAGAAATAAACTGAAGTTTAAACGAGGGAGACAAAAATACAGTCAACACACCAAGCAATTTGTTTCTCTGCTGCTGGAGGCTGTTTCTGGAAAAGTGTCAGTTTCAAAATTTCTCCATATCCAACAAAATTCTCAAACAAAAGATGTAGTGTAGTGTAAATTGGGACTTTACTAAATAGGAATGAACTTGAACTCATGAGTGTCCTATTTGCTGAGGGTTTGAGCCATTCAGATTGAAGTCACTGGAAGAACTTACATGAAATGTGCAGGATGCAGTACCTGGGGACTTTAGATAAAGAATATTCAAGTCCTGAAACTTGAGATTTAAGGTCCTCATGAGACATATGAACCCTCATTACCTTTAAAAAGACTGGACCAATGAACTGCCTTGTGATGATGGATAAAATTAGAAAACTTGCTAAGACAAGCAGAAACATGACTGCAGCAGGCTTATATGCCCTGAGCTAACAGTAGATGTTGCCTGTAACACTTGAAAACCAAAAATTAGGCAACCTAAATGCATTCTTCCAAGGTTCTTGGAATTTTAAGTTGCTCTCAAGATTTGGAAGGTTTCAAGGAATCAGGAAGAGAGCTTATCTGTGATGTGTTGTCCAGAAGGATGAAGTAGGCATAGGCATGACAGATGCACCTGAGAAAACCAAGCTCTTCTGTTAGTCCTGGGGAAAGCCATTTCCAGGCCACAGCATGGTGGGTCCTCTCATGCTTCTTTCTCAGTCATATTCCAGATTATAAATGCCCAGCAAAGAAAATCCCCCAGGAACAGCAGGCTGCAAGCCACAGGGCCTTTTTCTTTGTCTCTTTTCTTCAGCTTAAGGGAGAGGGTGTGCTCCAAACCTGCCCTGAGTCAGAGATCCCTTCTTCTTTGTGCTGTATCCTTTGAGACAGCTCAAGGGTCCATCACATGTCCCCACAACCTTTCCAGCTCTTAGCTGAATGAGACCATTTCATGCTTTCTGAAATCCTGGCCATGCCTCTTTGTCTCCTCTGCACTACCTACACGAGGTCTTGCGAGGAATATCCTTCTAGATGTGCAGTTCCCAGAGATACCATATATTCCATATACCTCTATGGCCTTTCCAGTCCTGAGGAGAGCATTATTTCACACATCTTGCAGACTATGCTCCTGTTTAGATACTTGGGTAGCATAGTCACCATTTAGCAGTAGTACATTGTCACCTGCTGTCCAGCTGTTATCTCCAGCAGACCCAAAACTTTTCCTCTTGGGCAGTGAACCTCTATTGCATGCTCACTTGAACATTCACTGCTGAAATCTTGATGATGTTACATGAAGCACACTGTCTTATCTGACTTTATTTCCTCATTCTATTAAAATATAAGCTTATATAATATTTGAGGCTTCAAGGAATAATTTAATGTTTTCTTGTATAATCTTTCTTTTTGCGTTCTTTTGAATCCTTCTGAATTTGAATTCAGAAGTATAAATTTGGTCTGTAAAAAGCCGTTTCTGTCACAAAGAACAAATATAGCTCCCATAAAGGAAATAGAAAGGAGGTACTGGATTTATTACTCTTTGCAGTTCTAATTATTTTTCCCATGCCAAAGAAATGGTAAATTAGCGTAAGGGTGGGCTTGCTGGTACAATGAACCCAGAAAGCAAAACCATGTTTTGCTACCAAAACTACATGATACATTTTGTCTTCTCTAATCATGTTTCCTGCTGAATTTCTCCACTTGCACTCAGGGTAGAACCAAGTTATTAAATGGAGCCTTACTTACATAAGAAGCACATGACAGAGCATTTTAGCAGCTCCTGTAAGGTCGTTAAAAGGGGTGAGTCTCTACATAAAACAATCTGGCTGGAAGACCAAATAGAAAGACAAAGATGAGATTTCAGATGCCTCCTCCTGTGTGTGCTGTTAATGTGTTTATTTTTTGAAATGGGGGTTACCAGCAGTGTCAGCCATACACAAAGACTGAGTACAGATCAGTTCCAGTGAAAGAGATTAGCATAGTTTTTCTGAGGTTGGTGTGTTCAACCAAAAATAAAATTTAAAAAGCAACAAGAATTTGAAGTGTGTCATGAATACATCTTTTGTAGTCTCTAGCCCTTAAGCAAATAATTTAAAAGCAACTTTAGTTATGAGTCATTATATTTCTTTAACAATGAGAAGTTATTCTTGATGCCTGCAATGACATTATTTAGTTAGATGTTGCAGACTCGTTATCTACATATTTTTTGTAAAGTTACAGAAATGCACCGAAGGGCGTTTCAATTCCTTTGCGATCCATCCATAAGCCCACTTAAGCTACACTGCATTAGATAGTCTAACAAAAGGAGTTTTCAGGTGCAGTATCAAGCTGTCAGTGCAGTACTGCTTTCTATACAGATTTTTAGCTAAGCTGAGAGACTGAAGCTCAGTAAAGCTAAGTGTCTTACTCTTGATTGCCTTTCACCTTGAAATCCACGGCTCAGCTGGTGTTAATTTTTTTCCCATAACATGAAGGTTGCAATAACATGAAGGTGCTTTAAGGCAGAACATGGAAACTCTCTATGGCTCTGCAGAGTACGACCGAAGAGGGGTGAAGCCGTACCTGTACATCTGACCCTTGCACAACCCTTGGCAATTCTGGGTGAGCTGGTTCGCAGCAGATCAATAGTGAGGATTCCAAATGAGTCTTCATTGTAAACAATTAGATAGTGGAAGACCTTAAATATGTTCTTAAAAAATGAGGAAAACTTTGTTGCTGTTGGACAGCACTTTAATGTTTGTGACATCACTTATATTCGGCTCAGGTGGATGTATCTTGCCTACACTGCCCAGTACTTGGTAGCCGGACAACTCGCCAAGCAGTTCACACTGCTTATCACAGAAAACCCCTTTGGTAGAAAAGAAGTCCACACTGGGCTAGAATATAATAGAATGGAATGGAATCTTTCAGTTGGAAGGGACCTACAATGACCATTTATTTCAACTGCCTGACCAGGTAAGGTCTGAACAAGAGTTAAATCATGCTGGCAAGGACTTGTCCAAATGTTTGTTATGGTTATAACAGTCCCAGATCAGCTCTTTATTTATGACAGTACCTGTGAGTGCCTAAGTAACAGAGGCTTCAAAACACCAGCATCTGGTGAAAGCATATCTGTTGAGAGTTCACTTGTCATTGGAGCTTTTAGGATCTTATGATTTTGCTAACAACAGTATGGCTCCATGTACCCTATTACACAGTAATCTCTTCAGAAATATCCCCAGAATTACATTTGCCTACAACTTTACTAATTTTTCTGTGATTGGGAAAGAAAAAATTGTGTGGTGGTGGTTTTGATCAAGCTAGGTTACAGCAGACAAGAGCTATAGGAACAAATGCCTGAAGTTCTTGCAATGTGGTGCAATAGTTAATGCTCAGACAGTCCTTGTGTGCTCTGCCAGGGCAGGATAAGGTTCCTTTATTCGACCTGTAGGTATGGGGTGCCACCTGTGGGAATGGTGACTGACTCAGCTGGCCCTGAGCAGAGGTACACAGTCACTTGAGACAGAAGAGTGCCTTGTGTGTAAAACCAGATACAGCCAGCTGCCTACACAGTATAAAAAATATCTTCTGTAGTGTCCTGGAAAGCCAGTCTGTCTTGCAACCTCTTGCAGGGAGACTGGGATGGGATGAGGACCCCCTTATTCAAACCTACAGTGTCTATCACCTACATCTCCCCTATGGCGTTTCCAGGAGTCACCATGGCAAGTCAGTCCGTCTGTTACAGCTCACCTCATTCCCTCTGTTTTTCAGAAAAAATGAAACTGCAGACTGATGTCAGTTCCTTAGTTCAGGAGAAATAAGACTCACATATTGCTATGCAGCCAATAAACTCCGAGTTGACAACACTACAGGTTTAGAATCAGGGAGCCACTTACAGCAGAGTGGTGACCTTTTGATATAAAGCTCCATGCACATACATCTATGGTATTTAAAAGAAGGCTTCCCAGTGTCTCTTATAACTGTTGAGGATGGTAGATCCTTTTTTGAACAGACAGCAAACTGGTTGTCTGTAAAAGGCCCTATCCACATGTGATTTGGGCCACCTTTATTTCAGCTTTTATCACCCAGGAGAATGTGCTCTGCCTATTTTGTGATCCTCAGCTACTCCTGTCAACTGCTCTTATCACTTAACTGTAGTGTAATCAGTTGTCACATAGATATGTGTTTATGGCATATACATTATACCTCCTTGGAGATAAGAAATGATTACTGACACACACACCTTCATTAACTCACTGACAGAGGAGTAATAGTGAATACAACTGTCAAGACAAAATGACAGACTGTATCAGCATTAGGGCGATCAAACAACGCAGGCAAATGCTGTCTATAAACATAAACCTGTTACAACAGCAGTACTTTATGACTTTTGGCAGCCACGAAGTCATCAATAAGATCCTAAAAGCTCCAGTGACATGTGAACTCATTCTCAATAGATACATTGTCAGAGAAATTTAATTTGCTTTGTGGTGGTGTCACTCTTTGTTGGAGAAGGACCTTTCTCACCCTCAGAGTTCATTAATGGCAGTGTCAAAAACACTCTTATTGCCATGACAACATTGAAGAAAGTTGAATGGAGGCTACTGGATAGCAGAAAACAGATATTGCACGTGGCTGTACTTGGCAGGCGTGCTCATACCAAGCAAAATGCTGTTCTTTCCAAAATGCATAAGGGTGAGTTCAGTGTGCACAAACAGCTTCTGAACCTTTGGAGTGTGTCTTTCTGAAATAATGTATTTTTAAAAGACACTAATTTCTTAATAATTTTTTAACCAGAAAAATAAGGAAAACTACACCATGATTTATATCTTAATATCTGCTCGGTTTTATCACTTATAGATGAAAGTACCTTTTGGACCATTTTCATCCATCTCATGTTTTCTTTCATTGCAACGATGACCTTATTTATACCACTGGGCAGTGGCTATGGATGCTCCTTTACTCTGAAGTTTAGTCACACAATCAACATTTAATAGAGTATTAATGGTAAACACAACTCTGGGTTAATGATTTTTACGGTCTAATTATTTTTTTCTGCAGCAATGAGATTCCCTTCTATCACTTTGCAATTTTCTCTCTGCAAGACTCAATGACTGAAAAAGTGAGTAAGGCCAGACATGTGGTGTCCCAGGCTGGAGCAGTAAAACCCAGATACATACCGAATTATCCAAATTAGAATTGAGCTAATTCCAATTAACTGCATTTCCCTTGTCTAAGCCATTGATTTTCCCTTACTCTTGAGTTCCCAAACTCACTTCTCCGGATCATCTGCCGTTTTATATGTTACTATCGTACTCTCACTTTTCCTTGTGTCAAAGGCAGACAATCTCAATCTTTTAAAACATGGTTTCTGCTGAATATTTTAACACATTCCAAATCATTCCCATCACCCTGTGCTAAAGCTGACATAGATCTGCTTCTTAGATTGTCTCCTGAGACTTTGAGTACCCAGTCCTGCACCTTTTTCCTCCCAGAATCATGCTGCCAACCACATAAAAGCACTGCCTTCTTTTTCCATGCCTTCACTGCCTATGAACTTGTTTGGACATCTGTCCACCACCACATCCAAGTCCCCTTCCTAACCTGACATGGGCAGAATGGTGTAAGGTTAATGAGTAAATCATGTTTTCCTCTCTAATTAACAGTATTTTGCATTTGTTGACGCTGAGCTCCACCTGTCATTTTGCTTCCTATTGTTCAGTTCTCCGGAGTTCCAAACAACCTTCCCTCCTCATGACAGGCTCCAAGAATATTATTTAAGGAATTAGTACTTGAGTACTCTACTCTAAATCTTTTGCTTTGTTGGAAATGGATTCATCTGGTCCTTTATTTTCTATTTCTTAGCTTTTGCTCCCAGAAAATACATTGCTTCTCCAAACAGAAACAAGACATGTTTTTAAACCTTCTAAGGAATCTTTTTACTCACATTTTGAGAATTAAAATTAATTTATTTTTTTTACTGCTTTGCAGTTCTTCATTTTATTGCTTACAGATTCAAAAATTCTAATAGATTAATGAGACACAATTTTCCATTGCAGAAATTGGTGAATTGCCCTTTTCCATTACTAACTTTTAACTTTTAGTAAATTTTTCTAATTATTTCCCATTTTAGAGGTATGAGACATGATTACAAATGTCACTATTATAATTTGCTACAGCAGAATCCTGAGAGTATTAGGAAAAGAAGAAGCAATTCCAGGCCAGCCTTTGATATGTCAGTGAGATACTACGCCGGTGCTCTTTGCTGGGTGATATGAAAAGCAAGAGGAGAAATAAGGAACTGAAGAGACACACGACTTTTGAAAGTAGGGTCATGAGAAAGCTCACAGAACCCAAAGATCAGACTGAACATTGCAGATGCATTCACATCCACCATCTTCCTTCTCAGGTGTAAATTCTCTACTTATGTTTCATCGTTCTTATTTTATAATTCTCTTTACCAAAGAAAAGGGAACAGGTGTGTAAGACACAGCACCTTGTCATGTTGGAGATGGACACCCCATTCATACCCCCTTTACTGTGCAAATGTCCTGCAGCACAACTTGGGCCTTGGTCTCCCAGACTGGAGACCCACCAAAGTGTGCCACAGGGGTCTGAACTTAATGCCTTGTCTTAATGTCTCCCACAAGTAACTTCACATCCATGCAAGTCCCAAGAATGATCAGCCTTTTCCTGCTGACCTGCTTTTTAAGCACCAGTAAGAGACCTGTGGTCCTTGCTGGCCACAGGCATTCAGTCTGTGACAATATTCTGCCTTTCAAACTCAGGAGTACAATTTTCACTAAATATTAATCAGCCTGGCTAGTGAGGTCCTGACAACACAATAAATTATTTACCAAGTTTTTCAGCCACATCTCCTTACTACGGAGATGATGCCAAGTGAGCTGTGCATCAAGTGCTTTGGTTCAAACTGCTGAGGAATCCAGGGCTTGCTCAGTGTGTCTGCAGAGCACAGCAGGTGAAGGGGCTGTGGCCAAAGGATGTTTCTGCTTGATGCAAAAACCATATCCTGGGCTGCATCCAAAGCAGCATGGACAGCAGATTGAGGGAGGCAATTCTCCCCCTCTACTCTGCTCTCATGAGACCTGGTCTGGAGTGCTGCAGCCAGCTCTAGGGCCCCCAACACGAGAAGGATGTGGATCTCTCAGAATGAGCCCAAAGGGGGGTCACAAAGATGATGCCTGGAGAATATCTCCAGGCTGAGAGAGTTGGGGTTGTTCTACCTGGAGAAAAGAAGGGTTCAGATACATCTTACAGCCCCTTTCAGTACCTAACAGAGGCTAACAAGAGAGCTGGAGAGGGACTTTAGGAAGAGCATGTAGTGACAGCACAAGGGGTGATGGCTTCAAGTCGAAAGAGGGCAGATTTAAATTATATATTAGGAAGATATTCTTTACTGTGAGGGTGATGAGTTACTGGAACAGGTCACCCAGAGAAGTTGTAGATGCCCATGGAAATGTTCAAGGCCAGGCTGGGTAGGGCTGTGCCACTTTTATCATACAACATTTTTTTTTCCTGAAAAATACCATCTTATTCAATAAAGATTATATAGTAGATTTATTTTATTTATATTTAATGCATGTCATGTGGAGATTGTAGGACAGAATAGAGGAATTGCAAGGGCTCTAAAAGGAGACTGAATGGATATTTTTTGACTAAGCAAATTTGGATGATTTTTATACTGTTTCTAATTAAATCCTCATTTCAGATTTTTTACTACTTGTTTGCAGTGGTCAGGAAGGTGATTTTTTTTCTCTTGTTAATGTATAACTTGACTTCTTAGCATTTTTCTTCCTCTCTTGAATGATCTAGCTTCAGAAGTAGGAGGACAGGCAGGGTATAATGGCAGTACTGAAAATCTCTAGGTTTATATGTCCTGATGACTGGCTCAGGCTCGGACAGATACACTGGGTTTGCATGACCAAACTCTGGGGGTGTGGTGGGGTATGACAGGGGCGGCTTCTGTAAAAAGTTGCCAGAAACTTCCCCCATGTCCACCAGAGCCAGTCCTTGGCAGCTCCAAAGATGGACATGTTGCTGGTCAAGGCACCAATTAGAAATGGTGTTAATGCTACTGTGATAACATATTTAAGAAGAAGGGGGAAAAAAGTCATTGTGGAGATGAAATTGTGGCCAGAGAAGAGCAAGGTGAAAACATGTGAGAGGAACAGCTCTGCAGACACCAAGGTCGGTGCAGAAGGAGGGTCAGGAGTTGCTCCAGGTGCCAGAGCTGAGATTCCCCTGCAGCCCTTGGTGCAGCCCATGGTGAGGCAGCTGTGCCCCTGCAGCCCTGGGAGGATCACAGGGATACAGAGATCCACCCTCAGCCCATGGAAGAGACCCACACCAGAGCAGGTGGGGCCTGAGAAGAGGCTGTGACCCCATGGGGGAAATCCTGTGCTGGAGAAGGGTCCTGGCAGGGACCTGCAGACCTGTGGAGAGAGGAGCCCATGCTGGAGCAGGATTCCTGGTAGGACTTGTGACCCTGTGAAGGGACCCATGTTGGAGAAGACTGACTGAAGGACTGCATCCTGTGGAAGAGTGACCCATGCTGCAGCAGTTCGTGGAGACCTGCTGGCCTTGGGATAGACTCATGCTGGAGAAATTCATGGAGAATTGCCTCCGGTGAGAGCAACCTCACCCTGAAGCAGAAGAAGGACTCCTCTTCCGGAGCAGTGGAAGAAACAATTCATGATGAACTGACCATAACCCCCATTCCCTGTCTCCCTGCATTGCTGGGGGAGTATGTAGGTCTGGGAAGGAGGGAGGGGTAGGGGTGAAGGTGTTTTCAAGGTTTTATTTTACTTCTCGTTATCCTGGTCTGATTTTGTTAGCAATCAATTCAATTAATATCTCTAATCTGAGTCTGTTTTTTCCCAATAGGTTTTGGTGAGTGATCTTTCCCAGTCCCTAACTCAACTCACGGACCCTTTTCATATTTTCTCTCCCCTCTCCAGCTGTGGAGGTGAGTGATAGAGAGGCTTTGGTGGGTTCCTGGCATTCAGCCAGCTTCAACCCACTATGACAGGTCACCAAATCCAGGGGTAGAAAGGAATTTCATTCCAAGTTATAGTGACAGCACCACTGAGAGAGATGGTCACTGCTTTTTTTCTGTAACAATGATGTAGTCCAATCCCCAGCACCCTTTGGGCTTTCATTTCTTACAAATCAGCTCCTGCTCTAACAGGACTGTTCATTAGCTCTAGCCCCAGATCTTTTCTTACTCTTTTCTGAGACCTTTCATTTAATTTCTTGTACTTCCACTTTTGTATTAAAGGTAAGGTTTACTTGCAACAGGCAAAAAAGATGTTTTATGGCTTTGTGGAATCTGATCTGTGGGGAACAAGGATTTTGCAAATCTTTGTGGATTAAACATTGCTCCGATGAGGGCTTTTGATGTCAGGGCACTAGACTGATGATTTAGGCAGTCCTAGTGATCTGTCCCTGAGATGTCTTGCAGAATAGCACAGTCATAATCCCCCTGCTTCTGGATTATGAGAATGAGGGGTTGCACCATGATAAACACAGAGCAGAAATTGCACAATTAGCTCAGGGCAGATATTTTCCAAACTATTCAGCAGAATTCTTTCTAAAAGGTACATGCCTGTAGAAACTTGTTAAGGAGAGCAGTCAGAGATTTCTCACCCCTGAATTAAGAAAAAATAGCTTTGTCATGGACTAAATTTTCTTCCCACAAGGGTGCCATAGCAGTGTTTCATTTATGTTCATTCATGTCACTGGCAAATGCACTGGTGATCACTGGCTAACTCATCATGAACCCTTGCTGGAATCCTCAGCCTATACATAGAATCCATTCCTTCTAGGAGCAGTGGCTGGAATTTATGTGGGATACTTTATGGAACCCTGAATGACACCAGATGTCTGATGAAGTAGTTACAGGCTCACATGTCCATAGACTCCACATCCACACTGGGGTAAATTGTACCCTGTGTTCCTAAGTCCGACCCCTAGCTGCCTATATCATGCCCAGCTTTCCTGAAAATCCTTTCCTTTAAAATGCATCATGAAAGCAACCATTCCCAGCCTGTTCTTTAACTGAATTGGGTGTTTTACTGCCTACCAGCTACAGCACAGAGATGATATAAAAAGAAGAAACTAGGTAGTTAATAGGTAATCTGTCGTGTCCCCCCCCCCCCATTTTTCTGGATGTGGGGCACCAAGATATTTCTGTCTCCTTCGTCAGCAAGGATCCATATGGATGCACCAGTTGCTTCAAAAATATAATTGTCAGCTTTCACCAGCATTCAGATGGGCCCTATTTCTGGCCCCATGCACATAGCAAACAAAAGGTGCCATCTAGTGTCTCCAAGCAGTATCCAAAACTGAAAGGAGGAATTGCTCAAATGTATATTTAATGTCTCTTTCTCACTAATTGACACAACAGTGGTCTTTCAAATGCACAAACGTATCATTTCAGGGAGTTTTAAGCAAGATAACACTTGTGTTTTCTCTCTCCTTTTGTCTCTCCACATTGTTTTCATGCAAGGTCTGAGCCTGAATTCAGTTCAAGACTAGGATGTTAATGAGTTGGATCCATTGGTTCCATTTTATTAAACAATTTGAAATCATTCTAAGCAATAATGACTAATATTTTCAACAAGTCAGGACTTGAAATATAGTTCTGCATATTACTAATAAGCTTTTGTCCCACAAGGCTTAGTCCCATTTAAAGTGGAAAGCAGTTTAGTCATTTGATATCCCACAAAGAGAAAAGAGACAGTCTCAAAACTAGTAAAATAGACAGCAGAGCTGTATCTATAAAAATACTTAAATCCAGCTTAATTGCTTCTGCAGATGCCTTAACAAAAAAATCTGAGCTGATAATCCACTCTGCACCTGACTGCACCTTGTAGGTGTATTTGCAGCCGCAAGTCTGCCAACACCTCAAAGGCCGAGTTGTGTGGAGGGGCTGTGTGTATCCTGCTCAGCCCTCACCCCTCAAAAAGCTGATGGGCTACACCCATCCAGGGCCACTCTTGTCCCCAGGTCTCCTCAGAGGGCCAGAGCGATGCTTCTGTGGTGCCACAAGTAAGAATGGGCTGAGACGATGCTGCTCTTGTCTCCCAGGATCTCGGATAACAGGAGGAGAGGGTGGCACCTTCCAGACTGGACTTTTTCATAACATGAAATCGAGAAAGAATGCTGCAAACCCTGGGGTATGGCAAAGAGGCATGTGGGACAGCTCGGCACTGGTAGCCAAAATTTGAGGATGGTGCCAAAAGATGCCACCCAGCAGAAGTGCCCAGATCTGGCATGGGCAGGTACATACTCCCAAAAAGTCAGCCTGAACCAATCTTTCTCAAGTCTTGTTTTGGAGAAGACTGGTTTCTTGGGAGTGACCTAGGAAGCTGGTATTTGAGAAAGTAGAACCTTCTGTATACCTCAGTAAGTGCCTCAGCTATATCCAGCTATAAAAGACCAACTTGAAACACCTGGAAATTTACTCACAAAATATAAAGGGAAGTCTGGCAGCTGTTACCAGCTTTAACTCTGGCTCCTCTACAAGGGACCCTTGCACTTTTTTTTCAGCAAAACCAGTAGAAAGCATTTTACCACGTCAGTGAAACTCTTTGAAAGAGCAGCCATACATATTAGCTGTCCCTAGGTGGCAAGGATCGTGCTACCTGCTAGGCTGAGATGAGGCCACAGAGGGTGAGCTTCCCATCTGAACACTCAGCAGCTCATGCTGATTCTCACTCTTGCAGAGCTTAAGTAAAACAACAACTGCATGAAATAACAATCAAATGAAAATAAAAGAAATCTTTCACATATTTATTTCTGCTTTTCCTCCTTGCAGGATTAACTCTATTGTAAAATGTCTGTCTGCTTTATAATGTTTTTATTTGCATAGGCTATATTCTTAAAGTAATCAAGGATTTTTCTGTGAGAACAAATGCCATAAGTTATTATTTTTTTCACAACAATTGTTAATCTTTTTACTTAGAAGAAAATCTGAAATACTGAATGAGGTTACATAACAGTTGCAACCCTTTTTCCAAAAGTAAATTGTATATAGGGTATTTTATAACACATTTTACTCTGCAAATCTTTTCCTTGATTACTGGGATATCTGTGTATATAAATAGGTCCTGCTTGTTTTGCATGCCTGATTCATTCTACAATGCCACCATCCAGTGTTCATGATGCTTCATTATTATTGAAAGGATTATAAACCCCTACATATCCAAGTGGAACATCTGAAAAGGGGTAAGATAAAATAAAGCTTTGGAAAATAACGTACCAAGAAGCACATTAAAAGGAAAGATGAGTCTGCACACTACTGTGAGTCAAATTCACTTGCCTTATTCACAAGTTATAGTAGGACTCCTGTGGGCTTAAAGCATTCAGTTGTCTTCTTTTGGGAAGCAAAGATCATCCATCTGTAAGATTACCAGAAGGGTCTTTCTATATCTTTGAGCCAAGTCCCCTCAAATCAAAAGAAAACATGCACCATACCTTCCAAAACTGATTGCATTCCTGCTCAGAACCACTTAGATTTGCATTTCATTTGGAAAACTGAATGGCTATCAGCTTTCTTCAAATTTCCCAAATAATTGGTGTATAGCCAGAATTCATAGGCTTTTTTATCAATAATGTTCCTTAATGTAAATAATTCTTCTTTCCTTCGTGTTCACAGAGATCAAACATGGAGTCTTAGAATAGTAAAGCTGCAAAAAAAATCAAGAAATAATGTAAGCCATTTCCATTCCCTCAAGTGGGATCATCACTATACGTCCATATCATCCCTGAAACTTACCAGTAACTGAAGGTCTCCAGCACTGGTGAATAAAATATAGATGTATACAAGCTACTCCAGATACAACTGGAGATACTTTTAGTTAATGTCTAATCTTCGTCTTCCTTCCCTGAAAAATAAGATTTGTTTTTCCTTGTCCCATCTACTACTCACATGGAAATCTGCATGGAAAACTTCCTTCACACGCAGCCTCTGAAGACTCCTTATTTTAAAAGAATAAATGTTACAAATTAGGTCTTTATTCTCATAAATCACGCTTTGGAGACATGTAGCCATTATGGTCTGTTTCCAGCTGGCCTACATAAATATGAGCTTTGGTGTCCAAGAACAGACATGATACCACGATCAAGACCTTACCATGCCGAGAAGTTTGAAATATTTCAGTCTTTTTCATATATGTATTCATATAAAGTTTAAATTTTTGAATCATGGTTCTGTTAGCTCCTATATCATTTTCTAAAGAGCTGCTATATGGCAATTGTCCACTATTTCACTTGGAAAGGTACTGCAAATTGAACTGCATCCTATTTTCCACCTGATTTCTGAGAAAACAAAACATATCCATTTAGGGAACTGCTTTATCTGTTTACCTGATACTTTTTCCTATTTCCTTCAATTTTCTTTGGACTCATTTACCTCCATATCTGATTTAGTTCAAGAGCTGTGAAGGAATTAAGTTCTTTCAAGTTGTGTGAAAATCAATGACTGGATAAAGGCAAAAGACAGAAATTACAGCTCCTGCAGAGGTTCAGGCTGCACTGTGTGAGCTCACTGGGCATTTATTTTGCCTGATCTGCCAGCTGTTCCCCCAGCCTTGGCTAGTTCAGGGCTAGCTTCATGCCCTTCTGCCCCTTGCCCAGCTCAGAGACAGAGAACATGAGGAAGAACTAGCACCAGTGCAAAGCAGAGATGAGAAATACTACGTGGTGGTGGGAAATGGGACCTTAAGGGTGGAGGGGATGAGGGGATGGCTATGTTCACATAATGTGCAGGGCACATACAGGTATGAAAATGAACCCACATCGTTCCATAGATTGCCTGTTTTTAAAATCACCAGCAGAGTGTTTTCTCTCAGGTTTCAGTAACTGACAAATTTAATAAGCATATCTCGCCTCCTGGTCCAAGACTTCAGTAAAAGGACAGAGTCAAAACTCACCAAGGACAGATGGTGCTGAACTCTCAGCTCTGCCCCTCCCCTGCAGGCAGTGCAACAAGGATAACACTCTCCAAATACAACTTTTCAAACCAGATTTGTTCCTATTCTCTCTCAGGCTGTTTTATCAGATAAAGCAAGCAAAGCTTTCTCAATTTCTTATTATGAAAGATGGGACACTGGTCCCAATAGCAATTTCCATTCATTTTTACAGGGTGTGAGCCAGTCAGCTCCCAAGGCCTGTGATGGACATTCTGTGCCATTCCCTTTCACACGAAACATGATTTGTAAATATCTCAAGACAAAAATTATCACTTTAATGTGATAAATTGATACCAATTGATTCCACAAGAACAACTGGAAAAACAAACCATTTAATTTAATTATCAAGACATGAAAATATTTTTTTTTTCCTCTAAGAAATGCTGATTGACCTCTCCAGCTGTTTTCAAAGCAAGAACAACACATTCCTCTAGTGCATTCACAAAATATATTTCGCACCTGTTTTTCATAATTTAGTATTCTTTCTGCTCCTCATAACAGAATTACCTCAATCCATTCACTTACACTCTAGCTTAAAACCAACAGCTCTTAAAGCATATACATGAAACTGGGAAGGGCATGTGCTGCTGCTGGCTTCCAGGTTAGGACAAATTTTAGTACCTCTTCACTTACAGATAAATTGTTGCCCTTTTGTTAAAATAGAAGGTCCTCTTCCCAAGAGTCCAGTAGAGGATTTAGGGGTTTCAAAATGCTCTTATGCCCAAAGTCAAGGTTCTGTGTTATCACAGTACAGAGGGACAGTGGTGTACTGCGGAGTTCAGATCCAAGATGAGAAGAAGTGAAGGCCTTCCAAGATCCACCAGTAAGCCTAATGAAGGCAGATCTTGAATCTGGAAAACATATTATGGCTCTGAAGCATAATAACCCATGGCATGGAAAATTTTTCACATAAAACCTGCACGATAAGTCAGATTCTCAAGCCTTGGAAAGGATGCAGAGAACAAGTTTGTCCCCAAAGTTCTGCTGCATGCAGTGAATTTCTAGAGAAATACTGGTAGCTTCTGACATCTCACTTTTTTGGAGTAAATTGTCTTCTCTTTTCATCTCACTACTAATTTCACTCAATGCACAAGAAGAAGTCCTACTGACATAGTATAGTTGATATCTGAAGAAAGTTTTTCTGGTTTTCTTTCTTGTCTTGTTTCTTATTTCTCATATTCTTTGCATAATTAGAGAAAATTGTATACTTGGACTCAGAAATTTACCTGTTGGTTTTGGGTTTTTTTTTTGTCCTCAATGAAATAGAATATAAGTCATCATCCATGACATATCATTACTCACTGTAGATACACCCAAAGTCAAGAACAATAAAACTTCATTGGAGGAATACTCTCTGCAAAGCAAAGGCAGTTTAAGCACCGAGTAGCTGGCTTTCATATTTTCAGCAATCTAAAAATCAAAAACATCACGACTCATCTCTATGATGAGAAGTATTTGTAAACACCAAAGATTTCTTGAGGAATTATAGAGCTCCCTCCTGTTCACTGAACAGCTTGCCTACTAATATACTAGACAGCCATTGCCTTCAAGCCAAAACTTAGATGTTCTCCTCAGCTGCACTGATGCTATATCTATCTGCATACTCAGATGAGGATTTAGAAATTCTTTGCATTACCTTTTTTGAAGAGCCTATATCTGATTTGAACTTAATCTTCATAAATTCAGATTAATACAAAGAAACATGTAAGAAAATAAAATATTTTGATTTCAGGTAAGCTGTGTATTACTATCTATCAATTTTAGTATCCATCCATTCATCTAACAGTATGTTTCCCTCTCACCTGATCAACCAAACATTTCAAATTAAATCTTCAGCATAAGGTTTTGGAAAAGGAATGAAACATCATTTTAAAAACTCAGTATCTTATGTTCAGAGATGTTGATCCTTTAAATGGTTCTATCAGTATTTAGTGCCTTGATGAAGTATACACTGGGAACATAAGCTGCATAAAATAAATTGCAATCATGATGCCTGTGTACTCTGTGACAAAACCACTGTGAGCTGAACATCAAAGAACCCAGACTCTTCTGAGTCCAATAAAGAGAAGAACAGAGTTTTTTACTGAATACAATGCATCAATCCACAGTGCCACTACACCCCTCTTCATTTAATTTAATTTATCCTTGATACTGTATTCAATTTATGAGAGGGCATCTTTAAAATTCAATCACTGTGTTGCAGAATTCTGTATATAAAACTAAATTGCAGCATGGGGAATTGGTTAAGTTGCATTTTAATGCTTTGAAAACACGTAAAGGATGCATAGGCCTTGTAAACATACCAACTTTCCATACCTTCTGTCACAATCACAAACTTAGAGCAGTTCAGATTCAATAGCATGGAACAATCACACCACTACAAAATGCTTTCTATGAGGAGAGGAAAATATATCCCATCACTTTAAGAATATTTCTCTCACTGCAAATATCCCTTATTATGGTTCATGCAAATATCCCTTATTATGGATTATGCATATACTAACCATTATTAGATCTATGGAAATAAGTGATTTGTTAAAATAAGTTGTGTATTTTCTTCAGGAAGAAAGAGATAAAGCATTGCTGCATGTATCAGTGGAGCTCAGAGATCCAAAATGCTGAAGGAGAAAAACTTCTTAAGTAAATTTCAGTGGAAACAGATGGGAGGAAGGATGTATTTGCTAGTGTGGGGAGTTAGGTGGCCCTTGATCATCACGGCAGATGAGACCAACGCAAGACAGAATTGCTTGCAAATATTCAAGAGTCAGCACTAGTGAAGGTATTCAACTAAGCCAAAATTGTTGGGAAAAAATACAGCCACACAGAGCTCTTGAGATGTTTTGTTTTTTTAAGATGGCAGAAGCAGCAGTTAGAGAAGGCTTTTGCAAGTCTTATCCTTACCAGACGCAGAAAGTGATTGAGAATGTGAGACTGTGTGTGTTAAAGGTAACGTTCACATTCCCCAAGAAGGGAAGAGGCAGAAAACTGTAATTAAACAGGGATTTCAGAGAGATAGACTTCAATAAGCACAGAGAATTCACAGGTAAAATCTCACAGGTCTCACATATAAGGAGAAAAAGCGATCTTGGAAACTTTTTCTGGGTAGCCAAGCAGGTCTGCAAGTCACAGTTTTCCCAATGCAGAGGGAGGACAGGAGCTGCAGTGAGAAATAAGTTTAGCTATCTTATGGTCTTTCCAATTATATCAAATGAGGGAAATAAGTACACATCCATAGAAACAAAGTCAGATTGATTGTGGGGGCATACACAAAAATTGCATATGCAATTAAGGGAAAAATCAGGAATTTGCAGAGGAATTAAAAAAAAAAGAAAAAAGAAGATGCAGGCAGATAAATCCATCTGTAGAGATATCAAGCACCAAGACAATAACCAAGAAAAATGTGGATCTGTTGTTTTATTGAAAAGACAACCTACTGGCAGATGACCCCAGGGAAGACCAAATACCTTTCTATGTTTGTCTTCACACAAAACAACAAATCAGTTAGGTAATGAACCAAAGAGAGTGACAAATAACTGTTCAGAATAGAGAAAAGGTGGATTAGAAAGCATTTCAGTAAGAAAAGTGTTTTTTTCAAATCAGCGAGGCCTCATGAGTATTGTCCTAGTGGATTAAATAACTTGATGTGAGCTATCTTTGAGCACACTTGGAGAACAGACAAGTTATTGTAAAACTTGAAAGGGAGACTCAGCTTTAAAAGGAGACAAAAGCAAGAGTAAACATGGAAGAATAGCTGGTTGTCTTCAGTTCCCCCAAGTCACTGAAACAAACAACCCAGTATCTTTAAGCATCCATGAAAAAAGGAAACAAGTAACAGTGGATTTGTCAAGGAGAAACATTAAGCTAAAAAAGTTTCTTTTTATGGGTAGAGCAGAAAATGCAGACTTCACATAGCTGAACTTGGAAAACAGAATTCTCATAAACAAACTACAGATTAAATTACTGCATCGGAAGAGCAAAAGTAATGATTCTGCTGGGTTATTTTAGAAATAGAATTATCTATTACCACCTGATGACAAAAAGCAGTATCTTATCAAATCTGCAAATTAAAAAATAAATAAATAAAAGAAGGAAATAAGCATTTGAACAGGGTTAGAATTCAAAGTAATTGCTAAACTGAAGAAACCTTTTCTAAAACAGCCTATGATTCAGCAAAGAAAAGTGCAGAAGTCTACACTTCAGCAGGAATAATGAGTCCCAAGACTGGACCAGACATCAGGCCTGCTAAGATCTGGCATTTCAGTGGACCATAAGCAGAACAGAAGTCAATGATGTCATGCTGTTGACAAAACTTATGTATTCTACTGGGTCATAACATTAGGAGTATAAAAAAGTAATAAATTATTCATCTGGCCTATCCACACTGACTAGTTCTGAGAAAGTACAGAGGTCAGCACTCAGAATGAGCAGAGATCTAGAAAATATCACATACGAGGTAAGAGGTTGTTCAGTCTGGAAAGAAGACTACCTCAACTCAAGAAAATCCCAAACCGGAGACCTGGCTGCTTAAAGGGAATACAGGAATTAAAGGGCTGCATCTGTAACAAAGAAGACACAGACTAGATATAAGGAAACAAACCTTCTATCACTGAGGACACAGAAGGATGGAAGAAGCTGTAGCAGGAATGTGAAAAATCCAGCTTTTGAGATATTAAAGACTAAGTTGTATTATTGCTTGTCAGGAACATTGCTGATAGGGGAGTTTCTGCCTTTTTGGCATGGGAATAGACTATATGACTTTTTGGAGCCTCTCCCAACCATATAATTTTATGATTCTGTGCTTCCAAGATGATGAAGCTAATCAAACGAGCTAATTACATGTCTTTACACATCTCAGTTCTAGTCTCAGCATTGCACCAGCCTATCTAGGAAAACAGCTCCAGTAGATTCACTTTGCAAGCACAGTCTTAGGAACTGTCTTTAATGAAAGCTGACTCTGCAGAACTAGTCTATGTCAACTCTGTAGGCAAATGACAAGAGTATAGACTCCTGAGCTGAAGCAGCAACCTGGAGCTAAATCCCATCACATCTTCAGGGCTGTGCAAGTTCCAATGCCTGACTTTGGTCCCATGGGATTTGTTCCCCAGACCCACTCTCTGAGCTGGACATGACTGCTTAGTAGGGACCCAGGCAGCTACTGGCTGCTCCAGCAGTCTGGGGTTCCACTCAGAGACATGGTCTGTCTTGGCTATTTAAAGTCAAATAAATGGCTACTCACTCTTTTTTTTTTTTAATCTGCATTACCTTACAATAACTTACAATCTCATCCTATTATTGGCTGCACACATTAAATGTGAAAAATAAAGCTAAGTCATAAAACCATGGCCCAAATATATCTGAATTTTCTTTTGTACAAAAGCTGCCAAGTTACAGGTACATAAGCATGTCTTTGTTTTTAATTTTTACTGACTCCAGTAGGTGTGCTTTAATTTAGAAGCTGTTTGTATGCAATTTGTAAGCAAGTCAGAGCTGATTTCTAGGAAGGACAACACAAATTCCCTTCACTGTAAAGATAATTACACTGTGCATGTTTTGTTTGCCACTAGGTGGGAGTGGAACATAATCTTCTAGTTAATCTCTAAGCAGCGTCAATAGAGAAAATGAAAAAAAAAAGTATATTTTCTTGTCTGGTCACTAAAGAAAGAACATTCTGTCAACAGAGAATGACTTCAGTGATTCACAGCTGTCTACAGCTACAAGCCATGGGAACACTGAATTTTTATTTAAAACTTCAGTAAAGTACTGGCAAATCATAAGAAAACACTGACTCCTCAGAGCGCAGATTTTAAACTTTCTTTTCAGTTAGCATTAAGAACTAGATTTACATCTTTTTCTGAAATTTACACACCTATTCTGATGCATTTTCAAGGAAGTGCCTTGAATAATATACTATTGCTCAGCTCTATAACTGCTACAGCTGCATCTCTTGTTAGTATTTAGAACACTGCCTATCTATATAAATAGTCTTCATATACATTTCACAATTTGTATACATCTAGAAATAATGGTATTTTTTATCATATAAGGCCCATTTGTGGTTTTCTCATGACATTTATTTGCAATTATTTTTGAAACTTCTGTGTTGTAAACAAAAAGGGTGTTTCTTACAATAAAATATCCTGTCCAAGAATCCTTCTGCATGTGTCTGCACCTGACTTGAAATGGGTATCCTTTTCTTAAAGCACAGTATCTTAGTCTCTTATTAGTAATCAGCAACTACATTATTAAACTACAACTGGTTCATCAAAGAAAGAATGAAGCACAATCACAGGTTGCAGTCTTTTCTTCCTTCTTTAGAAAGCTTAACATAAAAAAAATGAAAAATATTTTTACTATTTCTTGGAAAAGTACAAAGTTAAAACGTGTTAGGAGGAATACCCTAGAGGTTTCTAACATCATAGTGGTGAAGATGGAAAGATTTTGCATCACCCCAGTCAGTGCAAGAGTTTTCAGTGAAATTAGCATGGAGCTGATTTGACCAAACAAGAGGAAACAACTTTCCATACAACACACAGTGAAACCATAGAAATGCACTAATGATTGCAGACAATTAAAAATAAAATTAGTTCATTGATTGATTGATAAATACTCAAATTATGTAAGAATAAATCAGTCATGTTTTTGAGTTTGTTGGGGTTTTTTTTATATTCATCAGTATTAAAAGCAATGTCAAAAATGGAAAAAAAGCCTGCACCATCAATATATGGAATTAGTACCAAATGTAGGAGTATATTTTCCCCTTGGCTTTAAGAGCATCTCAGTTCTTGTTTGAGCCTTGAAAGCCCAGCCCTGCTTTAGGAACAGCTCTGCAATGGCATGAAGGAGGCATGATGCCACTATAGGAAATGTCATCAGTGCTTCACTTCTAGACTGATCTCTGGTCAGGACAGGCTGGTACCTCACTATACTTCAACCTTTAGGAACAGCTGCAGGCAGGCAAAAGCATATCTGATGTCACAAGTATTTGTGAACTTCTTCTGCCATCTTCAGGGTACATCTGGCTCTCTCTGGGCCACCATAGCCAGCTCCTGCCACGTGCCCAGAAACTCTGCCAAAAGGGCACACACAGCTTAGCTGGGTTTCCACCCGGTGGCTTTTCTTGGTGAATACACGTCATAAACAGCTGGGGTTTAAGAAGTTAGCAGGCATTAGTATGCTCTCCGTGCTGATAAGACCCCTAAGGGAGTCTTTTCCAGCCCAGCAGGCATCAGGCAGGTGGGAAGGGTCAGTCCTGCTGCTCCATGCATGCTCTCACCTCCTCACTAAAGTTCTCCTTTAGGATTTTATACATTTCCAAGTTGTTCAGTTTTGCCTCCTAAATTGTTCTCAACAGCCCTACCTTGGCCTGCAATTCTGCCTTCCTTATGTTCTTTGATTTTACTTGCAGCATAGCCATACCAGTGGATGCCTGATCTGGGGCTGCACAGCTGGGACGAACCCAAGCTGGATTCTGGGCATCAGGGTCCCTGGAGAGGGGGCTCAGCACAAGTTAAACAATGCAGTGGTTGCACCACTCTGTCTCCAGGTGGTTCTAACATGAATTTAGCCTCCCTGGGACACTAGTGGGTACTTCTGTGGTCAAAAATAGTAGGGATGACGCACACCCTGCTGTTTGTCCCCTCCCCAGCTCCACACCCATGACAGCTGACCTGTGACAAGGGGATATAAAGCTCTTCTGCCAGATACAAGTAAAAAGTGGAGACTCTTTGTTAGACAAAGATTTTTGTTTGTGGTAAAGAAACTTCTCTTCATGAGAAGGAGATTATTCTGTGACCTTTTCCTCAAGTTTTTGCTTCCATGTGGCTGTACAGTTGCACAAAGTTTGGTAGCACAGAATTGCGTGCAGTACAAATCAGTTTCTTTTGTGACCAGGAGTCACTAGCAGGATGTCATGGAAACAGTTTGAGCTCTTAAAATGAAGACTTTATTTACATTAGAAAATTGTTTACAGTGAGTCCAGGATAGAGTGAAGCTGCTGAAATACCTGGTCAGTGCTCTGAGGATATCCTGTTCCCTAAATTATGTCCTGACTATTAATAATTTGGGGGAAAAAATGCATCTAGTTTTAATGAAACCAGAAGAAATGTTTCAAAGCATGCCCTGAAGACATACGTTGGGTACACTTGAGAGCCTGGCCTCAGCAGTCAGTCCACATGATCTTGGACCTTGACCCACATGTACATTGAGACAGAGCACCTGCCACACCATTTCTCCCCATCCTCTCAAGTGATGCAGGATTCCTTGCTCTCTTTTCTAGCCCTCTCCCCTCAAATTCTTTTTCCAAGGAAGGATCCAGCAACCCCTCCCGTGCTTGACACTTTAGCCTAATTTTTTGTACTTTCTGCTGAGGAAAGGGACACTTCCATAATTAGCAATTTTTAAGAGTGGGAGTAGATGCTTCTGGGACATTGTGACTTCTGTGCAGCGGAGTTCAAAATTATAATCAGGGTGACTGACAGAGACACGGCGCGCTTGGGGACTGTGGAGGACAGTGAGTAGGACAGAGAATGCAGCGTATGCTGGCACCATCCCAGAGGAAGCTTCTCAACCAAGGATGTGTTTCATTAGGGTGGTATCAAAAAGAAAGGGCTTGTCAGCCTGGAACAGGAATACATGCAGTCATGAAGAAGATATTTTTTCCCAGAAAAGTTTTAAATGCTCATACTAGTTTATAATTATTTCCTAGTCCAGACCTGTTTCAACACAGATAAGGCTAATTCTCCCCTGACACATATGTATACAGATTCACTCATATATCAGGTCTCTGGTCTAACTTGGAAAGCAGGCTTGGTTTGAGCACGCTGTTGGACTTGATCCTTCAGAGACTCTTTTCCAGCTGAAATTATTTTGTGATTTGATATTTTAAATAGCTAGAAAACATTACTGTAGCCAGCCAGTTGGCTTTTAACATTCGCTTTTCACTTGCAGTGCCTCCATACAAATGACAAATGTAACACCAAGCAGTCAGAAAGCACGCTTCAGGTGTTTCACCATAGGCTTTGACAGCTAAGATCACTCCCTAGCAGTTATCCCAGCTGGGTCTGTCTAATAGGGGCAAAGGGCAGGAACAGGGGCTGTCATCTCCAAAGGGATGATGGCTGCCTCTCGTTTGACCTGTCTTCCTTTTATAGCAGCTGAGAGTAACCTGAACTGTGTTTCAGCTCAGATACTTCCTCTTAGCTGCTTCAAAGGAACAGCAGGCAAAGAAGAAAATAATCTTAAAAAACAGCTAGAACACTATTTACCAGGATGGTTTTTATGCAGTGAGACGTAATTAACTTTTAATACTATTTATGGTTTTTGAAATTTACTCAGTTTGGTCAGTAATTCCATTTCTGCACTGAGAGGAAGTGCCTCTGGTGATTCAACTACTCTTAAAGGAAAAATGCAAAGTATTTTCAATATCCCAACGCCAGCCAACAAAGCACTGATATACATTAGTTTGGAAATGATGGGGTGAGCTGCGCAATAATTCTCATGAAGAATAAGCAGGAATTCCAATTAAAAGTAAAATTGCAAAATGCATCCAATCAAAGGATGCAAGTGACAGGGAAATAGAATCTTATATTTTACCTGAGATAGTGACTGCTACAGCTGGAGTGACAGAACGATTTTTCACATTTTGAAATATCTCTGGAGGGAAAAGCTTCACAGCTTTATTTAAAAAGTACTCAGATCAGAAGTGCTCATGGTGATTAGCTGCTTTGAGAATTTCAATTATGACAATAAGCAGAGGTACAGTACCTTAAATTATAATTTTACTCATGAAATAAGTGTACACAAGAACTAAATTAGAATAAGCAGAGTGAACAGATTCACATGTACTTTGTGGGCATGTACATTTAGTTTTTATTTTACTGAAGAGGATTTTACAACACAGCAAAAGAAAATGTTCAATGCAGTGAAGTAAAAGAATGTTAAACTATGGGGAATCAGCTGATCTTGAAGGCTCTTAGAAGGACCTGCTAATTTCAACACAAGTTTGTATTACCTTTTAAGCACTGATGAGAGCAATTCAGCAGTGTTCGGTTTCAGAGTGGAAAAAAAGGTGCAACTAATCCTTCAATGAATTCACCTCTCCTGTGACCTAAATGGGACTCCTGGCCTACAGGTTTAAAAACAGCAAGGAGCGTGACACATTAACTGAGTGTCAGTTTAACTTCAGAAAAAAACACTAAACGCTGTGGTTAGTTGACCTTGTCTGGATACCAGAAGCCCATGTACCACTCTGTCACTCTCCTTGTCACCTGGACAGAGGAGACAGAATATAACAAAAGGCTCATAAGGACAAGAAGAGATCACTCACCAATTACTGTCTTGAGCAAAACAGACTTGGGACAATTTGTTTCATTTATTACCAGTCAAATCAGAGTGGGGTGATGAAAAATAAAACCAAATCTCAAAGGCCCTTTGTGCCATCCCTTCCTTTTTTATGGACTCAACTCCACTCCCAATTTCCTCTACCTACTCCATCCAGGAGCTCAGAGGGACAGGGAATGGGGATTGTGGTTTGTTCATCCCATGCTGTCTTGGCTGATCCTTCCTCTTCAGAGGGAGGACTCCTCACACTCCTCCCCTGCTCCAGTGTGGGGTCCCTCCTACAGGAGATGGTCCTTCATGGACTTCTCCAACTCAGTCCTTCCCATGGGCTGCAGTTCTGCACCAATTGCTCCAGCCTGGGTCCCTTCCACGGGGCACAGTCCTTCAGGAACAGGCTGCTCCAGCCTGGGTGTCCCACAGGGCCACAAGTCCTGGAAGCGAACAGGCTTCAGAGTGGGGTCATCTTTCTGTGGGGCCACAAGTCCTGCCAGGAGCCTGCTCCAGTGTGAGCTTCCAATTTCGTGGTCATTCCCTCCTTTGGGCACCACCTGCTCCAGCATGGGATCTTCCACAAGCTGTAGGTGGATGTCTGTTCCACTGTGGACCTCCTCAGCTGCAGGAGCACAGCTGCCTCACCATGGTCTTCACAACAAGCTGCAGGGGAATCTCTGCACCTCCTCGGCCTCTATTGACTCTCCTGTGGGATCTGCCTGCACAGAATAAATTGCAAAGGTAAAGACAACTGCCCATGAATAAGCCTTACTTGCTGTCAGAGAGATCTTCATTTTGGTGAGCTGTTGTTGATGCAAGGACAAGGTTGGTACCACCTCACAAAACATCCTCTCAGTTGCCTCTTCTTTCTCACAGAATTTAAGTGCCTCTGGAGATGGCAGTCTTTTTTCCACTAGACAAAAAGTATCTTTTCTCCCTTTTCATTGCTTAGATGAAGGAAAATATCTTTGTGATTCAAAGCCTATAATTTCATGCAGGTATACAGAAACAGTAAGGATACATTTGATTTTTTAATGGTCTTTTGTCCTCTCATCTTTTGCTCAGACATGCAGTAGGCACCAAATTCATTTGCTTCCATGATGTGCTTCTTCCAGGAGACCAGCTTGATTGGAAGAGGGGGGAGGAGACTATCAAAGTTCTTAGCATGCAACCACAACTACTGCATCTCAGTCCACTGAGAATACAGAAGAACCTGGTTAGCAGGACATCTTTCTTCCTTTCTAGTAACTTACATCAAAAACTACTGTCCTGCAGGGAGAATCAGTCAGCATTTAATCTGGTTATTTCAATAGAGTTAACTTTACCAGACCACTTCACAAACTGATGTCCAAACAGGCTTCTCTGCAGCATTTCATACCAAGACAAGCACCAGACATGGGCTCTCTGTACTCTGCGTGGAGTCTGTGCATTGATTCCTGCAGCACTCCACTTGCAGGATCCATTGATTCCTGCCATCCCTCTGCAGATTTCTGAAATTTCTAGCACAGAGACAAAGGTATGTGACTTCAGTCAGCAAATTCTCCAAGTGCCTAGCCAAAGGTTCTGCCAAATCCCTCACACTCAGTTTCTCAGTCCACCAACTTTTCAATACCATTGGTAGAATCAGCAAACAGGGAGGAAAGCAGTACTCCTTCTCGCAGCTCCCATGCAATGTGACAAAGGATCTAGAACCATCCTACCTAAATGGCATAATTACACTGGAAATCCCATCATCCTAGGCTCTGACAACAGAAGGAAGAGAGGAACATCCTGAAATAATCCCAGAGCCAAGTGGACTGAACTGCCCTTGGGTGGCAGCTACTGCTCATCTTTAAATAGATAGGAAGCCTGCAGTAACTAAACACCAAAGAGATACCTTATGGGGATATCTGCCATGGTAAGTACAGAAAGGGATTAAAAAGGAAGGAAAACAACACGGGCATTTCAGGACTCAGATATTTGAGGGTTCTTGAGTACATTCAGGATAGGGCAGCAAAGCTGGTGAAAGGGCTGGAAGCCATGTCCTGTGAGGAGCAGCTGAGGCCTTTGGGCTTGTCTAGTTTGGAGAAAAGGAGGTTAAGGAGTGCTCTTTTCACCTTCCTTTGGAGGGGAAGTGGAGAGGGAGATGATGATCTCTTCACCCTGGGATACAGGAGTAGGATGTGTGGAAATCATTCAAAACTGTCAACAAAAGGTTTAGACTGGATATTAGGGAGCACTTCTCTACAGAGGGAGTGGTGAAACCCTGAAAGAGACTTCCTAGAGAGGTGGTTGATGCCCCAAGCCTGGCAGTGTTTATGAGACATTTGGACATACCCTTAAAAAACATGTTTTAACTTCTGGTCAGCCCTAAAGTGTCAGGTAGTTGGACTAGATGATCAACACAAGTCCCTTCCAACTAAAACTTTTCTATTCTTTTTCTACCATTACACCTGCCTGAATTGACTTGTACTTTGATTTTTCAGATAGCATTTTGATAGTTAAGATGGCTGATTTTCTTTTTGTAAAGAATTGGCCATCTCCAGTTCATTGATATTAAATTTGTATTAGTGTAAATGGATGGGTTTAATTACACTGTTTATCTAACCCCTGCTTGTTGTCCACTTAACTGGGAAGAAATAAGAAGTGGTAGTTATACTCTAAGTTTTTTAAAGTATAATGAAACAGCAAGCAACTCACACAAGCCAGTAAAACCATGCCCACTAAAACTTATCACAGAATCACAGAATATCAAGTTTGAAGAGACCTTCAAGGTCATCTAGTCCAATCATCAACCTAGCCCAAATATTAAGGAATGTTGCTGAATAGAGAGATTTACACATTATATCTGGCAAATAAAATTGATACTTCATTTGGCAAAAAAATCAACCACCAGACAATGCAAATAAAGTGAATTTGGCAGGTGATGTTCATATCCTCACCCCAGGAAATTAAAGCACTTGCCACACCATCAGTTACGCATCACCACCAACTCCCAAGAGACCCTCACACATATTTCATGCTGTTTAATCTCAAAGCAGCACATACAATGGTAATTGCTGAGTGTAATTTGTACATGTGGCATGGATATGTGCACAGATTACAGTGTTTTACTGTAGTGATTTCCACTGGTGCAAATTCATTTTTTGTGGTTCATTCTGTAGGAGGAAAAAAAAAAACAAAACAGTATAAAAAAACCAAAAAAACTTCTGTCATCAGAGAGGTTTCCTTAAAAATTCTGGCTGAGCTCAAAAGCTGTCTTTCCTGTAAAGAGTCTTTTTCATCAGGGAATAATTAACAGAGAAAATTATTTACCCATGTTTGTTCATAATTTAGAAGCCAAATTAAGTAACCCCATAACTGTCTCACTTCTTAAAGACCCTTTTATTGATTCATGCCCAAACTTATTTGTGCTGTTTCTCTCTTCTAGGAGGCTTAGTTAAGTGAGGAAGTGAACCTTGCTTAAGCATCCTGAGTATCCACTCAGCCCGGTGCTCCTGGGCAATCTTTCTCTGCTCCTTTAAGAGTGTCTCTGCTGTGCTGCCTGGCTGACACTTTCCATGAAGTGCCAGTGGTCTGATTCAGATGTGGCTCCATTTGCCTGGTACGAGGCTGCCTCACTGAAGGCTTATTTTTCTAGAATCTTGATGCTGCATCATTCTCCTCCTAGCAGGAAAGTTGTTCCTTCCTATCATGAAGCCCCCCTAACCCTAACATGTGCTGGCAGCTCTACCTGTGCAATGTACAGCATTCCCCACAGATAACATGGACCCTCTGTTGGCAAAGGCACCTTCAGAATGATGCACAATTTCTCTGTGTGAGTTCCCAACCCTGAAAGAGGCCAGTTGTCATCAGACCTGCCATGTACTACAAACAAGTGAGTAGACTGCTGACAATCACAGGCATGTGAGGAAACTGGTGACATTGCTGGAGGGAAGAGCAAGCCAGCAGTACGGACTCTGAGTGGCTTTGGCATGGTAATAAATCTTACACAGCATAAGAGTTCTAAAAACAGAGATGAACCAAGGCATAGCATGAAGCTGCTCCTGCTGCAAATGCTGCATGTGTGAGAGAGGCAATGCTGACAGCCCTCAGAGCCTGATTATTTGAATCCAGATGCTTGGTTGTCCCAGAGGCTGTGCACATTTCTTAAAATCAGCTAACCCTCAAGATAATCACAGCCAAGCATTTCCTTGCCTAAAACATCAAGATGTGCTCTTAGTTAAAGCAACCACACCTTGACTGCCATGTCTACGAAGTTACTTCCTGCTATCACAAATTAGACTGTGTTTTACCTGAGAAACTGAATTATTACCTGCCATGAGACTCTTCTAGTCTTTGATGTAGCAGGAAAATAAGTATCTCTTCACTGCACCCTCACACTTATCTAGATCTAAGCATTGAAAAAGTTCTTGAAACATACAATTCACAAGCAGATGCTTTCATCAGACAACTCACTTGCTCTGCAGCAGATAAGTCACTTTTGAGAGATGTGGGAATGCTGCTCAGTATAACTAAGGCAGAGCTGCTGGTTGCTTGAACAATGCTACCTACTATGTAAGATGCTGTTGCATCAGTGGGCTGGTTTCTTTCCTAACACTGAGGAGAAGCAGTTTCACTTCATAATCTGTTTTGGGGAAGGAGTGTTTCCTCCTGAGAAAGAGCTTTGGGATACCCTCCAGTTGCTATATTCTGTAATTGATAGACAACCAACTCATCATATTAACAGTTTTCCATTAAGACCAAGATTTGCCATACCGGGTCCAGCTTGAAATCTTTTTAACCTGGCACCCTCTCTGGAATTGAAAGCACATCCAGACATTTCATGGGAAATCAGAAAGTTGGAAGGAACTCTCAAGCTTGTGTTTTTAATGGTCCTAATGCCTCCAGTTTAATATCTCAGACGTTTTGTCATCTTCCATTCATAGATATCCCAGATGGGAATGTGGCAGGTGCTTAATATTAAAGGATGATGTGTCCAGGGATAGGACATGTGTCTTATTGCATTAGGAGCAAAGCATGCAGGCAAGATTGCAGAAGTGAGAACCTGTGTATTCACAGAGAGAACCCTAATGCAAGTTTTCAACTGCCACTTCTATCACTGAATATTGCCAGGAGTATTTAATTGCTGTATTTTTATTCTGGATCTTTGTTCGTATTTTCCAAAACAGAATTATATCCTCCCAAGGAAACACATTTATTTATGACTGTGGTGCCAAAGGAGACCAAATATAGCAAAAGTTGTGAAGATGGTTCTCTTCCTGTCCCTATTTCCAAACAACCTACTTTCCAAGCTAGGCATGGCTTGCCTAGGAAGACTTCTACAATTATAACACATCCAGGATCTGGAACTTGGGCTATAGCAGACAAAAACAGTGGCTGAAATATGCCCAGCATCCAAATAACAAGCACATAAAACACAGAGATAAAACATCACACATCCACTTTTTCCATAGATTTTCTCTTTATATTGCACTATATGCCTAAAGGAAAAATCTGGGGTGGAGTTTTTTGCTGATCCAGCATGTCATTGATTTCCTTTGAGAATTTTTAAGAACAACAGAATGCGTCTGTCTCTGTATATTTTTGAAGCAATTGTATCAGCAAGTTGAAAAAAATACATATCTGAGGAAAACAGAAAACAAGGGAAAACCCTGAAGGGTATTTTTCTACAAATTTATAATGTTTTCCTGCAGATTTGTTTTTATTCTGTTTTCTTACATTAATCTTAAAATACCTAACACATGTTAATCAATTTTTTTCCAACCATTTTATTAGACCATTGCCATGGCTAGACTTTAGAACAATAGAAATGCTGTGAAGAAACAAAAAATCAATGGGACCTTATTTACCAAAACTATCAGAATTTAAATACCTTATCCTACAAAAAGCTTTCATTAGATAAATGTGATCTTCTCTGAAAGGTCTTAATTCATCTATACTGAGATTCTGTCAATATCAAGCAAATATTGTTCTGTTAAGTCTAATCAGAGGTGTGGTGATTTCTAAACCTTTTGTTTAGATGGCTGTTACTGTTTGCCAGTATTTATTACCTGCAATAGAGCTCACTTGAAAGAGATAAACCATCCATCAATAGGACATGCCCCTTCAGCACTTGTTTTATCAACTGCTTCAAGTATCATTCTTTTTCATTAAGTGTTTCATCAAACATCTGTCTGTCTTTCATCTTTTTACAAAAAAACTGCCACAGCAAACTACCATTGACATGTCACCCCTTGCAATGATGATATTATGTTTTCTTTGGTTTACATCACACTTTTCAATTTCCCCCACAGAAAGAAGGCAAACAAAGGATAGTACGTTTTATTGAATCATACAAAAAAAAACCCAGACCAGCAGGCATTTTCAGACATCCAGCCCTTCAACACACTGGTTGAAAAAGAGTGAAGTCCTTTTATTATTTACACTTATTTACATATTATATTAAAATATGTAAATGTTAGAACAATAAAACAAGAATACTACTAAAAGTGTACTCCTGTTGCTGTAGAAACTGAGCTTGATTTTTTTTCTGCTACACCAGTGAGAAGTAATTGAATGCAAACCAATAATTTTGGCACCTTGACATTCTAGGATAATTAAGGTACAAGGTACAACAAAGATACTTGAAATACTTTTGTTTAAAAAATACATTAAAAATGTAGAGCTGGAGGTAGAGAAGCTGCTATAAAGGACAGAAACAACCATTAGAATCAGAGAATCAGTAAAGGCTTGAAAAGACCTCCAAGATCATCAAGACCAACTTTGGGCTGAATACCACTTAGTCAGCCAAACCAACACACTAAGTGACATTTCCAGGGATGAGGACTCCACCATCTGCCTGGGCAGGCCATTTCAATGCTTGACCACCCTTTTAGTGAAGAAAATCTATCTGATGCCCAACCTGATCCTCCCCTGGCACAGGCATATGAGGACATATCCTCTTGTCCTCTCACTGGGTGCCCAGGGAGAACAGACAGATTCCCGCCTGGCTACTCTCTCCTTTCAGGCAGTTGAAGAGGGGGATCAGGTCTCCCCTGAGCCTCCTTTTCTGCAGTCTAAACATCCCCAGCTCCATCAGCTGCTCCTCATAAGATTTCCTCTTGGGACCCCTCCCCAGCTCTATTGCCCATCTCTGGACACACTCCAGCACCTCAATGTCCTTGTAGTGAGGGCACAGAGCTGGACACAGTGCCCAAGGTGTGGCTGAGTACAGAGGGACAGTCACTGTCCTGGTCCTGCTGGCCACACCAGTTCTGATACAAACCAGGATGCCACTGGCCTTCCTAAGCACATGCTGGCTCCTGTTCAGAGGCTGCTGAGCAGCACACCCAGGTCCTTTCCCACCTGGCAGTTTTCCAGCCACTCTGTCCCTGCCTTTAGAAGTGCATGGGGGTGTTGCGACCCAAGTATAGAGCCCAGCACTTTGCCTTATTGAACCTCATACCTCTGACCTCAGCCCATCAATTTAGTCAGTCCAGATGCCTCTGCAGAATTCCCATCTTCCTGCAGATAGGCATTCCTGCCTGACTCGAACTCACTGAGGATATACTCCATCCCCTCATAAGTTCATCAATAAAGATATTAAGTATCTTTTTGGGCCCACACTGAACCCTGGGGATCTCCAGCAGTGACCACCTACCAGTTGGATCTAATTCCATTCACCACCACTCCCTGTTCCCAGCCATCCAGCCAGTTCTTAACCCAGTAAAAAGTGCTCCTGTCCAAGCCATGGGCTGCCAGCTTTTCCAGGAGTGTGCTGTGGGAGACAGTGTCAGAGGCTTTGCTGAATTCCAGGTAGGCAGTATCCACAGCCTTTCCCTCTTCTACTAGGCAGGTCACCATGGTCCTCTCACCATGAGAGGAGACCAGGTTGGTCAGGCAGGACCTGCCTTTCCTTAACCCATTCTGGCTGGGCCTGACCTCCAGTCGTCCTGTCCATGCTGTGTGATTGCACTCAAAACATCTGCTCCATTACCTTCCCCAGCACCAAGGTCAGGTTGACAGGTCTGTAGTTGCCCAAATCCACCTTCTGACCTTCCTGTAAATGAGTGTCACTTTGGCCAACCTCCAGTTATCTGGGGCCACCTCGGTTAACCAGGACTGATGACAAATGGGTGAGAGTGGCTTGGTGAGCTCTTCCAGCAGCTCCCTCAGCACCCTTGGACGGGTCCCACCAGCCCCACGGAGTTGTGAGTGTCCCAGTGGCACAGCAGGTCACTGACTGCTTCCTCCTGGATTGCAGGGGCTCTGTTCCTGCTCCCTGTCCCTGACTACCAGCTCAAGGGCTGGCTGTCCTGAAGAAAACCAGTCCTTCTGTTACAGACTGAGGCAAAGAAGCTATTAAGTACATCAGCCTTTTCCTCTTCCTTGGTTACAATGTTCCTCTCAGCATCCAATAAAGAAGGGAGATTTTCCTTGGCCCAATTAGAATACATTTGTTCTCAAATACCATACATGATCTAACAATACATTGTTCAAATTTTGATACAGAACGTAGAATCATAGAATGTTAAGGGGTTGAAATGGACTTTAAAAACCACCTAGTTCCAGCCTCCCCTGCCATGGGCAGGCACACCTCCCACTAGACCAGGATTCTCAAGGCTTTATCCAGCCTGCTCTGAATATCTCAAGGGTTGGGACATTCAAAACCTTCCTGGGCAGCCTGCTCCAGCATCTCACCATCTTGACAGTAAACAAATTCTTTCTAAAATAAAACCTAAATTTCCTCTCTTTCAATTTGCAGCCATTACTCCTTATCCTATCCCTCAATTCCTGACAAAGAGACCCTCTTGGACTTCCCTGCAGGTCCCCTTCAGAGACTGGAAGGCTGCTATGAGGTCTCCACACAACCTTCTCTTCTCCAGGCTGGACAGCCCCGACTCCCTCAGCCTGTTTTCAGTAGGGGAGATGCTCCAGTCCTCTTATCCACTCCATGGCCCTTCTCTGGACTTGCTCCACCAGTTCCATGTCCTTCCTGTGCTGGTGGTACCAGCACTGGATGCAGTGCTCCGGGAGGAGTCTCACAAGAGCAGAGCAGAGGGGGAGAATCACCTCCTTCCACCCACTGGCCACGCTGCTTTTGATGCAGCCCAGGATTTAATTGGCTTTCTGGGCTGTGGGCTCACAATCCTGTCTTATGGTGACCTTTTCATCAACCACCACCCCCAAGTCTTTCTCTGCAGGGCTGCTTTCAACCACCTCTCCACCTTATCTGTGGCATAGAAAAGAATCACAGGCTCCATTCAGTGAGAGCACAAAGATCAGAGATACCTGAATTACAGATAGCTTATGTAAGATTTATTTGATGAAAGACAGCTAGAGAAATGTAATGTTAAAGAGAAAAACAAAGCGCTTCCTAGAATTCTGAGATAAGTTTGGTATTCAGGGCAATTAAAACTAAATTAAGCTAGATTAAACTGAAACTCTTTGGAGCTCAATATGTCTTGCAGACTGTTCTCAGTCTCCATCCCTATTTAAAAAAAAAAAATCTTCTTTTAATTAAACAATTTGATCTTCATTCTTCTTAGGGAACAACTTGCGGTTTCCACAGGATAATGAAAAACAAGTGAGTGGAACCAATGCCACTTTATACTCTGTATCTAACAGACCCCAGGAGCTACAGTCAAGAATGCAATTTAATAGCTGGAAGATGTCACAATTATTTGAGATGAGAGAACTACATAACATATAAATAAGAAGGTAATTAAAGCATGATACAAACTCAGCTGGTATTCCAGCTACTGTTTAAATATTACTGAACTCTACAAACTGGACTAAAACTTGCCATATTTGTATAAAACTCTTTTAGTTTGATCTTATGCAGAGCCATTAGGCATTTCCAAGAATGGAACTAAAGGACAGTATTTTTGTTTTCTCACATTAAGAAATTTTTGCAAGCTTTTCTTTGAGACATGCCTGGTTGAAAGGCCTTGAAATTTGAACTGAGGACTATTTTGATGACAAAAAATGTCCCTGGAAAAAGTGATTTTAAGTTAGCACACTCTCAAAATATTGTTCAACCTTCAAAAAAAAAATAAAATCACAGTTCATACATGCTGAATAGAGAGTTGTTATTTACTTTTCCTAGAACATGTTGGCAAAATGCTAATTAAAGTGAGAATCCTGTGGGCCACTGCAGGATTATTCTGCAGGACCACATATGAGCAGGCTTTGCCCAGGTTAACAGCTGGAACCAATCTGTAGTACCTGAGAAGTACAGAAAAGTTCAAATACTCACTCACTGGAAAGCCAGGCCAGAGACCACACATTTGCAATGTTCTGTCGTAATCCTATATGATAGATGTTTTTATTAACGTTTTTATTTTTTTTAAATAATAGTGTTGAAAAAATGTTTAAATTTACAAAGCTAAGCACTTAGAATTTGGAAAATATTTACATTCCCTGTGCAAAGACATATTCAAATAAATCTTTTTCTATTACTGCAATTACTTACTTGTGACCTCATATCATCAGGGAAGTTCAAGGAAAATTTTCCAAAAACATATCCAAAGGATTTTTTTCCCCTTAATTTGGCCCATTTGTGAAGATATGTAATACTTCATCTTACTCTCAACAGTGTAATTTGTGTTTGTGGAATCTATCATGGTAATTGCTGATTATCGCTTCTAGCTTTTTCTTTTAAATGCATCCTCCCAGACTCCAAATTCTAGGTTGGAGCCTTTCCTGTGACAAGCACATTCAGTTTTCATCAAAGGGAATGGAAATGCCACATGCACAACTTGTAATCTGCACTTGTGCTTGCTACTTTGCTCTGATCACAAGAGGTGATGTTTGCATAGCAATGAGCATTTCCCCAAGGTGGGAAGCCGTGTTTCTATTGAGCAACCCTAAACTACACTGGTGGCTTTGCCACACTATTCTTTTACCAGATCAAACCTAATTTTCTACCTGAGTTGTCTTGTTATGACCTTCCTTTTACTTACCAAAAATCATGACTGGCTGAATTTAATGTCTCTTTTTTTTTTTTTCTCCTTGCATATGGATTATTTAGCAGTTCCTTTACAATGAGTCACATTTTCAGTGTTTTTTTTAGTCTCTTATTAAAATGGTCCCTATTAATATTTGCAATTAACCTTTTTTTAATCTAAAGATCTGAAAGTTTTTTTTCAGAAGGTGTGTTGAAACAGGTTAACAGAAGGTAAGCTTTTTTAGAGGTGTCACAAATGCAGTATATAATATGCAAAATTTTAGCAAATGACTTATGGGTTAAACCATAGAATAAATGAAATTTAAATTCAACTCATGTTTGGGCACATCAATCTTAGTAATTTGGAAACACACTTTGTTATAATTATGTGCTTCCAGACTATGCTTCCTTCCAATGGATTTGCCAATTATAAGCCAACTAATATGCCAAATCAATTGATTCTCTGTCTAATGCATAAACAATTGCAAATTTGATTCCTGCTGAAAGGGCTATTTTTCTACAAATAAAGCACGATGAATTGTTGAATTGTGACTTTTTGGCCATCTCTTTTCTCCCATATATATAGACATTGGAAGGAGAAAAGAAGTTATGCAACATTAAGGCAGAATCAGTTCTGGAGGGAGCAGGAACCTTGAATTCTGACAAGATGACACAGATATAGCAGTATGGCATTTCCACAGTGGTTTCCATGATTTTACATTATTTCTGAATAATACCTGATGAAATGTCAAACCAGCTGAGAGCAAAGAGGCTTTTACCATCTTAATACAGCAAGCAGATTTCAATTTTTTCAGTAGGAAAGCAAAATTTTTTGTGGGAGTTCAGCAGGTATTCCACAGCATCTTGTTCATTGCTTCAGAAAAAATACTACTTTACTATCATTCTGCATGCTCATAAAACATGTTATACTATAAAAAAGGTTATTGAGTAACTAATAGAAAGTTCTGAAAATGGTTGTGAATCTGCCTATTTCCTCTCAGCTTGGCAACAGGGTTGGAGCAGAGGGACTCGTCAAAGAAATAAATATGTAACCAGACCTGCCAACATTCACACATCTGAAACTACATTCTTTCATACTGAATCCATTTTAATGTTGTCAAGTTTTTCCCTTAAGGGATAAAGGATATTTACCATTAATATTATGAGACATTGACAAAAATGTCACTGCTATTTATTCCCTGTGGACACTGATTTGTGAGCGAGGAAATGGTATTTCACCTAATAGCCCACACAGTGGCAATGTACTCATTCTGGAGTAATTCTGTTCATATCTTGCTTTTAAAGGCAATACTCTCCTTCCATCTCAAGAAAAGCATCCTCCATAGACCTGCATCTGAAGCACTGACAGGATCACTCATGTGTTTTCCTGTTCCTTTCCAAGCAAACACAGGGAGAGTCAGAAAGCTTCTTTAATCTGCTCAAAGCCTCTGTTCAGACCGCCTTGTCAGATGGATGCTTTTGACAAACTGCCTTAATAAAACCAACAATACCACTGAAACCATCTACAAATCTTCAGTAATAATTGAATTCTATAACATTGAATTATATTCTAAGAAAGAAATTCTATGAATGGTCAATTTTTTGGTTTTGTTTTTTTGTACAAGCTAATCCCGTGTCTTTATATTAGTCTCTCAGAGAGCAGTTACGTCTCTCCCTACCACTTCTTGCTGTTACTGACTAAACCTAAATTATCTTTTCAATATAAACCCCACAGATTTTGCACTCCTCTTGGCCTCTGTGTTGTCAATACCTCAAATCATGCACTGGGTTTATAAGTGGGGTTTATAAGTGTCAGAAAGTTGCCTCCTAAATTAACAAAATCACAATATTGTACAGAACTGAAAAGCCTACATTCATGACATGTGCAAACTACTATTTTTTTAAGTGCATGTGCAGCTTTGTGAAGCTTGGCAGGCTGTAGAACTTGGCCTTTCTCAGGTTGCTCAGTAAATTATCTGCCTTGGCTTCTGGCACAGCAGGCATAGCCTTAGTGTTGCATTATCTGTAATGCACGCAAAAGCCTTGTCTCCTACTTCTTTCACTGTATCACTCTTTGGTAAAATGACCTGGGACAGAGCCCTGTTCAAGGAGTCACTTATCTCCACAGGTTATCTCAGCCCTTCATTATTCTGCGCTGTCCGGCAAGGTTAGAGTGAACTTTTTAATCAGGTATACTTGTTCAGAAAATATTCATAGACATATATACAACTCCCTCTGTGTTCTGCTTTCTGGGAGTAGCAAAATTTCATGTCAGCTCCTCAGTTTTAAGTCCTCCAAGGGATTTCTGACTTGAGAGTGAGAGTGATCTCACTTGAATGAGATCTGGCAGGAGGAATATATGGGATGCTTCTTTGCAGCTCTACAAGATGTTCAAAACTTCTTCACAACAAAAGTTTTACAAATCTGCGGTGTGTAGGACCTGTGGTATAACCTGCATGTGAAGCTTTCCTGCCTTGTCATTAAGCTTATTAACAATTTCAATGGCTTCAGAAAGTTCCCACCCAAGAATTCTGGATCTCATTAGTGGTTGATGGCTGTTCTCCAGACTCCCAGCATACTCGCCAGTTTAGTAGACCCCTCAGCCTACGGCTAGACACAAGCTCTGCCTTACCAACACAGAAAACCATTAAGAAGCCACAGGTCAGGGTTTCTTGGAGTAGAATTGAAAGAGCAGAATCTCTCACAGCATCCTTAATAGTTACAGGCATCCCATCCCCATGCTTTAGGCATGGGAACTGACCACACAAGAAATGGATGAACAAACGAACAATTTGTGAAAACTATAGTCCACTACTGATAGTCATTCCTGACAGGATTGTAATTCTTTGCCATACCCCACATTTAGGCCAGAGCAATTGTCAGACACTGCCTGCACTTTGCAGATGGCCTGCTCTGCCAAGATAGCTTCAGACAGCCCCTGCTAGAACACAGCTTCCCACTGACATCAACTTACTCCATTCTCTTGACTTCTGCTGGAAATCTGCCCTCATGCACTTTCTAACTCTTCTCTGGCCTCTGAGACTATCATGGTTGCACTTTTTTTGTGGTATCTAGAGTATATGGAATCCATATGGACCATCAACAGTTACTTTAAACTTATGGTAGATCTCCTCATATGACAAAGCTGACCTGTCCACAAATAAGTTTGAATTTATTTTAGTTTTCTGTATGTTCCTTTACCTTCATCTCATTCTTTGCTGCTGAATGTTGAAACACATACATATCAAACCCTTCACCTTTAAGTCAGCATCAGAAAACATTTTACAAGAATCTGAGACATCTTTCCTCATTTTGTTTGTCATTTCACATCTCCCATTACTCCATAGGAGACATTATAGCATTCCTCGAGTATATAAATACTATATATAAAAACTATAAATAGTTTTCTAGCTCTCCCTCTCTTTATAATCCATTTGTATGCAGAGTAGTAAAGTTTAACAAATACTAAGCTAAAGCTTCTGCTTTTTAAAAACTTGAGCATTCAATTTCAGAGTCTAAGTTTTAAAACATCAAAAAAATTTCATTGGATAAAATATATTTCAACACATGTGTCGGCCCTAAATGTTTCGATGAGGTCAAGGCAATTCTTCTGATTTCTTCTATCATACTTTCTCCTGTCTTTGTTGTTGTTGTTGTTGTTGTTTTAAACAGAATGCAGGAATCAGGCAATATCCAGCAATACCAATATTGTTGCTGGTTTGTGGCTGTATATATTTGAGCTCCCCTCAGGTACTTGTTCAAACCATCTTTACTGCTGATTCCTGTTTCTTTGGCATAGTTACTGGCTGTTTCCCACACTTCAAACTTGTCCCAAGCGAGAACAAGCAGCTGATGTGGCAGACTCTTATTGCATTGCATTAATGACAACTTTGTTTGTTTGGGACTCTTTCCAATATCTTAACTGCTTTTAACCTAGGTGAAGTTTTTAATCTGCTTTCCCCAAACTGTCAGGATTTGAAGTGGAACAGCATTAATCTGATGAGTTTGCCAGCAGGGTCTTCTGAACCCAGTATAGATGCTCCCTTCTATGCTTTGAATACCAGGGTAAAATATATTCAAATGTATTTCTAGAGCATTAAACTACTAGGTTTATTAATCATTACACACACAGAAACAGAAACACACACAAATACAGTCTTGCTTGGCTTGCTCTAATGAACTGCATTAGGTTGCTCCTGCTTTCCCCTTCCAAGCGAGCTCTAATGGAATCTGATGTTCCTCACTGGTACTCCAATGATAATCTGACAACTGTTTTTCAGGTCTTAAGCACATTTCATATGCCTCGCTCTTTCTCAAAGACAACTAGCAGGCTTTATACAACAACCCACTCCCTGCATCTACAGATGCAAAAACCAGCAGGAGTAAGAAAACACTTTTCCATATCCTGTGGTTTACATTCTCTTCCCAACCCCCATCAGATAACGCATTCTTTAGCTAACAATCCTATTACAGATTTATGGTGAAATCACCATTAAGACAAGCCAAGATGAAAGAAAATACATTTATTTGTTTATGCATGGAAAGCAGATAGCAATATTACTGAAGTTCATACAAACCTTTTACAGGCTATAAAAAGGCAGGAAAATCATGCCTGTTTCAAGAAGACATCCAAAAGGCTCTCCAGAACCTGTAACAAGCTGTACACACCTAATCCACATAGCTGTGTTCTGAGGACATTTACAGGAGTGCACTTCACACTAGAAAGTATGCTTGCTTTTATATTTCATCTTCATTCATGGCGCTTTTGAGTTTTCAGTCAGCTTAAAATAATTCTCTAGCCCTGCCTGCAATTCTTTCTTTCTTCCTTGATGCAGTCCAGATCCCTTCCCTTCCCTTCCCTTCCCTTCCCTTCCCTTCCCTTCCCTTCCCTTCCCTTCCCTTCCCTTCCCTTCCCTTCCCTTCCCTTCCCTTCCCTTCCCTTCCCTTCCCTTCCCTTCCCTTCCCTTCCCTTCCCTTCCCTTCCCTTCCCTTCCCTTCCCTTCCCTTCCCTTCCCTTCCCTCTATCTATTCTCCACCAGCTCACTGGCTGACTCCTCCTGCTTTTAAAGTACAGGCATTCCCTGGGCACATTAGAAGGAGATACTTGACCCGGCCAATCACTGTCCCATGGCTGCACCCCAAACACCTGGCTGGTGCACCCTGAGGTGCAGAGCCCCCCACCACTGAGCAGGGTAATGCTCAAAGCCTCTCGCTATGCACATTATGAACCTGTGATATCCCCTGTGTTCACGGGGGAATGCTAATTAAGTTTTATTCAATCTAATAAAGCCTCGAACTGTTGGAGAGATTGGCAGAGAAATACCTTCTGAAATTCAACAAGGGCAAATGCAAGGTCCTGCAGCAGGGGAAGAACAACCCCGAGGCTGGGGGTTATCTGCTAGGAAACAGCTCTGCAAAGAAGGACCTGGCGATGCTGGTGGACAATAAGCTGTCTATGAGCCATCAGCGCCCTTGCAGCCAGAAGTCCAACGGTATCCTAGGGTGCATTAGGAAGAGAATTCCCAGCAAACCGGGGGAAGTTATCCTGCCCCTCTGCTCAGCCCTGGTGAGGCCATATCTGGAGTGCTGTGTCCAGTGCTGGGCTCCTCAGTACAAGAGAAATATGGAGCTCCTGGAACGGGTCAAGCAGAGGGGGATGAGGTGACAGGAGCAACTCCCTTAAACGGAAAGGCTGAGGGAGCTGTGCCTGCTTGGTCCGGAGAAGAGATGGTTTAGAGGGGATCTCATCAATGTCTATCAGTATCTGAAAGGCGGGAGCCAAGATGTTGGAGCCAGGATCTGGTCGGTGGTGCTGAACAATGAACAGGAGACAAAGGGCAGAGACTGATGCACAGCAAGTTTCACCTGAGCATGATGGCGAACTTCTCTCTGTGCGAGTGACTGAGCACTGGAACAGACTGCCCAGAGAGGCTGTGGGTTATCCGTCACTCGAAGTACTCAAGAACTGTCTCCAGCACTGTGCCATGCGCTCTAGGGCGACCCTGCCTGAGCAGAGAGTTCGGACCAGATATCCCCGTGGTCCCCGCCAGGCTGACTCGTTCTGTGACTCACAGATTCCCCGTGGCGGGACAGCAGCAGGACGTCACCGAGCGCCCGCAGGCGACGCCCCGCGATCTCCCGCGCTTTCCGTCCCTCCCCTCCTCTGCCCTCCTCCTCCCTCCGGCCCGGCCCCAGCTCCGCGTCCCAGCGCGACCCCTCCCTGCCCGCACCGCCCGACCGCAGCTCCGACCAATCCCGCCGCAGCAGCCTGAGCCGTTCGCCAATCAGAGCGCTCCAATGCCCCTGCCTCCCGCCCCCGGCGCGGCGGCGCACCAATGACACGCGAGGAGACAAACACCATTGAGGGTCGGTTGAGCCGCCGCTCCCCGCTGCCCGCCTCGCCCCGAGCCGCCGAGACGTCAAAGGGAGGCAGGGCCAATCGGGGGCGAGGCTCCGTGCGCCTCGGCCAATGGGAGCGCGGCTGGCCTTTCGGCCCCGCCCCTTGCTCCCCCGCCGGCGGCGCGGCCGGCGCTCCCCCTTCCTCCCTCTCCTTCCCTCTCGCAGCAATGGCGGCGACGGAGCAGGAGCAGTTCTACGCCCTCCTCGGCAACCTGCTCAGCCCGGACAATGCGGTCCGCAAGCAGGCCGAGGTAACGGGGCCGCCGCGTCAGCGGCCTCCGAGACGGCCTGTCAGACCCGGCGGGCCTCGCTGGAGGGCGGGAGGGAGGAAGGAAGGGAGGGGGGCAGGGAGGCGGCGGGGCCGGCCGGGTCCCACGTGTGAGCAGCGGCACCAGCTGCCTCCGGCGGCCCGGGCCTCTCCCCGGTCGGGGCGGCGTGGCCGGGCGGTGGCGGCCGTTTTGCCTGGCGGGCGCAGGGCCCGCGCCAGCCCTCGGCCCGTGAGGGCGCGAAGGGTCCCGTTACTCCCCTCGGCGCCCGCCCCGGCGCGTCCGGCACCGCTCTCGCCTCTCGCTCGCCTCGAGACCGCCCGCCCTGTGCCCCGTGTGGAACCGTCCTCGGGGACCACTTGTCCCCGTTGCCCATGGCAGACTCCGCCCGAGCCTCCCGGGGTGACGGAGCGCGGCCCCGGCCCCGCCGCGCAGGGGGGCCACAAGCCGGTGGCGGCGGCGGCGTGTGGGGGGGGCCGGTTCGGGAGCGGAGGCGTTTCCCTAAGGAGGTCAGAGCGGGTGCCTGGCGCGATGGAAGCGCTCTTGTGTGCGCTCCCGAAGCGGCCCTCGCAGGGGCTCCGTGCCCCCGCCCCAGCTTGGCCGGCAGGAGCGGGACCGAGGTCCTTCTCTGTTGCCGCACAGTAGTTTGGTTTAATAACTTTATTGAATGACCCCGTGTGTATTCAAGTGTTTCGTCAGCTAAGAAGTATTTCACCCAAAAGAAGTGTTTTCAGTATGCTGGGTTTCTCTTGTTATCAGCAAAAAGTTTTCAGACGTGTTGTTTCAGCTGAAATTCTTTGTGGCGGCTAAGCCACGTTAATTCTTTCTCTCTGTCATGCTTAAGGCTCCATTGTCAAGCCTGGTGGGGAATCTCTCCCGTTGAATTAAATACCAGCGTCTAGGTTTAGCATGAATTCCCGCTGCATGGCTGCATCGGGTCTTTTATCGCTCTCATCACTCCAGCGGTCAGCAGAGTTCAACGCATTGTTTGGTGAAGAATAAAAAGCATTATTCCTGATACTGCAGTGAAAATTCCTCAAATGTGAATCCAGAGTGAGAAGGAGGGAAGACATACATTTTTAGAAAGCTGGTGAAGTTCGCTTTTGGTAACTACACTTTCTTGAGAGTCAGCAAGAATTATTCCCACATTCCTGAACATAGAGCTGCAATGGAGGCCATTCCCTGGGAACTGAATTGCTTTCTCAACTGCCTACATGTAACCTAAAATAATTTCTAAAAATTTTTGAACTTTATTGGAATTATAACAAAACAAGTTCATTGTGCAGCTTTGTCACAATGCCTATGAAATAAAACTCTATAAGAACTCTAAAGCTTAGATTCTTAAAACTGGAATATTTTGTCAGAAACTGGCTTGAAACTGAGTTGGAGTTCTTTTTAGTTTTCGTAGATACATGTGCACTATGGTCAATCAGAATAAGAAATTCTCACTGACATGATAGATACCAAGCTTTTCAAGTCTGTTAGTTTCTTATAAAAATACAAGGAGTAGTATCACTTTTTACTTATTCAACTGCACTGAATTTGGCATTAGTTTCTGAATATTTCCAAGGTGTGCTGAAAATACTTTTATGGTTTAGGATCATTCAGAGTGGAAGGGTCCTCAGGAGGTCTGTCATGCTCAGAGCAGTGTCAGCTATCAGGTCAGATCAGGTCACTTGGGGCTTTGTCCTGCTGACAAACGGGGAACTTCTAAGAGAACTTCTAAGGCTTCATAGGCTCTTTGAGTTACTAACTCCTGCTTGACTTGTGCTCATTAAGACAGAGAGAACTGGACCTCTTCCACTCTGAATCTCCTTTTTTCAATTTGTGCCTGTTGTCTCTCATTTTTTCACCATGCGTGGCTGTGAAGACCCCCCCTTAGTCTTCATGGTGGGTTAATGAACTTTTGCCTGGAAACATAAATCTGTCTCTCTACAGTGTAGCTAGACTGACTAAGTTGTTTATTTCTTGAAGTAAGATTTCTTTGGATAAAAGTATTACATAGCCTTTAAAATATTTGCATCCTAATATCACACAGGACTTGTACATGGTTTTAAACATTGTCATAGTCCAGTCAGTTCTTCAAAGTGTGCTTACTCGTAGAAGGTAATATTGAATACATAAAGGATTCAAATAACTGCAGGTAGATTGAATAGCAGGTTTTCATTTGTATCCAGTGGAAACCAATCAGAATGAGAAATGGATAGACAGAGAGCTAAGCAGACTCAGGTTCTTTAAAATAGGTCTTTGAAATGGGAATGAGGGGTGTTCAGTTGAAGATTGAGCTTGATGGAGATGTAGAGTAATATCCTATTTGGGAGGACTGTAGTAAAAGCTGTTAAAAAAAAAAGGGGATGAGGAAGAAAGCCTGATGACTGCAAACTCAGTGGACATGTGTGGATTTATATGTGTATAGTCTGCTCTTGTGAGACCTCACCAGAGTATTGTATGCACCTCTATGGCCCCTAACACAAGAAGGACATGGACCTGTGGGAGTGGGTCCAGAGGAGGGTCACAAAGATGGTCAGAGGGACTAAACAGCTCTCCTGTGAAAGACAGACTGAGACAGTTGGGGTTGTGCAGCCTGAGAAGAGAAAGCTGGAGACACCTTGAGCAGCCTTTGAGTACCTGAAAGGGACCTGGGAGAAAGGTGGAGAGAGGCTTTTACAAGGGCATGCAGTGATAGGACAAGGGGCAATGGCTTTGAACGTGAGAAGGGCAAGTTAAGATAGATATATGGAATTAGTTCTTTACTGTGAGGATGTTGAGGCACCAGAAAAGGCTGCCTAGAGAAGCTATAGTGCCCTATTCTTAGAGGTATTTAAGTCTAGGTTGACTGGGGCTTTGAGTAACATGGTCTAGTGGAAGGTATCCCTGCTCATGGCAGAGGGTTTGGAACTAGGTGGTCTTTAATGTCCCTTCCAACCCAAAACATTCTGTGATTATGTGTAGGAGCTAGCATGCTCATAACTTAACCTGACTAGTTTGCTGAAATCTGATTGGTTTATTTTACCATCCATCCTGGAATGTTGTCTGTTGACCATAAATGCCTGTCTTCCTCTTACTTGTGTGTCTGTCTTCTAATAGAGAAACTTTTATTTACTTTGTTTTGGTGAATTTATGCTCTTTTTTAAGGTGCATTTCTCAAGTTTGGGAGAACATGAGTAGTAAGTGTAGACAATAGATACTTTCTTGCATGTGTTATGAAAGTTGTTCATGGTGTGTGAGACATTTGTACTTCTCTATAAGATAACTGGGGAACTAATTGTAAACTTAAAGAATACAGTAAGATGTAGCCGGATCCAGATACATAGCTTGAGTGTGGACAAGACTGGTAGTAAGATGGGTAGGGCCAACAAAGAAGTCTCCCACTAGCTTGCAGGGAAGGTTCTGAGTTTGGCCATGTATTCCTTGTGCCCCTTAGCTTTAGCATCCTCTGAATTCAGTTTACTGAACTGACAGAGTTATACCATTGAACATCTGCTTAGGTTGCTGCCATTTTTAGAGAGTTAAACAAGCAACTCAAAATAGAATTTTATGGTTATCAGAAATGAGGGAAGCAGCTTTTACTGTGCTTCAGCTGTCTGTGAAAGCATAACTTCAAGTCCGTGCTATACCTGGGTTTAGGGAGCCGTTGTGTTTCTGTATTAGTTTTTGGATTTGTAGATAATAGTACAATATAAATATATACATTCATGGAAGAAGTTAACCTGAAAAGGCTTTCTATTCTGACCCTAAACCTCATTTAATTTTGCAATCTTGAAATGATTAGGTTAAATGCAGGGATTCATTGGGGATTCAGGGTCTCATTGACTGTGAGTGTATGCTGGCAACTAGAGAGAATATGAAATGAGGATTGACTTTGTGAAGAAGGCCTACTAGGAGGCAGATACAGAAAGGGAGGAAGATGATGTCTAATATTAAATGCAAAACTGCTTAATTGACAATTTCAGGTATCCTGTCAAGGTGTGTAAGAGTTTTAAGAGTACTGGAAGGAGCTACTGCAGTGTTGGAAATGGGAAGTTGGCAGGCAGAGAACTGATAGAAATGAACCTGAGCTTTGCAGAATAGGCTCATTCTTTGAGTTCATGATGGGATAGTGAATGTTTGGAAAGGGTGAAGTAATTCATCATCAAGATTGTCTGCAAAATGTAACTCTAGAGTTACTAAGTTTAGGACTATTTCTGAATGTTATGAGAGGTTGCTAGTTAGCTGGTGATTCTCCTGCTCCTACCTACATAGGTTTAGTATATTAAGAAAAAAAAAAGATTGATTTCAAAATGCTCTCATATACTATGTTTTGGATGGCAAAAGTTGTTTTGCTGTTTTTACCCTAGCTTTGGAGTAACAATGTAATTTAAATAGGAGACGTGTATAAAATGCCTGCCAGAAGCATGTTAGACAATGTAACTGAACTTCTCATTAAACTTTTCATTTTGTTGATAGGGTTTTCCTAAGAAGGACACTAAATAGCCTCTCTTTCTAACGTTTAGGCAGGAGTTTAAAAATAAGAAATTCTTATTCAGAATGTGTGGTTGAGACATGTGGCTGCTGTATAACATTGTAGAAATTTTAGAGTTTCAGAACCAGAACTGATCCAGTTTTTGGACTATGCAATTGTCTGTGATTATTAACCTGTTGGTCACAGCTTGGTCTCAGGCTTCCAGAGCTCTTAATTCTTTGCTATGATAAAAGTTATGATAGATTCCCAGTAGGACATGTTTGGTGTATGTTGTATTTCTGTGAGTTTATGTTCCATTTGTATTTTGTAACTAATCTCCTAAGTAGCCAGTCATTCATATGTAGATTGTTCCAATATGGCAGGTCTTTTTAGATGACTAAGATTTTACTCTTAATTTTAAAATAGGTCATACATTTTTGTTTTGGTAAGTTTAATTTTTTTTCTGCTATGTTATTTTTTAAAATTGGATGTATACTGATTTAGTTTTAAAAGAAAAGTCAGTTCAGATTAATGCTTAACACATGCTTTCTAATAAATGTTTACAATAAGCTACATCTCTTTTTATGCAGGAGACCTATGAGACTATTCCGGGCCCATCAAAGATCACTTACCTCCTGCAGGCAATCAGGAACAATGCTACTCCCGAGGAGGTATGGCTCAATAACCTTGGATTTGTGCAGATTTTCAAGGGGACTTAGAAAAGAGGGGAAGAAATCAATGCTGATCATTCTGGGATAAATGAGCAAGTTTGACATTAACTGAAGCATCTTAATTTACTGCACATTTATAGAGGGATAATTCATCTCATCTTGTTTGTTGCATGCTCAATTCACTACCTGAGACTTTTTGGTGCCGGATATTTAGTTTCAGGAATAGTTTTTCATAAGCATGGATCTTCATTGTTTTCTGTTGTGTGCTTTGTTTAATGAGTGCTATTTTCCATTAAACATGTAACTAATATGTGACTTACTGTCACAGTTCTTCAAGTTACAGTTGAGAAGTGATTTCTACTTGGGGTCTTGTGCCTAAACATATTAAAGTTGTGTGTTGTCTGAAACTTATAGTGTTTTTTAAGTCATCTAGCAATATTATGGAATGAGTGGAGAGTAGTCTAAATGTTATACACGTTTTTTAATCTGGGCATAAAGTAAGGCTGCCTTTTAGTTACTCCTTAGTTTTGTAAAGCTCACATCTTTAGCAACCAGTTAAAGTACTTACTGGCAAAACTATTATTCACTTGGATGTGCAGAGTGAAGAACTACTAAATTTTCAAGATATAAAAAATTTTAAAGTCACTTAATTTCTGAACAATATTGTAAGAGCATAAGTGTGCTGTTTCTCTATAGGTAACAATCTTTTCAGGCAGACTATTCAATTTAGAGTTAGTTGCCATTTGTGCTTCTTAATGCTAAGAAAGTATCAGTTTGCCCTTACTGATGCTTATTGATCTACAATATTGTGTTTTTCTGATAGACTCCTTCAGTGTTATACTAGCAATTGATTGCATGAAAGGTATCTAGTTTTCCTTTCTGCTCCTTTGAGCTGTTTCAAATGACAGAAAACTGTATAGCAGTGTTACTACAAAGTGTAAATAAATACTTGTTTCATGTGTTTGCTGATTTTATTCCCTTTACATCAGCTAAGTAAATAGTCCAATGTAAAACTTGGGAATCTTGCCAATGACTCAGATTCTAACTTGTAAAGTAAAAAAAAAACTTCTCACCTCTAGAAGTTACTCTTGTCAAAGTCATCAAGGGCAGAATAACTTGACATTTAACTCCACCAAAGGATTAATCAAAGAAAGGTTTAAATGTTAGCTCTTAACATAAGTAAGCGTTAGGTGCTGGACTTGAAAAATCCTGATTAATAAAACCTGCAACCTCTTCCCTGTAAATCCAACTACTTAGTAGCCTAATTAGAGCCTAAGTGAAGTAATCCCCATGCTCAGTCTAAACACTGCATATAAACATGCTGAGAAACATTCTGTGCATGTTTAATTTGGGGCTGGTATCAGCAGGTAGTTCCTGCATATGTTTTATAGAGATCCAAATGCTGAGCAGAATATTGCATGTAGATAGAGCTTTGGCCTGGTACGTGTCCTCTGAGCACACTGAATGTACCAGTACTACCAAACAGGATGCTCGAAGAAGCTTCAGAACTTTAAACATGCCTTGTCCAGGCTATTTGAAAGCTGGGTTCAGATCCCTCTTCATCTTGAAGCCTCTGTATTGCTTTACCTCCTTGCAGGAAAACAAGGCTGAAGAAATACTTCATCCTGTTTTCACAAGTTGGGTGTCTGTGTTGTAGAGGGTACAAGATTTGTAGGACTAGTCAGACAGCAGTTGGGAAAATCCTGCCTCTGCTGCCCAGTCCTTTTGGCATTTAAATGGAGAAACAGGGATGCAGGTTGTGCTTCCAGCAGTAACCCTTGCATTTGACATAGAAAACACCATTAAGCTAGATTTGGAATAACTCCTTTAAACTAAATGTATAACAGGTTTTCTTCAAACCGGATGCCTAAACTATGGAAATATTCACCTCTTTCCTCTGTTCTTATTTGATGCTTTCCCAATATCAAAGTAAAACTCTTCACAGAAGTGGAGGGAATCATCTGACTTGGCAGTCAGAACACTTCTGTGCCAGGTGATGTGCAAGTCTGTGCACCTCAGACTGAGCAGGAGCTTGTCCTTACTTCCTGTGCTTGTAGCCTCACTGTTATGAAGTTAACATTCTACTTCCTGTGCAACTGCATTTTAAAGGGCTGTTCAGAAAGGTGATATGTATCTACAGTTTATTTGATTAATTTTATTCCTAGGGCTTGTCTTAGGTATTTTAGGCTGTTACTTTGCAATTTTCATTTGCCACATAAATCTTTGAGAGGAGCAGAAGTTCTGCATTTTATCCTGCATCTCTTGTTTCTTGGTTAACTCTGGATTGACAGGTTTTGATTGTGTCCTAATTTACAGATGACTGGTAAAATAACAAATGCTCTGTAAAACTGTTTCTGCTGGACTCACAGCCTTCTTGGGGGACCCCGACCTCTCCCCTATCTCTGTCACTATTGACACATGAAGGGATGCATTTCTCAATTTGATGACTGCTGTTGTTCAGCCTTTGGGAAGGAAGGCAGCCCAAGGATGCACCACAGTTTTGCCTTTGAGTTGTCTGTGGACCTTGGGCACTCTGTGCTTTGAATTCCACATAGGACTGGATCTCTGAATGACACTGTGCAAGTCCAGCTTTGGACCATGTGCTAAATGTCCTTTACTTCCATCCCTGCATGTTTTCCTCCTTGAGGACTTGAAAGGAGCAGTAAAACAAAAGTAAAATTTAGTGTGACAATGCCACACAAGATAGTCAAACACTTTCTTATAAAATATGTAGGTTACATGAATATCAGTGTAGAGCATGGTGTCCCAAATTGCTGTTCATAATTCTGCTGCTGCCCTGCTCAGGAAATTGGTTTTCTTCCTGAAAACATTTTTAACACCCCGTAAATTCTACTAATCAGAAACAGTATGTTGAAATTTGGGTATTATGACAACTTTTTATATTAATAACTTTAACACTTCAGTAGTTTAGAAATGCAGAAGACCCAATGCTGGGAAAAAATGTGCTCTCTTTATGCTTCATTGGTAGATTGAATCCCTTCTTTGGGAATGTATGCTTTATATTGTTCCTCTCCTCATTAAAAGCTGTTGCCACTAAATTGCAGGATTTTTAAGTGCTTGTTTTTAGTACATATCTGGAAAGACTTAAACATAACAGAACTTTTGGGGCGTGTGAAGAAAACCTATATTCTTTCTTAGCCATGGAGGTGCCATTAATTCAGCCATGTTTGTCATTATTAAATTGACAATGATAGTTTTCATGTGTTAAGTGAATATCTGCTGAGGAAAATATGCCATTTTTTTATTATTAGAAGTCAGTTGCTCATTTGTCACTTCTTGAAATACTCAAAGTTACTTTAGGGATTTTGGGAATTGTTTTTTCCCTAAGCTAGTAACTGTAACCAGGAGAGAATTCATATAGTGCTGATCTTGTGTCCTTCTGTATGCCTTACTACTTGCGGTTTTACTTCACAATCAGTCTGCTTATCAGTCTTATAATATTTTAAATTCTTCAGGGTTGGAAATTCTTATCCTTGTTTTCATAAAAAGTAGTCTCCACCTCTGTTTCCTGTCTGTCCACCTGTTATTACTTCATGATAGAATATAATGTAATGCGAGTTTGGTCATCATCAGATATCAGGAAATATGCACTGAAACATGATGCCTTGAGTTAAGGAAGACATAACACAATATTGGTGCTCCAAGTATATTGTGGTACCATGAAAGTTTTTTGACACATTGTTAAAAAGATTCCCACAGTGAGGGAAGAATGTCCTTCCAAATTCACATTTGCCATATGACAGCCTATTGCTAGAGTATCTTATCTTGGCTTCTGATGGGAACTGCAGCACAGGTGGGCACTGTGCCTTCCTTACATCTGCTAGGGAAGAGCTAATCCTACATATCTGGTGGCCTTAGTCCACATTTGAGATGGTGAGAGGAGATAAAGAATTGTAAAGAGTTGGGTCCAGTTCTACTCCTTTCCTTCTGCTAGTACAGAGACACTTGGTGTGCACTACTCTTTAGCTGTTCAGAAGAGAGTTGGGTAGATTAGAAAAAGACCCAGTGAGTCTGAAGACTGGAGAACGTAGCAGTATCTTGGGTGATGTACTAGCAACACCTGATATTTACAGGATATGTTAGAAGTTAACACTTTGCAGCAGTTTGTGTTTCGCATCTATAGGTTATGCCATAGTAATATTATTTTTGCTGCTAATTTAACAGTTTTGAATTGAAAAGGCTTATAAATGAAAACGTTTGTTATTCAAGTGCGCATTAAATAAGAATATCTTTAAAAATTGAGTTTGGATTATATTTTGTGAGAAGCTAGCACAGATAAGGTTTTGTTACATGTATTAAACTTTAGAAGTTTGGATGGTGATTTTTAATTACTGTGTGTCCTTAAACACTAATTGGTGAATATTTTATTAAGTTATTCAGAGAGCTTCATGTGTCTTTTTGCCTTTAGTGCATGTGTTGCTCTACTAATTTTGAATTATTAAGCTATGGTTTTTTGCTTCTAGTTGTTGTACAATTGTAAATAAATGTGGATATGTAAATGATGCTGTTGTAAAATAGGTATGCACATACAGGTAACAAGATTGTATATTGAATATTGAGGTTCCTATGCTTAAGTTCAAGTTTAAAGAAAAAAGTTTAATCATAGGCATGCAAAATGCTGAAAGCTTTGTTTTGACTTGGATTTGGGTTTTCTTTTTGCATATGTGGCTTTTTTACTGTTCAAGGAGGAGTTTTATTTGCCAAATTCTAACTGTAGGTTCCTGCATTTTTAGCTTGAAGTTTAGTAGTTTGAGAATGTGAAGGAGGGTTTACAGGTTAAGTATCTGACAGAATTGCCCCAATAATTCACTTCTTAATCCAGAAAAACATGTCTGGATTATAAGTCATTTAAAAACGAAGGAATTCATGCTTTAAAGATCTTTCAATAATACAGCTAAGTTCTTAACTTGACACAAAATATGTCTGAGGTTCAGCTGTAGAAAAAACCTGAGTACCTATAAGTACTGTGATTATTTCTTTGAAGGGCTGTAATTGTCAGAAACATGGTTGTGAACTGGTGTTTCTTTATTATGTTTTTTTGGTTTTTTTTTTACTATCATAATTGTCATCTGTTGCATGAGTAGTATTCCATTCACCAAGGAAGTCTACACTTTGGAAGTGTCACTTGGAAGCATCATTCCCTTGTAGGATGATTATAATATCAAGCACTTTAACACACAGACTTCTCCTTCAACAGGCTCGGCAGATGGCAGCTGTCCTTCTGCGCCGCCTGTTGTCATCTGCATTTGAAGAAGTCTATCCAGCTCTGTCACCTGAGGATCAGACATCAGTCAAGAGTGAATTGCTGCTCTTTATCCAGTTAGAAGTGCAGTCCACTATGAGAAAGAAAATATGTGACATAGTTGCTGAATTGGCCAGGAATTTAATAGGTACTTTATTTATATAAGTTGATACTGTAGTAAAATGTTTATGTATTGATAGTAGTTGTATTTGTATCTCTTGTTCTCTAATCCTTCTTAGGTGTTTGCACATGATGTGCTGTTTGCATGGCTTATAATGGAACCTAATATTTGTTCACAGTATCCTTGACCAGATAAAAATAAGATTCTTGAACTCTGCTTTTTATATTGCTCCAGTTTAGGTGAGATTGTAATAAGGTTTATAAGTCCAGTTTTGTGTAAACTGTCATGAATTATGCTGAACATTGCATCAGTTTCTTTTTGTGAGTGCTGCTATAGAGCAGTAAACAGAGATCATCTTCTGTTCTGGAGTGGTTTAAGATTAAACATTTCACAATATTTTACGTTGTGACTTAGGCACATCTTCGGATCAGGGAGTCAGCAATGGCTGGTTTTCCTGCATGACTGATACCTCATCATTCCGAAGTTTGCTTATCTCAAAACTTTATTGTGTTTAATGTAGATGAAGATGGCAACAATCAGTGGCCAGAAGTTCTGAAATTCTTATTTGACTCTGTTAGCTCTCAGAATGTGGGACTGCGTGAGGCTGCTTTGCATATCTTCTGGTAAGCTACATTTTTGTAGGACAGCCAAATCAAGTTTAAAAATAAAAGCTGCCACAGTGTAATTAACTAGCTGTTGTATTTGTTTCATTTATTTTCTTGTATTGTGGCTTACTTAACTCAAACACATACATTTGCAATCTGTAACTTAAATAACGGATATGTTTGAAACAGTAGTTTAACCTTAACTTGTGTGAATTCTTATTAATGTTTTGATCTTATCCTTAGGAATTTTCCTGGGATTTTTGGGAATCAACAGCAACACTATTTGGACGTCATTAAGAGAATGCTGGTTCAGTGTATGCAAGATCAGGAGCATCCCTCAGTAAGACCTTTATGTTCTTTTGGGGTTTTAGTAGGTCCTGAGCATAGAAACTCAGTGCAGTAGTCTCAAACATAAAGGTTAAATCATAGACTTCAACCAGAGAATTGCACTACCTGAAACTGATGTACATACGGAGTTTTCACTCTTCCTGCTGCAAAACCAAAGGCTCAGACCCTTTTGTACTCCTAAAGTTGACTGGCTCCTCCTATCTGTGTTGTTTAGGCCCAAATTCTTCCCTAGTTATGCTTGGAGAAACCCAGTGGCAGTGGCCCCAAGCAAGATAGAGTTTTAGCCAGCAGCACTGAGGTGTGAGAAACCCCTTAAATTCTCTTTCTGGTCTTTGTGTTTAACAATATAAGTCTGTTGTGTCTCTGCGTACAGTATCTGTACATGGTATGTTTCAGAATTCTGAGTATACAACAGCTCCTTGAACTGTTTATGCATGTTTTGCTCTAAGGGTGTGTTAGCAAGCCCTGCTTTTCTGGAAGGCTTCAGATTAATTGATTTGTGCAGAGAATTGTATTTTGAAAATGTTTCTCTTGTTGTGGAAAATGCTGGGCAAGGATGGGAAACCCTGCTGTGATATATGGGTTCAGTTTGCTGTTCCCCCATGGATTACTTTTTCTGACCTTTGAAAGTCAACTGAATAACATTTTCTAAAGTACCACAAGTCATGCCTTTAAAGAAGCATGTCTTAAACACTTAGATCACACTTCTTTAGAAATGAGACTGACACTTGCATGCACATTTGAAGTTTTGTTGGAAGTTGAAAACAATAGGGTTTTTTCCTCTTTTCTTTCATTAAATGAAAACCACCAAAACAAAAAGCCAAACTAGGGACTACTTGCCACCTCATATGATAAACTTTTTGTATTGTAGACAACGTAGATGCTGAAGGTCTTCATTATCACTTTACCTGAATTTGAAGTAAAATTTAAAATCCTGTGTTAAAAATGAACAGAGGCATGTTTCAGTACTAGTTTCTCACATTTATTTCTCCAATCATGTCTTTTAGGTCAAGACTTTGTCTGCCAGAGCTGCAGCTGCATTTGTTCTTGCTAATGAGCTCAATGCTCCCCTTCTTAAACATTTTGCAGACTTGCTACCCGGAATCTTGCAGGTAAGAAACCAAACAAGTGACCCTTAATGTGCTATTACCATGTGTATTGACTATATTCAAATGTAAATTATTGGTCTGCAAATTCGTGAATTTTTGCTGAGACCTGAATTAACCGAGCCTTTTAGCCAGACAGCAGCTGCCAGCAAGATGAAGTGGAGACTATCAAGGAATTTTGCAAGCAGAGGATAATTGATAGGGTTTTGAGGAAAATAACTGTGCTGATCAACTTACACAGTGTTACAGAGCTAAATGAGTTAAAATTCTTTGTAAGGTATATAGGTCAAAATAATACGCTTTTTAAAGGAACCATGATACTGAAACATAGTTTAAATATAGGCTACCCTAAGATTTGAAGGAATCTCTAATTGGGGTATTCATGGACTTGTGATATCCTGTATCTCTTCACTTTAGAGGAAAGCATAGAGTTATTCTGAACACAGATTCTCAGGCTGAGAACAAGGGAAATGTTCTTTATTGTTTCATAAATTAGGAAATTGCAAATAAAATGCCATTTTAAGCTTCATATAATTTTTGAGGCTGGTTTAGATCTCTTGGATGGATGAATTTGAGCAAATGTTGAAATTCTAGTGTAAGGTTATTTACTTTTGTAAAGAAGCCTATTGTAAACTAAACCAGAGATAGAAATGGTTTGAGCTCTGAAGGATAACAATTTCACAGCACACTTACATTTCTGTATCAAGAAACAGTGGAAGCAACTAAGTTTGATATGATAACACAGGAAGTGAACTTCTGGTGATTTTAAATTAGGCTTAATTTACATTAAAGACAGACTTCTCACTACAGTCAGAACAGCAGGTTCCTGTTGACAGTGTGAGCTGTAAACTGCATGTGCTTTGTGGCAAGCTGAAGAAAAAATTTGCCAAATGTATTGGCATCTGCTACTGATGGAATTCTGCTTGATCCTAAGTGCAAACCAGAGGAATTTATTCAAGTCATCTGAACTTGAAAATGGGCTATAATGTGTATAAGTGTTTTGATACTGATGTCTCTGTTTGGTGGTTAGTCCCTGTCTGTGCCTTTGCCAGTAACAGTTTCGGTGTTTAGAAGTTGTAACTGTCTGAAAGGACCTTGGCTACACAGTACTGTGTAAGTGGGGGTGAGGCAGGGTTTTTGAGGTGGTCATACCTTTTGTCTGGATACCTTTAAGTGTGGCACTTAAATAGTGGGTTTTGGGCTAATAGACCTCTCTGTGCTGTAACTTTCAATGCCACTGTTGCACTACCTAGACACTGTAGCAACATATGCAGTTGGCTCACATTTTCAAGCTTTCTTTTGCAAATACAGCACAGAGCTGTGTTATGAAATCTGTCTTTTTAAAGTACTTACCGCAAGAAGAACTAGATTTTCTGGCTGTGGTAACACAAGATGGATATGAAGATCCGAGTTTATAAATAGGAATGTGTTAGAATAGTGGTGACTGACCTTTGGAGACAGTTGGATGCTTTTTTTGTTGCTGTTGAAATTAATTTTGTTGAAATACTGATGCGGTAAAAAAGCTAAAAATAAAATTCTGACTTGGCATATCAGTCCTTTCAGTACAAGATCTAAAATGGTTATGCTGGAAGTTGAACTTTTAAAACTGGCAGTTGAAACTTTTGCCCAAAGCTTTCTCTTGCAAAGGGAGGTAAAAGCAGATAGAACCTCACTGACTTCCTTGGACATTGTTTGATACTACAGAAAAGTGTCAGTCTTGTAGGACTCACTTTTCACTTTAAGCTGTTTTCTTTAGAAAACCAGTCTTGCTTGAAAAAATTGTTAGAGTTGCAATGGGTATAAAATACAGTTTTGCAGAGAACTCCAGTAAATGTTACATTGTCATTTGAGAGAGCCAAAGGATGTTGTAGCTATTAGACCAAAAGGCTTTAACCATGACAAATTTATTTCTTTCCCCGTATTTTTTCCAGAACATTTCTAGTACTAAAAAGTGCTGTTTCTGTTTTGAAAGTGTGGATTATAAAGTGCCATTACCAAAAATGTTGAATTCTAGACTTAAATATTAAAAATCACTTAATTCAAAAAAATGCTTCAACATCAGGAAGACATAAAATACTTTGCTAATGAAAATTCCTTTCAAAACCTCAGAAGTGAAAGTAAAGACTTTTTTCTTTGGAGTTTTGTTTACTTCTAGATGCTAACACCATTGAGTAACAGTGTTCTATTTTGGCACTAAAATATCATCCTGATCAGTTAAAAGTAAGTTTTAAATTACTTCTCAGAATGTGGATATGGGTTAGGAAAGATAGATACAAAAAGCTTGATTTCTTTTTCTCTTTTCCACGTCTGTGACTGAAGGCTTAAAGGTCTGCTTTAATTTGGTGGCTCTCGAGGGATGTCTGGAAAAAAACTCTTTAATCTTGTGGTTCCTGGTGTTTATAAGCATAAGCTATTCAAAACTTTTCTCATGTAACAGGCAAAAGAGGAGTTAGGCTAATTTACCTTCTTTTGGGCAGAGTTACTTTCTTTTAAATGGATTTTGAGGTTGTTGTCAGAACTCAGTGGTTTTGCATGTTGCAGCCTCTGATGTGTGACCTTAATTCTTTCTGGTTGTCTGCAGTGTTAGATTTGAACACTGTGAGCCATGGCTTAGTTGTAGGAAACTTGTAGTTTTGGATGCTGCATAGTATCCTTTTATGGATTTATGTACACAGGTCACCATAGCAGGGTCTGACTCTGGCATCCTGCTGAAAGTTTGAGTGAAGGCTTCTAATTAATTGTATTCCATTAGTTCTCAAGTTACAGCTTGAGCTGTTACAGCTTGGTGCCTCTAGAGAGGGACCCCTACCCCAATTCATGTCTCTCAATTGTACATGTGCCACTGATGGCCCAGTCCCCAGCTGCTTACTTCTGGTTGGTGGTCTCTTGATTTCTTACTGGTTTTCACTGTTGCAGGACTGATCTGATGAAGTTACTTCATTCTCTTGGAATTGTCTGCTTGCTTTTTATATTTTTCATTCTGCTTGTATCTGCTGGAATCAGCTAGTACATTGTTAGAAGCATTGGTGTTAAGAAAAAATTTACTCTGGTCAGTTCTTGTGGCCTCAGGCTTTGGCTACTTAGCTACTGATACTAAATGAGACTGTTCAGAGAAACAAGAATACAATTAATGCAATTCCTGCTGCAACTCTGGTCCTATTCATCATGTTGTTTGTTTTTTTTATCTAATCTCCATCTTTTTTTTTTTATAGGCTCTAAATGATTCCTGCTACCAAAATGATGATTCTGTTCTGAAATCCCTTGTAGAAATTGCAGATTCTGTTCCTAAGTATTTACGACCGCATTTAGAAGCTACTTTGCAACTAACTCTGAAGGTAAAGCTAGGAATGTTTTATTAAGAATCATTTTTCCACCCCAAAACTTCTGTTCTAACCACTTACTCTAATGTTTTGGGTTGTAGCTGTGTGCAGATGCCAGTCTCAGTAACATGCAGCGTCAGTTGGCACTTGAAGTAATTGTGGCCTTGTCAGAAACTGCTGCTGCTATGCTGAGGAAGCATACAAATATTATTGCACAAGCCAGTGAGTATTTTTCTCATTTTCTTTGTTGAAAAGGTTGTCCTTTACAGTATTAAATTTAGTTTGCTGCCGGTCAGTGGCAAAACCACATCTAACTCAGAGTTTGCTGGTGCTCGTAACTTAAAGAAAACTCAATTCTGTGTCACCTAATGGAGTAACCCCGTTCTTATTATGACTCTTCATGAATTAATCAGTGCCTATGCAGCACCAAAAATTTGAATAAAAATGCAGTGGACTCTTATTAGATGTTTCCAAGGAAAACACTACTTGCATGCTTTTCTGCTGGCTTTGGAATATTTTACTGTAACGAAAAAAAAAAAGGCATTTAGTTCTGAAGTTCTAAGTTTGGAGTTTGGTATGTAGGCCAGATATTCTGTGGTGCTGGCAAGTCAAGACTGAAGGAATTCAGCATGCATGTTGAGCATCAGTGGTGAGTTAAAGATGTAAATTAAAGCATCAGATGCTGGTATAAATACATAGAAATAATCTAATTAGTTTATTTAACATGTGGATGGTAAAGTCTTTGAAGAGGCACTTTTTAAATCATGCACTATTATTTGAAATGGTAAAAATAAATGTCTTCTGGGCAGCCCTGGCATCAACGATGTTTGGACTGGTGTTTCTTTGCCTTTTAAACCCTTTATTTGACTAGATCAGGGCACTGACAGAGCAGTGTAGCCTGCTTTTCCCTCCCTGCCACATTTGTGTTTGTCTAAATTCTTGCACTTTTTTCCGAAACTTGCATAAAAGGCAACTTTTGCAGTCTGCTCAGCTCAAAAACACTACAATTTTGCTGTTGCTTAGCCTGAAAAAAGTTGTGTGGATGTCACTAAAATCATAAAACTTCTGTTGGAAAATGTTGTAAACTGGAGCTGCTTGGCTGAAGTGTTTAAAATATTGATGAGAAGTTTTGTTTGCTAGAAGAATAGTTTTTTAAAGAAGAGATCCTTTAGAATATATTTTTAAATCTATGAATTTTCAAACCACTCTATTTTCACTCCTTCTTGTTGCTTGTTGGAATTATTAATGCCTGACACTTGCTGATCCCACATCATTATAAACTTCTTATTTGTTCGGAAGAGAAGTACCTCTTAAGAATGTATTCCTATTATTTTGGGTTGCTAGTTTAGGAATGAAATATTTCTATTAAGATAAAGCATCGTATGGGAATGAAGTGCCTTTTATTCACAATTTATAGTAAAATTAGTCTTATTATTAATATATCATTGAGGAGAACAGAATTTATTTTGCAGAACTGGTAAAGCAGTTGTATTCAGGGAATGATAAAAAGGTAGGGAAGAAGGATTGCTTTTGTTTTGGCTTTGTGTCTTTGTTTAAATGGCTTTCTTGTTTCATTCAACTGGGAAGTTGCTAAATCACTTGATACAGTTAGAACGGGGACTTAGTCAAAATTGTCATCTTGTGTTGGTTTTACTGAGCACAGTGCTGGTTAAGGAGTGTGTGTCCTGTGTGCCAGTTAGCTGCTCAGGAATCCACTTGGATTCAGACCTCCCTTCTTAAGCTCACAGGATTGCAGAGAGATAAGAATTGCTCTGATAAGAATCTGTCTTAACTGTGCTTAACTTGTTTGTAAGCATCTATATGTTGGCAGTAATTTTGAGGCTTGTTGGGACAATGTTGAAATTTCTATGCACGCTCTACATTTTTTAAAAAAACTCTTTGTGAAACTACACTTACTGGCAGCCACATTCATGCAAAACATAAAGAAGAAACAAGATATTGTAGGTTCTAGATATAATGATGGCCAGAGCACATTAGATGAGAGTTTGTTCTCAGCCTTGTTTGTTAGTAACAACAAACATTGACATGACTTTTTGGAGTCACAGAGCATTTTGGATTATTGGCTGATGCAGTTTGACAGACCTGGCCATCTGCTACTGGAAGAAAAACTGGTTTTCTTCACAATTCTTGAAAGGAGAAAACTCGAAATACATACTTGTTAATTGAGGATCTATTTTAAGAGATCAGACTGAGTTTAAAACTTTTTTTTTTCCAGTTCCTCAGATGTTAGCAATGATGGTTGACTTGGAAGAAGATGAAGATTGGGCAAATGCAGATGAGCTTGCAGATGATGATTTTGACAGGTAATTATGAAACCAGTTGTTTCAATTTGTTATCAAGGCTGTGGCTAAAGGCACACTTAAAGTGCAGCATGCAAATGACTGTAGTGCATTGCTTTTTCTTTATTCAAATAACTTGTAATTTTGTTCCTTCAGTCATGAGCAGTTTATATGTAGGTTACTTAGGTAGTGATCAGCAAGGAAGTAAATTATTTCAGTAATAATAATGTAATGAGACAAGTTGCATGTCCCTGTGTTTGCTCTTTTCTAGTGTTGTAACTTTTCAAAGCCTTTAGCTTTTGGCCTTTTTGTCATTTATACTACTCAGTTCAGAAGTCAGCGCCTCCTAATCCTCTAAATTGAGGGCTAATCCTGAAGTTAGCTGGAAGCCAAGTTGAAGCATATACCTGTTTAATCATCCTCAACCAATGTCTTTGTATTTTTCTGCATCTGTGCCCTTGAAAATGCATTGTTTTGGAAAAAAGATGCCTTTGGAAGGATGCCATCATGCATGGCAGAATTTGTTGTTGGATTTCACCTCATGCAGAAATACTACAATTTTGCTATTATTTTACATCCCTTGGTATGGCTAGCAGTAGCTTATCTTGTTTGTGTTAGGCAAGAAAGATTTAAAGATGTCCAGTAGTTTGGATTTGCTTATTCCTATATGCTTTGTAGCTTGCTCCAACTTTTTACTAAAATAGCAGTTTGTGTTCAGCATCCTGTTACATTTGTTCTTGTCCAGCTACTGTTAGGGTTAGGTGGAAGAAAGCAGAAATAGGTGTAGGAGGTAACTATCTCCACATTTCTGTAAAGACATGGATGTTCATTTACCAGTCTAGACACTTCTTTGAGATACCTGGCTCATCTGGACTGAGATGTAATTAGTGTTTTGAGACAATTTATCTCAGAACACTTCGAAATCTTCACAGGAAAATAGACAGTAGAAGAGATATTCCTTTACCCTGAGCTGTAAAGTAATTTCTAATAGATAGCAGGCATGTAAGAACACCTGTAGAACTGATGCATAGGAAATTATGCAATAATCAGTTTAATCTTTGCCTTACTTGAAATAATATTTTTAGTTCCCTTCGATTATGAAATTGAAAGTGAGCTGTCCTTTCTTCTCTCCCTCACATAGTAAGTAGACTATACCCTTTTAACCTGTTTCCTCAGTGTCGAAATTCTGCTATGCAGGTGTCAGACACCACCACTGCATTCAGGTTTGTTAAGTATGTGAATCTTGTTCAGTCAATAAAATTTTAAGGGGGAATAGAATATTCAAGTTCATATTCTTATCAATCCTTTCAGGGTGTGGAAATTTATTCAGATGGCTTGCTTTAGGCAGCTTAGTAAGTATGCTGAATCATGCACTTGAGGCATGCCATTTTCTCTTTATTGTCAGCAGAGTAACTTTGTTCTTCTAAATACAGCTTAGCTGCCTATGGATTTTGTCATGAAAATTTTCCTTTTTGTTAGAAGTCACGAGTAGAGTGAGCATAGATCAGAAAACAAGTTACACTCAACAACCCTAGCCTGAAGGAGCTCCTGTGGTCCTCGAAGTAATAGGAGAGCTTGAGGCTTAGACACTAACCTCGGGACAGGAGCTGGTCTCTGGTGATTGCGTGTGAGAGGGCAGTTTTTCTTTTAGCAGGGTCACTCCTAGTGCTGCTATGTGCTCCCCACCACTGAAGCTCACCTTTGTGGAGAGCTCAGTGGCTGATGTGTGTGCTAACATCTCCTGGTGCTTGAGACTTTGTAGCTCATAAAAACACTGAAATTTTTGTGCAGTCCCAGGAACAGGCTAATGACCATCAGGCTGCGCCCTAGTTAGAGTGTGTTCAGATCTGATGAAGGGGGATATGAGTCAGCCCATGCAAAAGCAGCAGGGAATACTTTAGCATTTCCAGTTTTTTGTTGCTCCAACTTCATAAAGGAGTGGAATTCTGAAGGAGGAAAAGATTAATATGACTTCCTATTTTCTTGGGAAAGGTCTTGTGAACATTAGAGGGAGATGTGTGGTCTTTTTTCTGAGATAAACTATCTTTATTTCTTGAAACTGAATGTGTGAATTACTGGTGGGAAGAAAGTTTAAGGAATGGAATTTGAGATGAAAGCTGCTGCTAACTTCAGTGAGTTTGCTCCAGTTTTAACCTTGTGTGCCCATGCTCTATTGTCCTGTTGGTGATGTGTTTGTTTATTTGAACATGGCTAATCTGAGGAACAAATACAATGCTGTTAACATCTTTTCACAATCACCTTTGGTCACAACATGTGAGTTTCTAGATTATTTATGGTTTGTTTTTGAGACTTGGGGATTCAAGCATAATAATTTGAAGACATGTTTCCGACCCAGCTGACTGAAACTTTAAAGAAGGGTGAGATTGATCCCTTTCTGAAGTCTTACTCAGCTTTTTCATCATCATGGGTGTCTAGGATGGACTGTATTAACCTTGAGTTACTATACTCACAACCATACCCAGACTGTAACAGTGGTTATCTGTGTCCTGGAAACTTTCTTGCTTTTTTGTGTAGGGAATAATTCCGTTGGGGGAACAAATCACTTTGCTTAGATAATGTTGGGCTATTCTAAGTTCTGTAACTCACCAAGTCACAAATTCCTCACTTGGACTGGATGTTTTCTGCCTGAGTCATTGACAAGAGACCATGCTACTGAGTGCAGCCGTACAAGAATGGTCTTTTGTGTCCCAAAGTTTGAATTCTGCTGGTTCACCTGACTCATAGCAAGTGTGAACTGGTTTATGTTCTTGTGACAAAAAGGCAATGGCAAATTGCTTCATTCATTGCAAATTCAGTTTAAGCTTTCTAGTTACACAGAACGTAACTGCTGTGAAATTCAGTCTGTACCTTTGGACTTAGTAAGACTAGTAAGCTAGTAAGACCAAGTTTCTTTGGTAGTAGACTTAATCAGTGGCCTGCAGATAACAAATATTCCAGTGCATAGTAAATAACTATTTTATGACTGGTGTGTGTGTGTTTTTAGATTTGTGTATGGTTTATTTACTTAAAGAGGCTCATGTTTTCAGATGGCAAAAGTTTGAAGACTAGAACTGCAGGGAAGAGCATTCTATTGGACTGCTTGTTTTATTGTAGATATCAAACCACTGATATTTGTGTAATCAATATTTAGCAATGCAGTGGCGGGTGAGAGTGCGCTGGACAGGATGGCATGTGGCCTTGGAGGGAAACTTGTTTTGCCTATGATTAAAGAACATATTATGCAAATGCTTCAGAATCGTAAGTAACTGCATTTTCTTTTATTATTTTTTAACAATGCTATCCTTTCCAAGAACTTCAATATCTCTTTAAGTCTTCATCTTTAGCTACTTGATATGTTATTATACATTTCCACTTTTGATGTCAGCAGCAAAAACTGTAAATGCTGTGAATTTCTTCTCTTAGACTGATTTATTAAACTTACATAGAATGCATTACAACATTTGTTCTGGTACATGGACAGCTGAGCAGAGATGTCATAAAAAATAATTTTTTGTAAACACTGGGAATTACATAAAAATAAGGGAAGACTTGGTGTTTTTCTATTTCAAAATATTCTCTGTAAATTCCTAAAAAGACCCTCACAGTACCTTAAATTTGTCTAATGTGCCATCTCTTTTCTGTAGCTCAGTGTTCTTGCTTCTTCAGAAGTGCTGAATTTAAGTGAAATTTTAATATGTTACAGTTCATAGAGGAAATCTCGTTGTTTATTCCCCCTGGATTTTGATGGGCAGTGGTCATTGGTAGGCTGTCTGTCTATTTGGTATGCTGATTTTAATACCTGTTTCACTAGGTGTTTCTATGTATTCTTACTGGTTGTTTAGTATGCTTCTTTTCCTCTTAAAATACCTGTAATGCCTGCTCAGCCAATGATTCAAAAAAAATACTGAGCATTGCTTTCACATGCTTTCACTGGACCTCTGGTTTGAACCTTTGGAGTAGAAGAAAACACAGAAGTTCTGGGTGCTATTTCTGCCTTCATGGTTTAAAACCCAGTCCAGAAAAGGCTGTTAGTATTTTGGATATGGAACAGAGAGCTACTCAAGGTAGCACCTGCTGTGTGTGAGCACTTGGGAAGTCTGTTTGGAATTAAAGGGTTTTTTTAATAAAGAAAGTTTTATTAATGAAATGAACTAACCTGACCCAGTGTTGGTAGCTTCTAGGCTAGGAACTAGCTAATTTTGTAGTACATTCAGATAAGTGTGGAGTCTAGTCACTGGAAGACCTGACTCCTGTGAAGGGGAGGTCATGCAGTTCACACCTGATGCTTGTTTTCTTGTGGGTCAGAGCTGTCCATAACCACTAATACTCTTTGGAGAAGGGGAATGCAGAAGATATTGTTTGGATTGGAAGCTCTCACTGGTACAGGCTTGGGAGGAAAGATGAAGACACTTAGATTAAAACATTGACAGTACCCTCAGAAGTTTAGCTGTCCCTTCTCCTATCCCCTCTTTCTTACGAATGTTTATTGAAATAATAATTTAAGACTTTGGAGCTTCAATTGGATCACCAGATGGTCCAAAGAAGATTGTGTTTTGTTTTGTAGATTCATTTATTTCAAGTTTGGAATACGTGCTAACAGTAATGCAGTGTCAGGAGGTGTAGACTTAACTAGGAACATCTAATGAACTGAAATAGAACAAAATAAACTGCTGCTTTTCTGTTGTACCTTCTGTCAAGATGATACTTCATCACATCCTGGTCAGACAGAAGCTTGAGTGTCAGGATTCTACTGCTCTGAACTGTGATGTTCTTCATTCCAGGAATGTAATATCTTACTAGCAATAATGACATATTGCACTGTTTTGGGAGATAAGTTTTCTAACATGCCTTTCCCACAGATCATTTGGTAAACCTGTCTATTCCTTCGGGTTTTTTTCTCTTCTGTAATCCAAATGATTTCTAGCACAGAGAAAGCCTTAAAAAAAAAAAAAAAAGAAAGAAAAGAAATTTGAGTTTCTCACATGTTGCTAAAAAAAAAGGGGCATGAAAGATGCATTTCAACAATACCCACTACCCTGAGAATAAACTAATACGGCTTGGATATGGGGAAAGTTTACATTCTAAGTGGAATGTTACTGTTCATACAGCCTTGAGAAGACTGCTGAAAAGTTTAGCACCAGTCATTTATTTGTTTTAAATTCAGGTATTGTTTGAGTCATTGGACCTTTTTCTTGTGGAAGCTATGGATTCTTCTGATGATACTAAACCAGAAAAAAGATGGGGGAGACGGAAACAAAAATACTAAAAATACTGTCCTGATGTTTGCTTGGTCAGCTCATTTAATTAAAATGCAGTTTCCGGGTATTAGTACCATGTATGTACTTGTATCAGCAGTTAAGAATCCTTCTTTCTAGGTCTGGATTTGGCCTGGATTAGACACTCAATTTTTTATGCATCTCTGAAGTGTGTATGAGGAAAATGGAAAAGTATTTAACAAATCAAGTAGATGCATTAACTTCCCTTCCATCTCCTGTTCTTCACTCTGCCTCATACTGTGTCCCTCAGCCCGTGCAAAGAAAAGGTGATTCACTTTGTGTTTCTTGGTAGTTTTTGAAATGAATAACACTTCATTTTCACTCTTCTGTAGCTGACTGGAAATACAGGCATGCTGGCTTGATGGCACTCTCTGCCATCGGAGAAGGTTGCCACCAGCAGATGGAGGGGATTTTAAATGAAATAGTTAATTTCGTTTTGCTATTCCTTCAGGATCCTGTGAGTATAGTTCTAGCAATTATTTCAAAATGTTTTCATTTCTGCTGTCACAAGTGCTTGTTAACTGTTGGAGGGAAATACTTTTTCAGCATCCCAGAGTAAGATACGCCGCTTGTAATGCTGTTGGACAAATGGCAACTGACTTTGCACCTGGGTTTCAAAAGAAATTTCATGAGAAGGCAAGTAGTAGAGTAGTAGGGACAAAAGTGGTAGAATTATGTCCCCTTCAGAAACTTGTTTTCTGAAAAGGAGTATTTATTTTTCAGGTGATAGGAGCTCTTCTACAAACCATGGAGGATCAAGGCAGCCAGCGTGTTCAAGCCCATGCAGCTGCAGCACTCATAAACTTCACTGAAGATTGTCCCAAGTCACTGCTTATTCCATATTTGGATAATCTAGTGAAGCATCTTCATTCCATTATGGTGATAAAATTACAAGAGGTATAATACACTGAATAAATTGTCTGATGGATGGTAACCTTTCACATAGGCAGAATAAGTATAGCTGAATTAAGACCTCAGATATGAACCAGTATACATATCTACTGATGTTGGTCTAAACTGATGAGAATTGGCATATGTGCAAGAACAGATCTTTACACTTGGCATGCTTTTAAGTATATAACACTTTATTCTTCCTCTTTCCAAGTTGATACAGAAAGGCACTAAGCTGGTTTTGGAGCAAGTTGTGACTTCAATTGCATCAGTTGCAGATACAGTAGAGGAGAAGTTTGTTCCCTACTATGATTTATTTATGCCCTCCTTAAAACACATTGTTGAAAATGCTGTTCAGAAGGAATTAAGACTTTTACGAGGAAAGACTATTGAATGCATCAGTCTAATTGGTCTTGCTGTTGGCAAAGAAAAGGTAAGCTTAGACTTTATATAATGGTCTAAATATATTTTAACTGACTTTGTTTTTTGTGGTATTAGCACTGAATTAATATAATCACTTGTTAAACGTACAGCTATATTGTTGCTGATTTCTGTGCTTGTCTTTGTTGCAGTTTCTGAGGTGACTGTGTTGCTGCTTAGGTTCAGAATTTGCGATGGAATCTTATTATAGCTTAAGTAATTCTTGTCACACTGAAAAATATTGAAAGCAAGAATTTTTTTTCTTCCTTTGAGGTTTTTTTTGCCTTAGGAGAAATGATATGGCAACTCATTTAGGCAGTATCAGGGGCAAAATGTATGCAGTTCAAAGGCAACTTAGTATAGTCTTATATGTGGATGCCTGAAAAAGTTTAATTTAAGTCTCTAAGAAATAGCATCTTAATTTGCTTTTAAAACATAGTTGTTTCCTTTATCTAGTTTATGCAGGATGCATCAGATGTAATGCAGTTATTACTGAAGACACAGACAGACTTCAGTGATCTAGAAGATGATGATCCACAGGTATGTTAAAATTATGTCTTTATAGCTCGTAAGTGTTAAAAATGTTCCTTGTATACATAATGTTTCTGTTCCCTCCCTGGCCCTTCAGGCTAATTTTCCAGCCTGTCTTACAAAACTTGACATTGAGATGGCCCTAGAATCTTTCACAGAAGTGTGGTTAGGAAATGAGACTTCCAGGACCTATATTTGCAGAAGAAATTTGATCTTGCTGTCACCTTCTTATAAATAGATCAACAAGACTTGTAATGCAGCTGTTCTAATGAGCAGAGAGCTATTTTAACTTGTACATTTGAAAACAAATACTCCTCTGAAAACATAGTACTGCACCCTTTTTTAATTGTTGCTCTATTTTACCATTTTCAGGAATGTGGCTTGACAGTATTGTTTAAATCTGGGAAATACTTCAGAAAAAAAAAATAATTTTTAGAACAGACACTTGCCATGCCATAATGAATCTTAATACTGTCACATTTTTACATGTATAGCTACTTTCAATCAGAGGTGTTGTCAAGGTGTTGTTAGACTTGGGATGTCTTTTGAAGATGCATTTTTATGTGGATTGAATATTAGATTACTGTTCTTTGAAATAAGCTTTATGGACTACTGACAAATTCTTTTCAGAAGTCCTATTGTGTAATGTATTTCCTTTATGTTTTTCTTTTAGGTATGTATTACAATAAAATGTGGGACATGAAATTTTTTGCCTTCTCTTTTCTAGATTTCTTACATGATCTCTGCATGGGCCAGAATGTGTAAAATTCTTGGAAAAGAATTTCAGCAATACCTTCCTGTTGTCATGGGACCTTTAATGAAGACTGCATCCATTAAACCTGAAGTAGCTCTTTTAGACAGTAGGTTTAAGATGATGTTTTGCTTGAAAAGTATACTGAAATAAATTATTTTGTAGCACTTTTAGATTATTTTTCCTCCCCTCTATACAACAGCACAAGATATGGAGAATATGAGTGATGATGATGGTTGGGAATTTGTAAGCATAGGCGATCAGCAGAGTTTTGGAATTAAAACTGCAGGCCTTGAAGAAAAATCAACTGCATGCCAGATGCTGGTGAGTAATACAATGGTTTTGATGATCTATGTGTTTCTGGTCAATCGAGTCTGAAGCCAAAATATGTAACCAAAATGCTCTTTTTTTGTCTCATGTGAAAGAGATTTTTGGGTGATAGTGCTTAGTTTGGATTACAGGCACTTAGTTGTGCGTGGTTCATTTTATTTAAAATGGTTTATTTAGTTAGGAGCTTAAAATTTTTAAAATTCACGATTATTTTCCTTTGTTAGCAAAACATAAGGAATTTGATATGTTAAAAAGTAGTTCCTTTTTGCAAATATTGCTGTTTTGAAATTTGGTTTGAAAAATACATGCATGCCCTAAGAATGAGAATTCATGCTGCTATCATGGTTTCTCAAATTACCACAGTTGAGGGGGAAGGCAAATGGATTACTGTGTGTTTTTTAAAATAAGTTTAAAAACCCTTGCACTTTTAACAATCTCCCTCTCACCTTTACATATTTGAAAAATATAAGTGTTTTCCTGTAAAAGAGGCATATCTGTGCTCTATTTTTCAGGTTTGCTATGCAAAAGAGCTGAAAGAAGGATTTGTGGAATACACAGAGCAAGTTGTAAAGCTGATGGTTCCCTTGTTGAAGTTCTATTTCCATGATGATATCCTGTTAACAAATTCCACTGTGAATACAGAAACTTAGAATCAAAATTGTGTTTGCTGTTTTCCTAAATTAATTGAAAGTGTTACTGTTAAAATAGTCTGTGACTTTATAGCAGAAATGGTTTCCTAGAATGCTGGCTTACACACCCTATTTTAGGGAATGTATTCCTATTTTTCCCCCTAGTTTCCCTCTAAATAAGTAATAGTCCAAAATGTTATGTTTGTGTAACAAAGCAGAGGAGAACTTGAACAGCTTTTCTGTCATGGCCTGATACCTTCTGGAAGGGTTGAAGCCACTTCTAAACAGCAGAGAGTGTAATTTTCCTATGATTTAATCTATATCTAATTAAGAAATCAAATGCATGGATTGTAATGAAACTACTTGGGTAGAAAACTAAGAACTTTGTTCTAGTGGTGGGGTCCTAAATTCTAAGCACTTTGTTGGTGTTGATTGCTGTATTTCCTTAATAATGACACGTGTCCGGGTGGCAGCTGCGGAGTCAATGCCCCTCCTTCTTGAATGTGCCAGGGTTCGTGGGCCGGAGTACCTCACACAGATGTGGCACTTCATGTGTGATGCTCTCATCAAAGCCATTGGGACGGAGCCAGAGTCTGATGTCCTCTCAGAAATCATGCATTCTTTTGCAAAGGTAACATTATAGATTTCATGGTGTATGTACTGTTTGCTTTTTGAAATAAGAAGGGACATGTTTGGAGTTCCTTTAAATGGCTCGAATAAATGCAAGGCTTACTCTACAGGAGATTTGTTGTGACTATAAATGTTGTTAAAGCTGATGGGAAAAGTTGTATTTTGTTTTGCAAGACTACCGAAGTATTAACCTAAAATCGCTGCCAAATGTCTTCATTTTAACCACGAGCAAGTGAAATTATGGGTATGAATTAGTACATAGTACAGTTGTACTATGCCTTGTATAATTTGAGCATTGATTACAGTATGACTGTTCTAATATTATTCCTGCTTGTGATCCAGAGCATGTATTAATATTTGTGTGCTTAGATTTCTCTTAGACTGCTCATGTTAAATTCTAAAGCTGAAAAACTGGTTGTTTTATTTCACAAGTGCATTGAGGTAATGGGAGATGGATGCCTTAACAACGAACACTTTGAAGAGCTTGGAGGAATACTGAAAGAAAAACTAGAAGAGCACTTTAAAAATCAAGAATTAAGACAGGGTAAGTTAACACTAATCCTGTTAAGATACGATGTGGCTGTTCTTTAAAGCAGAATTTCTAATTATTTCTGAACACAGAAAAAAACTTGACATTTCATTGATTTGTATGTTTATGTAAAGTAATTGGACTGTGAACTCTGTGAAACAGCGTCCAGGAGTTGTATTTGTAAACTCTTGGAGCGTGAAGATGGCATCATTTCCAGCAATACTATAAAATCAAAAATCAATGGACAGGTTTATTGGAAAGACAGTGCACATCAATGGTGTTAAAATTTCTGTGGATTTTTTTAATCTAAAGTCTTTGCAGTTTTCTCAAAGCAATAGTAGTTTTTCATTTCTAAGCACTTTTCTTGTCTTTGTGGACAAGCTGGTGTGTTTGTGTGCATTTTTACACATTCATAAACTGAGCTGTCCTGTACTTCTTCCCTTTTTGTGAAATTTTTTGGAAGCTTCTTAAAAATGAAGAATTCCTGTTGCATCTTCAGTTACTGTTTCCTGTTTTCTAAATTTAGTTCTGCTTAATTTTTTCCTTTCACAGGCTTCTTATGCACTTATAGAAAGGTAGTGATATAATTTTTTTTTTTAATTTAGTGAAAAGACAAGATGAAGACTATGATGAACAAGTAGAAGAGTCATTGCAAGATGAAGTAAGTTAGTTTGAAGAGTTTTTCTGCTCATCAAGCCCCAGGATGAAAATATTGCCCAAATATGCTTCCTACTTATTTAGGGCATAGTGCATCCTCAGAATTATTTCTTCACAGAAGAATCTTGTTACCACTGTCCTTCAAAACTTTCAGTAAGAAATGGGTCACTCTACATTTGTGAATTAAGACAATATGAAAGGTTTCCCTGTCTGATACACTGAAGCAAGAAGTTCAGGACATGAGCTCTTCATCTGCTCAAACAATTCTTGGATGACATTAACACTGGTACAGATTTGACAACAGACTATTTAATTACTGAATAAGCTGAATGGGAAGGGACCCACAAGGATCATCTACTCCATCTCCTCCCCCTGCACAGGGCATCCCAAGAATCACACCCTGTGCCTGAGAGCACTGTCCAAACACTTCTTGGGCTCTCTCAGGCTGGTGCTGTGACCACTTCCCTGGAGAGCCTGTTCCAGTGCCCAGTCACCCTCTGGGGGAAGAACCTTTTTCTAATACCCAACCAAAACGTTTGCTGACACAACTTGAGGCCATTCATATTGGTCCTGTCACTGGTCACCACAGAGAAGATATCAGTGCCTGCACCTCCTCTTCCCCCAGTGAGGAAGTCGTGACTGCAATGAGGTTGTCCCTTGGGTCTAGCCTTGCTGACTTGGTTTTTCTTTGAGCCTTGCAAGCTGCGTGGCTCTTAACCTAGGGCCTCAAGACCTCTGATCCAAGACATCTGGGGTGTCATGTCAGGAGCCTGTCTCAGAAAGAATAGCCCAAAAACAGTATCAGAAAAGAGGAACAGGATAAACAGATGCCATCATGTGTTTGCTTATGAGAGAATACCAAAGTGACTACTTAAGTACTTACACTCTAGGGTACCAAAGTGAGTTAACAGTTTAAAGTGGAGATGATTGTAGAAGAGATACAATAATTTTATTAAATCATTATTAATAGAGAGAGAGGGTAATAATGTCTGACTGCTGCTTATAACATGAGACAAAGAATCCTCAGTGACTTTAAGAACTAAGAATTTTTTTTTTTGCTGCACAGTGCAGGTATGAAGCTTGATCACATGTTTGACCTGAATGCAGACTCCAGAAGTCATACACCCATCTGCAAATACTGTCTTAAATAACAGTGTGGTTCTTGAGTTGCTTTTTAGGCTTTTTAGAATTAGGCCAGCATTTAAGAGGATAGATTTTTGTGGCCTCCAAGACCCATTTATTTGCTATGTGTCACTCTGTACTGAGAGAAAATGCAAGCAGGCAGCAGTTTCAGAAAAGCTGAGTCCCTACCCAACAGAGTTGCAAGGTATTTTTTTAAAATGTTCTAATGTTTGCTGGTTTTTCTGTAAAGTCTGTAGAAGAACTTATCTGCATTACCCTGTGAAAGGAGGGGTGGGATGAGGACATTACTTGCCATAATGAGTAACATTTGGATATATGCCTTTGATCTCAGTATGTTTATGTAGCCCTTATCTCAAGACAGCAGAGATACAAGAAGCATAGAAGTCATGAAAGTTATTCAAACAGTAGTTTCAGATCCAGCCCTCACTTCAGCAGTAACTAAACTGCTGATTTGGTAGAGAGCACAAGGCATACACAAAGCAGGAGTTATACTCTCTTCCCCAAGCATCTGTTATCAGCTGTTGGCCAATGGGCAGTACCAGGCTAGGTGGACCTTGTGTGCTGCAGCAGTTCTCTACGTCTTAATGTCATTGTGTGCATGTTCCAGGGTTCCTGCTTGAGTTGGGCCTTGATGATGCAGGATGGCTTGCTCGGAAGGGTTTAAATATGCAGTTGTGGGAAGCTGCCTGTTGCACAAGAAATAGTTATAGTTTGTTACCAGAAGGTGAGAAAGGTGTAGGTCACTAGGGACCAGAAACTAGCTGTACTGTTTTCCCTGCCTGTTAAACTGGTTAAAGGGACTGTACTGAGTACAACAGAAGTTGCTGTAAAACAAAGACTTTTCCAGCATAAGTGTGTCCAGGGAATAATCCTCACCTCATATCTCAAGCAGATATAATTTGAATAGATAGCTCTGAGGTAAGGTTCTTTATTTGACCAGTTTGATGCATCAATTGGGCAAGGTGAAAAATTAATATGAACAACAAGAGGAGGAGAATAATACTTGTATTTTTTGCCACAATCTTTTTCACAAAGGCAGTTAGCCATTTACTTTTTCATAAAAGCTTCTTGTGGTACCTCTGAGGTACAGAAGAGGAAGAAGGCCTTTTGCCTTCTGTAAAGGGAACCAGTTGAACCAGTAAGGGAGCCATTGAAGCAGTAAATTTGCACAAGACAGTTTTGTCTTGATCTGATTTTTCTGTCCCTGAAACAAACCTGCAAGTCTTAGGCAACTGAGTTCTAGCAATTGACTTTATATTTTTAATAAGGGTGAAAAGGAGGACTCCTGGAACTACCAGTCAGTCTCACTCTGTGCCCACTACAATCATTGAACACATTTTCCTGGCAGCTGCGGAAGACAGGGAGGTGATTAGAGACAGCTTATATAGCTTTCAAAATGCAAATCGTGCCTGATTAGTTTAGTGGGTTCTGTGATGGAGTGAATGTATTGATAGATGAAGGAAGAACAACTGATGTAATCCATCTTGACATCTTTCTTGACCCTTTAGGAGGGTCCCACACAACATCCTTGTCACTAATTTAAAGAGATCCATATTTGATTAATTCAGCAGGTAAGGAATTGACTGCATGGCCATGTTAAAAATGTCCCATTCAGTGCCTCAATAGCCACATGATAGTAACTAGTGATGTCCCTTGAGACCCTGGAATATGTTCCCTAGAGAAGGATTTGGATACCCCATTCCTGGGAATGATCAGGGCCAGGGTGGATGGAGCTCTGAGCAACCTGGTCTAGTGGGAAGTATTCCTGCCCATGGCAGGGAGTTTGGAACTAAATGCCTTTAAGGTGCCTTCCACCCCAAATCATTTTGTTATTCCATCATTTTGCAATTAGACAAAAAATTAAAAATTAGTGAACTTAATAAAATTGGTTTTACAAAAAAAAATAATCATAAACCAACTTTATTCTGTTAGTTTAGATGTCTTAGCACTTCATGTGAGTTCCACACTGTTAAAGATTGTTAGTTTTCATGTGAACTGTATCCTTTTCCTTTCAGGATGACAGTGACATTTATATTTTGACTAAAGTATCGGACATTTTGCACTCAATATTCAGTAGTTACAAGGAGAAGGTACTGCCATGGTTTGAAAGGTTACTCCCACTAATTGTCAACCTAATTGTAAGTACCTTGTTTTCCTTT